>NC_133754.1:148856250-149465000 GCF_036562045.2 Rhinolophus sinicus
ATACATTACAGCAAGGAGCTGGGGTTGCAGCTAAGCAGCTGGCAGAGGCCGTTGTTGAAAACTCTTTTAGCTCCTCTGAACTCTGAAATAGGATTCTTTTAGTGATAGCACAGTCCACTATTCCTTTGTTTAAAGTGGAGGATATTGAAATGAGGGCATCATGCTTTTCTTTCTGTTGATTGTACTAGACAGGACAACGGCTTCCTTCTCATTGGTATACTCTCTTCCTAGAGGATCCCTTTCTCGGAAATGAGTAAACATTGGGCCAGAAGGGCAAACTCAGTGGATTGCATGATTGATGGACACTAGACCCCAGCTGGACCTACCTAACTCTACCCCCAACATAATTCAAAGACTTATTTAGTATTAGGATATATGGTGATGTAAACCTGGGCCTGGTGTGGGCATTTCTGGCACGTGCTCAGTGAAGCAGTAATAGACAGTATGCAAAGTGAGAAGGTGCCCAGTAGATACACAGACGCATGGACCAGAAATAACATGGTCTGAAGGAGATGATTCAGTCAGCTTCTGACTTTCCATTTCCTGGTTAGTTTCTAGTGAAGTCGTGCTAAATTTCTTCTCTGGGTGTCTATGAAATATTTGTATATCCTTTCATAAATGCTTCCTTACCTTTATTCTACTTTGAGCGGCTTTCTGTTTCTCAGACACTGACTAAATGACACCCCACCCTCCACCTCCTTGCACAGCTCTGGTTAAGAACTTACCATATACCAGAATTTGTTTTGGTGATTTAGGTATATGATCTTATTCAATGCTTTCACCAACATTCAAGGACAGATATGGTTATTATTTTTTTTTTGATGAGGACATAGACTTGAAAAGGTTAGATAATATCGTTAAAGTCACACAGTTGATAAGTGGAGGAAGTGGTGATTTCTATTGAAGTTACATTTGCATCGAAATTGATTTTACATTTTCTGTGAAATCATTAAACCACCTACTATATGGTAAATGATTTATGCTATAATTTGAGAACAGAATCTATGCTGAATTACTGAATCAACTTGGGAATATGACTAGAAACCAAATCATCTATATTTAAAAAGCTAACACTACCTATGTTTACTTTAGGGTTGAAAACTTGCACAAGCTTTAAAGAAAAATAGGCTATGTATAAGGGTCTTTCTGGGGTAGGGAGAAGGGGTAAATGTTTTAGAAGTGTAACTTAGACTATTTATAGCCTATTCTTGTTTGCAGCTTGCTGATGTATCAACTCTGATGCTCAAAGGGTGAAAGAGGCCACTGGTGATTTCGTGAATTGCTCATCTTAGCCTCTTATATGGAGAAAATAATCAGAGATAATAAGATTGACATTATTTTACCTAAATCAAAGTGTTCTGATACTCACTACTCTTTCCTTTTTCCATGTTTCTTTTGAGCATAGGGAAATAAATGTATTCCTTAACTTGTGACATTTAGGATCTTTGTTCGCCTTAATTTTTATTTTGCCTTTTCCTTGACTTTAGCTTTTCTTAAGACCATCCATGATCTGTTTGCAATCAGTGTCTTCTTTGTGGCCATTACTACCCTGTACATGTTCAGTATTTCAGCCGAAATGAATTGCTTGGAGTTCCTCATACATTCCTGTGCTCCATCTGCCTTGTCTGGTGCTTCCTGCCTATCAAACCCACGTCACCTCCAAGTCTAAACACACAAATATATTACCTGTCCTTCAAGACTCAGTTACAATATCACTCTTTCATAATGAAACTTTCCTTGGTTACCACAGATTTCAAGCAACATCGTCTTCATCTGAATGCCTGTCATTTCTAGCTACACCACTGTTATGATCCCTAACCATCAAAATCTAGGTATTATAGTAATTTCTGCACATGCCTCCTCATTGCTGTGCTGCAAGCATCTGGAGGGCAGGATGAATTTTAATCTAATCTGTCTACCGTCCCTAACCCAAAACACCTTTCATGAAATAAGTACTCAATAAATATGTTAAATTAATAAACAGATGAGTAAGCAAAAACATTTATGTGGGGTAATTTTAGTATAGTTCTTATATGATATTTACATGATTCATTGAGGAGGCAAAAACATTGAATGCCTACTTTTCAGAATTACTTGTTCCTTTTAATTATGTGGAAGCAGCCTTGGTTAAACAGACCCTGTAGGCTGAGATTGATGGCCACTATTCTGATGTGATATGTGGAGTGTATCAGACAGGATGCTTAGCTCTCATTAATATGAAACCCTGACTGAACGGGCTTAAAAAAAAGGTAAATTATTAATATACTTTATAAAAAGTCTGGCGGTGGTATAGCTGCAGGGTCAGTTAAATTCATGTCTCAACTATATCAAAGACCCAGGTTCTTTACTCTTAGCTTGTTGCCTTTGTTCCTGTAATAGCTAAGTATTCGTGATTTTAATGGTTTTAATAATCATATGCAGGCACACTACTATCCAAGGAAAAAGAGGACACATCCTCCTTTGATGTTTGTTATTGTTGTTGTTTTGACAGCAATAAAACCCATTGCAGAAGCCCTGCAGCAGTTTCCTTCTTATTTCTTACTAGCCAGAGTTGAGTCACATGACTATTCCTAAACCAGTTTTGGTAAAGGCATTGGATTACCATAATTGGACTAGACTTTGAGGATTTACCTCTGACTTTGGAATTGGGTCACCATCATTTCTGGAAAGTGTCGTTCAGTGAAGTCAAGATTCTGTTATCAAGGGCTGTGTCATGGCTTTTGGAAGGCAACACCAGTATTTGCCATAAAGATAATAAAATTATTCCTTTATATAGATCAATGATTCTCAATTGTGGAGAGTGGAGAGGTGTGGGCAATTTTGCCTCCCTACCACCAGGGGGCATTTGGCAATGTCTGGAGACATTTTTGCTGATCACAGCTCAGGGGAGTGAAGAGGCTGCTACTTGCCTTCTGGTGGGTGGAGGTCAGGGATGCATCCTACAATACACAGGACAAACCCCATAACAAAGAATTAACTAATCCTAAAGGTCAATAGTGCTGAGCTTGAGAATCTTTGACATGGATATAACTGCCTTTGGGGCTGACACATTGTTTAAAAATCTTACTGTTTATTCATTACATTGACTTGACACAGTAAGGACTACAGTTCACATATATTAATAGTTTACATTGGAGAAATAGTATACCAATACATTATCATTCATTCAAACAACAGCAAAAAGATTTCATCAAATTACCTAGCTGGCCACTTAGCAAAACCCTAGGGAAGCGAATAGGACATAAAACAGGATAGGTTCTGAAAATGAGTCTGAAGTCAAAGAAAGAATCAGGAGACCAACCTGGGAGAGGTATAACCACTATTTCCTTTATCGAATGAAGTAAAAAATAACCAAGGGTCAAGAAAAGGGGGAGAAATACTATTTATTTGAATGCCTACTATTGTAGTAGGCACTACCCAAGGAAATTTAGAATATGTATTATAATAATATTCCAGATGAGAAAATTGAATTTCAGTGATGTTAAGAGAATGGTTGAAAAAAATCTTACGTTCAAGAGAAAAAAAGTCTTCAAATTTTGTAATCAGAGAATCATTTTCTCTCTTTGGATGTTTTTACCATTTCTGAGTATGTGAGGAGATTTAGTTGACCTCATCACTTAGGAGGAATTTGAAATGTACCAGTTGGAATTTTGAAACTGGATAGTTCTGTAAACAGTATTTGTCATGCTTTCTCTCTATTGTTTTACTCCTTTGTATTATCCCTGAAATAATAGCTGATTCTGTAGATCAATCTCTCAGACCATTAGAATATCATTTTCTTTCAAAACTGCAGTCATGCATTACTGTTTTGTTTTTTTTTTTGTTCTATGCAGCTTCTGGCACAATGGGCCACACACTATTGATATAATGAACATTTCTTAGTATTTTGGACTCTACAATTTCCAATTTCTCTTTGTATTAATGGGGAGTCCACCATTGTGTTTAGAAGCAGATTTATGCTCTCTCTCCCAGCCCTCTGGTCACCAGTACAATGGGCATTTGACCTAAGCATCACCAATGTGATGTTTTCCTCTTGGATATTATGCCACAGAAAGCTTGGAAACTAAGGATTCTAGATGGTGTAGTTACAAGATGGAAGCTCTATGGTTCCTTAAGTTGCTGCTTGGAAAACAGCTTCCTGGGAGAATTGCTTGATTCACGTTGGACTGTGTGACATGTCAAGCAGTAAGATTTCAGGTATTATTTGTTTATTGCAACTTACTCAAGTCTTCCTGACCAATGCATAAATGCTAAATGATGAGCTTGGTAATGATTGGGAATTCCTCATATCTGAGAGAACTTTGTTCATTGTTGAACATTAATTAAGATAGAGTAATAAAGCTTCAGAAGTAGTCTTCCCAGCAAGATAGTTTGAATTCATGTTTATGAAAGCCTTTTATTAACCTGAAAATGCACTTCAAAGGTAATATGAGAATAGTTTTTTTCCCCTTAATCTGGCATTTTAGTAAATATTACAGATCTTTCCATTTTATGCCTATTATACCCATGGCCAAAGACTTTGGCTGTCTAGCTTCTTATCCCCCTTTTTATTTGGATAGAATTCACCATTGTGTTGAGGAGTAGAATTCACAGTCCATGAACTTAATTTGGGGTGTGTATCTGTATTTCTTTCTGGCTTAAAATGAGCATATTTAGATAAAAGATCCTAAACAAAAAACACTCAAGTACTCAAGTGATTCCCTAGTCACATCTTAGTAAAGGATATTTTAAAATTTTAATTAATATATCTTATATAAAAACTCTGAATATATGGGGATACTAAATTAGGAGACCTCATAGATTGTTTTTCATGAAGCATAAGAACTCTATTTGGCTGAGAAAATACATCTTCAATTAATCAAGTTGTGTATAATTTATTGCAAAATTAAAGTATTAATAAAAGCTATCATTACCTTTATTAGTAAATATAAGTATGTATGTTACTTTATATAACATGTAAATATTTTTGAATACATACTATCTACTAGATGCAGAACCTAGTGCTTCATAGGTATTATCTCACTTAATCTTTACTATATTCAATGAAGATAGCTTTATTATTCCATGTTTTACAAATATGGGAATTAAAGTCTATAGATGTCATATGGCAGGTAACTGCTGGTGCTAGGATTTGAACTCAGATTTGTTTGGCTCCAGAGTCCACGTCTTAACCATTCTACTTCTTTGCCTCCCACATTTACTGGGTGAAAAAATCTGTTAGATAATTAGATGGTTATACAAAACTGTGGCATAGAACAGTTTCAGTTAGGTCATGTGGTGGCTTTGGCATGTGTCAATTTCACTAGGCTGAACCACATTTCCCAGAACTCCCTTCTGTATCCATCCAGCTATGGTAGGCCACAAGAAATATCCTCATGGGAGACTTGGAGGGTGGAAGTGAAGCAGCCACCATACTGCAGCTAACATGCAGCATCCCTTTCTGCTGGCTCACCTTATCAGCGGGAGGCTGTGGCTAGGCTTGCACTGCTCACCTTTCCTGAGACCCTCCAGCAGCTCTTCTAGCACATGGGCCAAATGTGTGGATGCTCCATGACAAGACCTCTTTCTCCAGCTTCTGTAGGACACTCATCCCATCAAGGTCAGAGTCAGTAAGAACTTAAAGGAGCTGTATGTCATCCTTCTGGGGTTCCAGCTTACCTTTGAACTTCCCTGTTTTATCTCATCCCTTCCCAACAGCATTTCCTGCAGGCTTCAGGTTTCAGCAGTCAGTACTACCAAAGACAACGACCTCACAGAGACTGCTTCACCAGCTCCATAATTGCCTAAGTCAAGTACCTATAACAAAGTACATATATACTCACACCGACCTACTCCTATCAGTCAGTCAGGGTTCAATCTTTTACATACTTTCTACTGCTTCTCTGATTGAACCCTGAGCAAGTAATATGGGTGCACTGGAAAATGACCTAGATTTGTGGGTTGAAGCTGGCACATATCCTATCTTCTATATTACAGGCCTTACTTCTGGATCCTGGAAACTTCCGTGTAATGTGTGAAACAGTAAATCTGTCTCTCCATATTTCAGCCTGAAGAGGAAAGAAATATGGGATGTAACAGAGAGTAGGAGGACAGCATGAGCAAATGAACCCACAGGAGTCAGCCTAGAGAGAGCAGAGATGGGTTGCCAGGTTTAAGTCTTGTTTTTTCTGCAACATCTGTGCTGTGTGATGCTGGGCAAGTTCTTTATCCATTCTGGGCCTGTTTTCTCATCTGCTAAAAGGGATAATGTTAGTATTTGCCTCATATGTGTGAGGATTGTGAGTGAGGATTGAATGAGTTAACATATAGGAAGTGCTTAGAACATTCTAAGGTTTACATTAATGTTTGTTGTTATTGTTATTTTATAATAAGAAGGAAGTGGTCTGTCTGACCTTTTCTAGGAGTGTTTAATTTCATCCAACTTCTTAGGGAGTGAAAACCCATGCTAGAGGTCCTCCGTAGACTTTCTTTAGGCCCTTTTTATCCCGTATCACCACTCACTTCTCTCTGCTTTGACTCTACCTTGCCTCTCTTTCAATGCTTTTTTTTTGGGGGGTTGGGGTTCAAGATAAGAAACAGGTGTGTGAGGAAGACATCAGAGGTATGGGGATAAGAAAAGTGGAAGACATTAAAGAGTTTTAATGAACGTCTTTTCTTACCTCAGGAGTTACCTTTTGCCAAAGTGGCTGCTGTCTGGCAACAAGGAGGTCTAAGATGGTCAAGTTTCAAATGTCACCATGCAAAAGGCAGTTCCAATGACTGAACTCAAGGATTGAAATGCCAGAACTTAAATGTCCCTCGAATACATGTTTTCCCAACTAGCGACTTGCCATAGAAATAATTATACAAAAGTCCATCTCTCCTTACCTCTCCATTTCCCTCCCAGTGTTCCAAGACCATTACATGGAATACTTTGTGATAAAAAGATATTTTGGCGTGGCCTATTTAGTATTTTGAAGCATAGAAATGAAATACGGTAGGGTATATATGCCACAGAACCACTAAATGACAGAATCATCACTGGCCTACTTTTCTGAGTCACTGTGACAGACACAAGGGGATTGCTTTTAAAGCTTCTGATGACACATCAAGAAGAGGGAAGAGGATGTCTGCTTTAGAAAAGAGACTTACAGAATCTTACTTTCTGACTTGGAAATAAGTTTTTAAATTCAGACTTTTTTAGATGTTGCAGAGAAAATGAAAGGCAAATGACAGGTACTTACCTGAAAACCCCAGATAGAGAGACCTTATCCAATAGCCTGTCAATGCTGCAGCAGAGAGAATGGGACAAGCATACTTTTTGCTGCTTAGGGTACTGGGGATGCCATTAGTTACTGCAGGGGAAATTTAGCCACAGAGCAATGAGCCAAAGAAAACGTTACTATTTAACTATTGTAGGCTACTGTAATTCAGTCTCCTCACCATGAACAGCAAATGAGTGAAGCTAACTAATGCAGAAAGTCGAACTTGTTTTCTTTTGAGGACCCCCAGGAGAATTTCCACAGTGTCTTTTTGCTCACACAACCCAGTTGTTTTCTTACTTGTACAGTTACTCATCTATCTCTGGATCTGGATGGGATCAAGAGAAACAAGGGGATGAACTTTCAAAAAGAACTGGGCCAGCTTTTGATGATTCTGAGAGAAATGGGTTCTGGGGGACCTCTGATGTCTTTATTATCTGCCCCTTGGGGAAGGCTGGTAGTTCAAATTGTATAAAATTTACAACTCCCAAAATGAAAGGAAAAAAAAAAACCCCAAATAACAGAAAATCTCTCATTGAAGCAAACAAATTAACAGATAGAAAAGCAATCCATACTCTATGCCCTGGTTGAGTAATTGTATTGGTAAAGGTCTCTGGGACAATCCATTTTGGGGATTGTTGTTTATACTAAAAGTTTTTTTCTTTAGTTACTGAACTGTCTACTATATTATTTGAAGCCTATAGACCTTAAAAGAAAAGTAGGTAGATTAAATGTAGCAGTTTGGGAGAATAGATCCAAGATGGTAGAGTAGATAAATGCTGTGCTTGCCTCCTTCCATGAACACATGAAAATTACAACTAAATTATAGAACAATAAATCTGGAGAACCATCTGAATTCTAACTGAACAGAAGCTTTATAGCTAGGGATATAAAGAAGAAACCACATCGAAACTGGTAGGAAGGGCCAAGACGAGAAATGGGCTGGTCTCAAACCTCCATGTGGCAGATGAGAATGCAGAGGGATGTCTTGGCCACAGAGGTCACCCTGGAGGAGTGAGAAACCCCACCCATACACCAGGATCCCCAGGGTATATTCTTCCCCAGGAAGTATAGCCCCTCAACATCTGGCTGTGAAAAACAGGGGGGATTCCAACCTCTGAGTGGGACAGAGGTTGTGGTAAAGCCAGACATCCTCTTAAAGGGCCCACGCACAGACTAACTCAGAGACACTGACCCTGTGCTCTGGTAGAGGGACACTGACACAGGGGGCATCAAAGACATACAGGGAGAGACTGAGTTGTATGGTTTCAGAGTGATGACTAGAGGGACCATCACCATTTTCCTTGTGTGGGGTCCTTCTCTCATGAAGCTGGAAGGCAGGCACTGTATTTTCTGTGTTGAGCCCTCACCGTTCAGCTATATCTGAATCTGATTGGCCTGTTGAACTCCGTGCTCCACCCTGCTGTCTCCCTGGGACCTTGCCCTATCCAACTTCCCCAATGCTAGAGATACTTTCTCAGCAAACAGCCAGCCCAGCCCACATTGCATTCTTTCTTGAAAAACTATCAGGGTCTGTAGGCCCCAGATGGTTGGTACTGGTCACAGTGTTCTCTGAGAGTTTTCTGAGTAGCTCCAGGCTCAGCACTGGCACCAAAGTAAAATCTAATTAACCTGGTGACCACAACTTTTCCCACTCTCGTGACTCCCTGAAACCCCGACTCATCAAACTCATGTACCTCACAAGGCTTTATCAGCGACTGAACCTTAAGGAAGCCAGCAGGTAGCAGCAGGCTTCAGGGTGTCCTGGGCTTTTGGCAGAGCTACCCCAGGCCAGGTACTGGTGGAAGCCATTCTCAGTTCACAGCGTGCCCTCTCCCATGTACCTCCTATTTTAGCACAGGTAGCAAACAACTGCAGATCACTTTGTAGCTACTACCAGGTAGTCCCTGGACAGTCACAGGTAGTAGCTGACCTGGACCTGCACCAGAACACCTCCTAAGGGGCTCCAGAAATAACATACATGGAGTTTGGCTTCAGACCACAGCAGAGCACAATCCAATTTGCCCTACAAGTAGCACACACAAAGGACAATCTCAACAGGCACTAGAGCCTGCTGTGGCAAATCTTTCTCCATGGATTAAGCCCCCCTTACAGCAGCCTGAAAGCTATGGACATGGCCAAACCCCACAGCCAATGAGCCTGAGGGTCAATCCCACCCACTGATGTGCCCACTGCAATCAAGACTCAATGATAACAGGAGGGCACACACAACCTACACAAGAGACATGCCTGGAGTACCCAGAGTAGGTGACCAGGGAGACTGTGCCAGGAACCCACAGGTCACCTACTACATAACACCACCCACCCAAGATTGGGAGATATAGCAGAGAGAACTAAAATAAACACAGAGAGGCAGCCAAAATGAGGAAACAAAGAAATATATCCCAAATGAAAGAACAGGTGAAAACTCCAGAAAAAGAACTAAACAAAATGGAGGCAAGCAACCTACCAGAGACAGAGTTCAAAACAATGGTTATAAGGATTCTCAAGGAACAAAGTGAGAGCTTCAGCAAACAGATAGCAAGCATAGAAAATGACATAGAAACCATAAAAAGAACCACTCAGAAGTGAAGAATAAAATAACTGAAATGAGGAATGCACCAAAAGGAATCACCAGCAGACTAGATGGAACAGAGGATTGCCTCAGTGATTTGGAAGACAGTGTAGCCGAAAACACCCAATTGGACCAGCAAAAAGAAAAAGAAATCCAAAAAATAAGGGTAGTTTGAGAGACCTCTGGGACAAAATCGAGCATACCAATATCAGCACCATAGGGGTACAAGAAGGAGAAGAGAGAAAGCAAGGGATTGAGAAGCTATTTGAAGAAATAATGACTGAAAACTGTCCTAACCTGGCAAAGGAAATAGATATACAAGCCCAGGAAGTGCAGAGAGTCCCAAACAATATGAACCCAAACAGGCCCACAACAAGACACATTATAATTAAAATGGCAAAGATGAAAGACAGAGAGAATCCTAAATGCAAGAAGAAAAAGGCAACTTATAAGGGAGCTCCCATAAGATTGTCAGCTGCTTTCTCAACAGAACCATTGCAGGCCAGAAGGGATTGGTGTGAAATATTCAATGTGATGAAAAACAAGGACCTAAGACCAAGTGTACTCTACCCAGGAAAGCTATCATTTAAAATCGAAGGACAGATAAAGAGTTTCCCAGGCAAGAAAAATCTAAAGGAATTCATCACCACCAAACCATTATTACAAGAAATATTAGAGGGACTTCTTTAAGACAAAAGAAAAAAGAAAAAATATGAATAATAAAATGGCAATATCTACATATCTATCAACAATTACTTCCAATGTACATAGATTAAATGCTCCACTCAAAAGACATAGGAGGGCTGAATAGATATGAAAACTAAACCCTGCCTGCAAGAGAGTCCCTAAAGATTGAGACACACACAGACAGAAAGTAAAGGGATGGGAAAGATAGTTCATGAAAATATAAACAACAACAAAAAATCTGGGGTAGCAACACTTATACCAAGCAAAATAGACTTTAAAACAAAGATTTAACAAGAGACAAAGAAGGACTCAGTAATCCTACTTCAGGGTATTTATTTGAAGAAACCCAAAATGTTACTTTGAGAAGACAGGAGCATCCAGATATTCATTGCAGCATTGTTTACAATGGCCAAGATGTGGAGGTAGCCTGGGTGTCCACTGATGGAAGAATGGATAAAGAGGAAGTGGTAAATATATACAATGGAATATTGCTTGTCCAGGAAAGAGAATGGGTTCTCGCCATCTGCAGGGGCATGGGGGGACCTGGAAGATATTATGCTGAGTGGAGTATTTCAGACAGAGCAAGACAGATGCAATGTGATTTCACTTATATGTGGAATGTAAAGAACAACAACAAAAAAGAAATAAATTCATTGATACAGAAAACGTTTTGATGGTTGTCAGATGGGAGGGTGGTTGAGGAGTGAATGAAAAAGGTGAAGGCATTAAGAAGTACAAATTAGTAGTTACAAAGTAGTCATGGGGATGTAAACTAAAGCATGGGGAACATAGTCAATGATATGGTAATAGCTATGTATAGTGCTAGGTGGGAACTAGAATAGTCAGTGGATCATTTCTTAAATTATGTAAATGTCTAACCACTATGCTGTACACCTGAAATTAATATAAAATAATATTTAATGTCAACTATAATTGAAAAATTTAAAAAAGGGGGAAAAAGGTGAAGGGGAATAAGAGGTCCAAATTTCCAGATATAAAACAAATAAGTCATGGGGATGTAATGTACAGCGTAGGGAATATAGTTAATAATATTGAGATAGTGTGGTGTGGTATTAGATGGCGCTGGACTTATCATGGTGATCATTTTTTTAGGTACATAAATGTTGAATAACTGTGGTATACACGTGAAACTAATATTGTATGTTAACTATATTTTTAATAAAAAATCTTAATACAAAGTAAATGTAACAGCTTGAATATTGATATCACATGGTGTGTGCAGCTTCAGGAACTAAAAATATAGGACTCCCCATTAAATTTAAATTCCAGATAAGCAATACTTTTTAGTATAAGTATGTCCCAAATATTGTATGGGTTATATTTATTTATACTAAAAGAGTTTATTGATGACTTACTGTATATGAAGCATGGCTCTGGGTCTTCACTGGTGAATATGACATGATTTTTTACTGCAATTGTCTACTTGTAGTTGGTTGAAAGTCTGGCAGAAGAGACATATAGATAGCTGAAGATAATACAATAAGACAAATACTAGGAGAAAGGTAAATTTGGCTTGTTTTTGAGTGACAGAGGAGAGGTTTGTCCCCAACTGGGTGGCAGGGAGAGAAGAGATGTTTTCTTAGAGGAGGAGATAGCTGAAATGGGTCCTGGAGAGGAGAAATGGTTTATGCAGATGAAGAATTGGAGGAAGGTTTTTCCAGGTAGAGAGGTTAGCGTACGTGAAGGCCCCAGGGGGAGAGCTCATCATGTTACAGGTGCTGGTGGTAGTCCAGTAGTATTGTTACAACATGTGGTAAGGGGTAGTGCAAAGAAAAGTGAGGCTGGAAAGATGAGACAGGGACCAGGTCTCTAAGGGCTGCTTGTAATGCTTAGGGATTTGGATTTTAACCAGATAGCGGTGGTGGTGGGGGGAGGATGGTCAACAAAAGCTTCCAACATGGGAGTAACACAAACAGATTTGCATTTTAGAGTAATCATTCTGGCTGCAGGTTGGAGAAGAGAGAGGAGGGAGGCAAGACCTGAGTCAGGTGACCAGAGTGAAGACAGTTTCATTAATCCAAAACAGTCATGACTGTAGTAAGAATAAGGTGTTAGAAGTGGGGAGGGTGAGATGTGGGGGGAGCTTGTTTGGGGGATTTAGAACCGATTGGTGTTTAGTGGGAGGGTGGATTTGAAGTATGGATCAGAGGGAGATGTCAGTGACTTAGACAACTGGGAGCTGGGAGTGCTGACATAGAAATGAAAGGAAGGAGAGGTTAGGGCTCTGTGTGAAGAACCTCAGAGGTCATTGCTTTGCTTCAGAACTTCCTCAGAGCAAGGGGGATGACCACCTACCTCAATTCAGTTATGTCCGACAGCCATTTTTAACAACTTAATGTGGGCCAGAGACTGAGCACATGAGGATAATGTAAGGGCTTTCTCTGCACTGCAGAAGCTCATGGGAGACCATGGAGCTTATGGGCTTTGGGGGAGAGGGTCACACATATCTATAGCTTAACTGTAATACGATGTAGTGTAGATATTCGTATTGATTGAAGCATTTTTCCATTGCTTCTAACAGAAAACCTAATTCCACTGGGTTTGAGCAAGAAAGGACATTTTTTTTATTTTTTTATTTAGTGGATCAAAGATGTTGTTAAGGATCCTGTCTCAGTATCTCTTGCTTGTCCTCCACAGCATCAAGGTCATTCTAAAACTATCTTGTACTCATGTTTACAAGAAGTTTTTTTCCTTCTCCAGGAGTTCTCCTAAGAAGATCAGGAGAGCTGCTGTCTCCCTCCTCTTGCATCTTTGGCTTGATTTGGGAATGTGTCCATATCTGAATCATTAATTGCAGCCAGTAGTTAGGATGATTGGTTTGAGCCTGAGCCTCACACCCTCAACAGTGTGGGCTGCACAGGGGGTATGTAGATGTCCAAATAAAAACCAGGGAAGTGACCAAAAGAAAGGAAAGTTCTTGGTGCAACGAGAGCCCTCACGTCTGCAGGCACCGAGGAGCACAGAGTAGGGAATGACCGATTGTTCTTGATTAAGTCATAGAAGCGTTTACAGAGGCAGGAGGGATTCATTGGAGCTGAACCCTGAAACATGAGGAGTTTTCAAGGTGGAGAAAAAAGAGGGGGGAGAAGGGTGGAGGCTACTACCTGTAGACTGAAGACAGGACAGGTTGGTTCAAAGACAGAAGGTGGCTGAAGTGCATATAGGAGGGTATGTATGTGGAAATGGTGGGGGGTGAAGCTTAAATTATAATATAGCTGTGTTAGGATCCTAAGGATCCTGAATACTTTGTTAAGAGAATCCAACCTCACCTAGCAAAGAGAAGGACCACACCACAGCACTTCTACCTCCATAAAGAAAATGTCACAAATTCACACTGTCAGTTCAGTCTGCATGTGTGGCCAGGAATCACAAATTGAATGAGACTTTGCATTGTATTCACAGTCATTCAAAACCTGGTGTCCTTGTTCCTTTGGAGATGAATCATCCCTGGAAAACTAAGCCAGCATATTGCACTTGGTTGTCATTTCCTGTTGTCCTTTGGATCTTGATGGACACTTGCTAATCTGATGCATGAAGCTTACTTGTAAGCCCCTCCCGCTGGCTGTCAACCTGCCCAGGCTCTGAGAACCCATTTTGGGTCCCTCCTACTCCCCTTCTCAGTCCTTAGTAATAGATTCTTCCTGAAATTTTTTTGTCATTTGTTCCACTCTGCAAATACATCCTGGTTTCTTACTACCTCTTGATCTTATTGCTGCTCACTTTTCCTCCTCCCACATTATCCCTCAGAACTCTTTTGCCAACATCTTGTGAGTCTTGTTTTCCTGTCTTACTGTCACTGCTCACTCCCAGTTGAGAAGAGATCCATATTCCCTGCAGGGATTCACATGACACATTTTCATATTAATGATAACTGTTGCCTTTCTTGGTAGGCTCCTCATCCTCCCTTATGGATTTTAAAGTACAAAGAACCCCAACCTTTCAGTTTAGCACATTGGTTTCCTGGAGGGAGTATTTTATTTTCAATCTTTTCAGAGGAGGTGTGGGAGTAGCCTCCATAGCGCCACCTCTGTCACTGAGGTATATAGAGCATTGACCTAGGCTCAATCATCAGCTCTAGCAGTGCTTGATCTGCCTAAGCCTTCATAATGCAGAACATGCCATTTAATTTTCTTCTGTCTTCTAGACTCATGCCCACCCTTTACATAGTGCCTGTTGGGGCTAGGAGTTTTCAAGCTACATTTTCCAGGCTCCCTCACCAGCTGGCTTTCAGTTGGCATCTGCCAGTAGGAGGCAACAGATGGGAAGAACAAAGACTGTGGCTGCAGGCTCACTCATTGTAGTGATTTCCGGGTGTGGTGATTCTCAACTGTGGGCAGAGCAGCACTGATTCAGTGTTTCCAGTTTTAGCCGAGGAGACACTTCTTCTGTGGATCCAACAGTACCATCAGTCCAGACTTATAGGATTTATTCAATACAGTGTCATTAGCAAACTCTGGACCGCACCCCTTTTCATTTTTGCAAATCCAGCCCCTTCTTCCTTCTGCTCTGTAGTCTTTCATCACCTTTAAGATCAATTCCCTGAATTAAATTCCCTCTGTGTGAAATGCCTAGAATGCTTTCTATTTTCCTGAGTGGATGTAGCAAAATGCATGGCAAATCAAAGGCAAAAGCAGAGTAGCTTTGTTTTCTTTGTTTATGGTAGATTTCATTATCAACTAAAGGAAACTTTTAAAATAACTCTTCTCTCAAAAGTCCATACATTGGAACAACTTTGTAGGTGTCAGAAACACAAAATCAGCACCATCTTCGGTGTGGGTAAACAAAATGTCTTGGATGGAGGTCAAGGACAAATCATCTTAACAACAAAAATCTAAGAGGTTAGAGGAGAAACGCTTGTACAGAGGAAAGAACACGATGCTTAAAGTCAAATTCCTGGGTTCAAAGTCTGTCTGGTTTATTTACTAAATACATACTGATGGGCAAAACTTGTGTTCTCTTTGAACCTCCATTTCCTCACTTGTAAAATGGTGACATCAACATCCAATTGATTCATAACGTCATAATGAAAGGCAAGTGAGAAATGTGTGTGAAAATATTGTTCACACTTCCTATTGGTCTGAGGGAATTATTATGGGGAATATTAAAAAGAAGGCTGGGCTCCTGCCCTCAGGTTGATGCTCATCTAGTTGATGATTTTGTGAACATTTATACAATTATAGGTAATTCACTGTTTGAAAGCTCAATGCATGAAAAGTAATTCTCATGCATTGTAATTAGGCATCAAGTAATTTCTGATACTGCTCTCATTTGGATAAATTGGCTAGAAATGCCTCATCTTTTTGGGACCACAGTTTTTAGCTTTTTTTTAAAATCTGTAACTGGGGACCAGAATGCTGACCTGCCTTCTGAATGTTTTGTATGCATTAATTAACTGCATATGATTGAATAGCATCCTCAAGACAAGCATGTAAATGCCAAGTGTTCTCACTGATAATAAAGCAGATACTTTCTTGATGGGGTTGACATGAGGATTAATGATTTAATTGCGACCGAGTGCTCTGATAGTCTTAGATGAAAAGTGCCATACAATTTTGAAGAGGAATATTATCAAATAGCTTCTGTTTTGGTTCTTGAAAGAGCAACTCAAAAAAAGGCAGTGCTGATCTGCATATGCCCATCTAAATGTTCCCACCTCCTTTTAGAATAGCAGAAATTCAGAGAGTGGGAATTTAGAAATGGGGTTCAGAAGGAGGCCTTTAAGAGTAATTAGGAATTTCTGATTTTTGTTCTCTAGTAGGCTCATGGGATCACTTCAAGATGATTTCTTCAAAGTTGTTAACAAATATTATAACTGAGAATTAACCAGTCCAAACACTTTTCTGTTGATGAGGACAAAATCTAGTCTGTGATTTTGCAAATAAAACTATGTGACTCTGTCATTTTCTCGCTCTGGCCATACTGGCTTCTTTGCTTTTCCTCCTCTTCTCTAAGCTCTTTTATTTTGCCTCCTGACTTAGACATTGTTATTCTTAGCTTTTCAAAGGGCTGTTCTTCCAAATTTCAGGTTATGACCCCTCCTCAAAGAGATCACTCTGAGGACTTGCCCTTGTCCCAGGCTCATTCTTTTTTGTCACACCAATTTCTCTGATTGTTATTACTACTTACTGGTAGATCAATTTATCTTTTTATTGGCTTGTTTAAAGATATACTGTTTCCTTCCACTAAAACATGAAATGTATGAAGGTGGATTTTATTTATTTATCCTCTGCTTTTCACCAGTGTCTAGCACGTATTGGTTGTTCAGTGGTTTGTTGAATGATAGAATGATTTATGCTATTTTTGTCTTGAACAAAATTATGAAACTGGTCATCAGTAAGTTAGATTAACTTTGCAGTATTTCTAATAGAGGCTTGGGGTGAAAAATTGAAACTTCCTCTTGGCAAATTTCTATAAAATTGTGAATATCAAAACAGATATGAAAACAGCAGATAGTACAGAATCCAGTAATACAGGACGAAACCCTTGCCCAACCTAAACCATTATCGTTAACATTTCCTTTTCTCTGTACTTGATTTTGTGATTCTACATTATGGAACTTTTGATCTTTGACAAATGCAAAAATTAAGGTATATTAATGTTCTTGATTAAAGGTCAATCTCCAAACTAAAGCCTGCCGTAACTGCTGGTTTTGGTGAATCAAGTTTTGTTATAATACAATCATGTTCATTCATTCCGTATTTTCTACACCTGTTTTTGTACAACCAGAGCAGAATTCAGCCAGCAAAGCCAAAAATATTTACAGAAAAGTTTGCTCACCCCCTTCCAAGTATTGTTTTCCCAACTCTTTTTAAAAAATTGAAATATATTTGACATATTGTGTAAGTTTAAAGTGTGCATGTTAATTTGATACATTTGTATATTATACCATGATTGCCATTATAGTGATCATTTTCCCAACTCTGAGGGCTAGAAAAATTACAAGAACTTTCAAGTATATAAAGTGATCCAAGGAAACGTTAGTGGCAGGTTCTGTTTGAAGGAGTTTTGTGCTATAATTTTCTACACTTTGAAGAGCAGGGAGGTAAATAAACATAGGAAAGAAAAAGAAAAACAAGGCTGGCAAGCCAGAGGAACCTCTTTGAAACATCCTCAGACAAAACTTGGAGCGTTTCACTCCAAAAGGATCTTTGTTGGAATAAATGAAATACTGTAATTGTTTGTGCTTATGCCGACTTTTATTTCTAGGAAGGAGGCTGTTTTATCAGCATGCAGATTGGAATCTCCTGTTCTAGATTGGAGAAATTGAAAGAGAGAGAAAGGGAGAGATTGGCCCAGTTTTAACAACAAAGCACATTGTTAATTATAACAAAAATGATTGTCATTGTGTGTCTACAATGTAAGCCATGGATTATGTTGGGTGACTACATGGATGATATTTTATTCTCGCAGGAGGCCTCCTAGGCAGAAACTAGTAGCTCCATTCTACAGATAAATGCTCTGGGGCTCAGAGGACTGCAGTGGCTTGCTCAGGGTCCCCAGGGTGATCAGAGGTGGCCTAGCATTAGAATCCATATCTATTTGCTTTTTCTTGGGAGAGCAGCAGTTAGAGAAATAGGGACTGCACTTTCAATACAGGGAAGGCATGTTGTATACTTTAATGCACTTTAAATACAGACAATTTTATTTATCAGTTATGCTTCAGTAAAGCTGGGGAAACAAAATACACATATATGCATATGTACATGCATATATACACATACATACATACATATATATATATATATATATATATATATATATATATATATATATATATATATATATATATACAGGAAAGGCAGAGCTTCTCCTGCAAAGAAAATGTTAATTCTCACACCCTTCCTTTGTGAGTGAGCCCATACTAGGGCTCTCAGCAGAGTGCAGCAGCCAGCAGGCCACTGACTAAGCTGCTTTAACTTGAAGGAGGAAGGCAAAACACCTTTCCCATGTTAACTCCCAGTCTTTCTTTTGGAGGAGTAAGATGTGGCTTTGATAGAAGGGGGAAAAGAACCAGAAGAAAGTGCTCTCCTTAGCACTTACCTGTTAATTTGAAATGTCTTCAGCAAAGTCGGCTACCTGCAAGTTTTTAAGGAGAAACACTTTCCTTTGCATTTTCTTTGCAAAGACAGCTTTTGTGCAAAAGCTTCCTTTTAAACATTCCATGACTTTGGTCAGAGAGCCGGGAACCTGGTATTAAAGATTTCAGCACTGTCAGAAGCTCCCTCCAATGAGCGTGCTCCTGTCATTCACACCGGGGCTTGCTCAATATTTCTCATGTTCCTTGCTTTCACTCTGACAGCTTCTAAGTCTCAGGGGACTAGGGGATTTTTCTTTATCTTTCTATTTCCTCTCCAAAGTGTGTATATTTATGGGGAGACTACCGAATGGGGTTGGGGGATGGGAAGAAGGTTGGGGAGAACAGATAAAAGAAAAGAACAAGGGTTGAACAATTTTGTGCCTCTTTCGTTACTCTTGACAGAATTTTAAGTAAAAATATTGGCAATTTGTTCAGCCTTTCCCCCCTTGCTAATATTTAAAAGCATTCAATTAAGATTTTCTAATGTGTTCAATGAGTTAAACTGTCCTATGGTATTAGAAAAATATTACCCATATAAATAAAATATGTCAAAGCATTAAAAAGCTATTACACACACTGAACATAAAATGGCAGAATAATGATGGATCCCGCCATGCAGGAAACATATTCAAAAATATTATCTTCCTGGTAATGAAATGCCATCTGTTTCATTTTAAGCTAAATACGTTAGACATATCAGTGGAGTCTGTGCTGACACAGCAGTGAGTTGAAATTGAAAATCTGAAATTATATATATGATTGGACACAGTGTTAAAGTAATTTATAGGAAAAACCACGAATGTGCTGGGTCTGCACCTTCTGGTGAACTCATTTTATAGAATCAGATAGAGGAAAACTCTACCATTTCTAATGTGCAGTTAGAATGGCAGCCTGCCAGGGCCCCAGTATATTCAGTATGAAAAGAGAGAAGACAGACAGAGATGGGGTGGGAGGGGCTAGAGAGGGGTAGCAGCCAGGGGAGGGCGGTGTCCGGGGGTGAGGACAGGAGACAGGGAGAAGCAGGGCCAAAGAGGCTTGCTTCAAATTACAGCAATTCTGCATAAGCCATCAAGAAAATGGCATTCGTTTTCATTGCTTTGACCTAATGGGACATAGCGGCTGTAGGAGCTGTATTAGCTGTCAAGACAAGTGGGAGATAATAGGAGAACCCACGCAGGGGCAAGTTTCAGTGAGGCTGTGGCCAGGTGGTCTGTGACACCACTTGCTGAGGTGACAGTCAAGCCCCTGGTGGAGATCATCTGACCTCAAAAGTTAAGGGGGATCCACAGAGCTGATAGGAAAGGAGACGGCGACGGAGGCACTCACAGGCCCCTCAAATCGCCTGTCTGGCGGCTGTCTATCTCTCTGCCCCACTTTTTTCTTTATCTTTTTCAATGTTGTGCATGTTTGGCCACAAAGTGCAAAGGGAAGTGGAGTTAGCTGGGGATGAGGAGAAAAACAAGGCTGCGCTTTTGTGTGGAGATGTGTGACGAATGGGTACCCTGATGTGCTTTTCGTCTTTCATTTATATCCATAATCCTGCTTGAAATGTGGATTATTTATTCATACAGAGCTCCTCTCTTCCTGGAATGCCAGGGAGCTGCCGCTGTAAAGCTGTAAATTTTCATCCGGTGGCTGCACTGGCCAAGGCAGAGGTGGTCTAGTTTCTCCAGAAGAGTTCTTTATAAACTCTAATTTTTAAAGAGAAGAAAGAAAGGGTTGAACATGAAAGGAATGAAAAACGAAGGCTGTTTTTCATCCCACAGCAGACAACTACCTCTAAGGAAAGAAATGCAGAGTGGAGGGAGAAGTGTTGATGCCCTCAAGTGAAATTGAGACAAAATATCAACAAATTCTTTGACTATCTTACTCCCTCCTCTCACGAAATTGCCTGGGGATTTTAGAAGCCTGAGGGATAACTAAGAGTAAAACTTTACAGGTCAAAAATGTATGTGGCATCTTTCTTTTTAAGCACTCAGGATGTTTCCTATTTATTTTAATAATACTATTGGCCATTACTTGGGGGTTTTACTCTATGACAGACACTGGGTTTACTAGCATGATCTCACAGCATCACAACCTACAGGTTATTGTACTTTCCATTTTGGTGATGAGGAAAAAGGTTTATAGAGCTAGACCTTTATAGGACATTCCCTAGAAGACTTGTCATTTTTTAATTGTGCCTGTGGTTATGGTGGTCCTCTCCAGAGAATGAAGTAATGTTGATAATATTAAAGAATTTGAAAATTGCAGGCAGCCCAGTGAGACATCTAGTCCACCATTCTATCCAGTGCTGATTCACTCTTAGCCATTAAGGCTCTGCTTTGATACATCTTGTGATGGAATGCTCACTTTATCACAAGACAACCTGTTCCATTGCTTCGTGGCAGTGGTTTGGAAAGGCATTTTGTATAGAGAATCAAATCGACTCCTGGAACTGTCATCTCTGCTTCTCTGGAGCTCCACACATACACGCATTAGACCCTTTTACACCTACAGAGATAGTCCTTCACATGTGTGAAGACAACTGTCATATTTTACACTGGCTTCTCTTTTGCAGGCTATATCTACCCAATATTTTCAGCCTTGCCCTCTGGGCCTAACACCATCCTGGTCATCCTGGATGATCAATGTCCCCTTTAAAATATTTAACAAAATTAAAATACTAAACAACGTATTCCAAATGTAATTGAATCTTTCTGTGATTATTGCTTTTTGTCATCCTAAATTTGATGCAGTCCTATATTATATACGTTTTTATAGTAGCCAGACCAGAGTTTTGAACCATATAAATTTTATGGCCAGCTAAAACTTATTTGTTCAGTTCATTCATTTACTCAACAAATGTTTCTTGAGCCAATACTGTATGCTAGCCACTGGGCAAACAGTGATAATAAGATGAATGAGACATGAGTTTTGCTGCTGGCTGAGGATCTGCCAATCTAGTGGGTAAGGCATACAAGTTAAAAGTATTGTATTCTTTAATCATAGGATGCATATTTTAAAGTGTTTTTTTTAATCACATTTAGAATCATTATGCGTTTTACACCCAATGTACAGAGTTAATACAGCATTTAATTTTATATCCCATTTATATGTCATTAGTATTTTTGAAAATGTAATTTTATAACTGAGGGAATATGGCAATTGCAATATTATAAACTTGTCTAATAGCAGTACGTGCCAGGTAAAAAGTGTGGTATAAAGGAATGATGATAATTTCTACTGAGGATGAAGAGAAAATGCTTCACAGAAGAGAAAAACAAATATTTTTGGATCTTAATAGATGAGCCATAGTTTGCCACTCTTGTGATAAGGAGCTTACAGGGTAAGAGGGAACTGTGTCTGCTGGCTGGGCAGAGAAGCTGGGCAGTCTTTTCCTGTGTGAGCAGTAGGAGGAAAACTGGGCTTACCATTTAGAAAGTCTTCCCCTGTAAGAAAGAACATGATGAATAAAAGAAAGAAGCATACATAATTGCTATGAAAGTTTACAAATGAAAAAGAAAAGAGGTCATCTACTTGGAGTTGTATGAAGAGAAATCTGGAACAATGTCATAAGTTTGCATCCAAGGGCAGCATTTTAAATGTACCTTGAAAGGATAGTCAGTTTTCAGAGAAGGTGAGAGGAGGGCTTTCCCGGGAAAGAAATCAACATGAGCATAGGCCTACAGGTGGGAGAGATCAGAAGGAGTGTGTGCAATGGTAGCAGTCCAGTGTGAATGGAGTCAGGAGTCCAGCACAGAAGTGACAAGGGATAACTTGGAGCATACGGAAAAGACCTTTAGTATCCATGGGCCTTTCTCGTTTAAGGGTCTGGCAATCCAGCATGTCTGTCTGGGCTCAGAAACTTGCGTTTGACTCTGGAAAGTGTGGTAAGGGACAGGCCGACTCTTTAATCTTGGTATTGGTTTGCTATAAATAGAAATGGGATTGTTGATGTTTCCCTTTACCAAAAGTAAAGAGTTGGGGGGTGGGGAATAAATGAGGGAAATACATCATCATGCTAGGAATTTTGATTGTATCTCCAATATATTCATGACTTACACTATATTCTTGTCTGAGGGCCTACTTTTTGCATATCTGTTTTTCCACAATTCCCAATTTCAACAGCTTTGTTTCTCCTGCTGTGAAGTTGGATTTGCTCAACTCTGTCTTTCCACAGTGTCCTTCCTCCACTGCAGAAACCCTCATTTACCATGGTTAAATGTAACTGTGCTGGCTTTGCTTGCACATTCCATCCTGTCAGGATCTCTTTGGATCTTGAACCTTTCATTCCATATATCACTTATCACTCCCAATTTCTTTTTTTGATATTGAAAATTTTATAAGTGTGTTTTGCCTTTTTATCCAAATCGGTGATACCAAGTTTCAAAAAAGACAGAACCAAGGAAAGAACTCTAGCATTTTTTGACTACAGATGTGACTGGTGCTTGAAACTGTAAATGAGTGCGAGTGTTTGAGTTATTCTCAGCCATCACAAATGTGGCACCACGGAGTCCTTCTGAAATGTTTTTGCTGACGTCAAGACAAACAATATTCATGACAAGCTTTTAAACACCTTCAAAATTCTATTAAGAAAGAAACAGAACTAGTGTGGCCTGGAGGTATGGCTGAAAATCGTTTTGCAAGATAAAACCTTTCCTCCCAGAAAAAACTCTGCTCGCTGATCTAACTCTTCCTGGTGCTACCCCTATCAATTCCCTTCTGTGAAGTCTCAGCAGCCTCAGTCTCTCATCTTCTCTATGGCTGAACTTTGATGAAATGTGCACACTGGCCCTTGGCCTACCAGGAAGTCATCCAACATTCCAGGAGACCACAGGGGAAGATCCTTTCCCAGGAAGGTCCTTTCCGGGGAAGGCAGAATCTAATTTTCACTTTAGTTTTGTTTTTTCTTCTGTAACCCATGTCAGTTCTCCATTTGTTATGGACTGAATTGTGTCCTTTTCCTTGCCCCTCCCCCCATCCATATGTAGAAGCCCTGGGGAGGTCAAGTTAAATGCAGTCATAAGGGTGGGGTCCTAATCCAATAGAACTGTTGTCCTTATAAGAAGAGGTAGAGCTATCAGAGAACAAACTCTCCATGTGCACACAAAAGAAATATACAGCAAGAAAGGCACACACAGAAGGACACCGAGAGAAGGCAGCCACCTGCAAGAGGAGAGAGGCCTCAGGAGGAAACAAACCTGCTGACACTTTCATCTTAGGCTTCTTATTTCTAGAACTGTGAAAAAACAAATTTACGTCATTTAACTCACTCAGTCTGTGGTGTTTTTTATGATAGCCCTAGCAGACTAAGACACATATTATTAGTTAAATGCTAAATACCACATCCTCCTCCACCCCCCATGGAAATAATCTTGCTTTAAAAATAGCTTTTTGGGGAGAAAAGTCACCATTTAAAGACAATACACTATTTTTAAGAGAATACACTGTTTTTAAGACACATTTTTGCTATAAATGTATTAAAACCTGAAAAAGACCACTTTGAAATTGTTGATACATAATGCCTCTGCATTTGTGCTCTTGCACATGCATACTTCGTATTTGGGGTAGCTTGAGTCAGAGAAATGGAGTGTGAAGCTGCCTCTCACTTTTTAAAGTATCTGATATTTAGTGTGGCATTAATTATAGTGAGTCTCTTCCTAGTTAGCAGTCACCAACCTGGCAGAAAGATCATTAAAAGTTGAGTGTCATGGTAGATTTGCATATTGTAAATCACCTCAGGTTGGTTACCTCATTCTACCTTAAATAACAAAATCTATGAAGAGACACATACGTAGAAGGAAATAGTAGTATTCATTCCTGGTTTCCAGACACATTTGGTCTTCAAGACTCTTAGAGAATACTGTAACTTTATTGCAGGGGTTTCCTTGAATCTCTGCTGTTACTCTCTAATCATGGGCCTGTAGTTCTTTTTTTAAATATGTTTTGAAAATCCTTTAAGGCCATGTAGCTAGATGGGAGATATTTATTCATTCAACAAATATATACTGGGACTCTGTGAAGTGTCAGACATTGTTACACCAGTAAATTATGGTGAACAAGTCAGAGTGACTGTCTTTGGGGCTTTCACTCAAATGGGAGGAAACACATAACAATAAATATGATTATAATTATTCTGAGTACTAGGAAAAGAGTGCAAGAGAGACTTACAGAGAGAACTTCAGATAACATAAAGGCTTCTTTGAGGAAATGATGTTGAAGCTGAGATGAAAAGTAGAAGAAGCTAGTCCTGCTGCATATGGACTAGGGAGAGCTAGAAAGAGAGTAAGGCATGTGCAAATAACACACGGTTCACATATATTAACTCATTTAATCCTTCTAACAGTTTTATTTGGTTGGCACTATTATTTCCTTTTACCAAAGCAGACACTCAAACAAAGATTCAGGTCCAAATAATTTATTTGGGAGGTGATTTCAGAACGCACCATGATGGAGTAAAGAAATGAGACAGAAAGGGCAGGAAAAAATTTGGGGATACAATAGTGAGCAGATGACTGCTCTGGGCAACCCTACCCCCAGAGATGCTAATTTAATTTTTTAGGTAGAACCCAAGCATTAAAATGTGAGTGTTTGTGTGTATGATAAAAATCAAACTTAATTTTTTTTTAAATTAAACTTATTGGGGTGACAATTGTTAGTAAAATTACATAGATTTCAGGTGTACAATTCTGTATTACATCATCTATAAATCCCATTGTGTGTTCTTCACCCAGAGTCAGTTCTCCTTCCATCACCATATATTCGATCCCCCTTACCCTCATCTCCCACCCCCTACCCCCCACCCCCCTTACCCTCTGGCAACCACCAAACCATTGTCTGTGTCTATGAGTTTCTGTTTCTCATTTGTTTGTCTTGTTCTTTTGTTGCTTTTGGTTTATATACCACATATCAGTGAAATCACATGGTTCTCTGCTTTTTCTGTCTGACTTATTTCGCTCAGCATTACACTCTCAAGATCCATCCACATTGTCACAAATGTTCCTATATCATCTTTTCTTACCGCCGAATAGTATTCCATTGTGTATATATACCACAACTTCTTTATCCATTCATCTATTGAAGGACATTTTGGTTGTTTCCATGTCTTGGCCACCGTAAACAAAGCTGCAATGAACATTGGAGCACACATGTCTTTATCTCTAAATGTTTTCAGATTTTTTGGGTAGATACCCAGGAGAGGGATTGCTGGGTCATATGGCAATTCTATTCGTAATTTTTTGAGGAACCTCCACACTGCCTTCCATAACGGCTGCACCAGTCTGCATTCCCACCAACAGTGTATGAGGGTTCCTTTTTCTCCACAGCCTCTCCAACATTTGTTACTATTTGTCTTGTTGATGATTGCCATTCTGACTGGGGTGAGGTGATATCTCGTTGTGGTTTTGATTTGCATTTCTCTGATGATTAGTGATGTTGAGCATTTTTTCATATGTCTATTTGCCATTTGTATGTCCTCTTTGGAGAAATGTCTCTTCAAGTCCTCTGCCCATTTTTCAATTGGGTTGTTTGTTTTTTTGTTGTTGAGTTGCATGAGTTCCTTGTATATTCTGGATACTAGCCCCTTATCGGAGGCACTGTTTGCAAAAATCTTCTCCCATTCAGTTGGTGGCCTCTTTATTTTGTCAATGGTTTCTTTTGCTGTGCAGAAGCTTTTAAGTTTCATATAGTCCCATTCGTTTATTTTAGCTTTTACTTCCATTGCCTTTGGAGTCAAATTCATAAAATGCTCTTTGAACCCAAGGCCCATAAGTTTAGTACCTATGTTTTCTTCTATGCAGTTTATTGTGTCAGGTCTTATGCTTAAGTCTTTGATCCATTTTGAATTAACTTTGGTACATGGTGACAAATAGCAGTCCAGTTTCATTCTTTTGCATGTGGCTATCCAATTCTCCCAGCACCATTTATTGAAGAGGCTGTCTTTGCTCCATTGTATGTTTTTAGCTTCTTTGTCAAAAATTATCTGTCCATATTTATGTGGTTTTATTTCTGGGTTCTCAATTCTGTTCCATTGGTCTATGTGTCTGTTTTTCTGCCAATACCATGCTGTTTTGATTATTGTAGCCCTGTAGTACAAGCCAAAGTCAGGGAGTGTGATACCTCCATTATTGTTCTTTTTTCTTAAAACTTAATTTTTTTAAAGCCATAATAAATCAGGTGATTTTGCTACTAAAAGGTGAACACATTTCTCGCTGTTTTAATTCAATGTATATGTGAGTACACAAATAAGCAATCAGTAATGTTTAATAAGTATGCTGATAGAGGGATGTGCCCACCTTTTGCCAAGAGCATCCTATCAATGCCCTCTGCTCTCCAGGCCTGTAGTCTTTCTCCCTCCAGTCTGTGCCCCATGCAGGCCCAAAGGGATCATTTTTTAACACACAGACCTGACTCTGTCCCTGCCTTGTTTGGGGGACACTCATCTGATACTATTTGTTAACTGCGAGAGTTGCCCTCTTCAATTGGTCAACTCCTAATCATGGTCAAGGTCCATCTTCCTTTGTGAAGCTTTTGCTAAGTCTCTTCCTGCATCATAGGGCAGATATTTGAGCTCTCTCCTCTGTGCCCTAGGACTTAGAGCAGGGGTGTCCAAACTTTTTTCAACGTTTTTCACCAAGGGCCATATTTGGTAAAATACACAAACATCTGGGCCACTCACTCAAGGTGAAGTACGGATTGCCTCACCTGGTTTATTTAAGTAAACTAAATATATTTTTGGGATTTGCTGCGGGCCAATAAAAACTGGATCGCGGGCCGCAATTTGGACACCCCTGACTTAGAGCATCAGATCCTACTAGTAAAGAATAAGAAAAAGGAGGAGGCCAAGGAGAAGGTGAGGTAGGGTCCCGTTAACTACAACATCCTGCCAGGAAGAGGCAAAGCAAAGGGTAAGGAGGGTTTCTTCTCTGAGTTTGTTATGGTTACGATGCTTCTAAAAAGATCCTGGAAGATACAAACCACTGGAGCAACAAAGAAAACAAAGTTTCTGAAAGGAAAAGGAATAATGAACTAGGCAAGCTCATTGCCTAGGCAAGACATAAAGCATAAGAAGGAAAACAGATTAAAACAGCTTGTTTCTGGGTGAAAGTTTGCTTAACTGAGGATTGAGTGTTGAATAACATGAATTAGTAATTTGGAATTTTTAAATATTTTGGATGGATTTGGGAGTTATTGCCAAGGGAAATGACACACATTATGGCCAAGATTCTATAGTGACATGGCCAGGCAGAGACAGTTATTGCTCACTGACTATATGTGTGCTCATTTCCCAGTCCCTTGGAATTAGATGGGGCCATGAGCAAGTATTGGCTATTAGCTGTGAGGGCAAGAGAGTGTTCATTTCTGGGCTAAAGCATTAAATATGAGGCATGAGACCCTCTGGTTCTCTCTCTCCCTGCGCAGTGTGGACATAGTGAACTCCATTTGTCTAAACCCCTGAGTGACCCTGTAGAGCAGAGCCTGCCTCTCCCTCCACCCATGGGGACATAGCATGATGAGAGACAAACATCTGTTGTGTTAAGCCACTGAAATTTAAGGGTTAACTTATTAATGCAGACAACTCAGTTGATCCTGAACAACCCAGTTTGGTGTAACAGAAAAGTCATGTTAGAAGAGGCCAATGTGGTTTGATGAAGTGGGATTGAACTTGACAGCTTCTCCAAATAAGATCTTGGCAAGAATCAAATAATTTTAGAACTGGAACACAGTTGTTAAGAAGAATTATGATAAAGGAGACTGAACACTTAACTGGCTTTTGAACACCCATTTCGATCTCCCCCAAAAGAGGAAGGAGATACTAAATTCTGTTATTCACACGTGTGCTACAAACTCAAGCATTTGTAGGATCCTTGAAGCAATCACTAAATACATTCATTAAGTGCCTTCTCTGTGCAGATCGATGAAGTAAGTACTATAGGAAGATGTAAAATATGAGGCATAATATCCCTAACCTTCAGTGTTTTTCAGTTCAGAAAGGCAGAAATCGCACCTAGAAATGGGTTAGGTTTGGGGGGTAGGGGGTGAGTTGTAACTGGGAAGACTTATTAGAAGATGGGTTTTAAAGTGAGATTTTGAATGTCTAAAGGGAATGAAGGCTAAGGGGAACATGGCATGTGAAGAAAGGCTGGAATTATGAATAAACCACATTGAGGACTTTTAAAGAGCTTTACAAGTCAAGACTTGTAGTCTACAAATTCTAGTTAAAGAAGTGTTTTCCATGAGCACATTTTGTAACAAAATTGGTTACCAGATTTTCAAGATGAAAAAAAAATACATATATTACTTCTTTGTCAAGTTAATACAAACTCAATACAAAGGAAAATACACTAATCTCTAACTCAATATGTGAAAGTACAATTCATATGTTGAAACAAAACCTTCCAAGAAGTTATAACAGAATTGTAAATTACTTGGTATATTTATTTCCCTCTATTTGGTTTGTATTTTTTCATTGACACAAATATAATTTTTAAAATTAAACAATTATTTGTAGTATAATTGATTCCTTCTCTATACTATTGTAAAGCACTAAAAAATATTATGTTTAATCTTCTTCCCAAAATATGACTATGCAATGGGAAAATGTTAATGCAGTGTTTCTAAATAAATCCTTCTTATCTTGCTCATGGCCACAAAATAAAGTACCCCTTAAATCTTTATGGCATTTGTTTTGCAAGATTAATTTTACTAGGTGGCTAGGGTAAGGACTAGATTATTAATAGTGTGTATTCTTAGTGGTAGTAATATGTTATTTATTATATTTAATTTTATTATTTTAATAGCCTATTCTTCAATATTTAGCTATTATTTTAAGGGACTTAATATGTATTATTGATCAAAAGAGTTTTCTTTAAAATTTTACAGTTGGAGCATGTTTATAATAATAGCAGTCTACGTGTACCCCCCAAATAAATATATATAAAGAGTAAATGTATAAAAGTCAGAATCCTCACTTTAATTGCTATATTAATTTTATTTTATGGACTCACCTTCATTTAAATTCCTCTAACTTTAAAAACAAGCAAAGAACATACATATGTATATTTATTTTTACGTATTATACACACATTCAGAAGCACATATAGAAATAGAAAAACACCAAAATACTAACAAACTTTTTTTGGGTGCTGGGGTGAGGGGGCTGGGGATTTCATTTATATATATTTTTTTCTTCTCTCAACTATGCAGGATTTTACAACCTCTTTAAAATGAAATGGATGCCTTTTCAGAAAGCTTATTTATCATTTCTCATTCCCTTTATTTTTATTATAAATATTTAAAACACTAAAGACAATTGTAAAAATTAAAACCCCATAATCTGATCAGGATAATGCCATTATTATAATTTTCATAGTATTGCTTTCCATTTGCCATCTAACCACATATATATTTGACAGAAATGCCATAAAATTGCATCTAAGTTTTTGAATAAGTGATGTATTTATACAATACAAAATTCAAAAGATACAAAGAATTTACAGGAAAAAGTATGTATGCATAATATAATTTTTAAAATATATAAATGGTATGTTCCTGTATGTCTTAGTATAAGGCTGCCTCATTCTTTTTAATGACAGCATTGTGTTATCAGATCCCCTCTCGATGGTTATTTGGGTTATTTCTAACTTTGATTAATAATGCTGCAGTGAATATTCTAGTACATATGTTGTGCACAATGAACATAATTTTTAAGATACAGAAAAACCGATAAAAAATTTAAAGTGAATACAAATTATAATCAAGAAACATTTTATCTGCATTTTCCAAGTGCTGGTCTGCTGACTTATGCTGGGCTGGCTACACAAGAATCAGTTGGGAAATTTACAAACAAGGTGAAGGAATTCTAGCCTTTGCAGGAGGCTTCAGGCATTTACAGTTTTTTAAACTCTCCCTAGATGATTTTGATAGTACAGCCAGATTTAGGAACCATTGGTTCACATAGTCATAAAGACTTGTTTATTCTATTTTTATTATGCCTACTGTATGTAAAATCCAGGATTTGATATAGGAGAAAGGTATTAGATTCATAGAAGTTACAACTCCAGTATGTGGACATGTCTCGTGTCCATTCCTCAAAAGCACAGGTCTGTCCCAGTTCCTTCATCTTCTGAAAAGCATAGTTGGCAATACACCTTAGCAGGTTTGTTTGTTTGTTTATTTATTTATTTATTTTCAGTTACAGTTGACATTCAATATTATTTTATATTAGTTTCAGGTTTACAATATAGTGGTTAGACTTTTATATAATTTATGCAGTGATCCCCCGACTACTCTAGTACCCATCTGGCACTATAAATAGTTGTTGCAACATTATTGATTATATTCTCTGTGCTGTACTTTACATCCCCATGATTATTTTGCAACTACGAATTTATATTAATCTCTCCACCTTTTTCACTCATCTCCCCAACACCCACTACCTACCATCAGTTTGTTCTCTGTATTTATGAGTCTGTTTCTGTATGTTTGGTTGTTTTGTTCTTTAGATTCCACATATAAATAAGATCATATGGTATTTGTGTTTCTCAGTCTGACTTATTTCACTTAGCATGATACACTGTAGGAACATCAATGTTGTCACAAATGTTAAGATTTCATTGTTTTTTATGGTCAAGTAATAGTCCATTGTATATATGTACCACATCTTCTTTATCCAGCTCTCTATTGGCAAGTACTTGGGTTGCTTCCATGTCTTGGCTATTGTAAATAGTGCTGCAATGAAAATTGGGGTACACATATCTATTAGGATTAGTAATTTGGATTTCTTCAGATAAATACCCAGAAGTAGAATTACTGGGTCATAAGGTAGTTCTAGTTTTAATTTTTTTTGAGGAGCTTTCGAACTGTTTTCCATAGTGGCCACACCAATTTGCAATCCCACCAACAGTGCATGAAGGTTCCCTTTCCTCCACATCCCTGCCTGTGCATGTTGTTTGTTAATTTGTTGATAATAGCCATTCTGAGGTGATATTTCTTTGTGGTTTTAATTTGCATTTCTCTGATTAGTGACATTGAGCATCTTTTCATGTCTATTGGCTATCTGTATGTCATCTTTGGAGAAATGTATTTGTGTTTTTTAGGATTTTGTTGTTTTTGCTTTTTGTTGTCATTGATTTCTAGTTTCATACCATTGCAGTCAGTGAAATATGATTTTAATCTTCTTAAATTTATTGAGATTTGCTTTGTGGCCCAACGTGTGGTCTATTTTGGAAAATGTTTCATGTGCACTTCAAAAGAATATACATTCTGCTGGTTTGGGGTGAAATGCTCTAAAAATATCAAATCTGGTCTAGTGTGTCATTTAAGGTTGCTGTTTTCTTATTGATTTTCTGTCTGGTAGATTTGTCCATTGGTATCAATGGGATGTTAAAGCCCCTTAATATGATTGTATTACTATCAATCTCTCCCTTTATGTTGGTCAATATTTGCTTTATATATTTAGGTGCTCCTTTCTTGGATATGTAAATGTTTACAAGGGTTATATCCTCTTGTTGGATTGATTTCCTTTTCATTATGTAATGTCCTTCTTTGTCAGCATAACCTTTGTTTTAGTCTATTTTGTCTTATGTAAGTATTGCTTCCTTTCCATTCACATGCAATATTCTTTTCCATCCCTTTACCTTTAGTCTGTGTGTCTTTTGATCTGAGGTGGGTCTCCTGTAGACAGCATATGCATGGGTCTTGTTTTCTTATTCATTCGCTATACTTTTGATTGGAGCATTTAATCCATTTACATTTAAAGTGATTATTGATAGACATATACTTACTACCATTTTATTATTAATCTTTATGTTTTTTTTTTTGTCCCATCTTCTTTTTTTTTCATGAACAAAGATGGTCAGGTTTATTTATTTGTTTATTAGTTTCTGGTGTACAAAAAAAAATCCAACATATCAATTAATATTTATATTCCTTACAAAGTGATAAACCCAATAAGTTTATTACTCATCTGATACTGTATGTAGTTATTACAATATTATTGACAATACTCCCTATTCTGTACTATATGTTCCTGTGACTAATGTTTTAATTATAATTGAAATTCAATATTATTTTATATTAGTTTCAGGTATACAGTGTAGTGACTACACATTTATATACTATTTTTTCCCTCTTTTATCCTCCTCTCCCACCCCCAACTCTGGTGTTTTCTCAGTCTAGTTGTGTAGGACACAGCTCCCTGGCCCATGCTGGTGTTATGAGCCTTGTGCTACCCACTCCAACCACTGAGGTAGTCGGTCGCCGGTCATTGGTCGGCTCTCGCAGCAGCTCATGGCAGCTCTTGCTGGCTGCTGGCTGCTCATACTAGTTACCGGTCACTCACACTGGCCATTGGCCACTCCTGGCAGCACACGGTAGCCCACAGCAGCACACAGCAGCCTGTGGCAGCTCATGCCGACCAGCTGCTCATGTCAGCCCAGCTCCAGGGAGAGCCGTTGTTCACAATCTTAGCTGTAGAGGGTGCAGCTCACTGGCCCATGTGGGAATCGAACCACCAACCTTAGCATTAGGAGCTTGGCGCTCCAACCACGTGAACCACCAGGCTGGCCCTGTATACACTAATTTAAGAAGTGATGCCCTCGATGAGTCTAGTACCCATCTGACACTATACATGGTTTTTATCCCCCTTCTTCTTAAAGAAGTCCCTTTAACATTTCTTGTAATACCGGTTTGATGGGGATGAACTCCTTGAGCTTTATCTTGTCTGGGAAGCACTTTATCTGTCCTTCAATTTTGAATGATAGCCTTACTGGGTAGCATACTCTTTGTTGTAGGTCCTTGCTTTTCCTTACTTTGAATATTTCATGCCAATCCCTTCTGGCTTGTGAAGGTTCTCTTGAGAAATCAGCTAACAATCTTATGGGAGCTCCCTTGTAAGTACCTAGTTGCCTTTCTCTTGCTGCTTTTAGGATTCTCTCTTTGTCTTTCACCTTTGCTATTTCAATTAGAATGTGTCTTGGTGTGGTCCTGTTTGGGTTAATCTTGTTTAGGATTCTGTGATTCCTGGGCTTGTATGTTTATTTCTTTCACCAGGTTAGAAAAATTTTCAGTGATTATTTCTTCAAATAGCTTCTCAATCCCTTGCTTTCTCTCTTCTCCTTCTGGTACACCTATAATGTGAACGTTTTTTCATTTGATATCCCAGAGGTCTCTTAAACTATCCGCTTTTTTTGAGTGGGAGGGGGGCATTTATTTTTTCTTTTTGCTATTCTGATTGGGTATTTTCTGCTACCTTGTCTTACAAGTGGCTGATTTGATCCTCTGTTTCATCTAGTCTGCTGGTGATTTCTTCTAGTGCATTCTTCAATTATTGTATTGTTCACTTCTGTCTGGTCCTTTTTTTTTTTAATGGTTTCTGTATCCTTTTTTAATGCTTGCTATCTCTTTGTGGAAGCTCTTACTACGTTCCTTGAGCATCCTTATAACCACTGCTTTGAACTATGTATCTGATAGGTTCCTTGCCTCCATTTTGTTTAGTTCTTTTTCTGGAGTTTTCTCCTTTTCTTTCGTTTGGAATGCATATCTTTGTTTCCTCATTTTGGCGGCCTCTCTGTGTTTGTTTCTATGTATTAGGGCAATCTGGTACATCTCCCAGTCTTGTCTGGGTGTCCTTATGTAGTAGGTGCCCTGTGGGGCCTAGTGGCACAGTCTCCCTGGTCACCTGTAGTGGGTACTTCAGGAGTGTCCCTTGCATGGGTTGTGTGTTTCCTTATGTTGTCGTTATCAAGGGATTGCTATTGGCACCTCATTGGGTGGGATTGTCCCTCAGTCTGATTGGCTCTGGCGTTTGGCTATATTCACAGCATATAGGCTTCTGTGCAGGGGACTTACTGTGGAGCAAGATTTGCCTCAGCAGGCTCTGGTGCCTGTTGAGACCACCTTTTGGGTGTGCCACTTGTGGGGCTAATTAGGTGGTACTCTGCTGTATTCTGAAGCTGACCTCCAGGCATGTTGTTTCACAGGCCTCTTGGGAGAGGCTCTTATGCAAGCGCAGGTCAGTCACTCCCTGTGATCAGCCAGGAACTACCTGGTGGGAGCTATAAACTGATCCATGACTGGTGATTGCCTGTGCTGGACCTGGAAGCACATGGGAGAGGCCACACTACAAACCAAGGACAGTTGCAACCAGTACCAGGGCTGAGGTAACTCCATCAAAAGCCCTGGTCACCCTGAGGCCTGTTGCCACTTGCCAGCTCTCATAATGCTCAGTCACTCTTAAATCCTCATGAGGTATAAGAGTTGGGTGAGCTAGGGTCTCAGTGAGTCACCAGGGTAGGACAAGTGGTATTCACCAGGTTAATGTAGATTCTGGTTTGATGACAGTACTGAGCCTGAAGCTACTCAGCAAAAATCTCAGAGCACATTGAGGGCAGCAGGTTACCACCTGGGCCCACATTACCCTAAGAGTTTTCCAAGAAAGAGTGCAATCTGGATGTGGCTGGTTGCTTGAAGAACCATTTGGGTGAGGCAAGGTCCCAGGGAGTTACTAGGGTGGAGTGAGCAGAGCTCACAAGGCCAGTTTAGATTCAGATGTGGCCATGTGAGAGAGGGAGCAACACAGGAGAGATGGTGCATGCCTGCCAGTTACATGGGAGGAGAATTCTATACAGGGAAAAAGGTGACTGTCCCTCCAGTCCTCACCCTGAGGCCACACACCTCAATCTCTTCCTGTATGTCTCTGACTCTCAGCAAGTCACTATTCCTCTGCTGGAGCCTAGGGTGAGTGCCTAGGAACAAGCAAATCTGTGCATGTGCCCATTATGAGGAAATCTGGGTCTCCCACATCCTTCCACCCCACATGGATATTCGGAATCCTCACTGTTTTTCACAGCCAGATATTGGGGGGATCCTCTTCCTGGCACAGTACTTGGGCTGGGGAGCCCAGTGTGGTGCTGGGATCCCTTGCTCCTCTGGTGGTGATCCCATGGCCAGGATGTCCCTCCTGATTCTCAACCGCTGGACACAGGTGTAGGGCTGGCCGGTTCTGTGTCTCCTACCCATCTTGATGTGTCTTCTTTATATCCTTAGTTATAAAACTTCTGTTCAGTTAGACTTCAGATGTTTCTCCAGGTTGCTTGTTTTATAATTTAGTTGTAATTTTAATGTTGTCATGGGAGATGGCAAGCACAGTGTTTAATTACTCCACCATCTTGGCTACTGTCCTTATCAGGAACTATTAAATGTTTTATATGCATGATATCATTTAGTCCTCACAACCATACTAATCCTTAGCAGGTCTTTTTATTCCCTCCTGTCTCAAGCTCTATGTCCATGATGACTGTGTGGCTTATGTCCAGCCCTCTCTAACAACCCCTATTCTTCCTCCTCAGCCCCTTCCTTGGGCAGAGGTCAAGGCCAAGGGAAAAATTCTGCTCAGTTGCTCTCTTTTTCTCCAGGAACCTAAAGAAAAACAAGTTTTAAATTAGAAATCTCTAATATTTACAACAAAAGCTTATTAATTATATGTTACCCACAGGTTTGAAACGATTTAATCAATAAAAAGCAGCATTTCATGTGTAATTACTTTGCATTTCCATTGTATGAATCAGATTTTTACATAAAAAGCAAGATATGCAATACTCTAATCAGAATTTCTTCCCCCTTTGTTGATAAGAGGCTTTCATAAGATCCCTGCAGCTGATCTGTCTACTCTCATCCTTAAATCACCCCATCCACATCACATCTTTTGTCTTCCAACTGTCTTTCACTCTTCTTGATTTCCAGAAAAATGCCAGGTTTACATTCCCTTGTACCTTTGAACTTTTCTCCCTGCCTAATGTACTACCTCTCGACCCCACTTTGGTCATGATGAAATAGTTATTTGAAAATGAATACTTCTTTAGTAATATTGACTACATTATACTGTACTTATTTGTTTATAGATGTTATCATCTACTAGAGTATGAGTTGCACTTTGCTCTGGCAATAGGCAAAGAAGTGTTACTTAAAGGAACAGGCCATGAAAATTGGAGCTGTAGTACATAAAGTACATTTCAGGAAGGAGAAGCCTGTTAACACTTGGTTTAAGCCTATGATTTTCCATACTACCAAGCTGATAAATTCACATAAAAGTGGTCCCCAGGATGCTGCTATTCTTAGAATGCCAGCAATAAATAAATGTAAACACTTTGGGAGGGTATTTTTCATAATCCAGGCCACATGAAAAAATATTTCCATGTAAGGTGAATTTACCCTAAAAATATTTAAGAACAATCCATCATAAGTTAGAGTGAGAAGACCACAAACAATTTAGCATGCCAAATCCTGAGATAAGATAATCTGAAGCTAAGTAATTAGTATATTTTAAATAGTTAACAAAGAAAAAAGAAGGATCAGATGACATAAGAAAAACAAGCAAAATGATGCTAAGGCAGGTTTGAGATAAAAATACATATACATATATATATATATATATATGTACATCTAAATATATAATACATATACAAGTGTAAACACACACACACACACACACACACACACACACATATTCAGTGGTTCTCAAAGAGTGGTCCCCAGACCAATAGCTTCACCATTAGCTGAGAAATTGTTAAAAATTCAATATTTTGGACCCTACTCCAGACCTACTGAATCAGAAACTCTGGGTGTGTTACTCAGCAATCTGCATTTTAAGGAGGTCTCCTTAAAGGTGATTTAAAGAGGTGATTCTGCTCTAGTCAAAGAATGAGAACCATTGCCCTAGTGTAGAGAAACTCTTTGCGTATGCTTATGAGAAGACACGTTTAGGTTCAGGTTATTGATGAAGCATTGTTTGTAACAGAGGAAAAATAATGGAGACAATACTTTTATTTATTCAACAGAATATTATAGAGCAGTTAAAATTAATGAATTGGTCTTAACGGGTAATTCTCAAATGCAACGTAGAGTAAAATAAACAAGTGATGAACATGCATATAGAAGAGTGATTCTCAACTGTGGGGATTTTGCCCCCCACAGGAGATATCTGGCAACATTTGGAGGCATTTTTGACGGTCAAAACTTGAGGGGTGCAGCTAAACATTCTACAATGCACAGGACCCCTCCCCCCCACACACATAAAACAAAGAATCATCTGGCCTGTGGCAGACAGACTCAGTAATGGTCCTCAAAGATGTCCATGTCCTAATATCCAGAACCAGTGAATGATATGTTTTATGGCAAAGGAGATTTTGCTGATGTGATTATGTTAAGCGTATTAAATGGGGACATTATCCTGGATTATCCTAATGGACCCTAAGTAAGTGTAGTCACAAGGGTCCTTATATGAGAGCAACAAGAAGGTCAAAGATGAAGAAAGCAGTGGAAATGGGGAGAAAGGGCTCTGTGATGCCATTGAACAAGCCAAGGAATGAGGACAATCTTTAGACTTTGAAAGAGGCAATTAGAGCATCCAGAAGAAATGTCTGATGACACCTTGATTTTAGTCTTATAAAACTCATTTTAAACTTATGATCCCCAGAATTCTATGAACAAATGTGTGTTGTTTCAACCACTAAGATTTGGATAATTTTTTATAGCAGCAATAGGAAACTAACAAACAACCCAAAATGTCAGTGGCGCCAAGGTTGAGAAATCCTGGTACAGAACATTATTTCTGTAAGTTAAAAATTATACAAAATCATACTACATATTTTTAAATTCCTACATTTTACTTAATATTGAAAATCATGCATGGGAGTGATACATACCAAATTATGAATTACAGTACTCCATGGAGGGGTAGGAGAGGAAGGTGGAAGATATGAGTGGGCTTTAGCTGTGTCTGTAAAAACAAAAAAAGAAAGTTGCAGCAAATATAGCAAGATGTTAAAATGTATTAACTCTGGTTGGTGGGTACTTGAGGTTTTGCTACTTTTAAATAATTTTTTAAAAAGATTTAAAAATTAAAAATAAGCGTTTTAAACATTGAATAGCTTTTGCTAGACTCCCAATAGCTAAGATTGGTGACAAAACTTGTCTAGAGTGGGGATTGCACCCCAGGGAAAGATCGTGGCACGTCAGTAAGTCTGAACTCTACTTTCTGTTATCTCTCTTGCCTGTCTGGTTTATTCACAGTTCACATTGCTTGCAGAACTTGTTTTGTAAAAAAAGACAAAAGAGTACAAAGAGGAGTAAAAAAGACTAAAGAGACTGGTAAAGGAGACAAAAGCTTATCTTAAGAGTCTTTCTGTGTGTCGGCCCCTTTTCAATGACATTGTGTGTTTTCCAAATCCTTTCCCTATTTCAGGAACCAAGACATGCATTCTGTTCTTCTCCTAAAAGTTTACACCTCAGATAGCGGCTTCTCTCCCTCTCTGTCCCAGGAACCTGTCTATGTTCGTATCCCAAAGTCTATGAAATCTTCTGGGCCAGGATCAATATAAGGCCTGGGCTTTATGGATCATATTATTCTTGATTTCCCAAGCAGTGGAAGTCTACTTTGACTCGAAGGTGGTCTATTCCTGTGATCTTGTGATTTACAATAAGAAATATTTATTTGGTCTTCGTCCCTGTTTCTGGCACAGAGCTCCTTGGAATTTCCTAAGTGAGGGTGCCGCAAAGGTATCTTCTGTTAAAGAGGTGACTTTTTGAAACACTTAAGAAGAGGGGCTGGCTGCCAGGGGAACCAGCCAAGTGATTAGAGGGTAGAATTTTTAATCCCACCCCTGACAGCTGGGGAGGGGAGAGGGCTGGAGATTGAGTTCAATCACCAATGACCAATGGTTTAAGCATTCATGCCTATGTAAATGAAACTCAAAAGGATGGGGTTTGGAGAGCTTCCAGTTAGGTGAACATGTGGAGATTTGAGGAGAGTGGTGCATTCTGGAGAGGGCATGGAAGCTTCGTGCCCTTTTCCCAATAACTTGCTCTATGCATCTCGTCATCTGGCTGTTGATTCATATCCTTTAGTGTCCTTTGGAATAAACCAGTAATCTAGTGAGTAAACTAGTGTCCTGAGTTCTGTGAGCCATTCTAACAAATTAATTGAACCCAAGGAGGGGGTCCTGGGAACTTCTAATTTATAGACAGCTGGTCAGGAGCACAGGTAACAACCTGAATTTGTAGTTGGCTTCTGAAGAGGAGAGCAGTCTTGTGGGACTGAGCCCTAAACCTGTGAAATCTGATGCTATCTCTGGGTAGATAATGTCAGAACTGAGTTGAATAGTAGAACACTCAGCTGTTATTGAATAATTGCTTGGTGGTATGGAAAAAAAAACCCATACCTTGGAATTCGGAGCGGAATTATTAATCCCTAAAGATAGACAGGTTTTATAATTGACTCCTAGGAGCCTTAAGTCTCACATTAAAAAAAAAAAAAATCACTATCTGTTAAAGGAAGCAAAAATGATATTTCATGTCTATCCTGTATCAGTTAATTTCCAGATAGATTTAAAAATTCCTAGTCAGATATTCTGAAGTTTTAGTGTCCATGACTTCTAAATCTACAGACATAAATTCATTCCAATTGCACTGTGGTCTCTGTAAGATGAAAATGAATGGATGTGGTGTCGCAAGGACCTCTGATCTTTTGGGGTTTGTTCTTAATCTGAATTCCTCAGGAGAATTTTTACTTTCGTAAAAACTTTCAACTGATGTAAGGAATTGTTCATTATTGAAAAATTATAGCTTTGGATTACCAATTAACTTCTCTATCACTCTTAAAATGATGACTTGTACTTTTGTTATTTATTTTCACTGAAGGATATTAGAGAATTGATTTTTTTTCTGAGCACATTTTCATGTATTTATATACTAGCAGATGAATCATGGTCTGATTTTCAACCAGCTGGCCATTCAAACTATTTTTCCAGACAAAACCCTTACTTCAAAATGTGCAATTTATTAGAACTCCATGGGATATTTAGTGCTTCTCTAAGATTTTGGAGGGATCCCAGGAACATATCTGTAGCTTTAATTTCCAAAAATCCCATGTCTTAATTCTTCAGGAGTAATAAAGGGAAAGGAGGTAATCTTAATCAGCAAGCTACTCTTCAGCCTATAAAAATGATTCCCATTTCTATTCAGTCTCATCTTAGAAAATAAATACTTTTCTCTAGAAATTGAGAATGAATCAGAATGACTTATTGATTCCTGCAGGAGCCCACTACAGATAAATTCATTCAAATGTCACTCCAGGTTTAAGTTTGCTGGAAACTATTAGCAGAATTATTGGAAAGGATTTTCCTAATAGTACTTCCAGTTGAAGTGTTGGGAGAGACTTGAATTATGCCAGAAAGGACCCTTACAGCACACAAATAACAAAATAGAGTTATTTTACCTTGGGCCAAAGGACACCAGAGACATAGTTACACACACATAAACCAATCTAGCATCTTAATCCTGGCTCACGAGATGCTCCCAGGTATGTCCCAGATCTCTGCATCGCTGTCTGATGAAAGCGAACCTGAGCTTACTCATGTTTGGAGTGTGGCATGACAGAAGGCCACACAGTGTAGGAAGAAACTCCTAATCAAGGGACTTGGCTTAACTTGCATAATCACTACTCTGAGATTTATTTCTTTTATATATAATTGAGCTCAGTGGTTTTTAAATTTCATTCCATCTCAAAAATTCTATTCCCTGATCAATTGCATTTTCTCAGTTTTGGGCCCAAAGACTTCTTCTGATTTAAATCCTGATGAAAAGAGCACTTGGAAAACTCCTAATCCTTACAGAACTATTCCAAGGAGCATAACTAAAGGTTGCAGCATAGGATTTAACTTTTTGGACTCTCTTATCATGTTCCCAGGATTTGAGTTACAGCTCCATCGCTCACTAGGAACGTGACATGGTGTGGGTCGCCTGGCTTGGTAAGCCTGTTTCTTTATTTCTGATGAAGGTGATAATAGTACACGCTTCATTGTCGCCCTGAGTATTAATGAGATAATCTTTGAAAACCCTTAGCAGCATGCATTTTTCATAGACAGTATGCACCTTGTGCATTATGAGCAGGATTTGATCAAAGAAATAGAACTTTAGAAATGATAAGAATATAGAATTTACAAAAGGGACTGACTTAATACAATTTCTGAATGACTACTGCTTCTGCACCTGATATTGGCCTCAAAGTTGTCAGGAAAAATATATCAGGCAGGAAAGATGGATGTGAAGTGGGGGAGACCAAGGACAAATGAGAACACACAAGGACGAGCTGGAACCCATGTTCGTATCTTGTTGCCCTCAGTCCTCCCACTGCAGTGATATAAGTGTCTTGCAGGAGCTAAAGGAGCAGCTGCTAGATTATTGCCCTACGCTAACAGTGTGAGGTAGTAGATAAGCAACAACTGTGTGAGCTGCCACTGTGCTTGGTGTCCTGCACTGCCCTTCTGAGCACAAAGAAAATATGGCTTCTTCACTTTCTCCTTTGAATCTGTGTAAAACGTCCCTTGTGCCCCGTGTTAACCTGGAACTATGCAGGGAAGTGAATTCTGGGAAATGTAGGTTCCTGCTCACCTAAGTTGACACAGTCTGAGTACACTGCAGTAAGTTAGCTATTACCATTGATTTTCATCTTCAGAAAAATTTCTCTAAAATTGCCTTCCCGGCCCCCAAGCCATTCTCTATCACAATCTATCTGAAGCCATGTTATTTGTTTATTTACACAGTACTTACATACTTATATTGTGTCTTGCCAGACTAGAATAAAAGCTCCCTGAAGGTAGAAATGTGGTTGTCCTTGTCGCTGTATACCCAGAACCCAGAATTGTGCCAGGAATATAGTAGGTAATCAAGAAATGTATAATGAAGATTGTTGAACCATAATGTGAATCAAAGTTGGAGTCTTTTTGGAAATCTTACATGCTAGATCTGATCCCAATATTTAGATTGTTGTGAAAAGTAAATTTTAGAACATACTACGTGGTATGCTAAGCTCTTCACAATTTGAATTAGTTGGATAACAGTGACTTCTGTAACAAATAAAGCCACAAATTTCAGTGGCTTCTCACAATACTCTTTTTTCTGAGCTCATGGGTTCTCCTTGTTGATGGGTGGCTTCCTTTTTCATAGTGACCCAGTGACCTAGGATCTTTCACATGTCCACTGTCCCCCAGAACACTGTCATCCTTTGCTTCCAGCAAGTAGAAGCTGGGGATGACTTACAATGATCCTTAAAAGCCCTGGCCTGGAAGAGATACACATTGTTTCTGCTCATGTTTCATTGGTGAGAAGTGGTCACATGGCACCCCTAGATGCAAAGGGGACTGGGAAATGTAGTTCCTGCCTGGGAAGCTGTTTCCCATGGACCACACTATACTAGTAAGGAGGGGACTAAGTTTTATTGGATAGCCAGATGTCTCTGACACCCTTATAATGTTTAGTCAATCTTTACAGCAATTCTATAAGGTTGGTGCTATTAATGCTCCCATTTTGCATGCGAAGAAATTTATGTGAAGTGTTTTTATATAACTTGTGTGAGGTCATATAATTAAGAATAATAATTTTGAACCAAAGAGATTCAAAATTACATTCTTAACTCCATAACGTACTTAATCTTGGCTCATAGAAAAGTTCTAACACCACTGGTTGATGGACTAGCTTCTTTGAAAATTTCAAACAGGGTTCTTATGGATAAAGCTAACTAGACATTGCCTATAATCTATGATAAATTACAGGTCAAACTGTCAAAAAAAGTCTTAAATTTTTATTGATAGACTCACATCATGATATGGCTATTATTTTTGCAGATTGATTGATTAATGTTGCCTCAAACATAGAAAAGAAGTTTAATGAGTTTGCATCTTATTTTTTTAAATGAATATTTAAATAGAGACATTTGAATCACCAAAGAATTGGGGTTGTTTGTAAAAAAAAAAAAAAATCAATAGATTTGCATTTGCAGTACACATTTTGGTGAGTTGAGAAAACAAATGAAAACCTGTGGCCTCTGGTTTCATGGGCCATATTAGTGGCACATAAGTGAGTATGTGGGCATTGCCAGTGTGTCTGTATTGATAGAAATTAGAGCTGAACATTACAGGTGGGTCTGAAAACTGCCAAGCCATTTGTTTAAAATCTAGTCCAAAGTTGATTGTTATGAAAGAATTTTAGCTCAGTGATTCTCCTTTGAGATAAGAGGTTGAATATGTGTCAAAGTGATGTTTCAAAATCTGTATGATTCATAAACCTAATAGATACTTCAGAAACTGTAATCAGGACCTCTGGTTCAAGACCATGTAGATTTCTAGAAATTCTTGTATGTTTTCAACTTTAGAAACCAAAAGAAAAAGAACATATGTGAAATCTAAGGGAACATCAGAACAAATATTTATAGTCTGGAAATATGCACATTTATTTGTCACTCAAATAGCATGAATTCAAACTGCTGTAAATAGCAAATACCCAAGAACTTTATATTGCTTAGTGTTATGAGCTTGGCTTATGAGGTACAGCTTTTGTGACCTTAGAAATGAGCAAGTTCAAGATGGAAAGAAAGTGAAATCTAGAGTCAAAAATTTTTCATCTGTAATGAGAGAATATGAGTTTGTCTAGCAAGTGACAGTAAAATAGAAAAGAATAAACTACTTAGAAGACAAATCTATACTAATGAGTCATAAAAATCTTCTAGGAGAAGGCAAATGTGTGATACTTGTTAAAATTATGCAAGGATCTTTTGTCTTGTGGAGTTTGTTGTTGGACTAATCATAATGTTAATTTAGCAGAAAAGTTGACTTTTACAATGCAGCTGTGTGGTATAGTTGAGAGCTATAGAGAACATGGAATTGATGGTGAGACTAGATCTTGGTTCAGCTTCTAACTCTGCCTCTGTCTGCCTATCCATCCTTGAGGAAGTAGTTTAGCCTCTCTAAGCATTAGGTTCCTCATCTGTAAGTGGCTAATGGAGGGGTTGGACTGATTAAATAAAATAATCATTTAAATCTCTCAGTATGGTGCTTGGTACATATTAAATGCTCAATCAATGATACCTGTGAATTTAATTACTTTTTCTTTTAGTCAAGTATTAAATGAAACAGATGTGTATTTTAACTAATGTAAAACCAGACTGCATAAAAGATCTCTGCATTCTAGAATATTTACAATTGTCTGAGTACCAAATTCTTGAGTACCTGTGGGGGCAGAGCCCCAGAAAGTAGTTTCCAGGTTCTCGGCCTCACATAGACAGGTGCTGGCTCAGGTGGTAAATGGCCATCAACTGTGATTGCATGGCCATCAGCTGTGGCTAGTTGGCCGTCAGCTGTAACCAGTGAGCCATTGGTCACTAATATAACTGCCATGGCTACGCTACCAGAAAAAAAAATGGGGGCTAGCAAGAAGATGGTGGCTCAGCTAGCAAGTGCGGATTGCAGAGAGGCGGATGCCGCCAGCGAGAATATAGTGGTATGACTCCCCCATCTATGGCTCCGTGGGTGTTCCTTTTTGGCCTTACCATATCCTGCATTTTTATGTGGGGAGCGGGAGCTGAGACCCCGCAGGTCATCCCGCATGACAAATGGCGCAGGGAGCAGGGTCTCCCGCAGGACAGTAACTTTCTGTTATGATGCTAATCCCATACCCAGGACTCCAAGTCTCCTTTGTCAGGCGTTCTCTTCTGTTTGTTTTAAATGACACTAGAAATCTCCTTAATAGAAGTGCGGTGGTGGTGGGGGGCGGGCAGTGTTTCTTAAAGACTTGCCTCATGTATAGCAAGAGCTAAGGATCCACTGCAAGCGTCTTGGGCCAGAACATTGAGGATGACTTAGACATTAGCAGGATGTTAGATAAAGAAGGTTATGAGAAATAAAATTCCATTGCTTTTATTCCAGCATCATTGTTCAAATGAACCAAGAGCATTTCTTACTACGAAGCTTCACCTCTCGTAAATTTACTAAAAGGGGAGATTTGCAACAGCAGAGCCAAAATTGGGATCAACAAGGATCATACTAATTATCAGAGTCATTTGCCTTTCTGAATCTCATTTTTTGCATGTCTAACCATCAGGCGCCTGTTCCTTTACTTTAAAGCTAAGACATTACCCCTGAATTAAAAGTCAGCAATTATTTATGACCTTTCAGTGCATTTTCCCCCCTTTAAAACCTTGTCTATGTCTGATATTACAACTTTTGATAGCTAGGCAGTTAAATGAGAAAGACAATTTTCTGTATCAAGATTTAGACTGAGGCAACTTCCATCCCTAATGGTGTAAGCACTTTTGCCTGGTACTAGTAGAATGGATTCATCTGAGGGCTGTTAATTTAGCTCTAATGTGGACTGCATGGGAAAAGCTATAGGGGTTCTATTTAGTTGGTAGTAAACAACTTCGGAATCAATGTGTTTTCCTTTACTGAAGACTTGCTTAGTGCATCGGAAAAAAATTCTATTAGTTTGCTTCATTTAGTAGTCACCACACAGCCTGATGTGTGAGCCAGTGGCACCCATTAAGGCCGGCATGACTGTTTGTAGCAAAATGAACCGAGCCATCTGATTTCAACCCCAGTGTCATCATTCAGCAAGCCAGACAGAGCCATGATTTAGGATTTCCCCAACATTTTATGGCAATTTGTTTCATTTGCCACAGGCCCATAATGATGCAAATTGCCATAAAGTGGGATAATCAGGCAGTAGAAGTGTCATAAAACTGCAGGAGAAACAAATTTCCATCTTGGAACTTTGCATGCCGATGAATGTGGGAGAGAGTAAATGTGGACCTGGCTTTGCTGGTGTTATCTGGTTGCCAAGCTCTGTGCCAAACAGAAATGTTTCCATTTTGTCAATTTGTATTCATTTGAAGGCAAAGAGTGAAAGAGGACCTGAAAATATAAGGAAGCACCAGGCCAAAGTCTTTCCTCAGGTGCCTGGGCTGTGATCCTGGGAGGGGTGGTCCAGGTAAGAGGAGGCCAAATGTGTGCTATTAGATAGATGGAGGATAAATTAAAAGGCTGTTAAGGATTGGAGTGCTGTGGCCTTCTGGAATGTCATGGTACTTCTCCTGATATGTTTTGGGATTCCTGCCCTGCCTTGAGCAGCCCTGCCTCTCTTCTGCCATGAACAGCTTGTCCCACAGTGGGAACCAATAGTCTGGAAATGGCATTGTTACATCAGCGCTCTTTGGATCCTGCTGAGAACTGGGATATGGTGGAGATGAAAGAGTCCGTTCTCACATATTCATTGCTTGCCCTTGGAATGGAAATGGGAAAAAAAAAAAAAAAAATCAGTGCCTTAGAAACAGATTCCCTATTCTCTGTGCTATTTTCTTTCTTTCTTTCCCTTCTTTTTTCTTCTCTGGCCACATTGCTATCCCATGGATCATTTACATGTTTCAGATATCATGAGTCATCCCTTGAAGAACTATATAGCCTGAAATTTCCAGGCCCCAGTCTACAGCTGATAATGTGGTTGGTTTCGTTCACCTTTTATTTGTATGTTGTCCATTTTATTTCCTCTTTTGTAATATTAGATTAATGGCATCGGTTTGAAAGTCCCCTAAGGACACATTGCATAGCCTCACTCCTGCTAACTGAACTGTTTTTGACGGATGTCTTAATAACCTTCTAGCTCATTGCCAAGCTGCTAGGGGTAAGAGCTGCAATCATTTCTTCCTCTTTAAAAAATGAAACATATCCCAGGAAGAGCTTCTCTAAATTCTTCTGATTTTATTTCATAAACTGAATTTATCATAGCCTCCCCAATGAACAAATCTGTTTCCCAGGTTTGATGTTGTTGTATCCTAAAAAGCAATAAGGAAGACGATTTAAAAATGGTCTCTTTCTGGCTCTCACAGTGATGATACTTTATTTATAGCTTTCACATACAGTCATTTTCATGTTCTTATGTTTCCTATCTAATTTAGCATATGATCTTTTGAATTTAATATATTTAGAATATGAAGGGTATTGGCTGGTCTGTATTAATAATAGTTGATATTGATGAAAAGCATTTATTGGAGTGCATGATACACCTTGCATTGTAGATCCCTTTAAATTCATTATCTCAGTTTCAAAAGCAAGTCTATGAGATATTTTCTTTTTTTGGGAAAAAAAAATATGTATATATATATATATACATATACATATACATATACATATACATATACATATACATATATATATATATATATATATATATATATATATATTCATTTTTAAGCAATCAAGTGTGAACAGGATTAGGTAGACTATTGTGTGGATTGATTCCCTTTCCAGCAGAAGGTAAGCTCTACTGGGTTCTACTTTCTAAAGAAGGTGTCTTGCAGGATACACAGTCATACCTTGTAACTGTGCATTTAAGTATAATATAGAAATTGACATTTAGAAATTGTAGAAGGCCTGAACAAAACAAATATATCATATTTTGGATACCTGAAAAAAATTTATTCATTGGAAATGCATATGGTATTGGCGAAATGACTGAATTGGATATTTGATAGGACTTGAATGGGGGATTTATCTTGAATGATCTGGTGTCCTCTAAAGTTACAGTGCAAAGAGTCAACATTTGCCTTTGGTGCCTCTTAATACTTCCTACAAAGCCCTCTTCTTCTACACTGTCCTTCTCCTTCCAAAGTTTCCACTATTCTCTGGGTCCCTAACGATTTTATTTCTCCAGGGCTTGCTCCAGGTCCAGCAGGACCTCCCTCATACTGTTGTGCTCTTAAACACTTATATGATTTATGTTCTGCTAAACATCATCTGGTTAGATAAACTCAAGGATCTTAAATGGTGAACGAGACTGTAGGAGAAAAACATTTTGTTGAAACTCTAAAAATAAACAATAGGGAGGATGGCTTCAGGTGTAGAAATAAAAACGAGGGAGCATTTCTGTTAAATACAAGAAAGCACGGCTTGAAAACGGATATACTATTTTAATTTGTAATGCACTTGCCTATCAATGAGGAAATTAAAGCTCATTATAGAGTATCTAAGTGAAGATGAGGAATAGAAGTGACATTTCTGTTGAATGTACTACAGGTTCTCTAAGCAAACATTCCAGATTTAATCACAGAACTACCACAAGGACTATATATAATAGTGATGGGAGACTACAATAATTCGGATGTTGTGTGAAAGTCTAACTCAGCCAAAAATAGAGCATGTGATCATTTTTGACTTATCTTACTCAATGAAATTATTTTTCTGAAAATGAACTAACAATGAGATCACTACTTTGCACCTAATCAGGTCAAATGAGAGGAACAGTTTGAAAGTGTAGTTTACTAATTAAGTTCCTGCCTGCTGTGTAAGAGAAATTTTGTGTGATGGGGACATTTTAGAGATGTAGATATGTTTCTAGGGATATAGGGGGTAGATGATTCTAGATTTAGGAAAGGTAGATTTTAGAAATTAGAGATAAATCATAAGCAAGATGAAGGTCTTATAATTGGATTCTGACTGTTGCATGGGGACTTTTATAACACGTAGTGCACGTTTTGATCATTTCAACTTTAAAAGAAGTAAAATAAGTAACATATTTCGATGTAAAGTTTTTATTTCAGATAAATGGATTCCCAAGATAACTTGTTTACTGACCAACAAATTCAAATTCCTAGTATTTGACTAACTTTGTCTTCTTAAAAATAAGCAGCCATTATTGAATTGCTACTGCTCTGCATTCATCTGTGGGGTAAATGAGTTAATAGAAGACTCTCCTTCCACTTCTGATGTAACCGTCTTTATTATTGCAACCACTGCCAGTTCATATGGTAAATATTTCCAAGGGAGCCATTTTCAAGCTACCAACATGACATCACAGAGTTAGAAAGAGACACTAACTTGAACTTCTTAGAACTGGTACATGCCAATACTAGTACACCCCTTTGCACTAACTAGTAAAGAACTCCAGTTGACATTGATTAGAGCAAAGCTGACAATGGCTAGCAAAATACTTTAAATAGATAGAGGTCCTATGCTATTTGTTCTGGAGGAAAGAAGTTTTATTCAAACCATGAAGGCATTTTTAAAAGTGACGTAGTGAGTGAAAATTGTCAAAACCTATGAAAATAATTTAGGCCTATGTGGTTGAATTTCTTTAAAAAGTCTTTAATATTTTAGAGGTTAAAATAAATTGTGTAAATGTTATAGATTCCTGAGCGGGTGATATTTATATTTTTGTTTTAACAAAAGGTTATATTTTTATAAAGAAAATAAAGCACTAAGAAAATATTTGTCACTTATACTTCAATCTTGCTGAAAAGAAAATATCAGGTCTGTAATAGAGCTGCTATAGCTTACAGTAGATATTGTTACATTAATAAATGAAATAAAAAGATGCACTGCAGACCAATGCTAATTTTCTTTCCTTCTATCTAACAGAATGAAATTTATACCTAAAAGGGCTGAAAAACATTTGTGAGAGGGCACTGATGTCAAAACTAGGTGCAGCCTGTCCTTTGATCAGGTATGTACTAAGGCCAAGATAAGTACCTGCATATCAATTATGTGGCTGTCACAAAATATTAGTTAATAATGAAAGAGTTAAGAAGATCTAGATCTGGACTGATGGGGTGAATCCAAAAGGGCAAAACTTAATAGGCAAAATAGTTAAGCCATGAAATTTGGGCCAATACTCAAACTGCCCACATATGACTGATTTTAGGGGTTTGTAAACTTCATATAAATCCTCAGTCTTCTGTATTATGTGGATACCCCAAATCCAATATAACCCAACAGTGCACTAACTGGAGCACTTTATACTATCTGGAGGAAAGAAAAGAATCATTTCATTGTACTTTTCAATCATCCATTTATTACACTCACCTATCCATTCTCATTCATTGACTCAATTAATATTGATTATCTACAAAGTCAGATAAGTGACAGATATGTAGTCATATAATAGGCAAGGCACATGCCCCCATGGAGCTTATATTCAATCAGTTATTGTTCAGACCATGTATCAAGTGCAGTGGTTGGTATTGTATATGATTTTAAGGGAATTAACAAGAAAGTGAAATCTGCCCACAGACTCTTAATAAGATTGGAGTAAATTAAGTCATGTAAGGAAGAGCTAAAGAAGGAGAGAAGGGTTTCAGACCTTGTCATAGCTTTCTGCAAATTTATGAACAGTTGTCATAAAGCTCTCATATGTGAGAAGTGAAAAAGAAGGGAATAGTTACATCTAGTTGAGAAGTGAAAAAGAAGGGAGTAGTTAAATCTAGCTGAGTTGGAAGAGGAAATTAGAGAAAGTTTAACCAAAAATGTGATTCTTAATCTGTGTCTTGAAGGATAAATGAGGATTCATTAGGTAGAAAAGAAATAAAGGGCATTTCACCAGGTGGAGGGAACAGTATGTGCAAATTCTCAGAGCCATACAATGAAAGGGTCTTTGGTAACAGCATGCCTTTATGAGTGTTTGTAGTACACAGAATAAGAATTGGAGGGGAAAGGTGAGGTTGAGTAGCTAAAGATGAATCTGAGAGAAAGTCTTGGATCAGATCATGAGAATGTTTTATGCCAGGAACTTTAAATTAAATTCTATTTGAAGGTACTGCGGGAGTAGGTAGGCATCAAAGTATTACAGGCAGGGGAATGACATGCTCAGATTTATATTTTAGAAAGATCACACTGATGGCATTATGGAGGAAGGATTTAGAGGAGGGTAAGATTCTTGGCTGGAAGGGAAGGAAGAATTTCTAACATAGACTGACAGTGAGATTGTATTTTTGAGGTTGAGTTTCTCTTAAAGAGTCTGAAATACATTGTCTTTGTAGCTGTGGTTCTTTTACACTGAGCTGGGTTGAGTGTCAAAAAAAGGTGTCTCTTCATTTAGACCACTTTTATACTCAGAGTGAAGAGTATAAAGTTTTCTCTTGGTGTGTCTTGTGCATCTTAGTATTTTCATTCATTCATTCATTCATTCATTCATTCATTCATAAAATTTGTGTTAAATATCTGGCAGGAAACAACCTGGTTCTTGGTCATGGAGCTACCACAGACACACAGATACATTCTCAAAGAGTGGAGGGGAGGGGAGGAATAGAGACAGGCAATAAACAACACATGAAAGGTAACTTTTGATACTTTTAAGTGCTATGAGGTTACTAAAACTGGGTAATATGAATGGCAGTAACTTGGTTGGAGGTGTATGGGTCAGGTGGAAATAGTCAGAGAAGGCCTCTCTGAGGAGGTGATATTTGAATTAAGACCTGAATGATGAGAAGGAGGCAGCCATCTTTAGATCAAATGGAGGATCTCCATAGCAGAATGAATCACAGGATCAAAGGACATTAGGAATTATTTTGTTATGTTGAAGGACCAGAAAGGCCAGTGTGGCATGAATACATTCAGTGAGGGGGAGGATAGTACTAGATGAGGTCAGAAAGGGAGGCAAATGGCAAGCATAATACAAGCATAGGACTCATAAGGTCTTTGTATGAGGTTGGGATTTCACCTCATCTATATTGTAAAGAAATCATTCTGACTGCTTCTCGTAGGGAGTGGATTGAAATGAGACGAGAAAAGGAGGGGGGAGACCAAATGAAGGTTATTGCAGATGTCCAGATGGAAAAAAATGTGGCTTCTTTTATGGTAGTGGCAATGGTGATGGAGAAAAGATGGTGGCTTCTGGAGGTCAAGTCAAGAAAACTTGCTGATGGATTGGGTATGGGATGCTGAGGGAATAAAAGAAATCAATAATGAGACCTTGCTTTTGTGCTTAGCCAAACATGCTGCTCTGTTGGATATGAGAGGCTGAAGGAAGAAAATAATTGGATAGGAAAATTAAGAGTTCTGTTTGAGACGCTTGTCAGACTTCGAAATGAAGATGCCAGGGAGGTGGTTTGGTTCATGAATCTGAAACTGAGCTGAGGTTAAAGCTGGAGATAGGAATTCAAGATATATTGGTATTAAATCTATGACAGTATGAGTAGCTGCTCACAAGGTGTTCACTTGGTCACGTGATGATGGTCTCTACTAACTCACTTTATCGGCATGATGTCTGAAACTTGGTAGATACTCAATAACCGTTTGCTTATTGCCCTGTACTTTACTAGAAGTCTCTAAAATACTAAAGATTAAGTGCATAAATTCCAAGTATTTTGGCTGCTGCCTTCCAAAATGTATCTTTGTCTCCAGGGTTAAATCCTGGGAGGGAATATAGGGAGATCAGTAAAGAAGAAGAATCTCCATTTTGTGTTTAGAGAATATGCCCTTTTGGGCACTCTGTGAGAAGTTCAGAAGAGGGTTACTTCCCCCATCCCTTCTGTACTTAGAACTCATTGGCTTCTAAAGAGAATTTAAGCATTGAGTCTGTAGTCCTACTAGGTGATTTTAAAGGTATTTCGAGGTGAAATTTTAAGCCATATAAAAATTACTCTGACTCTGGGTGTTCAGTTGAACACACAATGTGATACATAGATGATGTATTGCAGAATTGTACACCTGAAACCTATGTAACTTTACTAACAATTGTCACCCCAATGAACTTTAATTTTAAAAAATCACTCTGTTTTATAACAAAATATTCTCAGTATTCACACCCAAATCTATATCACAATGGAAGTTAATATCACAAAACTGCAGTGGCTAGCACTTATCTCCTGATATCAGTATTCTTTTCTATCTTGTCATATAAATTTTGATTTCTGCCTCATTTAAGTAATATTTGTAATTTAAAATACCATTTAGCATTTTGTTCAGTAATCTGCATTTTAGTTTGCAATCTTGAAAATAAAAGCACAAATAGCTTAAATAAGGCATGAGAAATGAATCTCTCTCTCTCTCTCTCTCTCTCTCTCCTCTCGACACCAATTCAAGTCATCAACTAATTCTTAGAAAAATTCTGGGTGCCAACTTTTACTGATTTTTCATATTGTTGGTACTCTCTGTAAAGACAGACTAATCATATGCTCCTTGGTTCCTTTTCCTCTTTAATTTTCAAATCTTCCTTCCTTTTCACGTATGCTTTTGAAATCCAAGTAATTGAAGAGTTTCACAGATTTGGAAGGGACAAGAGAGTGCTCATTACTATATGGCTGGTCCCAAGGGAAGGGAAAACACCACTCTTAGTTGCCTTAAATTTCTTTCTATTATGGGGTCTTTTCTCATGGCTCTGCAGACAAAATTCCAGCTGAAGTTTGCACTTAAGGCAGTATTATATAAACCCCCTTTGACTGGGCTGAGAAATATTTTTTTAAAATGCATTCTGTTCATTACCTAGGAAAGCTATTAAGACATTTCTTTAAATTATCTAATCATGAAAGTTACTGATCCCTTCAATTTTTGTAATAACAACCTAGGTTTCATTTAAAATTAATGTTACAGATACGTACTTAGACAAAAATATTTAGTTCATTTGTTTATGTTAATTACATTACATCTACTTCCTTTTACATCATCTATAATGCATTTTAATTTATTCAGTGTGTCACAATTGAGTTATCTCTATGGATTTCATAATTTATGTCATAAAAACTTTATAGAAAGATAAATTCTTTGTTTCTAATGATCTTTAAAACAGATTTATGGCTTTCAAATAATAGCCCCAGAAGTTAAAATTTTAATATCATTTTAATGTATTCTCTAAACACGACTTCAACATTAAATCTTGCTTTCAACTCTTGTATTATTCTGTTTTCCAACGCACGTTACTAGTGTTCAGTAGTGACCAGCATGCGCATCCAGTGCTTCCTGACTTTTTCCTTAGAGGGATTATGTGTTAAACTTAGAAGAGCTTTAGACTTATTTCATAAATGGGAAAGTTGAAGCTGAAGAGAGCTCCTCTCTTATCCAAATAGTTTGATCACACTGGTCTCATCCTTACAGAGTGATATTTTAATGTCACCTACCTCAGAAGGAAGTAACAAACAGAATCTAAACAAACTGGTTGGGTTTACAAGCATATCTATTGAACCCCCATGTCCCCCACAAAATTATGTCAAAAATGGACACCTAAAGGATACGACCCAGTGGAGGGAAGGCTGTGGATGTGCCAACTGAATTTTGGGAAATAAGCTGTGGCCTCCATGACTAATGCATTAGTCTTTTCTTGCGTCAACCAAAAATCCTGCACATGTCCTGTGCTTTGCTGTTTATTTCTAGTAGAATGGACTTTGCAAAGAGGACATGGCCAGACAATTTGTTTAAATATAGAGTACAGGCAGGCAATGAGAAGGAAAGGTGGTTTCAATAACATGTTTCAGAGAAGATGGCAGTTTTTATGACTTCTGAACATTGGGGGAGATTTTTTTTCATTGTTCTCAGTCTTCATTACTCTCCTCAAATTAAAAAGTCAAGAACAGTTTGGAAAGAGACTGAATGGTGTAACTCCAAGCGTGAGCAGCAGACATGTTCCCCAGGTCAGGAGAGGCATCTCGGTACCAATGTTTGCAGAGTGCACGTCTAAATTTCTAACCTGTGCATAGTTCTGTGCAGTGAGTGACAGAACCATGGATGGCTGCAATGGCAAATATGTAGTTGTTGAAGGCTTTGTTTTTAAAGTCTTTGAGAAATTGCAGAAAGGAAGATTGAGATTTTTTTGTCACTACCATTCAAAGTTTTCAAGTAGGAAAATGATGTTACTACTGAGATAGCTTCAAGAAAGACAGGTGGAAAGGTATATGTCGCTCTCCAATGGCAGTTATGATTTTAGTGCTTAGAAGAAGCATATCTTGTAAATAGCCCCTCATTATTATAAGGTCTTGCCAAGACGTGTTTTTTTCTGATGGTGACATGTGTTACACAGGCTCTAGGAAAAAGCGTGAAACAGATATTTGTTATTGAAGACTCAGCCATCTATTAAGCAACCTCTTTTGTTCTGCCTCAAATTCAATTCCCAAAGCTGTTCTGAACAAAGGGATCATACCCTCATGGTAACTTAAAGTGTAAACATCTGACAATGGCTAAAAGTCTTATATGCTTTTTAAAAAATATGGTTACTCCCCTTAGCATGTTTGCATTTTATCAGAAATAGAAATCTTGAACTAAGCAAATGAAATGCCTCTGGTGCAATTTTTGAGCAATTAATGAGCTAATGAGGAATTATTTTGGAGGGGACCAAGAGGACTTTCTTGTTTAAAATATAAAACAGAGACCAAAAAAATGATATCATCTATGAGCATTTGATGGGTAAAATTTATATTCATTTGGGTACTCAATGATGTACGCGGTTGGACAATTAAGTTCATGAACTCATCCTAGAAAAAGTACTACATACCTCATTGCTGAATATCTCTATGGTCACCTTCACTCCACTTGGGAAGCTACTATGCACCAGCACCAGCACTTAGTCCACTCTTCAAAGCAATTTTGGAACTGTTTTTTCTGGAATGGCCATCAGCGCTCTTTTTGTATTAGCCTTGATGTCCTGAATGGCATCAAAATGTCTTCCTTTCAATATTTCCTTCATCTTTAGGTAAAGAAAGAACTCATTGGGGGCCAGATCAGGTGAGTAGGGAGGGTGCTCCAATACAGTTATTTGTTTACTGTCTAAAAACTCCCTCACAGACGGTGCCGTGTGAACTGGTACATTGTCCTGATGCAACAGCCATGAATTGTTGGCGAAAAGTTCAGGTCGTCTAACATTTTCAGCACTTCCAAATAGTAAACTTCGTTAACTGTTTGTCCAATTGGTACAAATTCATAATGAATAATCCCTCTGAAGTCAAAAAAGTTTAGCAACATTGTTGCAGTAAGTTCGAACTTAATTGTCAGAATTTAAGTGTTAGAATTAATTGTTCTGTAGAATAGGAGAATTTGTAATCATACAAATGCTAGATTATTTTCATATAAGAAAGCCTCAATGTGAGGAATGAGAGGATTTCTGCAGAGTAGAATTCCATTTCCTATAGTGAGAGATTTAGAGCAACTTCTCTTTAGTAGATCCCATGCCCACTTTTAAAAAGAAAAATATAGATTTTTGGTGTCCAACCTCAGGCTTCCTTCTTGGGAGTCATAGAGACTTCCAATTCCAGACCTGGCAGGTGATCAAAGTAGTTTATCATTTCTGTTAGATTGGTGACGACTGGGGTAACACAAGCTTCATGGAGAAGTTGAAACTTGAGTCTCACCATAAAGACTGGTAGATTTTATATAAGCCCACGATTCTGGGTTTCCTCACAATGTGTACATCTTTGTTCCTTCATGTCAACCAATCCAAATTCTAATTGTTAAGGATTCATTTCATATGTGACCTGTTTCATGAAACTCTTCCTTATAGTCCTTTTTGGAAGTGATCTCAACCTCACTGACTTTCCATATGCTTTCTTTCTTTCTTTCTTTCTACATATATTACGTTCTCAGCAAACTTATTTTTGTACTTGAACAACTGTGAGCTCTTTGAAGGCAGGGGTTAAATCTTATGTATCTTTGTATCGTTCCTTAGCAGAGTGATTAGCACATGAGGTGCTTAAAAACACTTGTATTGAATTTTTCTGTCCTTCAATTTACACGTCTTGAATATTTACTGCTTGCCAAGAACTATGCTAAGCGTTATGTATTCAAATCAGTTCTCCCCCCTTGGACCCAGGAAAGATAAATAATATTTTCTAAATTATAATCCCTAGAATAGAGCAATGTCCACAACTTGGAATTTTACAAAGAATGCTTCAGTTATGGATCACTGATTGGTTTGAATCGGTCTGTGTGGTTCTTTTAACCTCTGTGCCAGAAACACTTTTCTCCCAAGTTCGCTTTCTCCTTTTCTCACCTTTGAGTCTTTAGCTGTTGCTGTCCTGGAGGGTTTCTCTGATTTCAAACCCTCCCAACTTTCTTCCATTTTCCAAGTTCCTTATATTTTTATCTCCATATGTGTTATAACTGTGTGAATTTAGGGTGAGTATGGATGTCATATTCTGCTGTATTTCCCATTTTGTTTTCTGTGGAGGAAAAATTCATTTTAAGAATGAGCATATGTTTTATAACAATTATTACTTGATAGATAAAAAAGCTGCATTTCAATTTCTATACAAAATGCCACCTATTATTCAGAGCAGTGCTGCCCAATAAAAATTTCTATAATGATGAAAGTGTTGTATATCTGTACTATCCAATATAGTTGCCACTAGCCACTTGTAGCTAATTAAGCACTTGCAATATGGCTTATGTGACTGAGGGATTGAGTTCTGAATTTTATTAATTTAAATGTAAATAAGTATATGTGTCTAGTGGCTACTGTACTGGGCACTGCAAATATGGATCAATGACAGAATAGTTTTTTCATATATTTCTATAAGTAAAGTGCCTTGGAGTAACTGTTTGTGGGAAACACTACCTGTATTATATTATCCCCAGGAAATCATCCCCATTTTGGAGATTCACAATGCACATGAACATGGTAAAAGCTCTAAGAAGTCTTACTGCAAAAACAATTGTTGATGTTGGTTTAACTCAGAATTTTCTGACCATATTTGACCATGGAATCTGCAGTCTGCTCCCCCACCCCACCAAGAATGCCTGTGAACAACTTGTGATCTCATTCACTCTACAGATTCCTTTGGGAAAAAGTCTTTTTCAGACCCCTTTCCAATCAAAAGGCTGTGTTTCACCTTTATCCAGACTTATCCCCTCCTTTAGTTTACTGGAAGCATAAGGATGTCTTAAGTAGAGATAAAGAGGAGCCTTCTCTAAGCTTTGTAAAATCTCCCAGGAGATGGGGCATGACATTTACCCCATAGGCATGAAGTTATTGAGACTCTGAAATTACCCTTTGCAGGGGGATGGTATGTTTTCTAGTTATAGCTGTGGCTGAGCCTGATTCAAATTGGGTCCCTGGAAGCATGGCGGGCTCAATTTGGTCTCCCACGTAGGACTCCCATTTTTGCGCAGGTTAGAAACAACACCCTAGCCCCTACTGCAGTTTCTGTTGTCATGGGTTTATCCCACTAACAGTAATACGGGAAAGAATATGGTAACATTCAGTTGTCTTTTCCCCTTCCTCTTAAGAGACCAGCTAGTGATGCTTCAGATGAAATTGGTCTGAAGGCTGAAAGCAGGTCCATTATTGGGAGCATTTGCTTTAAATTATGAAACCCAGGAATGCTTGTGGCAGGGAGGTGGCTAGCTCTGCTGAAAAGGTGCTCACTTGTCTGTTTCTTGCATTCTGTTAAATATTTCTTATTTCCTCAGAATACACCACAAGGACCATTTGACTGTCCCCTCTGGCTTCTGCTTCTTGCTTCCAGCATGAACAGACAGGTAATAACCGTTCAGCAGGGCCATTACCTCTTCTAAAGACTATTATCAAAATGGTCATTATACATAATGGAGATTATTACAGGCAGCCTGAGAGATCTTTTAGATACATCTCTCCAGTAATCGGTGGCCCTTTTTAGCCTTATGTATCTGCGGGGATAATACCAGGGCAAAGAATCCTTGACAAATAGTGATTTTTAGCAAAACTCTGTCAGTTTTTAATGCATTAATTGGATTATAGATTTAAATTGTATTTATGCAGAAGCTCTTAAATTTTAACTCTTGACAAATACACCGTATGACAGGAACATTCCAAGAACAGGTGTTAAACTATATAGGATGCATTTTCCATGTTTATACTGCGCAATCACATATGCAAGGATACTGGCGTTAATGAATCCTCTGAGAACAAACTCTTTTATAGTGAAGTAACTGATCTGTAGTCAGCCAATCAATAAGTATTTATAGACCTTGGCTTCAGGCTAGGCACTGGGAATGTGGCAGTTAGAATACACAGAGGAAAGCTTAGATGTTTAGAGTCTGGCCTGTTCAAAAAAAAAAAAAAAAAAAAGTCAAATTTCAACCTTTTTTAGGCCCAAGAAATAAAACATTTTGCATAGTTTCCACTTGTTCCCAACTATTTGAAGTAAATAGGTCTGGTCCTAGGTAAAAATGTGAGTTCTGCTATGTGATATAGTGTTAGCTACTTACCAAATGGCCTTTTTTCCTTAAAGCCATAAACCCATTATTGTTTGGTTGGTAAGATATGGTTACAAGGGATACCTCCTTCCTGGGCTAAGCTAGTCAAGTGTAATAGGATGGCAATATGGGATTCTTGGCATCTCAGTAGGAACTGAAGACCCAAGAACAAAAGCAATGGTGATTTGTAATCTGTGACTCCAAAGTAGGGGTGGGGTGGTGTTGCTACATCACTGGTGCCCAATTTACAAAGGAGGTATCAAAAAAAAACAGTATTATATACCATCACCCAACATTCCTCTTTGAATGTGAAAGGGTTGAGGTTAAAGTGAGAAGAGACAATATTTTTTAGAAAAAGCTGTTGGAGAGCTGTGGAATTTTGCTTCCTCATGGTGGTGGGAGTTGCCCCGAAGTTTACAAGAGAGAAGGTTTTGAAAGGAAAATGGAGATCTTGTTACTGGTATCCTTGATGTTGAAAGAACAGAAGGGACTTGTACTTGACCCTGGCCGAACAAATTTCAAGGTTGAGGACTTTGGCTAGCAAGCTACTCTGACAGCCAAGCAAAGAAAGATGGCTTCACTTCAATGTGCAGCCTTAACAGATTTTCTGGTGCCAATGATGCATGAGTGTTTTATCTGGGCCAGATGGGATCATTCAGGAGAAAGAGCAGAACTGTTCTGGAATGAACATACAGGGATTTTGCCCACATGGAGGGGAAGCAGAGCCCAAAGAGAGTCTCTGTGGAGGCCCGTGAAAACCAGGTGATGAGGGGCAGTTTATGGCCAGATGGAGGACACACTGCATTGGTAGATGCCTCAAAATTCCCTTGCTGCACATTTTGCTCAGCTCTTCTGTGTCTTATAGTTGAAAGCTTCCTGTTTGATATAGTTGCTAAAATAATTCCTGTTACCAGTCTCCTCTCTTTGGGCTTTCCTTGCTTGAGATGTTAGTCCCAACTTTGGAAGTCCCATACAGTTCAGGTTTCTGAATTTCCAAAGCCCCACTAAAGAAGGAAGAATTTGCAATTGGTCATTATTTTGCCCACATGTTATTTTTCTTTATCCACCTACCCCCCACCACTATTTTTGTCGATGACAGCCAGATTTTTTCTTCTGCTCACCTGTGAGGAACAGTTCGTAATCACTTTCAGTCAGTATAGTTGACTCCACCCATTATTCCAAAGGTAAGCATGCATCTCAAAACTGGCCCATTGGTGCATTCAACTCTGTTTAATACAATAATTAGTTCAGAGCTGATTGGAAATAATTTTTCTGGGACTATTTAGAAGAGGCACCTTGTTTTTGCCAGGATTGCTAAGCAGATAGGTGGTAAAAGAAATGTGCTGGTGGTTTCCATGCTCCTCCTAAGCTTACCTCAGTAGAAAGCAGAGCCAAGAGATGGGCCAGAAAGATTTGTCACCAATTACACTATTTGAGCATCTGTATCTGAACAGGTCTGAAGTCATGTCTATTCTACTTATGAGAATAATTTGCCTTTTCTTCCCATAAACCGTTTTGTATTGGATTTTGTCATTTACAACAGGTAAGTAGCTTTCACCAGATTTAAAAAAATTATTCACTATATGTCAATTATAAAAAAATATTATTCCTCTTCCCACTTTTTTAGTAGGGAAACATAAAGAAAATGGAAAGACTAGCAAAATGCATTTCTATATAATCTCTACTCAGATTTCAACAGTTTATCTATCTATCTATCTATCTATCTATCTATCTATCTATCTATCTACCTACGTACCTACCTACCTATCATCTATCTATCTATATCATCTTTCTATCTATCATCTATTTTTGCTGTACCACTTGAGAGTATATTTTAGACATCATGACACATTATTTTAAATATTTCAACATATACCTCCTAAAAATAAAAAATTCTGCTATATAAACAAAATACCATAATCACACTTAGGAAAATTAAAAATAATTCAATACCTTCTAATATTTAGTCCATATTCAAACTTCCCCAATTTTACCAAGTATGCCTTTTATAGATGATGCTGTTTTTAAAAAGAATGAGGTTCTAATGAAGGTTCACAGATTGACTCTGATTATTAAATCTGTTTGGTCTAGAACTGTTTCCCATTTTTTAATGACATTGACATTTTGAAGAGTCCAGGCCAGTAGTAGTAGGGAATGTCCTTTATTTTAAATTTGTCTGATTGTTTCCACATGATGTCATTTAAGTCACCCTTTAGCTCCTGAAATGCTGGTAAATTGGGAGTTACGCCTAAAGGCTTCAGTTTTTTTTTGTTGTTGTTTTTTTTTTTTTGCAAGAATATTTTGTATAGGTGATATTGCAGTTCATAAGATCAGGTTGCTTAATATTAGTGATGATAAGCTTGAACATTTGCTTGAGATGGTGGTTGCCAGTCTCTTATTACATAGGTGCATTTTTCCCTTTATCCTTAATAAGTAATCTGTATGGTAGTAAGGTGATGCTATAGCACCATGAAAATCTTAAAATTCTTCCACATTTACTTGTTGACCTTCTTTTGTAAAGAAGAGCTTTCTTCTCTCTCTCTCTCTCTCTCTCTCTCTCTCTCTCTCTTCCTCTCTCCTCTTACCCCACTTCAGAACTTGTAAGAAGTTGACAAATTCACTTAGTTTTTGTGTTTCTTAGAACATCCTGATTTTTACCCACTTTTGAAGGATATGTTCAATGGGCTTTGAATTCTAGGTTGGCAGTTCTTTTCTTTTAGGCTTTAAAGAAGTCATTCCATTATCTTCTGGCTTATATTGTTTCTGTTGAGAAGTCAGCTGTCAGTCTTATTGTTACTTCTTTGAATGTAAAATGTCTTTTATCTATGACAGCTTTTAAGATCCTTTTTTTGTTATACTTTATTTTAAAACTGCTTTACTATGATGTGACCAGGTCTTGTTTTTCTTGTATTATAAGGCATGACAAGAATTGTGGACATCTCAACCTGGAATTGTTGAAATCCCATCATGTCACTTTTTGTTTTAACTCATCCCGTTGTACCAGTTACTCATTTTGCTACCAATTTCTGTATTATTGGTACTCTCTAATTGAAAATAATAAAAGCCCACCAAAAATATCTTAAATAAAAGTCAGAAACTATTATAAAGATCATCTTGTAATACATGTTACAGGTGGTCCTCGGGAACAAACTGGAACTAGAATCTTAAATGCTAGATAAGGCTTTCTCTTTTCATTCTTCATTTCCATGCAGCTACTGCTTTTCCTTCTCATTTTTATACTTCCTTTTTATTCACTTTACTGCAGACATGCAACTACCCAATGTGCATAACAGAAAATAATTGCTATGGCTCCCAAGTTTATATCTCCTCCATTAAAGAAGCCACCCAAATAATGTTTATAATATTGTATGTCTAATTCCAATTTCCCTGGGAAGAAACTCATTGTCCTTGTTAGTTGAAGGGCCCAACCCATGTTCAACCAAATTTGTCCAACCCAGGCCAACCAGGCAGTCTCACATTGTAAGGACATGACTTCTAAGGGACCAATGCTTTAATCACATGCTTTGAGAATTTGGACACACAAGTTAGTATGTGTTGGCTACATCTTCCCCTTCTCTGTGAAAGCTTGTCTCTATATCGCTTTACTTTATTGACGATGAGGTTTCCAGAATGCAAATATCCTATAGGTGAGCTAGAAGTTATCTTAACTATTACTTAATTGTTAAAACATGGATTTTTTTGTTTGTTTGTTTGTTTTTTACTATACTGTAAGATCCTGGAATCTAGAAAAATATTCTTTTGGCAAGCTGACCTTAAGCCACACTTCCTCATACCCATGCTACTGTCCTAGGCTACATCTTTCTCTTTCAACATTTTTGTTTTTAAAACTATATCCTGCTGTTGCCTAACTTCAGGATCCCTGGGTGTATATTTGATAAGTATTGTCACATTTGATAGTAATTTATGGAATGCTAAATAATCCTTTGATACCATTTTGCTTTTATCTGATGTTGCAGAGGCAACCCTTTGGTTCTTTTGTTGTTTTGCTTTGGTTATCAGAGTTACTGACCAAAGAGCATATTATAGGAATGAATACGCTTCATTAAAAAAGGAATGATTCTACATAGATTTGATAGCTCACAGCAATTTAGCATCATTTGTATAAGAATGGAGGATATGCTTAAAAACCCAATAATTACATAGATGTTCTTGAAGCTGAAAGTTTTCATTTATTTCAGGATACAGAAATATCAAAATATACCTAAGTTTTAAAATGTATTTTACTCTTTTACATATTTTTCTTTTCCTGATATATATCTATATATCTATATATCTATATATCTATATATCTATATATCTATATATCTATATCTATATCTATATCTATATCTATATCTATATCTATATCTATATCTATATCTATCTATCTATCTATATATATAATATCTGACATTTAAAGGAATGCCCCTTCCCTCAAATATAAGAGAATGTAAAATTTTGCCCCAGATAATTTAAGAAGACAACAATGGCAACAAACAGCTTCAAATAATTACAGTATATTAAAAGATTTTCTATTCCTTATTCCTAACATTGGAACATTCCTTTGAAAACATCATTTCTGCTAAAAGAAATGCTTACATTTTTGAGACCAAGCTTTTGATAAACTTGTGAATTCATCACATTTCAAGAACAATGGCATGCAAAGATGTGATTACTATAATTGGAAAAGAGGGTCATTATAATTCAGCTTTGTCCAAAAATAGTGGTATAGTTAACAACATCTGTGAGAAGCTATGTTACTGAGAAGCCTGGTGATAATAACCTATTCCCTGAAGAGTCTGTTCTGGTTTATGATTTTCAGTTATAATAATGTGTGCTGGCATATACTAATGAACATGGTGAGGCATGTTCACAGGGCCCACCCTTGTTGGCTTCTTAACAGCTGTTCAGAGTTGCTGAGGGGCTGGCTTGGTTTTGTTTTCTGGGCTCCCTGAGTGCTAATCATCAAGGCAGCATTCACCAAGCATTATGAATGGTGAATTCCTCATCCAAGCAGGTTAGAAAACAAGATGGCTGGACCCAGTCCCTCCTCTATGTGTTCCTGCTCTGATAGACTTCCATTGCAACATAGGACATGTGTGGTAGGTGTGCTCTCATTTCAAAGGAGAGGTACTGATGTTGCGACATTTCCCAGTCTGCATGGATTCTATCTAAATGTAACCAGTTATAAAGACTCGCTCATTGTTATCTGTTAAGTACTTTGTAACATGGATCGAGGATCAAAATGAACAGAGTTGGTGTATTAGTTTCCTAGGACTGCCATAACAAGTTACCACTAGCTTAAAACAACAGAAATGTATTTTTTTGGTTTGTTTGTTTTTTTAGTTCTTGAGGCTAGAAGTCCAAAATCAAGGTGTCAGCAGGGTTGGTTCCTTCTGGAGGCTCTGACAGAGAATCTGTTCCATGTCTTTCTCCTAGCTTCTGGTGGTTGTTGGCAACCTTTGGCATCTTTTTAGCTTGTGACTGCATCATTCCAATCTCTCCCTCCATAGAGCAGGACCTTCTTCTGTATGTGTGATTCTGTTTCTCTGTGTTGTTTGATCTTTGTAATTAGATCAGTGATGATTGGATGTAGTGCCAACCCTAAGCCAGTTTAACTTAATCTTCATTTACATATTAATTATATCTACAAAAACTCTATTTCAAAATAACGCTACATTCACATGTATGAGACCTTAGGATTTGAACATATCTTTTGGGGGAACAAAATTCAATCGATTACATTTAGTTTTTGTTCTACAACCCTGTTAACTCACATGACTTCTTCCTTCCTCTATTTTATCACTAAAATCCGAAGTCTACTTTCTCAGGAGATTTCTTCAGTAGAATTGATGATTGAATGGAACTTTAAAAAATGCTATCACCAATCAACAAGAATCATTTTGGTTAATATAAACAAATAATACTAATTAGTTCCAATAGTTATACAAAGTATCTAGATGAAGGTATTAGGGGAAAACCATCTAAGGCCATCTTTAATGGGTAACATTTGATATTTCCATTGGATAATGTTCTTAGCCATTTGCTATCTTGAAATTTAATTCAAGAAACAGGTATTTGATCTCCACTAAGGGCACACAACAGTATTAAGATCTAGGGATAATTTTTTTCTTCTTTTTTTAAATTAGTTTCAGGTGTACAATTAAAAACATAATATGTGCACCTTCATTTCAACCTATTGACAGTGCAGAACCATCGGTAACATTGTGTTTGAATTATTTTAAAATAAACATATAATATTATGACCCAGATTAACAGAACTATTTCCCCAACTGTTCCCTCTAATTGAAAATTACCTCATGCAACTCTGTTCATGTAGTTAAGCCTCTGATAATTCTCTGCTCTAAGCTTAGTTTGGAAACATCTATTAGGGATTAGATTTCTCACTCCTCTTCTTTCTTTTACAGCTATCTGGATCTTTCTTTCATCTTTCAGTATGACTTTCCCTTAGTTACTTTGATAATTCCATTATTTTTAGTTGGGACACCAGATTCTCAGTCTAGTAAGTCTTGAATTCCTATAGAAAAATGCCAGCCCAATAAAAAAAGAGAGATCACTTTTACCTCCTTACACGTGTATTTGACTTTTAGCTACTTTGCTCAGCACAGTGACATACTTTTTTTTTTATTAGCAATGTGGCTAGTGTCCTTAAACCTGACCAATCTGGAACCGTTACTTTGGGAGTAATGGGGTATGTGTGTTGGGGGTAAGGGAAAGAATAAAAATTCTTTAATTTAAAATTCACATTTTTGACCACATAACATTTCATTCATGAATATTCCATGGTTTAAATGACCATTATCATATTGTTGGGCCTGTATACTCTTCCCAACTTTTCTCATTTCACTATTTCTTATTGCTCTCATACATTGTACCAGTAAGGATTCTTGGTAACAAACATACAGAAAACTACCATAGATAATATAGAAGAAAAGTTATTGGATGTGTGGTAGATCGAAGAATTGACCCCAATGCATTATGAATATATAGTAGTAATATGTGTTCATACCCTTGCCATGGCCTGTGGTTGACAGGGTGTACATTCCTACTCCTTGACTTTGAGGTGGCCACATGACTTACTTCAACCAATGGAATGTTTGCAGACATATCAGCAGTAGTTTGAAATGTGCTTGTGTGTTTGGACTTGATCTCTTAATTTTTGGTGATCTGAGAATATACCCCAGGTAGATGCTGTTTCTAGAATGAGAATGAGACATATAAAGTAGACTACTTGCTCCAGGAAGCCACTGAATTACTTATTATCTCATAGGTTCTGTGGGCCAGGAATCTGGACACAGATTTAGCTGGATTCTCTGGTTCAGGATCTCTTGCAGGGCTGTAATCAAGGTGTTGGTCAGGGCTACAGATATCTCAAGGCTCAAATGGGGAAGAATCTACTTCCAAACTCACTTGCATGGTTGTTAGCAAGACTCGTGTCGTGAGTGTCTGTAAGTTGCCACATTTCAGTATCTTCCTGAAAGTCAAGAGGACATTAACCCCTCAGCAGAGCCCTACGTCTCTGCATGGTACTCGTGATGTGAGTAGGGAACAAAGTCCTGGCACATAGGTTCAGATAGAGTGAGTAACACAGCTTTATTTGGGAACCAATGTCCCTCCAGAGGCCAATGCTCCGGTAAGCACAGAAGATTATACAGAATAGAATAGAATTGGATAACAAACCAAGTCCCAGAGTCAATCAAGGTGGAGAAGGTCCTTGGTCTGGGAGAAATGACTGGGCCCATGACAGGTCTGAGGCAAGCTGGTCTTGCAAGAAAGAACTTCAGAGAGTCCCGATATTATGGCTTACACCTCGCAGAGGGTCCTAGCTGGAACGCCCAGTTGGACCACTCACAGCATTGCTCTGGAGTTCTGCTTTTATCCTCTTTTCCTTGGACTTCTTTACTTCTTAGCTGATAACCAGAAGTTGATTGCCAGGAGTTGTTTACCTTTTAGGTGATAACCAGAAGTTGTTTTGGTGAATGTGTTTATCACTCAGTTTTGTTATGCTCAATTTCACACATAAACAGAAACATGTTTACCTTCATGTATATGCTCTATACATAAACATGTTTACTTTCAGTTTACTCTTATTAGGTTCACACCTACTAGTAAACAAGCCTCAATCCAATAACAACCTTGTTTATAGGATATTTTATATGCTCTATACAACTCAGTTTCTTAAAGACTATTAGATTGAGGGCCCCAGTTTCTGAACTGTTTGCTGGCTGGAGGCTTCCCTCAGTTTCCTGCCACATGTGCCTATCTGTAGGATAGATTGTAGCACAGCAACTTGCTTCATCAAAGTGAGGAAGTGAGAACAAGAAAAAATAGAGAGTATGAGCAAGATGGAAGTCACAGAATTATGTAACTTAATCTAGAAAGTGATATCCTTTGCTTTCGTCATTTGTATCATTAGAAGCAAGTCACTAGGTTTAGTGCTTACGTGGGGGAAGCAGGTATGCAGGGGCATTATTATGAGGAAGCAGAGGTCTCTGGTAGCCATTTTAGAAGCTTTCTATCACATGTGGTTTACAGAATTATTTGGAAAGCTGGAAACTGATTTGGACAAGGATTGGAAGCACAGGAGTCAAGAGGAATTGTACTCAGATGCTACAAATGACCAGTGGGCTTTTTTTCTTCTTTTTTTAAAATCAGAGTCCTGGCCATTGCCAGCCATCTTGTTCCTGTTTCTGAGAGATATTGCATGAAGGGGTTGTTCAACCTAAGATGCATAAATTAATCACAGATTTACGAATAATTTCATTGCGTTGTTTTTCTGGCATGGATAATGCCTATTGTTTGCCTTAGGCTTCAGTGGGATAATTATTGCACCTAAAGAGCAGGCCTAAAACATGTTTTCAGTAGTATGTTAAATGTCTTTTGATTATCTAATGCTTTTTTCAAAGCAACCCCAAAACATTCTACTTAATGAATCAGTGGAAAAATCAATTAAAGGAATTATTTGATAATGGATAAACTTATCAAACATTTATCTTTCTAAGTTTTAAACATTATAATACAGACTTTCTTTGTATTACGTGTAAATTCAACGATTGACTAATCACAGGCCTGGGTGAGTGGAAATCTATAGTGCTGAGCCCTTTCCTGCCCTCCATTGCTGCCACCACAGACACTTTTTTCATGAGCCCATTGGGCAGTGCCAGGAGTAGCTAGTGAAGGAGGCTGACTGTAATCCACAGAGCAGGTTATTTTATCAACCAGATTATTAAAATGCTTTTCTGCTGTGGTCATCTTTTGTTAACCATTAACGTGTCACACAAAAATCTTCTCACTTTTTGCCCATTTGGAGAGGTCTATTCACATATGTTGTGTGTGAATAGTTTTCTACAGCAGCTATAACAAATGACCACAAACTTAATGTCTTAAATGATATAAATGTGTTATTTTATAGTTCTAGAGTTCAGAAGGCTGAACTGGGTCTCACTGGGCTAAACTCATGATATCACCCGGGCTGCAGTCCTTTCAGGAGGCTCTAAGGGGGAATTCACTTCTTTACCTTCCCCAGCTCCTAGAGGCTCCTCATATTCTTTGGCTTGTGGCCCTCTTTCTGCATCTTCAAAGCCAGTAATGTTGCATCTCTCTGACCATTCTTCCATAGTAGTGTCTCCTCTGACCCCAGCCTGGAAATGTTCTTTGCTTTTAAAAAATAATGTTGTTAGGTTGAGCCTTTGGAAGTCTAGACCTGCTGCAGAGCCTTCTGCTGTTCTTGGAGCATGCAAAACCGGCAGCTTTTGGGTAATTCTGTGACTAGGATAGGGCAGCAGACCAGCTTCTAAGATCACTTACTTTGTGAGTTCAAGCTATAAGTGATTATTTTAGGTTTATTAAAAATGTCAATGTGTTAAGAGGATGAGTAGTTACCCTAAAACCACATATTAGTGTATATTCATATTAGTGTATATTCATTAATTCTGTTTATGCCACTTCAGTGTTTTCCTGATTCTCTTAGAATAAAATTCAAAACTCTTAGTAGAGATAATGTATATAGTACAATGGTTACAGATAGGCTAAATGTCTGTGTTTGAATCTCAGGATAAACTAATATTAGTACAAGCTAATATGACCTTGGGCAAGTTACTTTGACTTCCTGGCCTCAGTTTATTCACCTGTATAGTTGGGATAATAATAGCACAGTATAAAGATATTATGAGGATAAACAGAGTTTATTTTCAGATGGAAAGAAATTAGAGCAGTGCCTGGCACGTAGTGTGGTCAATAAATAATTCATTATTATTTCTGTGACTTATATGCAATCTGGCCCCTATTTTGCTACCATCATCAAACCAGCCCATAACTCCTTTCATTCATTCCAGGTGGTTTTTGCCCTCCAGGCAGTTGTCCTTGCTATTTTCTCTCCCTGGAGTTCTCTTTCTCCTGCTCTTCACATGGTTGTTGTGGTAGCCATGAGAACGAGGCTCACAGATCTACTACAGGTAGTGACATATTGAGGGACCCTCTACTGTGTTTTGAAATCTATCACCAATTTTGCATTGAGGACATGCGTCCCAGGGCTGCACCCCACCAGTGATTAAATGTCATGGAGAAACTTGGGCAGCCCCATTTCTAGGAGACATGGGGCTGCTTTGTCTGCTCACCTTGGCTCCAGAAATCCATAACAGTTTGCTGACCTTTCTTAGGTTGCACAGCAGCATAGGCCTCTTCTAACAAAGCTTCTCTCCCTCTCTACTTTACCTGGGGTCAGAATTGCATTATGGTCTCATGACAATCTCAGCCTTCCCTTGGTCCCTCCTTTCAACACAGGCATTTTTCACCAATCAAATATTTGTAACTTTAATCCCATCGTGGCTTCTGCTTCTTGGAGAACCTAGACTACCATAGCAGGCTCTATCTTCTTTACTGTCTGGTCAAACATCCATTCCTACATGGCTTTGGCCTTCTTTGACAAACTTCACTACTATAGTCCCCTTTCCTGGTTACTATTTAACATATCACCCTGATGTTTACTTTCCTTTATAGAAATGGTCACGGTACGTAAGTCCTTATTTGCTTATTTGATTAATTATTTTCTGTTTCCTCTACTAGAATGTCATTCTCCTTCGGACAGGGACATGGTCAGCCCCAGCACTTAGCTGCTGTCCTGGTACATTATAGGTGCTTAACAAATATTGCCAAATTGTTGAATGAATTCTAGTAGCTTTCCTAACAAGGGGATGGGGGTTTTGAAGATGAAAGGTACTAGTGGTAATTTGGGAAACTGGCATATTTTGGAGGATGGCAAGACTAAACTAGATCCTATTGGACAATTGAAGGCGATCTATGGATCCTGGTCTCTTGGCATAAACATGAAAAAGATGATATGTCAACTATATATCCCTAATTCTCTGGGACGACTCCATTTCCATCTTGTCAGCTGTCTAAGTGGATTTACCATTGTCAGGATATTTGTTCTAAAAAGTGATGGCCAAAGTGACATAGATAGGGCATCAGGGGGAGAAAGACAAATACTGTATGATCTCTCTTGTATGTGGAATCTAACAATCAATCAATCAATAACCTGCTCATAGATAGAACAGATTGGTGGTTGCCAGGGGCAGGGGTAAGGGATGGGGGAGGAAGTGGGCTAAATGCAACTTTTTTTTTGTAGTTTAAATAAGTTGAATAAAAAAATGATATGTAGACCCATAATTATTGACAAAGGTATTCCCCAGTGAATTATTAAGAGAAATATAATACAAAGTACTTTTCATAGTAGAATTGTTTTCAGAAGATTGTATATATTTATAACACATATAAATTCAAAAAATTATATATTAAAATATCACCAGGTTAGTGGACAGAGGATAATCTTTATTTTGTTCTCTCTATTTTTCTGAAGTTTTCGAAGTCTTATAATGTATAACATTATATATTAAAAAATTAATTTTCCTTGTTGCTTGCATCCACTGGGATCTATACAGGATTTAGAATTTGGTTTTGAAAACCTAGTCTTCTTAAGTGATTAGGAAAATTCATTGTTTCTTTTTACCAAATGTTTATTTTAAGTAATAAATATTTTACTCTAAGGAATATTTATTCGATTGTGATTCAACATCCAAAATAAGTGAAGGAGAGGAGGTAATATGGAAAAGTTTACATTTATAACTTTGGATGAAACGTAAACGCTGCACTGTTCTCTTTTCTCCTAAAAAGAGAAAAAAGAATAAAGAAAGAAAGGGAGGCAGGGAGGGAGGGAGAAATGGAGGTAGGAAGGGGGGAAGAGCATCAGTAGAGTTAAAGGCAGACTTTATTTTAATTTACCAGGTGCTTCAGTCTGTCCCAGCCCTTTTCCCTCCCTCATGATGTGAGTGAGGGGAAATGTCTGGGATCTTCATATGCTCCATTGACAGAGGCAGATTCAGAATTAGGTGTAGGGAGCAGTCTGTTGCCATGTCTCCTTCAGTGACTATTTTAGTGGTAGGAGTGTGTGCCTCATTTGAACGTTCTGTAGACTAATTTTAACCAGAGGTCTATTTCTGTCTTTTAAAAATATTCCTTCTCATCTTAAGAGGTGAAGCTCAACATTAACAAGAGAATGTGGCATTTTGGCCTCAGAAAATGTGGTGTGGGTGACGGTGGTAGTTAATTAGTCCTGGAACTTAATGCTCATATCTGGTCATAGTGGAAGTTATATGACAACTGGCTGAGAAAAGGAAAACTATTCTGGAGTGCTCAGAAATTGTGCCAGTCTTGAGGAAAGTTGACCTAAACTTAATCAAAAGTTTTTCTCATGTTGGGATCTGAGGCTACAAATCACTTCAATTTGTGGCTCTCAGAGAGATGAATTTGTGTGCTGTGAATAACCAATAATGGATCCCATTTTTGTCTTAGATTCTGCTGGTCTGATATTATTCTCTTCAAGCAGATTCTCAAAGGCAATAAGCCTATTAGCTCCTCATTCTTTGGGCCAAAAATTGCCACTTAAGTGTGTGTGTGTGTGTGTGTGTGTGTGTGTGCGCGCGCGCGTGTGTGTGTACAAGTGCACATAGAAATCACTACATTTGCTCTTATTTGATATGTCTATTTAACCCAAGCCTATACAGTGTAATAAAAATACAACAAATTTCCACATATATAAATCAAGATCAAGATATACAAAGAAGGGAAAGAACTGGAACCAGAGGATAAAACATACTGTTAGCTGAGTGATGCATGGAAGAGAAACTATTTCTTTGCGAGGGGTCCAGGTTCATGGTAAAAGTTTAAGAGAAGGCAGCATTACCCTGCCTTGTCTGGAAAGGTAGAGAAAGAAAAGAAACCTGCCAGGTATTTGTGAAGTAAAAATTCCCCTTTCTTTTAAAACACAATAGCTTGTGTAATTTTGTCACATGCATCTGTTGCTCTCACCTCTTACTTTGTGCTGATGTGCTCACCAGAGCATTCACCGGAGCAATTCTCCCTCCCACCCCTGACACCTGCCACGGAAAATGCTGCATTATTCATCGGTGAGCTAATGACAGGTGATGAGATCTTTTCACGCTACATCCCTCTCAGTAGGTGTTTATCACTCTGTTCACCAGCAGCCCTGCTATTACCGAAAGGCCGGAAGAACCCTACACTCTTGTTTGAAAGGTAATGGGAAACGTGCTCAGCGTTCTGGGCTCACAAGTGCACATGAAGGTTATCACCAGGGCAGCTGTGCAGCCCAGCACAGGAGGAAGGTGGTCAGTCTAAATGAACAGCTTAATTGTGGAAATCCATACAAATCATGTCAGAGCCATGATAATCTATCTTCTTTAGCTTCCAGCCTTTCAGCAGTCATTGCGCGGTAATAACTTCCCCCGATTCACCTGTGATTTCTATAAATAACTGGAGTGAGGGAGGAAAGGAGAGGAGGAAAGAGATGAGTTTGGCTTAGTGTCTGATAAGCATGCCAGCGAGGAATTTATCTTTGTCTAGCAAGCGAGTTGCCATCTTCTCTGAGGGTGGGCGGGGGTCTGGCCACAAACAAGAAGCTAGCAGGAGGACAGTCCTGTGACCCCAGCTCAGTGCTCTGGTGTCATTTGAAACTAGCTTGACAAGAGAGGTGGTGGTTCTCGTGATTTATCTGAAAGCTTCTGACAAAAAAATTATGGAGCAGTACCATGTCAGCATGTGGGAGGAATAGGAGAAAGGGGAATGTTTTATCTTCAAGTACTTAATTCCTTATGGGAGTACATGTTTTCAGAGATTTTTTTGCTGTACCATATTTGCCATAATCACTACCAACTGATTCTAGCTTTTTAATTCTTTTTCTGATTAAGCATTTGTTGTTGTTGTTGTTGTTAGGAGAAGGAGGACCTTCTGTGTATAGATCTGGATTATAGGGATGGTAAGGAAAAGAATCTAGGTATGAAAAAGCCACTTTGGTCAAGGTAACCTGGAAGGGAAGCAAGCAAATTTTTGTTCTCCCAGCTCACTTGTGGCTGATTTCACTGTTCCCCTAGGGTGGTTCTTAATCCAGGGTGTCCCATTTGTTTCTCTCTTTCACGTCATAGGCAGTGTGGTATAGTGGAGGCAAGAGGATATGGATTTAAGGTGGAAAAGACTTGGGTTTAAATCGTAGACCAACCATTTTATAGCTGTGAGAATTTATTTAAACTTTATGAGCCTTGCTTTTATTACTTGTACAATGGGTATAATATCAAGTTCAGGGTTGCTTTGAAAGCTAACAACCATTTAATAAGTTCTTATTGCTAACTCATTTTCTCTAAGTTAAGGTGAATTTATCTTTCTTTTGACATGGCCAAAGTAAATTCTTTAGATAAGTTGACAAATCTTTTCCTATAAGGTGGGTGAGTTCAAACACTAATAAACATTTCAGATTGGCTCCAGTCAGTAGTTAAATAAACTGATATATATCCATACCATGTAATATTCAGAAATAAGAAGGAACAAACTATCGATATCCACAACTCAGATGAATCAACAAGGGAATTATGCTGAGTGAAAAAAACCACTTCCAAAAGATTACATACTAGGTTATCCTGTTTATATAACATTTTTGACATGACAACATGATAGAAATGGAGAACAGGTTAGTGGTTACCAGGGGTGAGGAGACAGTCAGGTAGATGATTGTAGTTATAAAAGGGCAACATAAGGGATCATTGTTATACAATGCTCTGGATCTTGACTGTGGTGGTAGATCCATGAACATACCCCTGCGATTCAGTTGCATAGAACTATGCACATGCACACACACACACACACACACACACACACAGAGCCAGGAGTAGTTTGGTTGTGATATTGTATTACACTTTTGCGATATGTTGCCATTGGGGAAACTGGGCAAATGATATTGAAGATCTATTACTTCCTACAACTGCATGTGAGTGTATAATTATCTTAAAAGCTTTTTTAAAAATTTTAAAAATGGCCCTGGGTTTTGTTTTTGCCATTTTGGCCATATTCATATTATAAAGATAATAACTCAATTAGTAATATGAACATGATCCTTAAAGGGGTCATATTCCTTTGGTTTGATAATTTCTAGAAATATTCCCTAAGGAAATAACCAGAAATAATACACTTACTTATGTCCAAGGATATCTATTGCAGCATTGTTTAGGATAGTGACATGCTAACAGCAACTTAAATTTCTAATTTAGAAATGCTTATTGCATATTCATTAGATGGGGCATTAAAATATTATTTTAATACACTAACCATTGACTGCATGCCACAAATGAGGGAATTTTCTTACACCATCTCCCCTATATTTTCCGTCTTCTTCCAATTTTTGATGCTTATTTTTTGCTATATTTTCCAATTTACACATTGTTTTGATAATAATATTTTACATTTTGTGTTCGGTACCAATTTATTTTATTATTTAAACTATCAGATTTAGGCAATAACTCTTGAATCCCCAACTTTTTAAGATTGAAATATTGCAGCCCCTGTTTTCTCCACCTCATAGTTCCAATTCTGTCAGCTAAACCATTACTTTTCTATTGTCAATGCTTATAGAGTGTATCTATAATTAATCCTTTCATACTTTGTCTCTAGGTTAATTCAGAACATTGAAAACCACTAAATAGGATTTCCAATATTATCATTACGTAAATTTTTTCACTTCAGAACCAGTTAGCATAATTTGATTCATAGAGAATGAGATGACGTCTATGTTACCAAAATAGTGTTGCTTGAAGGAGAAAATTCCTCACAAGGTCAAATAAATTCTCATCATTTCATACTATCAATTGCTCAGTCTTGCTATGTATTTTTGAATACAGCATATGTAGACCATAACTTTCTTGAGAACGTTCTGTTTTACCTATAATTTCTAATAGGTAAAATTTGAATTTGCATGCTTTCTTTATCATATTATGAAACGTATGCAATTTATTTTTTCTTTAATTAAAAAAATTTTTCAAATATAGTTGAAATTCAGTATTATTTTATCTTAATTTCAGGTGTGTATCACAGTGGTTAGACATTTATATAATTTAAGAAGTGATCCCCCTGTCTAGTCTAGTTATTACTATGTTACTGACTATGCTCCCTATATTTTACTTTATATCCCCATGACTATTTTGTAGCTACCAATTTGTACTCCTTAATCCCTTCACCTTTTTCACCCTGCTCACCAAACTCTTGCCATCTATTACCCCAATAAATCTTGTACTCATCTGGCACCATACATAGTTATTACAATATTATTGACTATATTCCTTATGCTGTACCCTACACACCTATAACTACTTTGTAACAACCAATTTGTATGTCTTAATCCTTTCCCCTTTTTTCACCCAGACCCCCAACTCTTCCCACATTTAGGAACCATCAAAATGTTTTCTGTATCTATGAGTTTATTTCTGTTTTGTTTGTTTATTTTGTTGTTTAGTTTCCACATATAAGTGAAATTACATTGCGTCTGTCTTTCTCTGTCTCACATTCCACTCAACACAATACCCTCCAGGTCCATCCATGCCACTGCGGATGGCAAGAACCCATTCCTTTCCATTGCTGAGCAACATTCCATTATATATATGTACCACTCCTCTTTATCTGTTCTTCCAGCGGTGGGCACCCAGGCTGCCTTCACATCTTAGCCATTGTAAACAATGCTACACTGAACATATGGACGCACATGTCCCCTCAAAGTAGTATTTTGGATAAATACCCAGAAGTAGGATTACTGGATCCTTCTTTGTCTCTTGTTATAGCCTTTGTTTTAAAATCTATTTTGTTCACTACTGCAGCTTTTTTTTTTTTAATTTCCATTTTTTAAATTAGTTTCAGGTGTACAAAACAATGCAATAGACATTTATATCCCTCACAAAGTAATAACCTTCTTTTTCCAATCTATTACCCCTCTGACATCATATATATTAATAGCTGTTACAATTCCATTGACACTATTCTCTATGCTATACTCCATATCCTGTGACTATATATATATTAAATTATAATTGACATTCAATATTATTCAGCTTCAGCTTCAGGTGTACAGTGCAGTGGTCAGGCATCTATACATCCATGAAGTGGTCTTCCTAATAAGACAAGTGCCATTTCCATTTTCTTGAAATATCTTTTTCCCATCCCTTTACTTTCTGTCTCTGTGTGTCTTTCAATCTGATGTGTCTCTTATACGAAGCATATGTAATGGCTTTGTTTTCTTATCCATTCAGCCACGCTATGTTTATCTACTCCATTATCTTGGCTCCCAGTTTCTTAAATTGTATTATGTATTGAATGCTGAGTTTCAAACAGACTGCTTTCTAAGCCTGCTTTATAGCAGGTACCATTAGCTGTGTTTTACTTGTCCTGGTTTAGCTTTTTTTCTCTTGTATTCCTTAGGTGACAACTTCATCCCACTGTATCTCTCACTTCTCCAAAATGATGAACGGGAGGTTAGCTTTATAATTCTTGCAGAAATACCAGTTAACTGAAAAGTCTCAGTTTAGTGGATAAATATATACAATGGAATTATGTTTTGCTTATTAATGCTTTGTCAAATTTCCCTTTTCCATTCCTGTATGGAATCTTGGAGAGCTTCATAACTTCCTGGTGACGTATGTTTAAAAACTGTCTAGTCCATTCTCAGATCTTACATCTCATTTCCTCCTCTTCCTCCAGTAAGCCTTAGTTTTGTTTTTCCTTATCTGACTTGCTTCTTATGTGACCCAGCCCTTGGAGCTGGGAGTTGAGGACACTCTGGTCTGCTTTTGGGAGAAGCACCTTCTCCTCTTCCCTTTCTTGGGTCCAACCCTCTGAACTCCACCGAATTTTTTGTGGTTTCATAGAAATTATAGATGCTGACTGGTTACAGTAAAGGCTCTTGCTGATGACAGGGAAGGAATAACAGTGCACACTAGCCACCGCAAAGCCTGTCATTTTGCTGAAAAGCAACAACCATTCATTCATTTCCTGCTGTATCTGGGTTTTGAGATTCTAAACCAGACAATAGACTATGGGTGAAAAATGAAACCTCCTCCCACTACTCCCTGCCATCTCTAGGATTGGCAAGTGTGCTCTATTTCCACCAGTCTGGTCTTGGTTGCCCCCAGTGGAGAGTTTCAATTCGTTGCTATTAATAAGTGAAATTTCTTCTAAGATTCCTGCGGTAGTCTGAGGCTCTGTTTTAATTGTGATGTGATTATGAGATCATTATACTTTTCTACTTAAAAAAACATTTAGTGGTAAGTTGAGAGAGAGAGAGAACTTTAAGGACTGCTAACCATATTCCATTATAAAATCAGAATACATACACATTTATATGTGGATATGTATAAACAGAATATCTCAGGTAACTATACTTTGGCCAAGTTTATTAGCCCTAGCTTGCATAGCTAATTTGAACTATAATATTATTTTAATTCTTCTAATGCCTTCACTGTAGATATAATAGCAATGATACCAACACTTTATAACTTAAACAACTCAAGCCATGTTTTTTGGCATGCTTAAAGGATGGCTAATTCATATTTCTGCATTAAATTTCTCAGTATGACATGCTGGCATATTTGGTTGTAGTGAATAATAGCTCTATTTTTCAAATTAAAAAGAAAGATGACAAGACGTTTTGAAAAGATTAGGTAAAGGGGGATATGAATATAAGTGATTTTAAAAATAGAGAAGTGTTTAAAGCTTTTAATACGCAGAAACTTCCCATTTTATAAAGCGGTCAGATTTTTAACAATTTCTACTCTCCGGAAGACAGTCCTAAACCAGGAAGTAAACAGAAGAGCTGTCATCAAAGACTTTAGACCTATTACTACAACCATTATTAGATTATGTCCAGGAGATATTGCTTCAAAGGATAGGAACTTGAGAACAGTTTAGAAAATATTTCAAACTTTGTTTAAAATTTCTCTCTTTGAAGAAGATACTGATTAAATAACACTGACAGCACTAGGGGCATTGGCTCTGGCAATAGATAGATATGTTTTGGGATTCTGGATTCTGTCTCTTCTTAGTTGTCAGATTTTGAATACGCTACTTACCCCTTCTGGGCCTTAGTGTTCTCATGTGCTTATTAGGTGTAATAACACCATCTCGTATGAACTGCTCTGGTGATTAGAGGAGAAAGTACATTTAAAGATTATTATTAACTGATTGGCTATATAAGAATAATCATGAACACTTAATTTATGGCAAATAACCCATTCCTTAATTATACTCAATAAATCAGGCCAGCACGATAACTTCCTAAGTTTGCTTAATGTGCCTGAAAATAATAATATTCTTCACAGAATTGGCAATGATGTCAATGTCCACACTTGGAAGAAACTTCAAAATTCCCCATGAATGAATTATGGAAAGAGCTAGTTAATTGCTCTCTACATTATGATCAAATGACTATCTGGCCCTAGGGACATGAATAAATCTTTAGTATTGTGTGTCATCAATTATACAGTAGGCACCAACAGTTTTAGGACCACCTGCATATTTACATGCTTGAGCAAGTGCTTACAAATGAAACACAAGAGTAAATATTACAGACTCTAGTCATTCATGGACAGTTTTGGATGGTGAAATATCTTCCTTGTGTTTCCTTTTGGTCTAAGTAGCTAGACCAAAGCTACCTTTTTCTTCCAGGCCACTTTGCTAGTAGGTAATTATGGAGGTCCAAGCTCCAAAACCTTGTTCTATAAAATTTATGTTATAGCATTGTAAAGTACAGCATTTATAGTATTAAAAAAAATGCCACACTATTTTCAAAGCTACTGTGACCACAAAAGAACCTGTACTTTCAGAGATGTGGAGAAAGGAGTAATAAAACTAATGATTAAGGACAAAAGTGTGGTCGGATCTGACTGCAGGGCATTAAGTGCATGAAGGATGGTGGGCCAGCTAGGTAGAGCAGGATATACAAAGACTGGTGCACATCGGATTTCGTTCCTGAAACTTTCATTAACCATCTGCGTGTCTTTGAGGAAGTCACAAGGTATCTGTCAGCTTCTGACTCAGCTGTAAACTGTGAGGGTGTGTGATTCTGGAGTCAAAGAAACTGGGTTTAAACCCTGGCTCTTTTGCTTAACTAATTGTGTGGACATAGTATTAAGAGTTGAGCCTCAGTTCCCTCAAATGAAAAATGAGGATGATATCCTATTTCGCGGAAAATAAGACTTAGCCGGACAATCAGCTCTAATGTGTCTTTTGGAGTAAAAATTAATATAAGATCCAGTCTTATATAAGTAGTAGGATATATTGCATAAGAATTTATGAAGATTAAATGTGGTCATGCCTTTAAATACAAGTAAAGTGTCACAAATGTAACAATGCACACCCAATTTGAACTACTATTTTAAGTGTCTAGTTGAATCACAGAAAACAAAAATCCCTGGGCAGATCACTACTATAGAGAACATTGTTTCTGTACCTCCAATCCCCATTTCCTCTTACCATGTAGGTAGAATATTGGCTCCCCAAAATGTCCATGCCTTAATTCACAGAAACTGTGAATGTATTATATGACAAGAAAAGGGGACTTTGCAGTTGTAATTAAGGGTACACACTCGAAAAGAAGAGGATTATCCTGGATTATTCCCATGGGCACAGTCTAATTACATAAGCCTTTAAAAGCAGAGAAATTTCTCTGGCTGGAAGTTGGAGATTCAACAGAAAAGGAAGTCGAGTTTTCAAGCTTGAGAAAGATTGGACATGTCATTGCTGGCTCCGAGATGCAGGGCTCATGTACAAGGACTGTAGAGAGGCCTCTAGCAGATGAGGGAAGCCTCAGATGAGAGGACCCCTGTGCTAACGCCACAAGAAGCAGAAATCTGCCAACAACTTGAGTGAACTGGGGAGCATATTCTCCCCAGAGCCTCCTGAGAACAACCCAGTTGGCTAACACCTTGATTTTGGCCTTGTGAAGCCTGGATTGGAGTAGCCAATTGAGCAGCTCAAACTACTAACCTATATAACTGTGAGGTAATGCATTTGTGTTGTTTTTAGCCACCGTGTTTGTGATCATTTGTTAAGGCAGTGATAAAAAACTATAACACAATACCTGATCCTCTTAGCATCTCCTTCCAGACTCTGCAAAAGTTAGCTGCAATTTCAAGGATGTTTCACATAGATAACATCACCCAGCATAGAAAGGTCAATTTCAAGGATGTTTCACATAGATAACATCACCCAGCATAGAAAGGTCTATGTAGAGACTTGGGTTTTACAGATAGAAGAAGTTTATCAGAAGGATGTGGGCAAAATTTGATGAGCAGAATCGGATAGGATGAAGAGTTTTGGATAATACATATATATGAGATGAGATTTGGGCAACTGGAATTTAAACACTGAAAACAACATTTATGACTATCTACTTTTATCCTCTTGTTTTAAGATGAAGAAACTTAAAGTCAAAAGTGACTAATGGACTTGCTGAATATCAAATATCCCACTAAATGTTTGTCGTAGGCTAAGACTGTTCTACTGAATTCTTGTGATGTCCTCTTTTCACTTTACATGCTGTTCACACCTAGTAGATCCTGGTCACACGGTGGGGCATAGAATGGCAAAGTGCTGAGGGTGGTGACCAGGAATATAGACCATGGTTTTCTATTCAATCAGGAATCTTGAAGACTGGCTTCTTTAAAACGATGTTGTAGGTATGAATATGCTTAAGTCTTCATTCACCTTTCAGATAGGGCTTATGCATGTGGAATTCTAGCATGGTTATATTCCTCAAGCATTCTGCTTTATGTGTAAGCTAACATGGTCATAGGTAAAGGCAAGTCATTGAAATGTCAGAGGAGGGAATTAGGTTAGGTGACTACCAAGATCATTTCCTGTTCTAGAATGTTCACAGCACTCAAGGTAATGATTTACATCCACTTAGAAGGGTGCCATGCAGACCTTGATCAGTGTTTGGAAACAATTTCCTGACCAACAATGAAAAGAGATAATTCCACAAGTCAGCCATGTTTATGGTATATCGTCCATGAAATCACCAAGCAGACATGTCACTGCATCATAGAAACTTCACCCAGGTTCATATAGGCAAGGTGCTATTGCCTTAGGAGGAATTTAGGAGATGTATGACAGCACTGGACAACAGAGAAGCTATTTTTCTCTTTGCAATGATGAAAATCTGGCTTTCTTTTTTGGATGCTAGTAAAATCCTAATCCCGTGTTTCCACAAAAATAAGACCTAGCCAGACCATCAGCTCTAATGCATCTTTTAGAGCAAAAATTAATATGAGACCTGGTATTATATTATATCATATTATATTATATTATAGTATTATATTATAAAGACCCAGTCTTATATTATAGTAAAATAAGACTGGGTCTTATATTAATTTTTGCTCCAAAAGACACATTATATTAATTTTTGCTCCAAAAGAGCTGATTGTACAGCTAGGTTTTATTTTCAGGGAAACATGCTAGGTAAATATATAATATGATGGTGACTAGGACTTTTTTCTATTGCTCCAGAATTGGTGATAAGGGCTCAAGTTGAAGAAGGTATTAGTGCCCCTCATTTAAATGGGAACACCAAAAACAGTCTAGATACCTCTCCAGGGCTTAATAGAAGAGGCATAATATGAGATTGGGCAATTAAGTTCAAAAACTTATCCTAGAAAAAGTGCTACATACCTCATTGCTGAATATCACTATGGTCACCTTTGAAGTATACCCCTTGTATGCCAGCACCTAGTTCACCCTTCAGAGCAATTTTGGAACTCTTTTTCTGGAATGGCCATCAGAGCTGTTGTCATATTACGTTTGATGAACTGAATGCCGTCAAAATGTCTCCTTTCAATATTTCCTTTATCTTCAGGTAAAGAAAGAAGTCATTGGGGGTCAGATCAGGTGAGTAGGGAGAGTGGTCCAATACAGTTATTTGTTTACTGGCTAAAAACTCTCTCACAGACAGTGCCGTGTGAGCTGGTACATTGCCATGATGCAAGAGCCATGAATTTTTGGTGAAAAGTTCAGGTCGTCTAACTTTTTCACACAGCCTTTTCAGCACTTTCAAATAGTAAACTTGGTTAATTGTTTGGTTGGTACAAATTCATAGTGAATGATACCTCTGATATCAAAAAATATTAACAACATTGCTGCAACAAGTTCACGAACTTAATTGCCAGACATTGTATTCCCTTCTCATTTAACCGTCTCTCAATCCCAAATCAGTAAGAATAAGACTGGTATACAATATATTAGTTTGCTTTCACCCCCATAACAAAGTACACAGACTGGGTGTCTTACACAACAGGAATTTATTTTCTCATGGTTCTGGAGGCTAAAAGTCTGACATCAAGTTGTTGGCAAGGTTGATTTCTTCTGAGGCCTCTCGCCTTGACTTGTAGATGGCTGTCTTCTCCCTGTGTCTTTACATTGCCTTTCCCATATACTTGCCCTGTGTCCAAATTTTTTCTTCTTATAAGGACACCAGCCATATTAGATTAGGGCTCAACCTAATCACCTCATTTTAACTCATTTACTTCTTTAAAGATCCCATGTCCAAATACAGTCAATATTCTGAGGCCCTGGGGGCTAGGACTTCAACACATGAATTTTGGGGAAACATAATTCAACCTATAGCAACTAGGAAAGGAAGAGAATCATTGAGGTCTTCATCTTGTAAGAAATGTTGTATTTAAGGTAAAAAGTGTTTGTTTTTTTTGCCCTGTCATGGATAGCAAAGGAGTGAATTATCTTCCTAAAGCTATATGAGAGGTCATTCATAAAAATTAGGATGTATGTTTATGACGGGCGGTATATGACATCTCATTCCACCCCTGACCTATTGCAGAGCTGCATGATGCATGGAGCAGGACACGGAAGGGAGTTCTTGGGGGAGCTTAAAATGCATACTCAAGATTTGGAGGTGATTATGAGCATGGAGAATGGTGCCTTCTTGTCTGGGATTTCTGTCTGGAATTTCTGAAGGCTGAATTTGTACTGAAATATCTCACAGCAGCAGTGCAGAAGGGGTACTGATATAATGTCTTTAATGAAAAAGATGGGGATCACCCCCATTCCAACTTTCTACTGTTCTTGGAGAACTCAGTAGAGAACCACAACTGTTAGCATAACTACACCTGAAGGACTACAGAGATTAAAGGGTGGGTCAGATATCCTTGGCCTGCCTAAGTGATATCTAGACTAAGCAAGTAGATACCCCACTCAGGGAAGAATTTCAAGGTAAAGATCATTGAGGAGCCTGCTCAAGAATTGTATGCACACTATCTTTGTTAGGGGTTCTCAACCAGGGTGAATTGGCCTTCCAGGGGACAGTTAGTACTTTTGGTTGTAACAGCTGGGAGGAGGTTGCTACTGCATGTAGTGAATAGATGCCAGAATGCTGCTAAACATCCTACTATGCACAGGGAAGCCCGCATAACAACAAATTATCTAGGTGAAACGTTACTAATGCTGCTGTTTATAATCCTGCTGCTCTATGTGGAGGCAATTACATTGGTATGGGCCTCCACATCAGTACATGCTGCTATATTGTTGTGGGCTGCCATATTGTCATGGGCCATCACCATTACACAGAACCAGACTGCATCAGAGGGAGACCAGCGATGCCTCCTCATTACTAACAGGGGGGCAGTTACATAAGAATATTTTTGCCTCCCTTATTTCTTCTTCTTGGACTCAACCATAAGGATCAAGATCAAGGGGAGGGAAAAGAAAGAGGTGACCAGAAGTAGGCCATATTTTCTCATTCTGCAGTTCACGGACATGGTGAACTGCAGAATGAGAAAAGGAAGAGAATATAAAATCAGATTATGCCCTCCTGTCCACATTCGCCTCATCCATTCCATGATACAAGAAGTGGTTAGCTTTGAATTGGATATGAGATTGATATATTAACTGGACTGGGTTTTTAGACAGTGCCTAGAAAGCTATGGAATCTGCCTAAAATGGCCTTAAGCAATGGGGAGGGAAAACTGTGTGAAACTTGGAAATAGTGATGAAAAGAAAAACATTGCTCGGTCGTTTCCCAATGACTTGAAACTCCCTTAACAGGAGTAAACATGTAATATAAATAGCCCGTACCTGTCTTAAGACTTGGGCTCATGCCAGTACGAAGCTTGCCTCATGATGTTACCAAAAGATGGTGAATTCCATAGAGGGAGAGCCAAGTATTTGCTCAACTTTATATCTTAAATTTTATGGACCCCAAGTGAAGTGATGGTTTCTAGGAGTATAATATTTTATTTATTCATCTGGTTATGTGGTATAGAGGGAAGAGTATTTATTTTGGAGTGAGAATATCTAGGTTCAAACCACCATTTGGCTACTTACTGAGCTGAGGATGTGATCTTTGTTTAGTTACATATCTTCTGCTTGAGTCCATTTTGTCCATCTGCAGGTGAATAAATGAATCTAAGTTAGCTCCTTATTCCTAAAACTTGTTTAGGGTTTACTTGGTGGGGGGAGTTAACTCCTTATTTCTTTCTGACTTAATAAAGAGTTTTCGTAATTGTAATATAACGGTAGCTACTTTTCTGTATGACTTGATTTATGTAAATTTCAAAACTGAGCAAAACATGATAAAATTTCAGCATGGTGTTTAGCTTTGGCTGGGCAGAGTCATGAAAATGTGGCTTCTAGAATGCTGGTTATGTTTTTTTTTTTTTAATTTTCTGGGTGGCAGTCACAGTGGTTTATAGTTTGTGAAAATTCATTGAGCTGTGCATTGGTAATTTGTGCGTTGTTCTCCATGTTTGGAATATTTCCATAAAATGTTTACTGACTAATGTTTTAACCACCTTCAAAATTATTGTTGCCTCAATGCGGTTCTTGAAACTATGGTAAAAATTAGCTATTTTTGTTTTTTAAAAATATTTTTAAAACATGCCATATTCTTTTCTGAGTACTGTTGATTACTAGATAGGAAATGTAGTCCTAAGTTAACTTATGGCAAGAGACCCACAAAATGTTTTTTGAGAAAAAAATAAGTTTAAGTGATTTTAATAGGAAAGATACTATTAATAGTACTAGGGTCATTTGACAGATAACTTTAGAAGAAACTGTAAAGTCTGAAGTTATTTCCCACCCCCACCCACACACACACTTCCTGTTCCTTCTTGTCTCCTTTGGGCTCTTTACTTCTCCTAAGTGACAAAATTGTCACCCAGGGGAGCCTAGTACTTTGCCTCTCTGCCCTGGTGCTGTGAGTAGGGCAGCCATTTGAGGAGTGATGACTCACTAAAGTTGGAGATTTAATCTGTTATCTCGTGGGAATGAGGAACATTATAGAATGAATCTCAAGTGGTGGAGATTTGACAACGGAAGAAAAGGAGCTCTCTTTGGAAAGAGGTTCCCCTTCAAGCTCAGATGAAGTCTTTTTGGGAACCACTGCACCCTCTGCTGGCTTTCGTCAGAACTCCCACAAAAGCCCTCATGCTGGAAGCAAAGTTACCTTTTAGGAAATGTTACCTTTGCTCAGGTGGATGATCAAGTAGGGAACAAAATCCTTCCTAGCTGTCCAGAGGACCAGGAAGGGAAGAAGGAGCAACATGGGGGCCTTGTATTGTTAAGTAGTCTCCCTGCTTCTTTTGTTGTTCACATAAACACAATATTCATGAAAGGGAATATTGGTACTTGTGCATAGGAGGGAAGCACATTGACCTTTTCCTCAGATGGATCAAGATTCACATTGCATGCGTTTTATATGCAATGGATTGGGGATATAGAATTATTAAAGCATAGGTCTTAGTTTCAGGATCTTATCCTCTGGGGAAAACAGACATATTGGATGAATGGACTTGCTGGCTAGTTTGTGTAATAGGTTATATAATGGAGACATAAACATATTGTAAATAAGTGGATGGTGAATACCTTGAAAAAATTATGATATAATCTGTATAACACCATTTATGAAAATATTATATATATATTCATGATCCCCATTAAGTAAAATATTAAAAATATTGTAAAATATAAAAAAAATCTAGGAGTAGTATGTCAATATTCTAAAATTGTTAATTGTAGGATTAAGGACACATTATAAAATTTAATTTTCAAGAGTAAAACTATTTTGTTTTTGTTTTTTATGTGCTCATTGTAAAAGAGAATCAGATAATATGTAAAGATATAAAGAAGAAAGTGAAAAATCAGTATTCCATTTCCTAAATGTACAAAAGGAATGAGTTGGCATATATCTTTTGAAGCTTTTTTCTAAGCATATGTACACGCATATGACCATATATTTGCAATCAGGCTGTGCTTTTTCATTTAAGATCTCCTTTTGTCCATATTAGTATATTTTATTTATATAATTGTTTTAAAGAAAATACACAAGGTTTACTTGTTTATTTTTTCCATCTCTGTTGAGGTATAATTGACAAACAAAAATTGTATGTACGTAAGGTATGCAACATGATTTGATATATGTATTGTTTACTTACTTTTTGTAAGCAAATTGGTTTGAAATGAAAAGCATAATTTTTCCTGCTATTCTTTCTCAACCTCTGTCTCAGTCCCCAAAGACAACCACTTTTATACACTGCTGTTTTTACTTTCTCTTGTGATCAATTTCATAATTCTAAATATTATGTTTATATGCTCCTTCTTCCTTCTATTTCCTTTCTTGCTTTTCTAATTCCCAATTTCTGAAAAGTCTTCTTTTAATTTTACATAGTCATGGTGAAACATTTACCCTCCTTTCTGAAACCATAATTATTACGAGCTTTGTCTTTAGTTTTTACTGAAGGCTGAAAACCAATAAATAGTATTTGTTTTTACGGCCATGTACATATTATTCACCGCAAATTCAAATAAAGATGTTAGATTGCATTTCCTCCTTTTTACATCCAATGTTATAACATTTTTGCCATTTGAGGAAGAATGTTACTAGTTTCAAAATCAATGAATTCACTTTTATTACAATTGTACCATATTTGAGCATGACTCATTTAAACAACGGTAGCTCTTCTGTTTTTCCTGTTTTTTAAATTGACCTTTAAATGAATTTATTGTCTTCTATTTATTGTATTTTATTGATCAATGGTTGTCAAGTTAATAGTGATTTTTTTGTTGTTTTTACCATATTCTCAAAATTATCTAGCCTCATCTTTTGTATAGATGATATTTTCTTTCAAGAGAAAACCTTTCTAGAGCTTATCAATTTCCTGATATGATCGGGGCTGGTCACTCTTTTGACCTGCTTCCAGCTCCCTCAGGTGTTAGCCCCAGAATGGGTCTTGCACTCTTGGGGTAGCTTTTCTCTTTCGGAATTCTATATCTTCTTCTTTTTTTTTTGGAGGGGGGTTTCAAGTTTATTTTTTTGTCTGTAGTACATACTCAAATATCAGTCTCCGAAACAGTGCTTTGTTATCAGCATACTGTGTCAATGCATATCCAAACATGCCTTCAAATTATATTCATGCTTAATTGTTATTTTGAATGACTATAGAATTTTAGATCCAGAATCTTGTACAACTGTGAATGCATCTTTATCTTCTAATATGATGAAAAGTCTGATGCGAATCTGATCCTGTATTTACTTGTTTATTTTTTAGATGAACCATATTTTGGTCTATGCTGGAAGCTGTTTGAAGACAAGAACAGTTGCCCTGGCCAAAGATAATGGTGTCTGAATCAGGCCCGTAGCAGTGAAATGAAGAGTTGTAAGAGACAGATTATTTGGAGGTAGGCTATATGTGATTCAATGGGTCTCCTTTCGTAATTTGGCTTTAATTCTTAATTTTCCTGCAGACCCTAGCTGGTACTTTTCATTCTTCATACACTCATAATCAGTGAGAATTATTGAGTAACTACCATTTACTAAAGCATGGCACAGCTGAACTGAAGGGTATAAAATATCCAATCTATGATTTTAAGGACACTAGCTCTTTCAGTGATAAAATGCAGTTTACTCCAGCCTTTGTCTTTTAGTGGTGGTTTACATTTTGAATTCTGTTATGTTTGTGTTCTACTCTAAAGAACCAGGAGATAACCACAAGTTGCAGGTAAAGTAGGTCTTGCTATTCTTCTTATAAAATGGGTATCTGCTTCTGTCTATAAGTAACTTGACAACTGTTTTATTGTGAGTTGTAAGTTGTGGTTTTAGAAACCCAATGATAAACCAAACTGGGAAGATGAGTTATATAAAAAGGGCTGGCCATATTTTGGAGTTCATCTATGCTTATCAGGACTAATTTTAAGAGTCTTTAGTCTACACCAGGTCTGGACCCATCTTTGTTCAAAAGCAAATTTTCTATCTGTAGGTAGAAGTTTTAAAGGTGGTGGACAGATATAATTTGACATAAATGAGGCAAAATGGATGGCAAGAATGGTTCAGGTGTTTGAGAGAACACATGGGAGTGAATTTCTTAGCTATTAAAATCTTTAAGTGGAGGTTTGTGACATAAATAAATCAGTCTACTGAGAAGGGAGATAAAAGCTCTCTCTTTTGTGTAACTAGAAAAATAATAGCCCCTATCCAGAAGGACTTTCTGAGCATGTCTCCTACTGACACTGTGATTCTGTCATGTTCTGAAATATTTATTGAAAGAGATTAGAATCGTCAATAATTGTTACTTGATGGAGGTTTGTGGAAATATGCTCTTGCAGCTCTGAGAACCATGTGGTTCTATTCAGCTAGTTATTATCACAAATAATTAAGGTCAAAAGCACCATTGATGCTTACTTTGCCACAGTGCATTAAAAATAATACTCTTTGTCTGAAAGCTGCTGAATCTGATACACCACTTTGAATCCTTCTAGTGCATTAGTGGGGCAGACTTATATGATGGTGGCTCTATGTATGAATGACCTTTGTGCATAGAATAAAGGATGGCAATGGACAGAATAATTTCAATCACCGTATTCTAGAATTATAGATCTAGAGGAGGCTTGTAGGAACCAGGAAACTGAGATAAATTAGTCATGTGCAAGAGGGATTTTCATTTGAAAGGTACCTTTCTTTCTGTTTTCTTCAAGGCAAGATAAGGTCTATGGTTAGGAAGGGAGATAGATAAGGTAGAGGAAGGAGCATGCGTTGCACTAATTTTCTGCATCCGTTGACAAAGCGCTTGACTCACCTATTTGCTTTTTTATCAGCCAAGCAGCATTAGATGGACAAACCACCGTATTTTTCATTTTTCTTCATTAATTTTATATGATTATTCTCTATCCAGTTTGTCTCTTTTCTCTTTCCTCTTCTACTTCTTTCCCCTTCTGTTCATCTCCCTCTTTCTTTCTCTTAATTCTTTCATAGTTATTTGCTCGTTCATTCATTCAACAGACACCTATGGAAGATATTCTCTGCATAAAGCCCCATATGATGTGGTGGATACGGAAATGGAAAACATGGGTCTAATCCTAAAAGAACTTATAGCCTAGTTTGTGAGATTTAGAAGAAAATGTTTAGAAATCACCTTTGCAGTCATTTTGATACTTTTGGAGTAGAGCCCTCCTTTTGTATGTATGAATCCCCCTCCCTGTTGCGCCCTGTAAAAATATACAAGCAAAAGTGAAGTAGTTAACTTTATGGGTCTGGTGTTTATATTATATAGACTCTTGTTCCAATCCCTGTGGTTTCTCTTATGTTCCTCTCCCATCTATACTCATAAGCAAGACACCTTCATGGCCCATCCCGGCTTCATCTATTTGAAAGCTCCTAGTTCAAAGCTATTGGTTTCAAAGTTACCTAGTTTTTGTCAGTGTCCTCCCACATTCAGTGGGTCTCTTACTATGATTATTTAAAGAGGGCAGCTAGACTGAAAGCACACACTGAAAGGTAATTCTCTAAATGGCTAGAGAATTTCAATTCTGATTTTTGCAACTTTTCTCAAACATTCTTTGAGCAAGTACAAGATGGATAATTCCCCTCAATGATTTCTGGATCTCTCCTGTTGAAAAAAGACATCCATTTCTGACACTTTAAAAAAGTGTCTTTGGTTGGCAAGAGACTTTTTGCTTCCTATTCCTGGATCCTTCCAGGCACTCTTGGTTGCAAAGCTTCCTCAGGGCTGCGGAGTGAATCCCCAAGGCCCTGGCTTCGTGGGCTCAGTGCGGCCCTCTCCAGCCGTCAGCAAAGTGACTGATGACAGCACTGTTCATCATGCCAGCTCTCTCCAGAGCACAGCAGAAAGGCACCTCATGTTCGGTTCAGAACCACAGAATCCTCATGCAGATCTACTCTGATGCGACTTTGACAGCAAAATAATTTTCAAAATGTTTTACGACCTCAGGCACCTCTAAAATAGCTTTACTTGTCACTTCCATAGCCTCAAATCAGAATTAGACTAATATCAAGGGGGATGGCAACAGCACATTAGCCTGTCAAGCAGGGAAATCTGAACTTATGGGGAATACAGCATGCTCTCGAGGTAGAAACTGTAGAGGAAAGTGCATGAAGCCACGAGACATTCACTGCTAGGTTGATATGGACTTAGAATTGGAAGAGGATTGAGAAGGGATAAGAATTGTATAATCCTAATTTGCATAGCATTTTAGATTTTATGATGTATTCCCACATACGTTTTCTCTTTTATCCTCATCACAAGCCTGTAAGTAGGGGGTTATTATCTCCACATGGAAGAAAGCCTCAGACAGGTCCAAGACCTGCCCCAGACTCTGCCAGAATCGTCTGTGCTCTGCGAGGTAGTTTTCATCCACCATGGTTGTCACTCACCATTGCATCCTGAATACCTAACACATTGCCTGGAATATAGTTGGAACTGAAATAGTTGCTAAATAATTTACATAGGAGCTGGGCTGGAACTTAAGTCTAGGGTACTTCTATCTTGAGGTGAAGTGTTGATTGCTTTCGGGGGTAGGGGAAAGATAATTTAGAATCACAGCATCGCTGTGGATCTCACTATTAAAACTTTGCTTAAGAGCAGCAGGGGACCTAGTTGCTAACTGCACTGGGATGCTGGGAAGCAGAACTAGGTGTGTGAGTGAGGCAGGGCAGGCCTGTAGATGAGATTCACGGGGAAAGATGGGGTTGCGCAGCAGACACAGACAACCAGGGAGAAAAATTCGTGTCCATAGCCTAAGAACTCCAACTAGAGTAAGCCAATCTCTGAGGATATTTAGACCATTTCTCCCCATTTTACCTGTGAGGAGCCTGAGGCACAGAAAATCATTTTCACTCAAGTCACCTTAATTTGAGGACAGTTTTACTCTCAAGCCTGTGCTCTCATTTACTATACTATTCTGTCTCTGTATAAAAGCATATTCACCATAGTTACATGGAGATCAGCTAAGGGAAAGCCAATTCATCATTTGAGACTTGTCCTGTATCTTGGGGGAGACAGATGCAGGAGTACCACCACGCCATGTGATTGATGCCGTGAGAGATGAGAGAGCATCATACAGTAGGGATGCATGACTGAGCTGAGACTAGGGCAGCGGGGACCCCTGGCAGGAAGAGATATAGCATGATCAACGGTAGAGAGACAAACTCAGTCTTTGGAATGATTACAGTACACCTTCTCAGGAGGCTGAAAGGTGGATAAGAGCCAGGTCAGGGAGGGCTGATGCTGTTCCATGCTGGGGTTTGGACTTAATGATGAAGACAGGAAAAACCACTGGAGAATTTTCTGCAGGGAGTTGCTTTGAATAAATGTGCATTTTAGAAAGGCCACTCTTAGAAGTATTTGCAATTTTTTAGGGGGGCTTTGAAACCCTCCCCCAATTTATAGAACCACTATATTTCAAAGAAATGTTTCTAAACTAGAATTTGTAATGCCTGGAGAAACATTTAAATGCATATTAAATAGTTGTAAATGAAAGAGGGCAACACATATAATTAATGTGGATGATGTTGTATACATTAGGGGGTTCTCTTTATCCCTGAAGGCAGGGGCTATAGACCGTTTTTAACCTTTTTGGCTTTAAAAATCCTGTAGGATATTAAATGTTTCAAAAGGCCATGTGGTATATTTGTCTACAATAGGAAAAAAGACCACTTTCTGATCCATGTAAATATCCCTTATTGATTTAAAAAAATTCAGCCTGACAAACTATAAAGTAGATATTTAAAATGTGCATAGTGCATGAAATTACCTCACATTACCAGTAAATGCATGCCTTGTAGCAATTATGTCACTTGTGCTTACACTAATTAAGTGTTGATGTGTGAGCAGTAAGTTGCAATGATGTCGTTAACTAATGTACATAAATATTCCTTTTAAACTGTAATTGCACTTTGCCACAACGTGAAAGAAGACAAGCTCAGTTTAGGAACTATGTCGGACTGTTCTTTGAGAAAATGTTAACGAACACTGGAAAAGGAGAGTTTGGTTCCAGAGTGCTGTTTCAATTATAAGAGGGGGAGGAGAAATAGGGAGGGGTCTAGGGAAGGTTTCAGGAGTCTAATTTACACATCTGTGGAGAACAATTGCCTATTCTCTTTTTTGAGACACTGGGGATGTCCAGGCTCATGGTATCAATTGTACACACAGAACTTTCTGAGTTGTATGAGTTCAGGAGACTTAATGCATCCACTATCCCCTGCAGAGAGACACTGCCCTACATTTACAGTCACAAGAACTTAGCTGATCTCTTGGAAATTTGGGAGGCTGTACCGATTTGTTGAAGTGAAAATTTATGTCGCCTAATGTTGATGTGATTTTATTTTTAACTCTAAAATTCCAAACCCTGTGTGTTCCCCAGAAACTAAGGCCCAGGTAGCATGAGAGGATGTATCATCCTGAGTTGCAAGACTTCTGTGGTTTGGAGCTGGAGAGCTTGAATTCGCTAACTGGGTTCTGAGCCCTCCAGGACACACATTCTTCTCATTTTGTGGTTGATAATGACCCCCCTCTGAAAATAGTAAGGTTATTTTCTAAAAATATTCCTCCCTCTACCAAGAACAAAAGAAAGACTAGTGCCCCTTACAGAGCTTGAAACCGAAGTTTGTGTCTCATGCTAAGAAGGAAACGAGCAAAGGGAGAGTGGGGGAAGGCCTGGCTCTAATTATTAGCGACAGCATCTGGAGTAACAGCAGTCAGCAGACAAACCTCAATTACTCTGGAAGCCCTGGCCCCTACTGGAGCTGGAGCGTGAAGTGTATGGTAAAGAGTTTGAGCTATTTTCACTTTACTTTGGCCTCTAATTTTAGAATTTGGTTTGTCAGTTGAGATTTTAACCTTAGGTGACATGAGAGGCCATTTTTCTGTTATTTGTATTTGAAGTTTCTTAATTACCAGCATTTTAAGTGCTATATAATCTATGCTTTGTATAATATTATCAGTGTCCCAAAAGATTACTTTTAGGTGAAATCACTCTATCCGGATGTATTGTTAGTGCCTGATTGAGTTCTTTTCCTTGGGTGGGTTATATTACACTTGAATCAGTCAGGATAGACTACGTTTTACTAGGAGCAACAGAAAAACCTGTACTCTCTGTGGCTTAAAACAACACCGGTTTATGTCTTGCTCATGTTTCATGTTCATCACAGATCATTAGAAACTCCTGTTCATTGTAATCATTCAGGGGTGCAGTCTGATAGAACAGCCAGTCTCCATGTCAGGGGAAAAAGTAGGCTCTGAAGGTCTCACAGGGGTAATTAAATGCTCTAGAAGTGGCATTTCTTCTGTCCAACCCACCCAAACATAAGAGAACAAGGACGTATAATCCCACCACATGCCCAGGAGGGAGAGAATTGGATATTTTTAGCAAACAGCTAACCACAGTATTTGTTTTTGTTACACTGAATTTCATCTTTGCACAAAATGTTTATTGATGGCTTCTGTATGACTGTCACTACACTAGTGTTTTCTCATGCTGTCTTAACCATCAGCAAAGAGGATGGAAAGGAAGAGTTCTAGGATCAAACCATTTTATTACCAGTGAGCTAAAACAGACTCCAGCCCCCGTGTCCCACCTGCCACACCCACCTTCAGTGAAATGTCAGCACCAAGGCACAGAGGATGAACTTCAAAGTCATGTTTTGGGTAAAATTTGAAGTTCTGCATTGAATTTTTTTAAAAATTAAAAGATGATTCTACATTCGACAAATAACTTGAATGAAATTATAAAGAGGAGTACATTAAAAATACCAACAGTAAAATATCTTTAAGAATTAAAATAAAAATAAATATATATTCCCTTTAGAAAATATTAACTTGTTGTTGGAAGTCTATATTAAATATTTGAAGTTCTGCATTGAATTTTAAATCTTATGTATCTCTGGCACTTTGAAAAGGTCCCTCCCTAATGTTGTTGGGTACTTGGGTAAGAAATCAGTTAATTTTTGAATTATTTATGTCTTAGGTCCATTCATTCTTCTTGTTTATATAAAGATCTCTTCAGGTAATTCTTATAATTTTAAACAATTGACTTTGAGCTTTACTAAATGGAAAGTAAAGAAATTGGTTTTATTTATTTAATTTTGATTTTATTGAATGGAATGGAAAACAAAATACAGAGAGGTTAATTGGGAGTTGGAAAATGTGGAAATGGTATGATGACATTAGGTGGGAGATGGTTTATTCCACTTACCTGAAAGATACCACATTTATTATAGATTGGGTATGTTTTCAGTTCTTTCCAATAAGTAATACTATAAGTTGTTAAAGGAATCACAATTCATAAGACCCTGGAGTCAAATCTGGAAGACAAAAGCTGAACTTATTTTGTGCTGGCCAATGCCGTAACTGGCCAGTGCACCCTCATGAAGAAAGCAAAAGTAAGGGTTTGGGATAAACGTGGGATTTGTTAGGTTAAATTTAAATGAGGCATTATTGTGATTTGTGAAGTAATTAATTGGAATAATTAATTAAGGCTAGTAATAAATTGGCTAGGGTTTGGCGTTAGGACTACCTGGGGGCTTTGCTAACTGAGTGACTCAGCACAGGGTCAGATGTTTCAGGTGTGAGTGGAAAGTTTGCTTTATATTCTCTGATTAGTGTTCAGATTTTGCCTTCTTCAAACGCTCTTTCTCTCTCCTTTTCCGTTGTCTATAATAGTCATTGGAGACTTCCGTTATATAAGAACCCAAAGGTAATCCTTTACGTATTTTAGTTTATTCATCATACAAAAAATTTTTGAGACTTTATTATATGACAGAGACTTTGCTTTCAAGTGGCATTTATCGTCTGGGTCTGGTAGGGGAGTCAGAATTGAACACAAGTGTAAAAATGAGTGGTGAGAACTATCAGAGAAGTCTGTATATCATAATGGGGCCATGATGGAGAGAATAATCAGTTATACTTGTGGCTTCATAACCTCATCCCTTAGCTAAGTCTTAAAAGGTGGGCAAACATCTGTAAGGTCATGAGTCTGGGTGAGGAGATTCTGGGTAGAGGGGAGGGTATATGGAAAGTCAGAGAACTGTTTAACAGCTATTCTTTTCAGGGTACCACAAGCATTTTAGTGTACACTGGGGACTGATGTTTTTCTCCTTCCCTACCCCTCACTTTCTTCCTGGATGTCCTACATTTTGCTGTGAACTAAAGTCAAGTTAACAAAGGGGACATTTGGGAATGCAATTCAAGTTGGCAAAGGTTAAATATTTTTTATCATGATAACTATGTTGGAGATAGATAGGGAGACAGACCCAATTGTCTCTAAGATACTTAACCTTGAGATCAGTGGACCTCGAGAGCCTCCTACTTGCTCCGTCCACAGAGTTAGAAGCACCTACCCAATTCTAGGTCCCAGCTGGCTCACAAGAAGGAATTAAATACTAACAGCCTCTTCTGAAATCCAGAGATACGATAGGTGGAGTGGGGATGGGGAGAGAAAAGAATCTGTAAGGATCAAGGGACTGTGTTGGAAAGAGGATAGGGGAGAGAGGGTACAGGATAAGTTAGAATGGTTTAGGTGGCAGATCTAGGTTTAAACAATAAAGGGAATTTATCAGCTCACATAATAAACAACCCAAGTTTCCACTGTGTCCTCAGAAATGAAGCTCCATTTTTTCTGTGGTTTTCTGAGTATTCTGCCTCACTCTCTGCCGACATATGTGTTGGATATCCTTCGTCTGACTTTACGGTAGCGACAAAAGTAGCTGCTAGCAGCTCCAGGCTACAGCTTCCTTTTTCATAGCCAGGGGAGGAGACAGAATGCATTCTCATATTCATAAATGTCCTGAGCTTTATTATGATTGGAGCATCTTAGATTATGTACCTGCCTCCGAAGCAATCTTATGGGCCAAAGGAATGCTCTGGGTTGTTTGGATTAGAGCTGGGTTATATGCTCATTCCTGCACTGTTCCCTGTGGCAAGAGTGATGCCACAGCTTTGCTTGGCTTAGACCAGTCAGGGCCTCCTGGAGTCAATCCAGCTCAAGCTTCAAAGTTGTTTTCCAATAGAAGAAAGGAGAAATTGGAGAACTGGATAAATATTCTCCAGTAGAAACATATTTATTCTGCAGAGGCAAGCCCAATATCCACTTCATGTGACCCTGTGTGATACGTCAAAATTCTCTCCTGAAGACCTGAGGCCTGTTGAAGGGACTTCCTTCTCCCTTAAGGCCTAGAACATAAAAGATTTAAACCTAAACTAAACAAATGATTGTACTTCTAGACTACAACTGCTGGTTTCATGGGATAAGAGTATGTTCTTTCAATTATGGACTGCATCACCCTACCCTGTACCCTGGGGTTGGAATTATAGCTAAGTCATAGGTGATGACAGGGGACCATATTAAGGAATTTAACATGTATATTGAAGAATTTTAGTATCATCTAACAAGAATTCTGAGGTGGGAAGGTTTATAATGAGGCTGATTGATTGGAAAGACAATGATGATTACTCCACTGGAGAATGAATGAACACAGAGATCAAAGAAGAAGTTTGGACTGTTTAAGGCAAGAATAGTGGTGGTGAAGGTGGGGGTCCCATGTGAGAAATTTTAAGGAAGTATCTGAGATTTAATAAATAAATGAATCAGTAGAGGGGGTAGTAAGAGGGTTCAATAGGAGAGAATGGAGAGTTTGTGCAGAATGACAGTGAGGGTAATAGCGCCCTTTTTGAAAGGAAAGTAGTAATTACAAACTCATTTCCTGACACATACTAGAAAAGTCATGGTTTTTTTCCTTTTTGTTATATTATGTGAGAATAAGTAGTGAGGGTTCATAGAATAAAGACAGAGATTAGAATGGCCTGAAACTCAGTTCCCTTTCATCTGCTCAATTTCTGACCATCAACAAATAGTAGAGGTATGTCTTTTATTTGTTCTTTCTTTCTTAGATGAGGGAGCCTCTGAGTAATACTGTTTCCTTCTGTGTTGTTCATTTTACAAAGATTCTAGTTGTTGGTGGAGTTTAGTATCTGAAAAATAAAAGGGTACTGTTGAAAACACAGGTCTCATATTACTGAAAAATTCCAATATTCCTAACTAGTAAATGATTCTGAGTCTTGAGAGTGAATTCTCTGTAAATTAGAAACTTTAAATGTTAATGATTGTAAAGAGACTATCTTTCTTTCATTTCTTGAATGAAGCATGGTAGATGGAATTGAAATGAAAAATTTAGACCAAGTCAGGCAGGCTTGGATTTAGAAGTCTTTTTGCTCAGGAAAGAATGTGAATTTCATTCATGTTGCTGACAAAGGGAAGATGAGCTGATTATTAAACAAATTCATGATACCTCATTGTCAGGATGTAATATAGGTTTCCCCACCCTGAGCCCCGATGTGTGATAAAGTCATCCAAGTCATTTGCTATTTTTTATATAGACAATTGGAGTATTGTCTGGTTGAACAAAGGTCTCTCCTTGCTTTATAACACAAGACAGAAATGCATTGCTGAGAAGAATAATTTGGAAAAGCTTGGCATATATAATTGACCACCAGCTTCTGTTTGGTATCATTACTACAGTGTGGGAGATAAACCTAGGTATTTGAGCTGGACTGCCTAGCATATGATTATTGCTTTTCCTATACAGTGAAATTCCAGGGTGGTGAGAAAAAGGACTTAACAAAGTAACTGTCCTTTTTACATGTGTATGTGTTGAGTGGGCTCTTAACCACCAACACTTTATTTTCTGCCTTAGGTTGCTTGGGCCTGAAAGATTCTACAAACCTGTTGAGTTCTAGTGGCTATACATCTAGAACTCAGTTTCCTCATCAGTGATGGAATAACAATATATTCCCTACATGCCTTACAAATTTCTTATGAAGATTAAATATTAATGTGTGAAATGTCTACAGTTTCAGATTTTGTAATTACCTGCTACCTCTTGCTGTCACAATGAAGCCCAAACTATTTGGCCTGGGAAATAAGGCTTTCCCTGGTCTGGTTCTTTCTTCCCTCTCCAACTTATTTCCTTCCATCCACCCCCACTCCCTACACCTTCTCTACACACCAGATATTATGTCATTTTGATCTACTCATGGTTCTTCAAAGACACACTACTATATTACTCCTGTGTATTTCCTCATGTCACCTTCTCTGCCTAAAATGCTCGTTGTCTGGTGGCATTTTAGTCACTCTCAAGGTTTCTAGACCTTTCTACCTATTCCCCTCAAACCAAGTTGGGATTTAAGGCAGATATTGGCAGTGAGTGTTGAGGGGAAAGGCAAGGAAGATTTCTGAGGTTCCCTGTTCTCTCTTGATGATACAGATAAAAAATATAAGGGAGTCAGTGCTGTCTCTAATTTTACAGATGGGGCATCTGAGTTACGAAAGGTTTAACTAATTTGACTAAGGGGATAAATAAGTAATTAGTAGATGTGGAATTTGAACCCAGGCAGTGTGACCTAAGATCTAGGGCATTTACTTTATGGGACTCAGAGTGTGGTGGTTGATTGACTGTTTGCTTGTCCCTTCCCTATCCTGTTGTGCCATTTTCTTCACTCTAATCTAGGCTGTAAGGTTTAATAAAGCTTTACTGAAGGCTTAAGGGTAACAGGAAGGACTCATATGCAGAAAATAATACTCCAGATTCAAATAACCATTAGAATGCAAAGATGTGCATTCTTTGGTAATCTCTCACTCTCTGTCTTCCTTTCTTAAATCGCTGACTGATTCCAGGGATTCTCGCCTTCTCCCAGAGGGAAGAGTGTTGCGTCAGGTCTTAAGATCCTACCTTTCTTTGGGGTTCCATATTTCCCTCTTGCTCTATGTCATACTTGCTTCCAAGTCAGTGTATCAGTTCTGGTTATTTATTGCTGAGTAACAAACAACTCCAAACCTCAGTCATCTAAAGTAACTTTTTCTAGCATATCATGATTTGGAAGGTTAGAATTTAGGAAGTGCTCAGCTTCTGCTGCACTTTGGATTGACTGGGACCACTTGATGGTATCCAACAGAAGGTAGGGCTGACTTGCTTCCCTCACCGCCTTGGAGAGGATAGCAGGAAGGTTGGACTCAGCTGTTCCCTCACCTCCTCCATGTAGTCTCTGAAAATCCTCAAGGTCTCACCAGGTGGTCTTTTCAGCAGGGGAGTCTGTCTCTCAATGACATCTCAGGGTTCACTACTCTTGAATATATTCTTTATGAACATTTGCTTTCTGACTTTGAAAATCTAAGTAGTGAGTGTTCTAGGAAAAGGAAATGGAAGCTTCTGGTCTCTTAATGTCTAATGTCTGGAAACTGGCTCATGTCACTTCTGCCATATTCTGTTAATCAAAATGGTCACAGAACCTGCCCAGATTCAAAGGGAAGTTTCACAGACCCCCACCTCCTGATGGGGGCAGTGTCAAGTAGTTAGTGGACATCTTTGGTCACCATAGTAACCTGTAGAAAGGCCACTCTGCTCACAAGGAAGGCAGGGAGGCAGTATGGGGCAGTGTTCTGACACCTACGCTCTGTTGATTTTATGCATTGGATCCTGACCCCACGAGTTATTTGTTGCATGCCCTGAGGCAATTCAGTGCTCTGTGACTCAGTTTCCTCACTAAAAAAAAAAAAAAACACACACACAGCAAAACTAATACTTGTCCTATCTCATAGAGTGTGGGAAGTCAACACGTGTAAAGCAAATAAGTCAATGCCCAGCACACAATGGAGAGCTGTCAAATAAGCCGTCACCAGACAGCAGCAGGGTTGTCTCACTACTCATTGTCTGAATGCCTTCATTCCCAAGGAAGGCCGTGGGTGTCCTTTGCTTAACAAATGGCCCAATAACATGACATGAACCACTCTCCTCCCCCAAATCCTAACCCGCCCAAAGCCTCACATATATATCCTCCAGAAAGGCAGCCTCCCTTCTCCAAAGATGATTAAGAAAATTGCTGGCAGCTTTAAAGTAGCAGATTTTCTCTATCTTGAGCAACACAGGTTTCCACACTCTTGAGACCAAACTTGGTACAGCACCACATTACACCTATCATAGCATTTTTAAAATTGTGTTGAACTTAACTGTTTAATCATCTGTCTCGCCTATTAGACTGTGAATTACTTGAGAGAGCAGGAATTTGAAACTTCACCTCATTGTTCCCGGGGCTTAGTAAAATACATAGCAATTAGCGTTCAATATATTTGTAAAATGAGTGACAATATTTGTTTATCATTCAGCCAAGGTAGCGGTAGATCAGAAAGAGTATAGAAGTTGTACTGTGAACAAAATGTTAGAATTGCATTCTTGCAAAAAAGTTTTAAAACCTAAAGCAACAAACATGTCATAAAGAACATATTCAAAAGTAGTAATTAAATAATGTTTTTGTTTTCTTTATTTGTTCTTAAAATATACAGTAGGTCCTAAATCTAATTGAGATGCCAGTTTCAAATTTTCTTTTTGTTGATACATAATAAGTAATGTATTATGGTTCCACTGTACTTTAGCATCACCTTTGGAACTATAAGTTCCCTCTCACTTACATTTTTGCTCTAGTTTATTTTTTTATGTATCCGTCATTTTTCATCACTTTCTGAAGTTTTCGGCTTTTTACTTTTCCATCCTATGGGCATTGAGTTGTGGGAAACATATTTTGTTTTCCCTCTTGGTTTTATAACTCTACCATTAGGTTTTCCAGACAACTTCAAATTTGCGCTTTTATCACTCCTTTCACAGAATGTTGACATTGCTTTTGGTTTTCAGTGGCTCTCTATTGCTTATCTTCCATTCCTCAAGGATTATGTATCACATTTAGGTCATTGTTCAGTGGCCCCTGTTTCCCAATAAAATCCAGTTTCTGGAGTTAGTTGGGTCCTAGTGGACTTAAATGGAGTGGAGAATGACAATGACCACAAATAAATCACGGCCAAAGTCTTCCTAATGAAGGTCCCTCAACCTACTGAGAAAAAAATATTTACAAAGCCACTCATTCTGTTTGCTGAAATACACAAAGCAAAACATTAAAACTTAGATATAGACATTAATACTACACTGCTCTTTTCCTAAGTGAATCCCTCATGGGCTTCACCACTGTAACTCTGAATAAACGTGAATGTTGTAAAGTCATTATATGCTGGGTCTTACTTGGTTTACTGTAAAGATTTCTTTTATTTTCAAGTGCATATGTGTTTAATGCCTGTGACTGTGATCACTCATTTTATTTGTTGGTTTAATAAAAACTGTGAAATTCAAGGGTTGACTTTAAAAAATGAAAATAGGCAATTTTCAACAAATACCTGTTGGTGACTGCAATTTACAAATTGTGCTGAACATTATGGGAGGTCTTAATAGTGATATAGTCCCTCCTTTCTTAAATCCTCTCAAAGAAAATCACAGGTGTTAGAGCTGAAAGGAATTTTTTGAGGTTATTTGGTTCAATCCCAAAACTTCATGGATAAGAAGAAATCCAAGGTCTGAAAGGCTAAGTAACTTTGGGAAATGCATTTTAACCTTTTTGAACTCAATTTCCTCATATAAAAAATGAAAATTATAATATCTAACTCATAGAGTTATAAGAATTCAATGCGATTATAAATGTAGAGTACTGAGCCAACTGCTGCCTTAGTAAGTTTGCAATAAATGGTACCTTCTTTTAGTACTATTATTGGATATGATTATACAAAAAGAAAGTGGCAAAACAGGGATACATATCCAGTTTCTCCAAACCCATTGTTTTGTGTAGTTCGCTATGCTATAAACGTATCATTTTCCAGTCTGGGCAAGATTTCTCTTCCAGTAAAGTCATATTTAGAAATAGGTGTTAATTATCAGATTGCCATTTGTTTTCACCAAATCACAACAGAAACAAAAACAATGTTTCAAACAAAAACAGCTATAGCCCCAAAACTTATTTTTTGAGTGTGCACTGCTTAAATGCAGCATTAAATTAAAAGTTAAATATTTTTTTAAAGTTAAGACATTCTAATATAGATACAGATTAAATGTCACCCATTTGTTGTGCTAAGCATCCCAAATGCTGCGGGATTTGCTCCAGATTGTAATTCCTATTAGATCTTTTGCACTTTTACTGCTTATTAGTTTATCTTGTAGGTGTTCTAATAATGGTCAGTCTGAGCTGTCCACTTCCTGAAGGCCAGGGGTAAATCCTGCTCTCCCATCTCATTTGCATGCTTCCCATCCAGAACTGGGGAGTAGCCAGTGCTGCTGGGAGGCTGGTGAATTGGATGTTCACCAACCCTCTGTTCTTGGAAAGCCTATCTTCTCATCACTTTATGTTAAATATGGATGGGAAAATCTATCCTGATCTAACCTACTGTGTTTATCCAGCTCTGAAATGCAAATGTTCCTTTCTTATGGAATCCTCAGTGGAATAATATTTAAGAGTTCTATAAAACTGAAATATGCTGCTAGGTCTTAAATATGTATCTCCTTGTCCTCTATATTGTTATTTTAAAGGAAGATATTTTATTACTTTAATGGCATCAATTTTCTTACTTTGTGGTGAGTAGTTCTTTGAATATAAGCTTAATTTTTATGTGAAAATTTTATATCAACTTCTTTGCCTTCAATTCTTCTTTATTAATTTCAAACATGTAGCTGTAGTCACTCATTTGCTTTAATGCTAAAAGCAATAGTGCTTATATTAGCGTTCTCCAGAGAAATAGTATATATATATACATATGTATATAATAGTGTATATGTATATACACACACACACTATATATATATATATAATAAGGAACTGCCTCACATGATTATGGAAGCTGAGAAGTCCTAACATCTGCAGTCGGCAAGGTGGAAATCCAGGAAGGCCAATGCTGTAGTTTCAGTCCAAAAGCAGGAATAAAAGAATATCTCAGCTCAAGGCAGTTGAGCAGGAGGGACTTCCCCATTTTGCAGAGGGTAAACCTTTTTGTTCTAGTCAGGCTTTCAAATGAGTGGATGAGGTCCACCCAAATTTTAGAAGGCAGTCTTTACTCAGTCTACCCATTTAAATGTTACTCTCATCCCACAACACCCTCACAGAAACACACAGAATAATGTTTGACCTAATGTCTGGGCACTCCATGGCCCAATCAAATTGACACATGAAATTAACCATCATGTTCTAACATCTGTGTAAATTAGATGTATTATTCAGCTAAGCCTCATTGTCTCTCTCTCTCTCTGCATAAATTGGGAAAAATAATACCTACTTCATAGTGTTGTTGTGTCAACTAAATGGCGTAATATATGCAAAACACTTAGGAAGCTAAGTTTTAAATACTCATTACATGTTTATTGGGCCTTCTCATTCTGTTCTCCTTGTCTCTTAATATTTTTTTCTATCTTTTTATGTCTCTGTGTTGAATTATTAATTACTTTTAAGATTCCCTCCAGTTCACTAATTTCCTATTCAATTGTGTCTAAACTGTTGTTCAGTGTATAGATACTTTAACTTCAGAAATGTTTTTTATATTTAGAATCCTTATTTAGTCCTTTTTCAAATTTGCCTTATCTTCCCTCATAGTATCTTGTATATTTTTATGTGTGTGTGAAGATTTTATTTCTTCCTTTATATCTTTTTAATGGCCTCTCAGTAATGATGGATTTATTTAACAAGATACAAAAAAATACAAATCATAAAGAGAAAGGTTAATACATATAATAATAATAAAATATTTTAAAAATCTAATTTTTGAAGCTTCCTTATATAAAGTTAAGAGAAAAGCCACAGATTGGGAAAACGTATGTGCAATACACATAACAAAAACGTATCGATATCAAGAACTACTATAGAACAAATAGAAAGAACCAATTATATAAAAAATGATATTAGTAGGCAATTCATTGACAAGGAAACCTAAATGATTAACAAACAAAGATTTGTCACATTGGGGGAAATTTTAAAAACTTATTAGAGGACCATTTTATAATTTATCAAGTTGGTAATAAACAGAGTCTTACAATACTAAATATGAATAAATACCTGAAAATGGAAACTTTCAAAATTTACTGGGAGAAGTGTAAATTCTTACTACCACTTTAAAGAATTTTTCATTATTAATAAATTAGAAGATGCTCATTTAATAGATTTCAGCTTATAGTTACCACCTAGCAAAACTTTCATGTAGGTGTGCACATAGTCATGACAAGGATCTTTATTACAGTCCTTTTGAGGAAATATTAAAATAATGTAAATATCCACTAATATGAAAATAGATTTTTGGTACAGTCATGCAATTAAATACTGTGTGCCAGGCAAAAGGAATGAAGCAACTCTACATGTCAGTTTGGGAGAAATCTAAGAAATGAGGTTGGATGAGAAAATTTATAGTAAAATAGTATTTAAGTAAAATTTAAAGCTATACTTAAATACTGTATATTATTTATGAATATATATTATGGAGTACAGTGTAAAGATAACATGCAAAATCAAAACAATGATTTCTCTGGATAAGTAAGTGGAGGCAATGGAATAGGGGAAATGTACAAGGGTTGGCGTCAACCAGATCTGTAATTTCCAGGGACTGTAAAAATGTAAACAAGTGTATCAATATTATTAATCCTGGATAGATGTATGGGTATCTGTATGTTATTCTCTGAAATACTGTATTAAAAATTATTACAAATGAATAAATGAAGCTATCAAAATAATAATTAAACAAAAAGTTGGCCTGAGTAAGTTGTATTGGTCAAATCAACTGAGGAGATAAATAATTCATTTTCTAATGTTACTTCTTTCTGATTGTAAGGCAGGTATTGGGATTGTTGGTGTACAGTTGTTCGTAGCAGTCTCTTATGATCCTTTGCATTTCTATAGTATCTGTTGTAATGTCTGCTCTTTCATTTCCAATTTTATTTATTTAAGTTCTCCCTGTTATTTTTTTTTTTTCTTGGTTAGGCTAGCTGAAGGTTTGTTAAATTTGTTTATCTTTTCAAAGTAGCAACTCTGAGTTTTGTTATTATTTTTTATTTTCTATTTTATTTATTTCTGCTTTAATCTTTATTATTTCCTTCCTTCTCCTAACTTTGGGCTTAGTTTGTTCTTTTTTTTTTTTTTTCTAGTTCTTAGAGTGTAATATTAGGTTGTTTATTTGAGAACTTACTTTTTGTTAACGTATGTATTCTTAGTTATAAACATTTATCTGAGAATTGTTTTTGCTGCATCCCATAAGTTTTGGTGTGCTGTGCTTCCATTTTCACTTGTCTCAAGATATTTTTAGATTTTTCCATTTGATTTCTCTTTGATCCATTTGTTCAGGAGTATTTTGTTTAATCTCCACATTTTTGTGAATTTGCCAGCTTTCCTCCCATTACTGATTTTCAGTTTTGTACTGTTGTGGTAGGAAAAGATACTTGATCTAATCTATCTTCTTTAATTTGTTAAGATTTGTTTTGTGGCCTAACACATGGTGTATCCTAGAAAATGTTCCATGAATGCTGGAGAAGAATGTATATTTTGCTACTGTTGGACAGACTGTTCTGTATATGTCTATTAGTTACACAACACATCGTGTTGTTCAAATCCACTGTTTATTTATTATCTGTGTAGTCTACACGTTGTTGAGAGTGGGGTAACCATTTGCTTGGAATATCTTTTCCCATTCCTTCACTCTCATCTTATGTGTGTCCTTAAAGCTAAATTGACTCTCTGGTAGGCAGTATATTGTTGGATTTTTTTTTTTTTTTTTAAATCCATTCAGTCATGCTATGTCTTTGGATTGGCAAATTTAGTTAATTTATGTTTCAATAATTATTGATAGGTAATAAAAATTGCTGCTATTCCTGTTTTGTTGTTTTCTGACTGTTTTGTAGATCCATGAGGCTGCATTCCCTGGTGGAGTAGTGTTACTGGTTGGATTCTGCAATTGAGTAAGGCTGTGAGCTGGGTTCTGCAATTTCTCCTAGTCAAGTGGGACCTTAGACTGTGCTGTGTGATCAAATGAGTGTGCAGGCTGTGCCCTTAAATTGGGTAGGTCCTTATGTTGGGCTTTATGATTGGCAGCCTGCTCTCTATGCTGCATTATGCTGTTGGGGAAGTTTTTTGGCCGGGCACTTGGGTGGGTGCATCCTTCAACTGTATCCCACAGTTTGGTGGGTCTGGAGACTACACTTCTATCGGTGGGGTTGTTGTCTGGACTCTATGTTTGGGTGGGGCTGTAGTTTATGCTACAGGATGGCAAGGGGTGTCACCATATGGCTTCCTGCTTGTGTGGGGCCATATACTGTGTTCAACAGTCAGACAGGGCACTGCAGTCTGGGCAGTAATGTAGGATGGGCTTTGAGGCTACCCAGGGTCACTGTTCTAACTCCCTTGTTATGTGTGGCCAGAGGCTATGCTCAACCATAGGGCAGGGCTACTGGCTTGGCTCCCTGCCTGAGTGGAGCTATAGGATGGGCTCTGCAGCTGTCCAGGTTTTCTGGCCAGGCTCCCTGGTAAGGTGGGACCAGAGGCTATGCTCAGTTGTTGGGCAGGACTACAAATTTGCTTCCTTGCCTGGGAAGGTCCATGGAATGGGCTCCAGAGCCAGTATGGCCTATTGGGTGGTGACCCAAATCAGACAGCATTACCAATTGAGCTCCCTGGCCATATGGGGCCACCAGCTGAGCTCTGCAGAGCTGTTGGATAGGATCTCTGCTTGTGCACCATTGCAAGCAGGAATATAGTTTGCCAGATTCTGAGTACTGGTTGCTTCCTTTATCTCTATTTGATTCCCAGGGTTTGAGCTCTGTAGAGTCCCCCAGTGATCTCCATGAGGTGAGACTTGAATAGGCCTCCTGCTTATCTGAAATTTTTAAAACAATTCAGTTTCAGTTTTTGAAGTATATTTTTGGTGAAGATCATTAGCATTCACTTTTGCAGGTTTTAAAGTATACTGTTCCATGTATTTTCTGGCTTGTATTGTTTCTGATATGTAGTCAGCTGTTATAATTGTGCCCTGTAAGATGTCTTTTTAATTTGTGAGTGCTTTTAATGTTTTCTTTTTAGTGTTAGTTTTCTTTAGTTTGGCGATGATGTGCATCAATTTTTCAAATGTATTTATTCTGCTTGGGATTAATTTAACTTCTTGAATCTGTAGTTATTGTTTTTCATCAACTTTTGAAATATTTGCATCATTTCTTCAGATAGTTGTTCTTCTCTGTTCTTTTTATGCATACTATACACCTTGTTGTTGTCCCTCCCAAACTTCACTAATGTTCTTTTCAATTGTTCAATCTTTTTCCCACTATGATTCTGTTTAAATAATTTATAATAACCTGTCTTCAAGTTCAGTGATTCCTTTTCCTGCAGTGTCTAATTTTATGCTAAGCCCCTCTTATAAGTGAAAGTTGTACACTGTAATATTATTGTAAATTTTATTTAACTTTTTTTGAGATATTGTGTTTTCTTTTTTTTTCAATTCTATAGTTCTATTTGGTCTAGTTGCAAGTTTTTATCTTTCTTCAAAAAACACATCTTACTCATGATATCATCTTTTCCTATAAATTCTTTAACATAATTATAATAGTTATTTTAAATCCCTTGACTTTTAACTTCACTAATGGGGTATTCTGTGGGTTTGCTTTTGTTGACTGTGTATATTAGGGATCACATTTTCTTGATTCTTTATAAATTTTGTAATTTTGTATTGTATTTCAGACTTTGCAAAATAACAATGGAGGAAGAAGTATTATATATATTTAATTGGTTTCTTTTCAGAGAACACAAGACTTTTATTCTAACTTGAAGGTAGACTGAGGGTTGTTCTTACAGAGTCCTAGACTTGAGTTTAGCTATGGCTGGTCTCTGGTTTTGATTATATTGATTATCATCAATGATTAGCCCAACTTCCATTTTAACAGGTTTTTTATTTTTTTAATGTTTGGATTAGAAGATGTGAGCTGAAGTCTCAGGTATTTTTGTTTTAACTTTGAATTAAACTCTAGCAGGGCTCTGTAATTCAAGTCCTGATGACTGAGTGAGTCTCTGAAATATCTCTTAGATTTTCAGCCCCCTTTTCACTGCTACTTTTTCAGCAAAGTGCAAGGAAGAACAGTAGCGATGTGTAAGGGTGAATTATCAGGTTTGATTTGCATTTGGGCCTCTTCTAGATTTCAATCCACCTGCCAGCTTATACTATCATTTAAGGCTCTGCTAACTTCCCCTCAACTCTTCATTGTCTTTCTTTGGCACTCATACTCTTCCATCTGATCATACTCAGGCATCTCCCAGGTATAGAAGTTGCCACAGCTTTCTGCTAACCTATGAAGAGCTCATTTCTTTCTTGAATTTTGAAGTCTTCTTTGTATCACTTTTCTTTATTCTTCCCATAGAAAAATAAAATTTTTACTTTGTCTGGGTTTTCTTTAGTGTCTTAAATCTTAACTGGACTTAGAACAACTTTTAATAAGAAGTATTAATTCACAAAAGTATAAATTCATACCTAAGGCTCACATAAATGATTATGAGTTCTCAGGGAAGACTTGTTTTTTTCACTTAGAGTTCAGAGAGAAATTTTATTGTCATCGCCTTGAGTTTGTTGATAGATCTTCCTTCCTGAGCTTCTGGATTTAGATGGAATTCTCATCTACTACTACACACTTTTTGATGACTTAAGATCTTATATCCTATTTATATATAGATTGGAAAAATACAAGCTCTCTGGTTATTGAAATTGATATCTGATCTAATTTCCCTTCCTAAAACATTCACAGATTTAGACTCTAGTGTTCTCTCTTTGTTTCTTCTGGAGATTTTTCTTACTTGTTTGTGAATTCAGGTGTATATTTAAGAAGATATTTGTTGTATTTTATTTGAAACTTAACAGGGTTTTCCACGGCTGTGAAGTTTTTGATTACAGCAATCATCATGTTATTGGAAACTGAAGTTACATTTTTGCTTTGGAATTACAATGTCTGTTCATATCCCCCATTTTCCCTTCCTCTTTTGTGGTAACTAAATATAGATGTTGACTGTGAAAGGTGTTGGGTCCAGGGAGAAGTGAATTTTACGTGGGTACATTTCTGTGTGAAATTGTGTGAATAAGCATCCATGGTGATTCTGTCAAGAGAATGTGCTTACTTTGGGCTACCTTAGTTGGAACCAGAGGGAAAATATTCCAGTTACACCACCTTGGCAGTGTGTACTTACTTTGCCCATCTTAAGTCTCTTGCCATGGGGATGATGACCCACTGATGACAAAGTCAGATAAGCATGTATGTGAAGAAAACAGATGGTTCATTTTCTTTTCAACATCAGGAGAATCCATAGCTGATACTTTTTTAGGCCTAAAGCAGTGTTCATATTCTCCTCTGCCTCTCATGATACCACTTACGGGAGAAATTGTGAGCAGTCTTAACAGTATAGTCTTTGGACTCACACCGGCTTGACTATTTACTTAAATTCTTCATGTCCTACTTTCTTTTTTTCCAGCTTTATTGACATATAATTGACAAATAAAAATGTATATATTTAAAGTGTTCAATGTGATGATTTTATTTACATATATATATAGTAAAATATTTACCACAATCAAATTAATTATTTACCATTTCACAGATTTACCTTATTTTGTATTGTTTTATTTATTTTAGTGAGAATGCTTAAGTTCTACTCTGTTAGCAACTTTCAAGTATATAATGCAGTATGGTTAACTATAGTCACGATGGTATACATTAGAGCCTCAGAACTTACTCATGTTATGACAGAAAGTTTGTACTCATTGACCAATATCTCCCATTCCCCTCACCCCCACCCCCTGGCAACTACCATTCTACTCTGTTTCATAAATCCTAGTTTCTTTATCAGCAAAAAGAACACAATATTAATATTTATAGCAGAATTTCCTTCTTTTCTGAGGATTAAACGAGGTATGAGGTAATGCTTCCAAAGTACTAAATAGATACTCCAGCATATAGTAACCTCTAGATCGATGTTAGCTAATATAATTTGTTAGAAGTATTGATATGCCAAGTAATTAGTGTGTAACAAAACATTTTGAAATATATATTAGGTCATAATGTCAACGCCAACATCCCTGCTACACAGTGATTATAAAATGGAAACCCTAAGCATTTGAAACCCTATGGTGTCCCCACTATAGCCAGCCATGCTTTTATCACATGTCAGACTTTCATGCGTGGTAAGCCATACAATTGTTTCTCACTTGGATATTATTAATGCTGTATCTGGAATGTGGGTAGATATCTTTAAAAGACTACGGCTTACTATTTATACTCAAGTCACTATGGAAAAAATTGCTTTGTATTGTAATAAAAGAACCCTCTCAACTAGAGCTGAACTGTTGTTTCCACAGTACTGAAAGAGAGATTAAACAAAGCCAACTGGAAATGCTGCTTGGTGTTGTGTGAGCAGTTCGCATTGTTTCCTTCTTTTATTGCACTGTTTTACCACTGGCAATCAGTGTGGGGCCTTCACTTATGAAAATATAGCTGTTGGCAGTTTAGGCTCAATTTCATTCTCAAGCTGGCATAAATGATCACATGGGAAGATAATACTTGATGGGAATTTTGTTTTCTTTCCCTATTTTTCCTTTATTTTTCTTTGATGCAATTCGTTAGAGAAGAGAGCAAATAAGATTGAGCTCTGTGGTATACTTCAACGCTTGGAAAATACACATACGTTCTCAGAAGATCTATTCACACAACAAGAAGACAGAGCTAATGCCCAAATTGAATGAAAGTATTTTAATCATTCTCCCCCATTCCCTACTATAATCTCCAATGAAGAAGAAGTAATATATCAAAGTTCTGTTCAATATATTACCTTCTGCTGAAGATCGGTGGTTTGGTCGACCAATTTTATAATAAAGACTGTCTTCATGCATTCTTGCCACAGATATGTAACCTGAATTAAATGAAGACTTAGACCTAAATTCTAGCTTACAGGACACATGGTTTAAAAGAGGAAGCAATCAGATATAGAAAGTGGGATACTCTAAAAGGCAATTGGCCTGCTCTTTTCAATGTCATTGTCATGAGAAAAATGAGGGGGAGGGAAGGAGAGGAATTTTAATAGATTAATAAAGACTTAAGAGCTATAAGAACTAAATGAAAAGCAAAATTTGGTACTTATTTGGATCCTGGTTTGATGAAATAGACATTTCTGAGAAGTTGTGAAATTCAATATAAAATGAATATTAGTTTTTATTAAGGAATTCTTGTGAATTTTGGTACATGTGATAACAGTTTTATGATTATACAGGAAAATGTCCTTATTATTTTTAGGACTGCACACTGAAGTATATAGGGAAGAAATGTCATGTCTATTTTATACTTTTTACTACTTACGCAAAACAATACATGAAGCAAATAATGCAAAATGTTAAAAATGGTTAAATGTGGACATTGAGCATATAGGATTGATTCATTATACTATGCTCTACTTTTCTGTGAGTTTGAAAATTGTCTCAATAAAAAGTGGCAAAAACTTTATGGTACAATTCCTCTTAAAAACAAAGATTTCTATTTATAATGTTTTCTGAAGAGAATTTGTAATGCATAAAATAAAGAGTTAAAGAAGAAGACTATACAAAAGTTAACAGAATAAAAAATGTCCTTAAGGCAGAACCTCCAGATAGGCCACTAAATATTTAGAGGTATTTGCCTTTTTTTCCAGGGGGACATTCAGTTTATAATAGTGATGCCTTTTCTAGGTATAAAGAATAGGAATATCAATATGACACACTCTTGTAAGAAAAGAAATCGTGGAGAATTTCAAATCATGAGCTTAGTGCTTTAGTAAAGGGAGTTAACCTAATGCATTGGGCAGAACACAAATGTTGCCTCTGCATGTCACTGAATTTGACTACTGACAATGATTTACTAGCAGTCTGGACTTGAGCAAGTTTTATAGCTTGAATCTCATATGTCTCCTCTGTAAAATGGGGATAATAAAATATATCTTCCAAGGAATGTTGTTAGTATTAACTGAGGTAATTTGCATAAAGAGGTTAGCACAGAGATGGGTGAAATTAAACTCATCTGTCTGTGTTACTGTTATTAGAGGTTCTTTAAAGGCAAGTAGAAGAGGAGTGATCAGGAGCTCAGAAGAGGTGAGATTTCAGTTGAGCTTTGAAGAATGGAGAGGATTTCAGGACACAAAGATGGAAGTAGAGGGAGCATTCCAGGTGCATTGACAGGATGGAAGTAGAAACAGCACGTGGTTTAGTTTAATTTTAGCATAAGCTTCCTGGAGTGGAGTAATGGAAAACTAGGTTGGGGCCTGAGAATTATAGCTTTTAACTGGTAGTCCAGGAAACTTGGACTTTATTTTGGATGTCATGTGATGAAGCATGACATGGTTTGACAAGGTTTGCCACCATCAGAGCTGTGCTTTGAGAAGCTCAATCTGGCAGTCAGGTTCATGTTGCCGTGTTATTTGGAGAGTCTGAGGCAAGGATACTGTTGCAGAGTCTCCTGGTCTCCTACCCAGTAGTCATTCTCCTTCTTCCTTATAGGACTCTGGTTTTGTTGGGGATGGTGACACAACAGCTTGAAATGGGAACAAACAATAAAAGAAATGCAACCTCATTTGCCATTCTTCTTTGAAGTAAGGGGTGGCATTGTCTAGTTTTGGCCAATGTAATGTAAGTTGAAGTTGTAGGGTCTTCTGAGACTGCTTTTTAAATGTGGGAGACCAAGTTAGGTGATAAAACTGTCTAAGACCCTAACAAGCTAAGTTTTTTTGGTTCCTTATGATTTTGTGAAATGTCAGACCTGTTGTTATGTGGGAACATATTACTCCCTATTATTATCAAAATGCTGCATGTATGAGTAAACATTTGTGTTCTGTGCTGCTGAATTTTATCTGCAACTGATGTAAGCACTAGTTAGGAACTTTTACAAGGGTGAGGAACAAATGAGAAGAGGTAGGGAGATGGACTGTGGCAGGGGCAGCATTAATAGAAGTGGAAAAGAATGGTAACTAGGAGATATATTGGAAATAGACATAAGACAATGACAGATTGGATGTGTGCCTGGAAGGAAAGGAAGAAAGTCAATATGACTTTTAAAGTTTAAGCTTGGATGATCAGGAAAATGGTAACATTATTGACAGACCACAGATAGCTATAAGAAGAAATAGGCTGAGTGACATGTAAATGAATACAAATTAAATTTTAGATGATTGAGTTTGATTCAAGAAAGCAAAGTCGAAACACTCCAAGAGCTGAACCAGTAGTATGGACTCTCAAGTCCTTAGAAACATTGGTAAAAAGAAAAGATTACAGTATGATAATGGGTCTCCTACCGGACTGTAGGCTTTTTTATTTATTTTTCCCAGTGTGGAGATGGGCCATACTTCTTGGTCAGGATTTTTAAACGTGAATTTAAACTACATTTGGAAAATACATCATCATTTCCTCTGGGTCACAGTGGCTAGAAAAATGCCTTGCTTACCCAAGTCATAGGTCTGCTATGAGAGTAGAATATGGGCTAGGTGACCTCTGGATGTGCTTTATAGTTCTATGATTCTATATAATTATCACAGGCTTCAAATCACTTTCTAGGGAACAATAAATAATTCTCACTAATAAAACACGATTTGAAACTTGGAACTGAAATTACACATTTTCAATGAAGTGTTGTAATAAAGTTAGTGACTAGAGACTCCCCCTAGGAATAAAAAGCTAAAAGTATTGGTTGGCCACTCGTGCAAGGCAAAGCTAAGATCTATAGTAATTCCTCATGTGGAAGATGTGGCTGCTCTATGTAAGTTTTAAATGTAAACCTGACAGCAAATGAAAGAACTAACAGGACATTGTTATTTAAGCATAGAATCTTCAGTTCATATCCATAGGTGCAATAAAGTCTAAATTCCATCAAACTTACTGAGAAACTGCTGCGTGATTCTAGTTCCTGCATTTAGTTCCTTTCTGAAACCTCTTTAATGTTACTGTGGATGGAAATTCATCTCTGGGTGCTTTCTAATTTTGCCAACAATAAGAGACCAATGTTATTTGTAAAAGGTAGGAAGATAGAGAGAGCTTTATGCCAGTAATAGTTTATGCTAAGTTCTCACAGACTCAAAAGAGCAATTATTTGGGCAATTTTGTTTTTCAGAAACCTCAGCATATGACTGAGAACAGTTATTAATGTAAGTTATTTATGGTACAGTTATTGTTTTCTTAAAAATTATATTTCCCACAAAAGCATAGTGCTTATGATCTGAAATGTAGGCTCATCCAAACAGTAAAGTGCAGTGATTCCCAAAGTGTCTTCAGGTAATAGACATTCCTCCAAAAATTATTCCATGATCAGATAAGTTTGAGATATTCTTTTTTAAACAATATCACTGTTTCTTGCAGTTCCTGTCAGAGCTGGTATAAAACTCTGTGACTCACCAAGAATGGAGTACAAGCAGCAGAATTTCCAATAGGATAGCTTGGAATTATTTTTATGGGGTTATTAAGGATAGAGTCTGATTAACATTTTCTCTTTTAGCAAACACTAATTCCCCAACCCTTGTCCCAGCCCCATTTTGGGAACTGCTCCTCTCTAACTTTCCTCCCTTTTCAAATGGTTACATTGGTGGTGCATGCATTTGTACAGAGTGATCCCAAACTTCCTGCCAGTGTATGGGGCGATCTGTGGGCTCCGGATTTAGTTGGCCTAATTGAATTTCTTTTCTTGGGAATTTGACATTGAGATCAAGAGATTAATTCTCTCCCTCTGTTTTTCTCTGAGGCTAGACTTATAACATGTAAGTTACAAACGATCATATTTTTAGTCCATGTGAATCAAAGAAGCAAAGGAAGAAAAGGACAGCACAAATACACATGAAGGAGAGGGAGAGGGAGAGGGAGAAGGAGAGAAGGGGGAGGGAGAACGAGAGGGAGAGGGAGAGAACTGTGAAAGTGCTTTAAGTCTCTCTGAACATTTTTTAGCTATATCCCTCCTTTGGGGTGGTTTCCTTTTCTCTTAAGGTTGAAATATTTCCTGTTTCCACCCAAAGGGATGTAATGACTAAAATCACACTAGTTAACAGCAGAATAAGACCTAGAAAAAAGGTCACTTGACAATCAGTCAATGCCTTTTCAACAAACAGGCTCTTATAAGTCTTGAATAATATATTCAAAGTATTAGCTAGTAGTTTTTTTTAATGTTAGGAAATGAAATTACTAATTTATCCATTGTAATAATGTATAAAAGTTATTCATGTTTGCTTATCTATATGTGTTGTATTTAGTTTACTTAAAATTCAGTAGAGGAAATTACAAAACAAAAATAACACAGACTTACGTATCAACTATTTAAAATGAATAAATGTTAGTGCTCATAATAATTGCTTAAAATTTGTTCATTTATTAAAAAAATAAGCAATGGATAAATTTTTTACATCCCTCTACCTCTGATCCTGTCCCTTCAAACTCTACAGAAAGGCAACTCCTAATATGAATTTGGTGTGTATCCAAACCATACACTGAGTTGACATATGATAGTTTGCTTTAGTATTCTCATATGGCTTAGGTAATTACATATATTTTTGTCCATTATAAATAAGTAAGTAAAGAAGTAAGTATATGATACAATTTAGGAAATTTGTATCTGAAATTAAGAGAATGCCTCATTAACCGTGGCATAATCCATAATGATAGTTTCTGTTTACATAATAGGCCAATAGGCTGCTTGGAATCTGAGCCAGCTTTTCTATGATTCTTATGGGCTTTTCTTCATGTTCACAAGATGACTGCAGCTGTTTCAAACATCACATCATCATAGGCAACCTCCAAACCAGATGGAATAGGGTGGGAGAAAAAGGACCTTTTCTTCATGACCCTCTTTTATCGCAGCGAAAATCCTCCTAGGAGCTCCCAGTAGACTTCACTTTAGGTTTTAATGTCCAGAGTCAGGTAGTATGTACAAACAAGACTCAGCTCTGCAAAGAACAATACGATTGTCATGATTGACTTGGACATATTCTATTCTAGGGCTGGCCACATCACCCCCCAAGTCACAATGATTGCAATGGGCAAAGAGGAAGTGGACATGGTGTTGTATTAGTCAGGGTTCTCCAGAGAAACAGGATGAATAGAAGATTATCTTTTCCCCCTTCTTTATCTTCTCTATCTTCCTATCTAGCTATATATCTATCTATCTATTCTCATGATTTATTATAAGGAATTGGCTCCCAGGATTATGGAGGTGGACAAGTCCCAAGATCTGCAGGGTGATCAGCAAGCTGGATACCCAGGAGAGCTGATGGTTTAGTTCTGAGTCCTAAAGCCTGAGAACCACAGGAACCAATGGTGGTGTAACAGGCTGAAGGCCAGCAGGCCTGAGACCCAGGAAGAACTGATTTTTCAAGTCCAAAGACAAGAAAAGAGCCAATATTTCATTTAAAGACCATCAAACAGGAGAATCCCCCTTACTTGGGAGATAATCAGCCTTTTCATTTTATTCAGGTCTTCAACTGATTGGATGAGGCCCACCCACATTATGGAGGGCAATCTGCTTACTCAGTCTACTGATTGCAATGTTAAACTCATCCAAAAACACCCTCACAGAAACCTCAGAATGATGTCTGACCAACTAGCTGGGCATCCTGTGGTTTAGTCAAGTTGTTACATAAAGTAGGCCATCACAGGTGGCTAGGTAGGCTGACAACAGTATCTGTTTCAGAGGTAAGGAACATCATTATGTAGCTTTTTGGGGTTTTTAATAGAAGTACATTCCCAATAATGGATTATTATGTTCAATTGATGGGAAGTGTTTTTAATGCATTTGATATGTATTTCCCAAAACTTTCTTAGAAGACTTTTATAATTTATATAGTCTGTAGTAATGTTTTAGAACATAAAATTCTTATACCAGCCCCAGCGTTAGGTTTTTTCAAAAAAAACCTTTTTTTTATTTTTTATTTTTAAATTTTTATTGGAGAATATTGGGGAACAGTGTGTTTTTCCAGGACCCATCAGCTCCTAGTCAAGCCATTGTTTTCACTCTAGTTGTGGAGGGCACAGCTCACTGGCCCATGTGGGAATCAAACCAGTGACATTGGTGTTATGAGCACTGCACTCTAACCAACTGAGACAATGAGACACCCTCAAACAATTGTTTTTTATTAAGTGCAAACATTACTCACTATTACTTTAATTTTTTGACAAATGGGATACATTTTTATCATGTTTGTTTATCTCATATTGGTATTTCCTTTATTATGCATTTCTCTAATGAAATATTAGCAATATTTTTAGACATTTTATAGGTTACTTCTATATATTATATATGCATATAATACGTAAAAGCATAATTATCTCTATTCTATTTCTATCCCATTTTCTATTTGTGTCATTTCCACCAACGTACCAACCTGTTGCTTTTCTTTTTCTTTTAATGTTGCTTTTTTTTTTTTTTCTACGTGGGCATTTTTGTTTTCTTAATCTTGCCCACTTTGATCTTGTCTTTTATAATTTATCCTTTTACTTTAGTCCTCTTAGTTGTGATACTTTTTTTCCTTCTTGTGATTTAATTTTAATGTTTGGAATTTGTTATGGAGTAAAGAATAGTTTTATTAATGTCATTTATTAAAGAAAGACTCCCATTATTTTTATATGCTTATTTTATGATTTATAAATGTTATGAATTGAACTGTGCCCCCTCCCCATGCATATGTTGAAGTCCTAACTCCCAATGTGACTCCTTTAGGGAGGTAAAGTTAAAAAAAGATCACCAAGGTGGAGCCAAAATCTGTTAGGACGCGTGTTCTTATGAGAAGACGAAGAGACACAGTAGATCTCTTTCCTTGTGCTCTCATAGAGGAGGCCATGTGAGGACACAGAGAGAAGCTGATCATCTCCAAGTCAGGAAGGGAGGGCTCATTAGAAACCAACCTTGATCACACGTTGATCTTGGATGTCTAGTCTTCATGACTGTAAGAAGATAAATTTCTGTGTTTAAGCCACCCAGTCTGTGGTACTTTGTTATGGCAGCTCAAACAGACTAATACAATAACATTCTTAGGTTTACTGGGATCTTTTCTTGAGATCTATTGTTACTTTCATGTATATATTGGATTAGTAGAAATCTTAACTTATGTAAATATACATAAATATATAGTGCCATCACAACATTTTGGTTATTGTTTGTATTCTGTTTTAAGTGTAGTGTGTCCTTTTTTACATATTTTATGCAGGATATAAAATTATACTTTAAAATGTGGTACATCAGCACTCTGAGTTTCTCTGTGGTATCTAGCACAGAGCCTCATAGAGGAGCGTTTATAAGCCAGTGTTTCCTGGCTCATCTAAAATGTAAAGGGCCCACATGCCTTAGCACATCTTCCTTGTGTTAGCAGCTAGAAAATGTGAGCAGATGAGGAGGGGAGGTGGAATTCCCTAGGGTCACTCTGAGGCAAATATGACTAAGCTAAGGTGGAGTTGGCATTTGCAAGTGTCATCATTCTAAGGAAAGCCGGGAGTTCAATGCAAATATTTTGCATTCTGATTCTACAAAACATCTATATATTTTCTTACTGGGATTTCCACCTGTGAGTGCACTCTTTGGGTTCAATATTTTATGTACCTTTCCAAAAAATACAAGTGACTTTTAATAATTTTAGCATTTGCCTGATTTCCTATTAATGTGAGGTTTTCTGGGAGGTGAACCGTGACCTAGATTTTGTCCTCAATGAGGCTGTAAGAATAGTATGTGATGAATGAGAACATCAGGTCATGAAGATCATGTCTCAGTTGTCTACAGGATCTACTCTTTTGTTTGAATTGACAGGACTCTTGAACTCAACTGGAGACTGATTTTATTTTTTCTTCAATAGCTTTGATTGAGTAATTGGTTGAGTTGTTGGTGTTACATAGACACGGTACAAAATAAACAAAAAGCTCTGAAGAAATTGAGCTTAGGCTGTTCATTACCATTTAGGAAGAAAGAGTTTCCAAGGCAGAATAGAAATGATTCAATATTTATGAGTTTTATTTAATCAGCAACTATGATAATGAAGAAAAATAAGCTTAGGAGCAATTGGGAGATTTGCTTCAGCTCTGAACCCTTCTTAGTGACCCCTCAGCACTGTGGAGTGTCCAGAAGACTCGGTGGCTAGTTGTGGAGTCTTGAGCATGTGTCATTTATGTTCTGCTGAGACTATTTCTGGAAAGATGTCATCGTTTCAGCATTAGTGCCAATCTCACTACTCTTTGCTCTTCCTCTTGCACCACACAGAGTACTTCTGGATGCTATTCTCTGTCCAGACAAGGGTCAGCAAATTGCATTCTCAGATCTGGTCTCCAGGTCATTTGGTACATCCAGGCCCATAAAGCCCTCTTCACTAGGGCTGAGTAAGCACACCTTGCTTTTTTTTTGGACTCCAGGGTATCCGTAACTTGAAAAACAGCAAGTCCAAGTATAGGAAATTAATAGGACTCAATAGAATTTTTTTGTTGGTCAGAACTTAACTAATTTAGAACTGATTCTTTGAGAAAGAAAGGGAAAAAAAAAAGTAATTCAACACCCAATTATATAAATAAATAAATAAATAAATAAATAAATAAATAAATAAATAAATGCAACCAGATCTAAAGACATAGCAGGAAATTAGACCAACCAGTTTGACATCAGTTAAGTCTCAGAAGCATTTTTAAAAAATCAAATACTGCAACATTTGAAAAGCACAGCTTGATAACAGTCAATTAAGGTAGCCTCAGGATGTGGCCAGGAGATTTTTAGTAATTTGTGTATAGTGTGGATGGAACTTCTAAAATGCATTGTTATTCAAGAAAAACAGTAAAAATCATAAAGCAGGATTTGGCTATTTGACAAAGCTCTTTTTTTTTTTTTTTTTGTTCCTTTTTACTTAATAACCAGAGCATGGAATCCTGGGGACCAAAACAGCCTGGCAAAATGAATTAATAGTTGAGTAAACTTGGGTAAAAGTCAAATTCAATTTCAAATCCTTGGCAACTTAGTTTTACATTCAAAATGCTCTTATTTAGGGCCGGCCTGGTGGCTCAGGCGGTTAGAGCTCCATGCTTCTAACTCTGAAGGCTGCCGGTTCGATTCCCACATGGGCCAGTGGGCTCTCAACCACAAGGTTGCCGGTTCAACTCCTCGAGTCCTGCAAGGGATGGTGGGCTCTGCCCCCTGCACTAAGATTGAACAGGGCACCTTGAGCTGAGCTGCCTCCCAGATGGCTCAGTTGGTTGGAGCACGGGCTCTCAACCACAAGGTTGCCAGTTCAATTCCTCCACTCCCACAAGGGATGGTGGGCAGCGCCCCCTGCAATTAAGATTGAACAGGCACCTTGAGCTGAGCTACTGCTGAGCTCCGGGATAGCTCAGTTGGTTGGAGCGCATCCTCTCAACCACAACATTGCCAGTTCGATTCCTCCACTCCCACAAGGGATGGGGGGAAGCGCCCCCTGCAACTAGAAAACGGCAATTGGACCTGGAGCTGAGCTGCGCCCTCCACAACTAAGATTGAAAGGACAACAACTTGACTTGGAAAAAAGGCCTGGAAGTAAACACTGTTCCCCAATAAAGAATAAAGTCCCGTTCCCCTTCCTCAATAAAATCTTTTTAAAAAAATGCTCTTATTTAGTCATACTAAGGTTTTGGGGTAAAGGGATCTGGTTGGGGTAAAGGGATCTGGTTGTGGTAGAATCATCTAGGACATTGCTCTCAAACTGTGGTCCATGGGCTGATGCCATTTTATAAACTGTTATCTTAAGCAAGAGAATCACTGTAATGGAGACTATTTAGAAACTTTGATAACATGTGACCAAGTACTTTCCGAAAAACATGGGCTTGAATTTTGTATGTCTTGGTTTTTTTAAAAATGTCAGTCTTAGCAATTAATTTTATTGTATTTTACAAAATTATAGGTCTATGGTTTGTTGAAATAAAAAAATAAAAAAATAAAATAAAATAGCCCTCCCCAGAAATTGGTTGAGAAGTACTGACCAAGAAAGACTTTTTTTTTTTTAAGAAATGGCATTTCAAGTGTGATGTGTACCATATTATTAGAAAATACCAATCTATTTTTTTTGTTAGTGAAAAAATCTAAGGATAATATCCCACATATATTTATTTGTAAATTAGCCTTCAAAAACAGACATTTAAAGAAACTGATTGGATTGAAAGATTAGCAGATCTGAGAAAGGTCTTTTGTTGTGAGCTGTAGCTTTAGCTAAGGCTATAGTAGGTTGAAATCTATATTGGATCATTGTTCCAATTCTTCAGGCCCTCCCTGAGTTAGAAATACACATGCCACGTAATTTTGCATTTCCTGCGACTATATGTCAGGTATATATTACTGTTTCATTGATACTGGGCTTCCCCAGGTAACTTGCACTGGCCAGTAGAATATGGGCGGAAGTGCCAGTACTCCAGTTTCTGAGGCAGAGCCCTGAAAGGCATTGTATAATATATTTCCTCTGACTCTCTCAGTGTCTTGATAAGGGCATGCCCCAGTGACCCATTGCCTCTTCATGATGGGCCCGGAATGAGACATGTAGAACAGAGCTAAACCTGACCCAGGCATTGAGCCAAGCCAGCCACACTGCAGCCTGAGGACATCCCTGCCAACCCACAGACCTATAAGCCAGAAAAATAGCTACATATTGTTGTAGGCCACCTAGTTTTGAGGTGGTTTTCTTACACAGCATATTGCAGAAATCATGGCCAGCACAGTTGGATTATGTATCTACATTCCATAGTGAACTAATGGCATTTAAATTTACCTTTTTACCTTTCCAGAAGAGGTTTCTGCATGTCATTCTCACACATTCAACTGCCTTTTTGACATTTCAACTGGGATCTCTGATAGGCAGCTAAAATATAACATATTCCAACCTGAACTCTCGATTCTCCTTCTCCAACCCCAACTCCACTTCTTGATAAACGGCAGCTCTGTTCTATCAGTTACTTAGACCAAGGTCCTTGGAGTCATCCTTGATTTCTCACTTTTTTTTTTCTTTATGTCCCACTATCTAGTGAAATACTTTGAAATACATCCTGAACCTGACCATTTCCTATCCCTTCCATTGTAACTTTCCTAAGAAGCATTCCTTAGCTGTTCTTTTTTTTTTATTTCATTGTTTGTTTTGAGATCATTTTCCACACACCAGATGGGTGATCCTTTAAAATATAAGTCATATTTTCTCACTCTCCTTCCTCACGCACTTTTTGGCCTTCCCAGCTCACTCAGAATTACTTTCAAAGTCATCATGATGGTCTAACTAGCCCTGCATGTTCTGGCTCCAACTATTTCTCAGCTCTTACTCCCTATCATTTGCTCTCCTGTCACTCCACTTTAGCCACCTGGCCTTCTTGCTTTCCACATGTACACTCAGTATGTTTCTGCTGCGGAATCTCTCCTTGGAACAGTCCCTTCCCAGATACCTGCAAGTCTTGCTTTCTTATTCCCTCTAGGAATGTTCTCATGTATCAATCCTTCCCCAACCCCATCTGGAATAGAACTACCACTGCACCACTTTCTGTTCTCTTCCTTGAACTTATTCTTGATCTTAGCACTCACCATCTGGCATGCTACATATTTATGCACTTACTGTCTACCTTCACTCACTAGAACAGAAGCTTGCTGAAAAGCAGGGGCTGTCCTTCCTATGGCTAAATCCCTAGCATGAAGACTAGCATCTGGCATATAGAAGGCACTTATTAAACACCTACTGGTGAAAGCATGAATTCAATGTCTTTGGAAAGAATATGGCCCTGTTAAGCCTTGAACTGTGAGTCAGGTATTCAGATGCTTGACAGGCAATAGTAAAAGGTAAAAAGACTCAACTTCCAGTTCTTAACAAGAAGGTGATATTGGCCAAATAGGCAGGATAATCTTTCGGACATGGATTTTAAGGAATATATGCACTTGGGTAACGTTAGTAGGGGGGACATTTTTATTTTAGTGTCGAAACCATGAAAGTAAGTTACATTCAGGTTTTTAATTTGTATGAGACATTCTATAAGGATTTTCAGTCCATTTTTGAATAAGGTCATTTATAGAACTTGCTCAAAGATAGAAGGTAAGAAAAAATCAGAGAATTCCACAAACATTTTTATTTTAGGGGGTTAAAATAACACCCCCTCCAAGAAAACTTTGGAGAACTCTGGGAAGATGGGTTTGGCCAGGTAGGAGGTAGTGCCTGTCATGCACAGATTTTGCCCACATGAGCAGTTTTCTGGCATTTCAGCAGCACACCATTTTGGTGAGGACTCTATATGTTATTTCAGCAGTAAAATCTTTGCCAAGATCATGAAGGGAGTGCAAACTCCAGGAAATCTTGTAAAAGAAGCAAAAATGTCATGTGCTCAGATGTCAGAACAGCTGAGGCAAAACTACAGCATACCTAGACAAGTCCTACCAAGTATGGTAATTCTGGGGCTTCCATTGAAAGTTCCAGCTCAGAGGTGACAGAATTTCTAAGATCATTTTAAAATCTCCTCTGTCTTCAGCTGTTAATCTCCAGATGTATGCACAGATATCATTCCTTTAATTATTTCTATCATGGTGAGTATTACATCGGACTGTGGGCACAGACATATATTACCAAAAGGCAAAAATGAAGGGAAGAATGATACCGTGCATTAAAAAAACACACCACACAAACAAAAAAACCCTCTTAATTTTATTCTAACTTATTTTGTCCTAAGTGAACACAAAAATGTATAATTTTCTCTGGTGATGAAAGGACATGTGAAGAACACTTGTTAAATAGCTATGATGTGACAGGTCCAATGCTAGGAGCTCCACATACATTTGCTGCTGTAATATGTAAATTCATATCTTACGTACAACCTCTTTTAAGGATTAGAGTGTTGTGGAATGAGATAGTTTCAGTATTTCTTAGAATGAAGCTGAGACAAAAGCAAGTTTCCCCAGACAGGCTAACTGAGACACAGAAATATTAAGTGCTTGCTTAAGACCACACAGCCAGTGTGGAGCAGGGGAAGAGGACTATTTTACTCTCATTCAGGATGCAAGCTTCCATGGAAGTTTTGGCTGTTGTGTAAGTCCCATGGCCAATTTATACTCTGATACTTGAGCAATATTACAATGTAGGCTGTTTTGTGTGATGAATATTCAGTAAAACAGTTCTGCCCCTTCAGATAAGAAACTGTAAATTATTCAATAGCTTCCCCTTTATTCTTTTCTTTTGACTTTTTCATCCTGCATTTGAAGCAAAACCTAGTGCATTTTCTGGCCTTGGTGAATTTAGAATAGTGAGATGTGGATGTAAAACACTGTGAGGCCTGTGTTGCCCTTGTCTTGAGTTTCCCCACATTCCTCCTGCCCAGTAGCAGAGCAGTGGGTCTGTATTCAGTCTTGCTGTGTCCTGCTTCTCCCTCAAGAAGAGCCAGCCTGTAAGTGATGCCTAGCGTGGCTATTAGTTGCCTTCAGCCTGATCAGCAGCAGAATACAGCCATCATCATAAGGGCAAAAGGTGCTGCCAGCCAACTGCAGGGGGTAGGTTGGGGGTTATGTTTAATGTTTGTTTACAGGAAGGGTGAAATAAAAGGTTCTCTTTGTGGGATGTTTGAAAAATATGGACCGTTATCTTTTTCTCCAATAGAAATGCCATTTCTCTGATTTTTTCCTCCTTCATCTGCTTCACCTCTATATGGTATCCATGCAGTCTTTCTTAGGAACTGTGCAGAATTTGAAAATGAATCCTGAAAGTTTTCCTCCTTATTTTTTTTCCCTGGTAACTACACAAATCCATTAAACATTTCATTATTCCCTAGGGGCTGAGTGATTTATTATCCTGACCTTGCTGGTCAGATAAGCTAAAACCTAACTCAGAATGAACAACTGTCTCTGTTTCTTTGAGTGATGGGCAAAGAATTTTAAATAATGGCCTGTGTTTTGAAAAATGGGGCAAAAACAAGAAAAGAAAAATGCTTGATATTTCACTTGACATTACTTAAGAGGCACTATAAGCAGAAAATTTTGTTTTTCTTCTACTCTCTGAAAATATGTTCTTCATTTATTTTCTTTATTGGAAATTAAAAACTTTCATTAAGGAAATGTATGAAGTTAGTAAATAATACAGTTCTCTAAAAGGTTTTCACCCAGAGTTTTTGTTCTTTCTTTTTTTGTTTGTTTGTATTTAATTTGTTTGGTCTCAGTTTTTCCTGACTTGGGGTGAGTATGACTAGTAAGTAGTTGGTAGTTTCATTTATGGATTATTCATCGATGGTTCTGATTACTTAACTTACAGTAGGATTGATGTTGGTAGTCAAGAAAAAGAGATGGGAAAATAATGTCTTCCCATAAAAATAAGGCAAGTGACCCAACAATGACAGACTCAGACACAGTTGTATACTGTGGTGGGGCAGCAATGGAGACATGGGCAGTGCAGAGGTGGGGTCAAAAATGAGAGAGCCCTAGTACTGCTAGGCATTAGGCAAGCCTTCACAAAGGAAGGAAGTGTTACTTGAACTGAATTTTGAAAAACGTTTGTGTAGTATTAGAATATAGAGAAGATTATTGCTAGCTAAGGGAAATAATTGTGCACAGGCAGGGAGGACTGCCCACTGCCCAGATCTGGGCTAGAGATCAAGGGGGTACCATCAACGTGTAGATAGTTCTGTGACTGGGAGGTGGGTATAGTATGGTGTGAGAACATGACAGCTGAAAGGGTATCTCTGGGGGAGGGGTTAGAATTACACGTGGGCGTGAAAAGAGAGGCTCACAAAAAAAACTCATGAGGTTATGTCCAGAGAGGTAGAGAGAGAATCAAGAGTGATGTATCCTAATAATCGAACTTTTCATTTCAGAGACTCTAGACTGAATTACATTCTATGGTTTTATCTTCCAGGTTGCTAGTTTCTGAATAGAGCAGATTATTTAATGTGAAAATGCAAAAGGACATGAGTTACTGAACACTGTCATACTTTTAATTAATATTGATGACACCAAAAACAAAAAGACACCTCTACAAACATTTAAGTTTAGGATATGATTAAGAGCACTTGACAACAATAAGATACTGTATAATTATCTACCTATCAGATTAGCAAAGTTATAGAGATTGATACCACTCACATTTTTTAGAAAGGCACCTTGCAAAGTGCATAAAAATTTAAATGTACATACCTTTGACTCTGACATTCTACTTTTAGAAATTAATTTAAAAAATAATGTATATGCATTCTTTATCCAATAAGAGATTACTTAAGTGAATATGTTTTACTGTACAACAGAATATTCCATTGAAAACAAATGATGAACCAGAAACCATTTATCAACATGGAAGTATGTCCTCATGTTATTGCTAACGTATAAAAAGCAGATTGTAAACAACGTATATAGATTATCTTATTTTTATATACAATACATGTAAAAAGAGGCTGGAAAGGTCTACATCAAAATGTTAACTGGGTATTTCTGGTGATCGTTCTTTAGGTTATTTTTGCTTTGTAGTTCTTTAAACATTTTGTAGTGTCTTTGTGTTTTTGTTGTTTTTGCGATGAGCGTATATTATTTGCATAATCTCATAAAAACACTTCCAATTAAAATATCATGTCATTGACTTTGAAGTTACATTGGTCATTACCATTAGAAAAAATCCAGTGCTTTACCACCTGTAGTGTGCATAGGAATCAGCTGTGCACATGTGTATGTCATTCAGCAGGTCTAGGGTGGGGGGGACTCTGCTTGCCTGTGTTGTTGGTTGTGGGCCACACTTTGAGTAGCAAATTCTTAGTAAACTATAAAAAGCCTTGGTACATGATTCCATTGCTTTTATTGTGCCTATTTTATTACAAGCAGAAACATCCATCGGATAATAATAGATTTCTGGAAAATGAAACTGAAACCACTCTTATTATTTAATAGTTCTTTTAACTACTACAGTCAGTGCATTCCGTCTCCATCTTGTCCAGAGATAACCTGAAATCCTCCTGAATTCATACGACTCTCTTGGGCTTCGTAATCTCACCGCAGCCTTCCTCTCAAAATAGTCTTATCCTACAGAGCTTCCTGGGTAACCATACCCATTTGAAGCTTGCTAGTCATAAGTTTCTTTTCCTTAGAATATTATACTGGTGACTTTTCTCTGAGAAAGAAATCAGTGCTTAAAAATAAATATTTTTTTGACTTTTCAGCTTTTTCTAAATTGCTTTAACATTTTAATGTGTCTAGAGGTTGTTAATTTTTAAAAAAAAAATTAATAAAGCAGTAAATTCAGTCCAGACAGGGTCAAGAGAGAGGGCTTTTCCCAAAACGTATCTAATTTAATTACCAACATAGATTTAGTCAAATCTGTCTCCTTTTCTAACTTAGATTATTAAGCTGACACAAGTTGGTTTAAAAGTTTGGGCCATTTGGGTAAAGGACTAATTTGATTAAAAAAGAACTGAAATCGCCAAACTAATTCTGTCAGCCTGTTTGACTAATCACCCAAGATTTCTGTTTTATATTTATTGTTCTTATTAATGAGCTGACTAGTAAAGCTGTTGGTGTGAGCAGTATTTATTTTTGAATCTATATTTTTAATGTCAACAATGGGCACAACTGTGGCAATATGCCATGTATTGATTTATTGCTGATATATTTATTTGATATGGTCTGTTCTACAACAACTTGGGTTTCTTTAATGCAAATTAGTTCTTATATGCTTGGTAAATACAGGAATGATGTCAGCAGAGGCAGATTTACCCTAAAGCTAAAAATATTTTGTGTTCATATGATGGCATGCTTTTGTAAAATGTAATGAAATAAGGTACTTTATCCTCTAGAGATTAAGTAACCCTCCCTTTCCCTCCCTCTTTTGCTCCCTCCTTCTTTCCCTCCCTCTCCCCACCCCTATCTCCTACACTCCTTTTGACTTCTCTGCAAAGTATGTAATAGCTGAAGTTTGGGAGTTGGTGCCTTTGTAATGGTCAACCAGTCAGGTTGTGGAATTGGTCGGTCAGATCCAGAAGATATCAATAGCAACAATTCATTGAGAGCTGGAGACACATTTTAAAAAGAAAATAAGACCTAACTGGAAAATAAGCCCTAGCATGATTTTTCAGGATGACATTCCCTGAACATAAACCCTAATTCATCTTTTGGAGCAAAACTTAATGTAAGACCTTGTCTTTCGGGGAAACATGGTAGGCTCTTGGGCTGTTTGATAATCCAGCTAATGAAAGGAAAGAGTAATATAAACACAATGGGGAAGTATTTTAATTTCTTGCTGATTTGACACAAAAGGGAGTCATTGACAAAGATAACAAAACTCATACCACACTAGAGAAGACAACTAACATTAAATGGGTGAGTGTTGAAAAATCTAAGAATATTTAAGATTAGTCACTGTACAGAGAAACTTGAAAAGCTCTGCACTTCTACAGATTATATATGAAAGTCACTTGATATTTTCCCTAAGTTGGCAACAATTCGAAACACAAATAAGACATCACATTATCAAATGAAGAGGCTGAAGAAATGTTTCTAAACCAACAGGAAAAACAAATTTGGTTAACCTTGCTTGAGGAGAGACTGAATTTTATTTTCTTTATAGAAATGTATTACAATGTTGTTGTCATACAAAGAGACAATCAGAATGGATACAACCAAAACTACAGTTAGCAAAGTATTGTAGCGATGGGCCAGGCAATTAATAAATATATATAATTTTTCTGAATCTTGTAAAGTTGTTGGCAATTAGCAGCATTTAATACTTTGTAGATTATTGTGATTTATTTGCTGGCTATTCTAAATGAAGTCATTTTTCAACCAAATTTTATATTTATAATTGTACATTCTTTTTCTTAAAGAAGAACCTCAAAAGTGTAGAAGTTGGGTACATCCCTGTACTGGATTAACTTGAAAGTCTAGGTGTCTCATATGTCTCCTAGCATGTTAATATTTTGAAGTCAGAAGCAAACTTTTTCATCATAAAAGAAACGCTTTAGGAATGTGTGAAGAAGTTAAGATAAAGCTCAAAATATAGATGCCCCTTCTTTCAGTGTAAAAGTGGCTGGTTTTTTGTCATCTAGAGTCACTGTACTTTCCCCAAGTAAAGCTATCTGGGAGGCTACAAGTACAGATTACAAAGCTGTGAAAACAATTCTACTGGTGTTACCACCCTCCACCCTCTCAAAAAAAAAGATTGATGAAAATGGTTACCCTTAGATCATATTTTGTATTTTGGTGAAATTGGTCTATATTAGTATAGAGTTACCAGGAGCCGGCATCTCAAAGGAGAAAACAGAAGCCCAAAATATAAATATGCAAAGGAAGGGTGAGATTCTAAGTGCATGTGCCTAAGGTAAATGAACTGGGTTAGAATTGTTTTAATATCACTCTTGTTTAGGATAGGGCATTTGGTACAATGCTTCATACCTTTCGATTCATTTGCCCAAGTTCTGTTTTCCCCCGTTATTATTTTTGTGCAGGATTATGTTGAATCTAGAACACAACAGAGCAGGAACACTTGTATTAATATCATACTTATTTATAAAAGATTTGGAGTCACTTCTGATAAACATGGTAAACGAGGCTGAGAAGTAGAGGGATCATCTGAGGGGAGCAGAGCATAGACATTTTGCCAACAACAAATGCAAAACAATGGCCAAAAAGTTGTCATAAACTGGCAGCCCTTGTAAATAAAATCGGGCACTACTTTGACTCTTCCTCTTGGTTGGTACCCAGGAAAGGAAAAATGAGTCTTAATGGAGTTTTCATTTTGGGATGAAATGAAGCGCAGAAATTCAAAGTTGAGACCATATGGAGAATGCATTGCAACACTGTGAGGGGCTCATAGACGATGCTTAGAAAATGGACGTGGTGGAAATACAGGCTTTGCAGTCAGATGACCTAGTTTTCGTTCCAGCTAGGTCGTTAGCTCTCTGACCTTGGACATATTATTTAACTCTTTAAACTTTGTTGTATTGGTGATAAGGGCACAATAATAGCAACTCTCTCAGAAGCACATGGTAAGTAACTAATAATGTTTAAATACTGTTATCATAATTTTACAAAGGATATGGAAATATAGTTCAGTTGGATAGGTTATTATATACCACTTTAGGCTTTAACACTTGATTATTACCCAGAAAAGGCATTTCTGCAGACACTTTGCTTTCTGACTAAAGGTCCAGCACTTGACAATTCTAGATGAAAAAATGTCGTTCCTTGAGCAGATGCTATGACAGATCTATTTTCTGTATGCTTCGAAATCTGGTCCATTAGTTGTGCTTTTCACAACTAATGAAAATAGACCCTGATGGTTAGATCCTGGCCCTGAGGTTTACTGCACAGAGCCTGAGGTTGGGGTCAGCCAGAGTGTGCCCGGGCAGTGAACTTGGCCAGCTGGATTCTCAAGCCTTGACAATGGGAGGCTACCAAGTCAGTTAGCAAAGGTCCCTGTAGGAATTCACCGTGCTAGCTTTCCAGGGAGAATCACCTGGCCTGCCCACCTCTCTTTCCCACTGTGGCTGAGGTCACTCTCTCCACTTGGGTTCAAGAGACTTTTCAGATTTGAGCAACCTAATTAAATCTGCCCACTACTCCATGCAGATAATAATCAGACTTTCTGTGTCTTGGGTTACTGCCTGGCAGGGGACAGCAGGTGCCAGACAGGAGAGAGCTGCCCAGTAAACATTGTACCCCTAGCACTTTGAGCGTCGGGTTTCACCCTGCCCTGCACATTAGGGCGATGGCGGTGAATGGCTTGTCTGCTCCCATATGCTCTGGAGCCAGGGAGGAGGTGAGAGCATGTTGCTGCCATCGTGGAGCCATTTAAGGGCTGTGACTGTTGTTGCTGTCTCTATAAAAATGGACTGGATATTGCCTTTTAGACTGAAGGAGGGCAGAGAAACCCACCAGAGTTTATGTCTGTTTTATGTCAGCTTTCAACCTTAAACAACTATATTAAGTGCTCTTTGGGTTAGGCTGAAATGCTTGAAGAACCTCATTACATAGTTTAATTATCATGGCATTTTATAAAGGGGAAAGAAGAGTCTTGCTGGGAGACCCCCGCGCTCAGTGCTGATGATGCTCGTTTGGATTTCAGGAACCACTAGAAGGTGCATTTTGCATTTGTTGCAGAGGTACTTTGCAAGAGAGGAAACTGGAAGGGGCAGGGAGGAAAAAAAAACCCACCGCCGATTTGTTTTATTTTTTGAAATTGTAAATTACATGGAAAAAAAAAGAAATCAAAACATGAATAGACAAAGACTTTGTTTATTTATTGCCAGGAGAGACCCATTAGGATGCTGCCCTGTGTTTCCATGGCATTGTGGAGACATAAACAGAAAACACAGGCTAATGCATTCAGTTAGGCACAGATTTTAAAGTCTAATGTGAAATCTAAATATATATCACATGGTATTTATTTGTCTATTGTATATCCAGCAGTGAAGGGGGAGACAGCCTAACTCATGGGAGGCTGTGATCTGTTTGTAAATGTGCCCGCACATTCAAGCCTTGACTTGTGATTTGTCTATGGCTTTTCTGTGCTCTTTGTTCCCTTGTGATCCCTTCTTACCTACCTTTGCCTCTTCTTGACGAGAGGCTAGAGGCAGCAAACACAAATGCCTTAACTCACCTTCCAGGCAGGTATCCTAAAACAGGAACGTGAGCTGGGATAAGGGTACATGAATCATTGTGAGTGATGAGAATGTAGCAAATTGGAGAGCCCAAGCTCTCTTGACAAGCAACAATTCTTGACAAGCACACATGTAGGTTTATTTTATAAGAGCTGACAAAATTTCAAGAGAATCTGTAAATCTGCACTGTTACTTAAAAATCTCCTGAATTAAAAAAAATATATAGCACATTTGTTGGCCAAATGCGACAGAGCAGGAAGACCACAAGGATTGCCAGTGTACGACATCTGAGGTGTGATAGTAACTTTGCTGGTTATTTCATTATTATTTTTTAAGGCAAAGAGTCTTCATCCCTTTGGTGATGCACATTGCGTATGATGTAATTGAAGTAAATGCCAGAGCAGTAGCCAAAACCTAGGACTTTTGACTCCTGGTTTAGTGTTCTTTCCTCATTGCCATGGTTCCATTCACCTGCTGATTCTTTAGAACGTTCAGCTTGCCTCTTCCTCTGCACAATACGTTAAGCAGAAGGGGATCGAAAAGCACAAACGCAAAGTAGAGAATAATGTGGCACTGTGTTCCACAGAGCTCATCAGTCAGAGAACAACTGATTAGAACAGAACGAGAGAGAGTAATTTCATTCTGTTGGAGACCATGCTTACAAATAGGGTGAATGCCACTCAAAGAAGAATTCATTATCCAACCAGTTATAGAACCAGAAAATAGGGCTGTCCAGATTCAGGGGATGCTGCTTGTAATTGTTACTGTGGGGATGAAACCAACTGGTATTATTTGGGTCCCATCCTTAATTTTAGTCATCTTCCACCATTTCTATAGGAGACATCTATCTGTGTTTAGCGGGGAGGCAGTAGGGTAAGACAGAGACCTCTATTCTATGCTCTGTTATAAGAAAACACGGCAAACCTTCACCTTTTTTCCTAAGTTCAGGTGTGAAGTAGATTTTTTTTTTTGGATTTTTAGGGCAATGTGTTTGGCACAAGCTAGCTGTGACATATAATATAAGCTGTCAGAGACGGAACTATGAGTCATTTTTGCCTGGAATCAGACCAGAAATTAGAAATAAATATTTTGAAGATAATATATTTACTCCATCTCTAAAAATAAAATGAATTGTTTGAAAAATACCTAAACAAATAAAATAATTAGCTTGAAAAATATCAACAGCCGGGGCCGGCCTGGTCACTCAGGCGGTTAGAGCTCCATGCTCCATGCTCCTAACTCCAACAGCTGCCGGTTCGATTCCCACATGGGCCAGTGGGCTCTCAACCACAAAGTTGTCAGTTCAATTCCTGGAGTCCAGCAAGGGATGGTGGGCTCCGCCCCCTGCAACTAAGATTGAACACGGCACCTTGAGCTGAGCTGCCGCTGAGCTCCCGGATGGCTCAGTTGGTTGGAGTGCGTTCTCTCAACCACAAGGTTGCCGGTTCAACTCCCACAAGGGATGGTGGGCTGCGCCCCCTGCAACTAGAAAACGGCAACTGGACCTGGAGCTGAGCTGCGCCCGCTGAGACTGAAAGGACAACTTGAAGTTGAATGGCACCCTCCACAACTAAGATTGAAAGGACAACAACTTGATTTGGAAAAAGGCCTGGAAGTACACACTGTTTCCCAATAAAGTCCTGTTCCTCTTCCCCAATAAAATCTTAAAAAAAAAAAAAAAAAAAAATTAAACTTAAAAAAAAAAAATGTATATATATATCAACAGCCTTCTACTGAATTACATTTTCATTTTCTTGTACTTGGTTGACCCGATAGTTTGCAACCATGATAAGGATCACTGTTTAGGGCCAAGTCCCTTTGTCTCATTGCCTTTTGCTTTTCATGGGGTCACCCTTACAGTGGGTGGGAACCCCATTTCTTCTTTGGTCTTTTCTTGTTCTTTTTATTCTCAAATGTCCATTAAATAGGAAACACCATATTATAGCTGTAAAGTGAGTGTGTTTCTTACCCCCTGGCATGTCACAAAAAGGGTCTGGTTGTCTGTGAAGACGATCCTTTGCTACCCATATCAGTGTGCTCGGATTACTTGCCAAGTGCTTGCTGTATAAATTATAGCTGCTTGGTGGGTGCTTTAATTCACATGCTTGATGTTTTTTAAAAAAATATTTTCAAGGTGGAACTCCACAAATCCAGGTTTTTTGACTGGATTATATCTGCTCTCATTTTTTTCTTTTCTTCCTTTTGTGTTTAGAATTAAATCTTTTTTAGTGGGAAAGGAAAGAAGACACAAAAACTCCATGAGAAAGGATATTCTGTTTTGATGAATCTCAATTAATAAACACTAAATTAGCATAGGGAATGATATATTATAGGCTAGTAATTTATTTATTCAAATGAGCCCCCCCCAAACCTTTTAAACCTTGAAGGTAACTTTGGGGCTCAAGATAGCATTTTCTGTTTTGCACACTTAAGTGCATGTGTATACCAGTGTACATGAGTGTTGTTGTACACAAATTTCATTGCAGACCACCAAGTGACGTATCATTGAGAAACTGAGAAAATGACAAGCATTTACTTAGAGTCTGGTTTCAAGTTGGGCAGAATCTTCATCTCTTCACCAAATTATTTGTTTTGTGTTTCTCTTCTCACAGCTACTACACACAGATTAAATGTCCAGATTAAATAGTTGACATCCTGGACCAAGGGGAAATTGATCTACAGGATTAACAATTGAAGACAGCCACAGACAGCATGAGCATGCCGTACAGGTCTAGAGCGGTGCTTGGAATAGGATTGGAGAGCAGAGTTTTGCTAATAAATACGTAGTTCCAAAAAGAGGACAAATAAAGGAATGAAAGAATCACTCTGAGGATGAGTGATCAGTGGAGTGAGATTAGAGCAAATACGATGATGATAATGATGACAATGACGGTGATGATGATGGTGATGATGATGGTGATGATGATACCAAACATACTATTTTAAATTACTGTCTTTGAAGAGAGTATCAAACAGCTGAAGCCCCTTTCTTTGCTTATGGATGGTTTATATAAACTAGAGTCAGAACTGTGGGCAGTGAGGACCTGCTCTTTGTATCAAAGGGATGAAGCAGTTGCAGTTCCTAAAAGAATGGAAGGGCAACAAAATACCAAGGGGATCTGGAGAGTGGGAAGACAGTCAGTGAGGCTGGACAAGGCTCAGGGAAAGGCAGAGGAGGCAGCTAAATGGCTAGGAGAAACCAGACAGATGTGTCTGAATGGAATTTTGTAGACTTCACTCTCAGTAAAACGTTTGCTATGTTTTTGGTAATTCTCCATTATTCCTGAATGCTTTGGGTGCATGGGGGTAACTTCTGCAGCCTGTGAGGAGGTGCTGAGGTTGGTACAAAAGTCAAAGGCAAAAATAGAGCCTAAGTAGGGAGAAGCCTCTGGATTGAGAGCATAGCAGTAGTCCAGTGACAATGATGACAGTGGTAACAGTCCTGTGACCTATCATTTATTGAAAGCTTACTATGTTGCATGTACCTCATATGCATTTTCACAACAACTCTGCAGAATAGGAACTGTTTGCTTCCTGTTCTATCCCCATCTTACCCCAGGCCTCTGGATTGTCCTAAATCCTTCACAGGGCCCCAGCAGAGAGGGAACCCTCTTTCTTAACTCTGGGTTGCTAATTTTTGGCATTTCCTTTTAAGTAATTACAGTGGCACAGACTTGACACTAGAACATAAATTTATTACCCATCACTGACTAAACACTATCTGTAGAAGTAGTAACAGGTAAATGGCATATAAACCTCTCTCCTAGATGCATAAGCTCAAGTTAACCCTTTAATGGAGAAGTCATTTTCTTCCCCTTTCTGACATTTACAAACTTCTCCCCAGATTCTTCTGCCAGGTGGAGCTAAGGAGACTCTGGTACCACCCCTTAATATGGTTTATTTTAGTTTCATGTGGTACCTCAGTATAATACAATCATCATACATTAGAGGCATCTTCCCAGCGCACCTGGGTATTGGATTATGCTCAGTACAGATTAAACCAAGAACTTGAACTTGACTGGGTCTCTCCTGTTTTTGCTTTTGGCTACTCTCCTTCTGGAAGTAAAATAATGCAAACTATCTCTCTGCTTTCTTGTTTTATTCACTTATTTTGTATTCCCCCCCACAACCTTCTCCCATCTCCCATTCCCAAGGACAGGATGTTTTGCAAAGTTTCTCCTGAACAATCTCCTCTCCTCTCAAACCATAGATTCTCCTCTGATCAATACTTTCCTGTGATTCAATGATATGACGAGGTAATATCATTCCCTGTTTTACAGATGAGATTTAAGGAGGTAAAGGAAACCGTTCAAGGTCACACAGCTAGGAAGACAGCTAGAATTCTAACCTGAGTCTGTTTAGCTCCCAAGACCAGCCTCTTTCTTTCCCATTCTGGATGTCTTCACTGGGTGCAAAGGAGTTATGAAGGACAGCCTACAAATTTATGGCAACTCTGTCCTTCCGTCATGGGCATAGGATGGACAGTTTGGGGAGCATGGGGTGGGCAAACATTAATTTATAATCTCATTTCCCTGAAATTTTTCTTTTCAGTTGAAATGTTTTTAAAATTAAAAATATAAAATCACCATCTAGATTTAAAGTAGTTCGAGTAAAGGTTGCAGTTGATATTAAATTTTTATAATAATGCTTACATTATTAATTCCTTTATGTGAGACTTCAGGGGCAACACACTTCCATGAATCTTTTCAAAGTTCAAGTGCAAAAATTCCCCACCAAACTTACTACAGAAAAGGAAAAAAGAAAATCTTGTTTAACAAGAGGAGTTATGTTAAATACCTTCAGCACAGGAAATGTATTTTATTTTACTCTAACTCCAAAATATCAGGCATGAAAAAACAGTGACCATAAATCTTTACAAATGTATTTCTTCCCACACTAACAATTGTTCAGAACGTACTTTGCTCTATTACACTGTGTTATCATAGAAAGTGTAAAAGATGTTAAAATACATCCTGTGCTTCCATCTCAGAAACCAATGAGGCTGCCTTTGCTAGGTAGTATCTGCTTGTTTCTTTCTTTTTTTTTTTTTTTTTTACCATCAGGTTGCACTGGGACTTTTTTTCTTCATAATACACTGGATGAGAATCTCATTTAAAAAAACAAACATTTTGTTACAAAATGTTCAAACATACACAAGTGTAGAGAGAATTTTATAATTGACCCCCCTCCCATGTATCTACTTTGCTTCAACAATTGTCAGCTCACAGCCAATCCTGTTTCTTCTATCTCTGTTGCTCCCTGTTTTGTGTGGGTGGTGTGGGGAGGTTAAGGGGAGATATAGTATTATACAACAAACCCCAAGCATCATTGTATGTAAATCGGAGTCTCATTAAGAATCCCTAAATCAATTTTAATTTTTCCAAATAATTTCTATGTTTAGTAGACACCCAAATTATTTTTCCCCATTCTAAGAAATGATTGTGAGATCTGCAGGCAGAGGCCACGAGCATGCTATGGGCTATTCGTATTGTCTCCTCACCCTCAGATGTCAGCAAAAGTCCCATTTGTGAAGTAGATAGACCCAGACGTGGTGATGACTAATGCCTGGACATGGGCCAGCTATTCTTCCTAACCCTGGTCTCTTTTCTGCTGTGTTCCCCAGTGCCCGGTAGGGGTCTATTTCCCAGACAAGGGGGTATGTGACAATAATGAGTTGAAGTTGCTTCTATGAAACTTATGAGTCTTTCATGTCAGTTATTTATCTATTTATTTTTTAATTAAAATTTATTGGGGTGACAATGGGTAGTAAAATTACATAGGTTTCAAGTGTACAAGACTGTAACACATCATCTATATATCACATTGTGGGCTGCAGGGACATGGTTCACTGAGGAGCACTCTCAGGCTGAGTCTATGCATTGTGTGCTCAAAGGCTAGCCCCTCCCATGGAGATCTGAGGAAGGAAAAAATGAAAAGAAAAATCTAACTTTGTCTTGCAGTCCTGACTTTTGTGGCTCCATTGCCCTCACAGCTCTGGAGCGAGGGCAAGGACAAGGGCATTTTATTCTTTGGTACTCAGCAACCTCAACTGTTGACCACTTCAAATAGCTCTGTACACATAAAGGGGGTTGATGGAATGGAGGTGAGACTTATTTAGCTAGATCTATTCATAAGTTTATTCTTCTCAGTGTCTCACTATCAAAAGAAGGTACTTGGGAGATTAGGGCCTGAACAGAAATTATGATGCATAGTAGACATTGAAAACACACTTTTCGAGGATTCATTTATTCTTTTATTGACTTCTTGATTTCAGGCCCTGTTTAGCATCTTGGGGATAAAAAAGACAGTAAAAAACACAAGGTACCAATCTACATGGAATTTATGTCATAATGAAGGAGATGAACAATATATAAGCAAACAAATAATAACAGCTGTGTTAAGTGATATGGAGCAAATGAAAATGGTGATGAGGCAGCACCTGATTGGAGAACAGGGAGGTAGCTACTTTAGATTAGAGGTTGTATTGGTCAGGATTGGCAGGGTCAGAGGTACTCAAAATATGGTCTGGGAGCATCAGGATCACCTAGAAACTTTTTAGAAATCTAAATTTCCAAAGGTCTACTAGAATTTTGATCTAAAGATACAAGATTTACTGAATCATTTTCTCTGGACAGGAGATCTCTAGGAGATTCTTATGCACCTCCATTTTGAGAAGCACTTGGGCTAGGTTATGCAATATCTTCAAAACCCAGAGCTAGAAACAGTTTCATGTTGCGTGCCTATTATGGGTCAGCAGGGGGCTCTGCTCCCCTTAGTCTTTAGGTGGGTGGCACAGGCTGCAGCAGCTACCACTGTCTCAAAACATTATGGTTACCATGAAAGACATGAGAAAGCTCCGGGGGGTTTTGCAACTAGATGCTCCAATCAGGAAGTGATACATATGACTTTTGTGCAGAAATTATTGGCAAGCACTAGACTCATGGCTGTACGCAATCCCAAGGGGCCCAGGAAGAGCATTCCTGTTATGTGCCCAGAAGAAGAGGCACTGCAGGTGAGCAGGAAAAGTTAGCTGGCCTTTGGTGACATCATGAGATTTGAAACTCGATGGATGAGCAGGAGCCAGTTCTGGAAAAAAACATTTCAGAAACAGGTACCTGCAAGTACAAAGGCCATCAATCAAAAATAAGTCTATTCTTTGCTTAGAGAAATGAGAAGTACATGAAAGTGAAAAGTAGTTGATGCTATGAGCCCAAAGAAGCAGTGCATTATTTCTATATTATTACTAATGACCACGGAGGCTAACACCAGACATTTTGTTTCATACCTTTGAATCATCAGTACTCCAGGTCCAACCATATCTTTCACTGTCTCCTTTGAGACTGGTATGATTTAGGGAAGTGGTAGTACATAGTAAAAAATGCATAGACCTTGGTTCCAATTCTTGCTATGCCATGTGGGCAATTTATTTAAGCTCTTTGACACTCAGTTTCTTTTTCATCTATAAATTGGGGGTGATAATACCTTCCTTTCAGGTTTATTACACAGATGAAATGAGATAAGGAATCTAAGGGGCTTTCTAGTACAAATTGTGGTATTTGTGTCTAACAGTAAACACAAAAGGTACTAAGCAATGTTACTGATTTAGAGTAGAATAGATTCATTAAATCTTGGGAATTGAAAAAGATCTTTGAAATCTTTTAGTCTATTACTCCATCCAACGCAGAAATCCCTGGAAACTTCCTGGAACTTGGTCATATAACCATGCTTGACAAAAACTCCTCTTTCAGAGAAAGTTCTTTTCAATTCAGAATTGTATTTTCAGAGGCCCAGTTCTTTGATATGGTTAATTCATGCTCAAGGGTACATGTGTTTTCTTGTCAAAGAAGATTGCAAAGTTCTGGGTTAAACAAATCAATACAGGTTTCTTGATTACATATAACTTTTTAGAGCCCTTCGTATTTTCATCAACATTATGATTTTCTGAAACAGTGCTATGTTATGCAGTGTTTTCCAAGTAAGAGTTAGGGGACAGTGTTTTCAGAAACATAAATATTGATATAAATATTAGACCTGTTTTCTTTACATTGAAGCAAGTTCTGCTGTCTAATAACTTGAAACTCTTCCTCTTATCTCTGCTCTCTGGAACACCATACATAAGTCGGCACTGCTTTTTGCACAGCAGATCCCAATGAGACATGCGGTCTGATGTAAAGTGGAATACATCTGAAAGGTTGCTGCCGTATCAAAAGCCTTTCCACACCAGCGTCTTTGACCCTTGTCCTGCATATAAATTGATTACCCCCAGCCCAAAAAATGAGACAAATATCTCCTTCTGATGTTTCTAATTTGAACAGTGAAGAATGTATTTATCTAAAGGACAAAGGGAGATTGTACAGAATCCTCCTTGAGTACTTTTGATGCCTCTCAGACTCAGCCATCTTTCTGCAGCCAGTATTATCTTGGAATCCAGGATGAACAAGGCAGGAAAGTGAAGGGACTGGCCAAGGCCACTGAGGGAGTCTATGTGTCAGATCCCAGAATAGAAGGAAAAGGTGTCTGGCTCCTGTGGTCTGGACCTGTGAGCACACCACATCTCCTAAGAGGTCATTTGATGCTGTGAGGGAAAATGAACTGGCGACAGAATGAAAAGGTTTCAATGATACCCTTTCCCTCCTATGACATCTTTGTGATGAGATCTTCTGATGTCTCCAAATCCACATTAGTTATGTAATGCAATGAGAAATTGCTTCTGTCATCAAAAATGTAGGACAGACAATTACAGATCTAATTTGAGCATTTTATTTGAGCAGTGAGTAACCTTTTAGCAAACAACAGATTGATTCATTCTTATAACTTATTGTTGAAAAGATGAGGCATTATGGATGTAATGCAAAGAACTCTGGAATGGGAGCCAGGATACCTGAGCTCTAGCTGTGCCGCTAATAAACTGCAGTCATGGGCAATACATTACCCTCCCCTGATTCTGAATCCTTATCATTAAAGCAAATAGGTTGAATCACATTATCTCTCAGTGTTATCCCACCTCTACAGTACAATAACCATGTTACAAAATTTTCTGTTCAATAAAAGGAATTCCTTTCGTTCACACAATCAGATATGTAAGGCACAATTTTATTATTTTATTTAAATCCATTTAAATGAGACTCTGAGCTTTCATTTGGCAGATGAAGTTCAATCTTAGACACGGGTGTTAATACTTCCCACACAGAGATGTGGTTATATTTCAGTGTCTTAGTGCCAGAACATCAGCAAACCCACAGGTAATCAGTTATAGGACCACACTGGTCAGCACTGAGATACCACTGTGCCCACTGGTCTGATGGCACGATACCCTCAGGGTGCACTGCGCCTGTGACACGCTGAAGGCATAATGCTTATGTAGCCGCTAGGAGCCTGTGTCTAGCGTCCTACCCTGGTGGATTATGAGCCATTTCCTTCTTGGCTACCTTCCAAGAAGCTACCGTGGTGGGTCTCTGCTGTCATGGGACCTCTAGACTTTTATCTTTTTCAACAATCTAAAAGAATAGAATTCTTTTCTTTTTTTCTAATACTCCTTAAAGACATTCTTCTTTATCTCTACCCTCTTCAGAGGTTTACACAGAAGATAAACAGTCTTTGAAAAGAGTTTTATATTTTACAAAAGCTGGGAAATCTTCTGTCTTCAATAACTTTATATTAAAAAAATACATATATATATATAAAATATCTCTGAAGCCAGGAATTACTATGTACCCAGTTACCTGCTTAAAACAGGGAAGGAAAATCAGAAAAAACCATAAATTGACAGTTTGATACATTATACTGACCAGTTGGTAACACACATAACTTTATGATTTAAGAGGGTGAGGGATAAAATTTTAAACACACGTTTTGTTCTATACACAATAGACTTTCAGTATAGAATATATAAAATCAAGATAAGAAAAATAAAATTGTATATCTAAACCATCTATGATCCAACCTCTTAGAGAAAATTATTTTTTAATATTTTGGTGTTTATACTTTCATACTTTATGTATAGTACTGTTATTAAAAGTAGCTATATTGATTGTTTGCTAAGACATAAGAGGTATGAGGGAAAACTAACTCATGATTGACACAGAAGGCAGGTTTTGAATAATGAAATATTTTAAATAGCTAATATTTATTGAGAATTTGACATATCTATATGCCAAGCCTATGTAAAACACTCATGTACATCTATTCATTTAATCTTTGTATTAAACCCATGAGGTTAGTATATGTAGCAGATACAGCAGGTCATCTACAAAGTCTCCATCTCCCTTCTCCACTTCCTAACAAAACTGCAATTTGTTTCAAGAATCCATTTCTCTCCTTTGTAACCTATATCTACGAGGAAGTTATCCTACCTCTAACTTTAGGGATGGGCCTAATTGCTATAAGAATAATTTTCATTCAAACAGGTAGTGATTAGTTCAGCCATGTGAGGGTTACTTATTCTAAGCAATGATACATGGAGAGTTGGCTGGGAGTTTCTGGAAACGATCTTAAGCAAAGAAACCCAAGAAGAGGCTGTTTTTTTCTTTTATTTTAGACATAGCTAAGTATGATGTCATGTTTCTCATTGTTTAATCTATTTTGAGTTCGTGTTTCAGTTTCTGAGGCTGTAAGCATCTTGACTAATACAGTATTATTATCCCATTTTACAGATGACAAAATTAAACCTGAGAGGTTCAGCAATTGTCCAAGTTAGTAAAACAGACTCCATATTGGTTCCATTTGAGTCCAGAATTTTTACTTGTAAGCTTGAAATTTCTTTTTACTTACAAGTCACTACTATTTTTGTGTGTGTGTGCAGTTGCTGTTTATGTCCTTTGGAAAGGCACAGTTTCAGCCCAGTATGTGTTGTATATAATTTCAGATAAAACACTTGTAGAAATCTTCTCACATAGTTCTCTTAACTACAAAGCTCCAACTTCTATTCATAAATTAACCTCACCATTATTGTTATGTTTGTTGTTGTAACTTTAGAAGGTAGCATTTCAGTATTAATACAATATATTTTTAAAAATGATAAACCAGTTATGATTTAATTAAAATAAGCCACTGGGCAGTATAGTCCTTTTATTTGTATACTTCAGGGTATCACGCTTCTGCACTTTGAGTTGTGGTGACTTCTTTTCTCACCACCTATCCATTTGGAAGTTTCTTGGATGCAGAAGCTATATATTTTTATATTTGTGTTCTTTTTACCTAGGTCAATAGAAATCTGGCTCATGTATGGGAGGTATGGATAAGAGACTTGCATTCATTGAGTGCTAAGTAACAATAGGTAATAGGTATGCTCTAGTGGTGTGTATGTTATACTTAATCATCAAATGACCTTGTAAGTTAGATTGTATTATCACCATTTCACAGTTGAGAAAAAGTTCAGAGATGATAAATACCATTTATTCACTTAGTCAGTGAATATTTCTTAAGCACAGCCTGCCTGCCAGACACTGTGATAGTTGCTACAGATACAGTGGTGAACAAGTTATAGTTCCTGTCTACAGAAACTTTATAGTTAAGGGACACTGAAAAAGAAATAAAGAGGCAATTATTATAGAGTGGGATTGAGAGAGAAGCACAGGGAATGATGGGAGCAAGGAAGAGGGACCCCTGACTAACATGTGGCAGTTAGGGAGGGTGTCCTTGAGGAAGTGACCTCTAATTTGAATCCTAACGAGAAAGTGAGAGGCACCCAGGTTAAGGAGGAGAGAGGTGAGGCTACACATCAAGCAGAAGGACCCCATGTACGAGTCTCTGAGGCATTTGTGAGCACGAGAGTGGGATGCGATGGGGGATGGTGAGAGACGAGTCTAGAAAGGTAAGTCAGATTTTGAATCACTTTAGTTGATGTTCTAAGAAAGTTGAATTCTGCCCTCTAAGAATTAGGGAGCCATTTTGGGCAAAAGAGTGGTTTATCTTGTTTCTATTCTGGAAAGGGTAGAGAATGGCTTAGGGCAGGGTATTACAAAATTTTTTTGTAAAGGACAAGATAGTAAATATTTTCAGCTTTGCGGGTCACCTGGTCTCTCTCTTGCTTGTTGTAGCACAAAAGGAGCAATAGACAATGAATTTATATGTAAATGATGGACATGGTTGTCTTCCAATAAATCTTTATTTACAAAAAAAGGCAGGGGATCAGATTTGGTCAGTAGGCTTTTGTTTGCTAAACCTTGGTTTAAAAGGAAGTGAAAATCAGGAGAAAAGTGGATTCTATTGTAATCCAATCAAGAAGTGGTTGTGGTCTGAAAGAATGTAGAGATAATGCTAATGCAATTGAAAAAGAAGTAGGCAGATTTAAGAGATATAAGGAAATGGCATCGCCAGGACTTAGTCACTGATTTTATATGTGCACAGAAGGAGTAAAAATTGTTCTTAGGGAACTTGTAAGGACTTTGATGTAGATGACTGCTTTGTATGAACATAGAGCTCCTCGGATAAGCAGGTTGGGAGAATGAGGTGGGAAAGAAAAGTTCCATTTTAGATAAATTGAGGACAAAATATATGTCAACATCCAGGTGGAGATGGCCAGCAGGCAGTTGAACATAATAAGTTTAGGTACTTAGGAGAGAAATTCAGGCTAGCCAGAAAGATTTGTGAGTCATTGACATATTTGAAATATAGTTGAAGGTAGGGGAGTGGGAGATATCTTTCATGCAGAGTGAGAAGAAGAGTAGAGGACTGGGAGTGGAAGCCCAGGGGACCCTGATACCTAAAGTAAAGGCAGAGGAAGTGGTTTCCATGAAGAGAGCTGAAGTGAAGCATGAGAGAATTATGTAGGAACCAGAAGAAATGATGTCATGAAAGACAAAGGATTAGACCACAGAAAAGACACAATCGATATTACCTAATACTGTGTCCATTAATTTGGGTCAGGTCCTTTGGATGACCACTACCATCCAAAACCTGTTTATAGTGAATTAAGGAGTGTAGTAGAAGGTGAGTATTGACGTCTCTTTTGAGAAATATGGTTGTGAAACGGAGAAAAGAAATAGTTAGATGGGGTTATGTGTGATGTGTTTTAATAAAGAAGAGAGAGAGGATGATATTTAGATTTCTAAAAGTACTAATGATGCATCAAAGATGAGTAGTAGATAGAGGAAACTCTCAGAAGAGGTGGACAGAAATGAGTTCCAGGGCCAAGGTTATGGGCTTATCCACAGGCAGGAGAAAGTTCACAGCTTCTTTTATCGGGACCAGGAAGCAGGAGGCAGCAAAGTTACATATTTTATTGAGTTAGTAGGTGAGGGACAGGGCAAGAAGTTGAGGGAGGTCTATTTTCTCTGAGATGTTTGAGGCTGGGTATCTGTTGAAAGGGTTTTCTTTTATTTTTTTCCTGTCTGGGAGTTTGAAAAATGTGGAGGTTAAAAACATTTCTTTGAAAAAAACTCAAGAGGAAAATGTTTTTGGCAGGTTGTCAGTTCACATGTGCAAACCCAGTATCAGAATTTATATTTCTATAAGTCTATAGCCACTTCTATTTTGCCATGTTGCCAGTGAGAACTTATACAATTTTTATGTTTACATGGAACTACACTAGTTACAAGGGACCACAGGCATAATGGTATCTATTTCTGAGGACTTGATCCTTGGCTCTAATTTTTCTTACGTAGCATTTATAAAGCCCTATTGAAGGCTTGTCTGTGTACACAGGACCTTCCCTATGTCCCCATGTGCTGTGAAGACAACAGATTGGATGGGGAAGCATTTTAATACGTGCTTTTTCAACCCCAAGAAAACAACCTACTAAAGCATGGCTCTATGTAAAGAGGATAACAGGGAAAACATGATAAATGATAAATAATCAAGTCAGGGGTAAATGAAATTTTCCTTATAAGACAAGCAATATTCCAAGTGAAAACTTCAGAAATTATTAAAGCTTTCCCAAAATATTGTGCTTTCTTAGCAGATTTTAGGATGGTGAAAGTGACCTTTCCATGCTCTATAGTTCACAGACCAGAGAGTGAGAAGTGGGTTGAAAAATTTACTTGCTCCATGAAAGTTTCTTAGTACCACCCTGTTATTAATGGCCAATTTCCTTCTTCTGGTTCCATACATAGTTATTTATTAGCACATTTGAAAACATCCAGTGTAAACTCACAGTTCAGTGATAAATCCACACAGATTAGGTGAGGAGAGTAGGCCCCTTAGCTGGCTGACCTATGGATGAAAAGATTATAGGGAAAGTTTTTTTTGCTATTTACTGATAGGGTGTGTTAATGTGTCTAATTCTAAATTATAAGATCCATTGTCTTGTTATCCCAACAAAGAGTGCTTGTTCTTATATACTAGTTGGGTTCTTCTAACGTGCATGAACAGTTGAGAAACATCAGAAGGAGTAGGAAGAAGTTGAAATTAAAGTAGATATTATAATTTATTTTCTGGGAGAGTCTATACATGACAGAGCATTTCACTGAGTCAGTATCTATCAGCGTACGTATACTTGGTTATTTTGGACTGCCCAATTATGTGCTACATTAATATTTTACGTGCAGCACCCTGCATTTCATAGTGTCACTAAAATTAAATCTGACTACTACAAACACTGGCAGCAAACCAAGTCGTGTGAAATGTGGTGATAGAATCACTCACTCAGATGTCTATGCTGTTCTAATATTCTCTGGTTCAAAGCAACAGAAGGCCACATTTCTCCCAATAATAATTTGATAACTTAGATAATGTTTCAAACATGAAAGTTCGACCTTTCCTCAAACTGGAGGTTAATGTTCCCCTTCCTTCAGAATTTCGTTACTAATGTTCCCGTTCCTTCAGAATTTCATTACTTAGGTAATGCTCCCTTCAGAGACTGTTTAGGTAGGATTAGCTGTGGGGACTGGCACATCCTGGGGGAAGCACTCTGGTTCAGGCTGAGAACCACAGCTCTAGAAGTTAGTGAGATCATGATATATTTGTAAGACCTTTTCTATACTAGAGAAGTATTTCTATATTACATTATGTGTATATATGAATTTATCTATGCTAAGGTGAAAAAACAAATATGTAAAGGATGCAGAGCAACAGAAACTCTCATTCATGGCAGGTGGAAATGCAAAATGGTACAAACACTTTGGACAACAGTTTCATTATTTCTTATAAAACTAAACATGCTATTTACTGTATAATACAGTGATCGCACTCCTTGGAAATTGCCCAAAGGAATTAAAAACATTTATCTACACAAAACCCTGCACATAGATATTTAGAGCAGCTTTATTCATAGTTGACACAACTTGGAAGCCACCAAGATGTCCTTTAGTAGGTACATGGATAAATAAACTGTGGTGCATCCAGACAATGGAATATTATTCAGCTCTAAAAAGAAATGAGTGAACAAGCCAGAAAAAGGCATAGAGGGAACTTATATGCATATTACTAAGTGAAAGAAGCCAATCTGAGAAGACTACATATTGTATGATTCCAACTATATGGTGCTCTGGAAAAAACAAAACTATGGAGACAATAAAAAGGCCAATTGTTGCCAGGGGTTGATGAAGTAAAAGAGTGATAAATAGGTAGAGTCTTTACATATTTAACCTAACCGGTTAAAACCCAGAACATTCCCGTCACTTTATTTTTTTTTAAGCCCTGTTTATTTTATTTTATTTTTTTAATTTTTATTGAGGAATATTGGGGAATAGTATGTTTCTCCAGGGCCCATAAGCTCCAAGTTGTTGTCCTTCACTCTAGTTGTGGAGGGCATAGCTCAGCTCCAAGTCTAGTCACCATTTTTAATCTTAGTTGTAGGGGGTGCAGCCCGCTATCCCATGCGGGAATTGAACTGGCAACCTTGTTGTTGAGAGCTCGCGCAATAACCCACTGAGTCATCTGGCTGCCCCTCCAGAAGCTCAGAGGTAGCTCGTTGCCTTCAATGTAATTGTGGAGGGCACAGCTCAGTCGCCCATGTGGGAATCGAACCGGCAACCCTGTTGTTCAGAGCTCGTGCTCTAACCAACTGAGCCATCCAGCCACCCCATTCCTGTCACTTTTAAATCAGCTCTAACCCAAGGAAAGTAACTTAGCAAAGTAAAATAAAATGAAATAAGTAAGTAAAATATGTAAATACATGAGATATGTGAGCAGTGGAAAGAGCAGTATCTGTACTCAAAGTATTGCCTTTCAAAATTGATTTAGCAGCAAACTATATCTTCAAACAAAATATAACCAGCATGCCAATGTGAAAAATAGATAAAGCAAAGCAGTGTGCTTTGTACTGGCCACTTCAGGGGTGGGCAAGGTAGAATAGGCACCTGGGTACTTTTCTTATGGGCAACCCCCAAATGTTTATCCTTCTTGGCTCTGAGAGGTCCCTCAGACATCTAGGGGTGGCACAAAGCATTGTCTATAAAGCGCTTCTCTAAGATAATAATATAGATTTTTTTTGACAAATATAGATTTTATACATCCAAATAGGCATTTCTTTTAAAAATACCTTGAGAACTTACACATTTTTTCAGCATATTTTTATAGTTAAAAACAATACAAAGAAGTAAGAAAATAACTTAGTATGTCTATTTCCACTGACTAATAATAAATATTAACACCTAAACTTCTGTACCTCCTTAAAAAGTTCACCATAGGAAGTTATATTTTTATTCCAATAATAGTAACATTGCTCAAAATATATTTGAACTACTCACTGAGGCTGTTTAGAAACCACTATAGAAAACATCAACAGATTAAAGTAATAACTTGTTTTGAATACAAATGGAATTATCTTCACTGGATGGATCTTTTGACTATTTCCAAAAATCAAAGCCAACATCAAAAGGATGAAGTTTTGCCTCCATTATAGCTATTCAAAGCAAAAGGAATTGCAAATGCCAAATGTAGTTCCAAAAGAAAAGTTCCTAATATGATATAACTATGAACAATCACAGCATCATTAGAATAAATGTATAACCTCCTTTTATGGTGATTGCCTTAAAGAATTCTATGTTCCTGTGTCTGTCTGAGTTGCGATATGCTTGTTCAAGAAGAGTCATGCCTGGTAGATTCAGAACAGACTGAAGTGTAGAGAAGATGGAGAGAAAGCAAGAAGGAAAGGATTTTCTAGTTGGGTGAGGCTGGTGAATCTTGTTAGACTTAAAGGATAAAAAAGGTCAAGAGTAGCCCCTGGGACTTAGTGGCTAAGACTGAAAAATGAAATCAGTGTATGGGCTTAAGTGGAGCAAGGAATCTGGGGGATGGGTGCAAAAAAGAGCAGGTTAACAATTTTATAAATCATGACTTTTAAATAACTGCAAGAAATTTGATTTGGGGCTAGGAGTGTGGTTGATATAAAAAAGTAACCTTGGTACAGTAGAAAACATTCCAGACTTGAGTCAGAAGCCATGGATTTAGTTCTTTCCTTAACCGCTTATCAATGATATGACCTTGGGGAAGTCACTCAATCCCATCTGTGTTCATAAACTATTTTGCACATATGTCTATCACAGCCCTTATTACATAATATCATTGTGAGCCTCATATGCATCTGTCTCTCTTCTTAGACTCTGGGTATTTCAAGACCGCTTCCTTAACGTATTCATTTTTGCATTTCCTCGTGGTACAAAACAGGTGATCCATCATTATTTGTTGAAATAAAATGCAGAGTTGTGAAAATTAAAATGATGAAAGGTTTTTGGGAAATGCAGAAGACTATAAATTTATAGACTATTTTTATTAAAAATAAAAATCTGAGAACTGAGTTGTAACAAAGGAAATGAAGAATTCAATAAAATATATTGATCAACTTTCTATTTTAATTCCTTCAAGTTCAAAAGGGTTAAAATATTAAAGTGTTTTCTGTTGCGTGAGTACAGGTAGAGGTTGGCATTAATTCTAAGCACTTGAAATGGCTGCAGTTTGATCAGGCTATTTAGGGATCCTATTCACACGTTCATGAATATCACAAGCCATTTAACTTGCCACTCACCTCGTAGTAGAATTTTGCTATGAAAGGACTAGATTTAATATCTGATTAAGTGACTTCCATGGGCTTCTGCTTGCCTTCACTCCTCTGTGCTCTAATGGAGAGGGGGTTGGTATTTTCCCCCTGGCTTAAAATTAATTTGATTCAGTACTCAGCATTGAAGAAAGTGTCTGTTCACATAGTTCGTGTGGCACCATGTTCCCATCTAGGGGCTTATGTTTCATGTTTTATTAGGTATCTTAGAGTGCAGTTACCTGTACCAGACAGAAATAAGATCCACCTCTGCCTGAGCTGGCCTGGAGACTTGCAGATGATGCTAACCTTCTCTAGGAGATACAGGAAATGCTTCATGATGTTAGGAATCTTAGGGGTAATAGCTCGGGCCTATATAGCTGGCCTGAAACTCAGGCTTTGAGCTACTACTGGGATGACGCTGGTGCAAATGAGATGAATGGAAAACAAAACATTCAGTAACCATTTTAACAGGCCTCAAACACTTGAACCTAATTGCCAGCCAGTCCTGCAGTAAGGATGCTGAGCTATAGAAGTTCAGTTTCTTACCAGGTTATTCTGTTTCATTTAATAACCCCTCCCGATTTATTATTCTCCCATTTCATCCTTGAAAAGAAGTTGTTCCCAAGGATGAATCCAGTTGATTATCCAGAGGTGTCAGGCATGATTAATACTCTACCTCACATCATACATCATCTTTTTCCCCCCCTCTGGGGCCCCAAGAGCAATGTCCTTTTCTGCTCCTTGCTGCCACAACAAATAAGTTCCCCTGTATAGTATTTACAGAAAGACATATTTCCTGTTGTCTGTGCCCTGCACAGGTTAGGAGATTAGATGGCAGTAGTTAGGATCGTCATAAATCTGACACCGGCATGACGTGTCTGCAGTGCTGCCAGTGGTCAGACTCATGGAACTGCCATAAATGGCTGTTCAAGAAATGACAACCAGAAATAGTATGGAGGTTCTTCTTGTCACTCCCACGTGAATCGTGGCGGGTAACAAAAGGCATCCAGAAAGTCGGAGCATCACTGTGTGAGCTGAGAGCTGGCATCATTTCCCACGTGTGCTGAATTTAAAGCCCTGTAGTGGAATAGAAGAGTATGTGTTTGGGTGAGAAGATCAGAAGATCTGGGCTCAAGAACCTTCCCTCTTTCTCTCAGGTTTATACTGAGTCAGGCAAGGAAACTCTTTGAGCTTCAGTTTCTTCATCTGTAAATGGGGTTAGTAATCTATAACTTGTCATTCATGAGGATTAAATCCTATACTATACGTGCAAGTGCTTTGTAATCTGCCAAGTGCTGTAGAAATATGAGGAGTCGGTGTCTTTTGCTGTGTGCTGGAGATTTAGGTATTGTTTCCTTCTCGATCCTGATGTCAAAGTGTGAGGATTCACGTGGGTGTGTCTGCTGTCCTTCTTGCTTGTCAGGCCTTGCTCTGCTGCTGCATTTCCCTGAACTCTGGTTTTGTCATGACCCTTTGTTGTGCGGGGAGTCATGCAGGAGACCCGCCCCCACTTGCTGCGCCTTTTGTCATGCAGGGCCTGCGGGGTCTCTGCTCCTGCCCCCCACATAAGAATGCAGGATATGGTGAGGCCAAAAAGGAACATCCATGGAGCCACAGATAGAGCAGTCATACCCCTATATTCTCACTGGCGGCTGGGTTGGAGACACAGGAAGCAGAAGCCACATGATCTGCAACCTGCCGTCACTTGTCTGCCAACCAACCTCACTTGCTAGCTGTAATCCGCCATGCTAACTGCAATCCACGCCTGCCAGCTCAGTCGCCATCCTCTTGCCAGCCCCCCCATTTTCTGCTAGCGTAGCCACAGCAGTTATATTAGTGACCAATGGCTCACTGGTTACAGCTAATGGCCAACTAGCCACAGACGGTGGCCATCCAATCACAGTTGGCCATTTACTACCTGAGCCAGCACCTTTCCACGTGAGGCCAAGAGCCTGGAAACTGCACTCCTGGCTCTGTCCCCACACCCTTGGTTCCAGATGGACAACTTTCCCACTGCTGTCTTTGGTTTCTGTGTATGCCCCAAGCCCCAAAAGCTTTGCTTCTAGTGTGTTCTTGGCCTTCCTTCCCTCATTACAACTCCCTTTTTCTCAGGTGTCTATAGCTTCCTTGTTAAGAGAACTGTCAGCTAGTTATAAAGGGTTTATAATACACTTAATCTGTAATCCAAGAGGAATTGGATTTTGTATGTAGTAGAGGTTAGGAAACTAGATTTTTGTCTTCCAGATGGGATGCTATAAGTGTTAAGTAAGGATTCTTGCAGTGGAAGCTCTTACAAGGTCAATTATTGCCTGAAATTAAACTAACTTAAGCATAACCCTGAATTTGGAAATGGGCCAGAGAGGAAAGAGAGGGAAGCAAACACCTTTTGAAAGTTTCATGTTAGTGTGTGTGCTTATAGTTCATTTTTAATTTTGATGTAATAGTAGAGCAACATACATTTTATTACGACTAATATGAATAGAAAAATAATCATTAGAATATTGAAAAGAATACTACAACTTCCAAATAAACCAGAGAGTCTATGGTAGGGATAAATAGAAATCTGAGTGAGACAGGAAAAGAAAGAGATAAAGAGGAACTAGAAACAAAATAAATAAACAGCAAAAGCAAAAGAAGATGGCAGGTAGGCTTCTGGGCCGTAACTAAAGTAGGGATTACACATATGATTTCAAAGGAGGAAAACCGAGAGCAAAATAAAATTAGTTATATAGGTATACTCATGAAAACTCTGGGCACAGCTCAGCTCATCGTTGGTGTGGCTTTGCAACAGGCCTCCCCTGCGTCTTCAAAGAACCTAGAGAGAGCAAGGGTCCAAATGGACACTCACATTCCATAGGTCTATAAAATATGTGTTCAATAGTAATACATCAAACTCAAAGTTGATAAATATAACATTTTTTTCTATCATCAAGGTCCAAATAAATTGGAAGTTGTTTGGGCAAGAGATACTGGGTTCATGGTCTTGATGAAGGCAGGGTGCGCATGTGTCCTTGGCCTTGCAGACTTCTTGTTTTGGCACCCAACCATAGGAGGCAATGGAGTGGCAGGCGCCTTGCCATACTTTAAGTGCTGTACTCGGAGTGGAAGAACTGAAAATGTCCCCCCCCCCCTTCATTTTCTTAGAACTCACAAAAGATTTAAAGAGCATTTTAGTCTCCATCCCCATCCCCCAGGCCAGGAGGGCTAGAGTCCCAGATGGGGACATATGAGACAAAATTCCATTATTGGCTCAGATAACACATCAGCTGGCTTTTCTATTTGTGCTTTCCTTATTGGTGAAATGGGAGTAGTTCCCTCTCCGAGGGATATTTTTAAAAGATAAATGTTGAATTTCAAGAATCTGAAGGAGTAAACCGTGAGGTGATGAATGTGAGAGAATAACTCTAATGTCTTTGCTCCAGTCCCAGCAATCAGGCCCCAGTATGCCCTTCCTTTGGGCCTATAATCCCACAGGTCTCCCAGCAGGAAACCCACTTGCTCTTTAGGATACTAGTGCTGCCTCACGTTCTTCCTCTCATGACTTAAATACCGAGGGCTTATTTTTCCCTGAGGCACTTTCAATCTCTATGTGTTTTTCCGCTCAGGCGCGCCCCAGCCGGCCAGGTGGCTTTGCACTGGGAATGCAGAGGGCACTGCCAGCTGCGGGCTTCTCATTAGTGCAAAGGTGAGGGCAACCAGGGCTCCAGAAACAGGCCAGGAACATCTGACTCAGGCCCTAGTAATCATCTCTCCTTAATGGCAGAGAAAAGCGGGTCCCTTTCTTGTAAAAAAGGAAGAAAATCACAGATGTGAAAGTGATGAGAGGAGAAAATGATTGGGTTCATTTGAAAGGCTGAGCGAAGTTTTTCTCCTTTCCCTGTTGAATCCTCCTGAGTTGATCCCTTCCCTGTAAATAAGCACCTTGAGACAATTAACAATGCTAAACTCCCTGGTGCTAATACAGGGATTCGGTCTTTATAAGAGGAAATTAGTTCTGAGACAACAGTCAACAGCCTGTCCTTTGAGGTGGCTCTGGGAATAACCTCACCAACATTTAGAGGCTTTCTGCTGACTAACTGCCTTTGAATGGAAGGCTTTGCCCATTGTCTTTGTTTCTTGAAAAATGTCAAAAGTAATTGTGACCATGACAGGATTAACTGTGAAGTCAAAGTCACCGCTAACACAGGAGGTGGAAATACAAATGAATGACTTAAAGTGCTAACATTTTCTCCATCTGAGTTACATTTAAGGAGCATCTTTCAAATAACGGTGTATTTCTTCAAATCACTAAAACAAAAGGCAAACCAAAACAGGCCAACAGCTACCAAGAGGGGCCGATTTTCCCCTCAGCTGAGGTACTATTTGCCGAATTGCAGCCCAGGAGTGATTTTTATAGCCAAGTTATAAATGGCTGGAAATCAGGAGGTTTTGATGGAAATGCAGACTGACCTTTAGCTGTATTGATGCTTGTGAGTGCTGCTATGATGAAAATGCCCTCTTGCCGCCACCGGACTCCCCAAGCTCTTTAATTCTTGTAAATAATGTGCTCGCATCTTGCACTGAAGCTGGTCAGTGAAGCAGCCAGGGGGATACGATTAAGGAATAAAATCCCATTCTGGGTCAGAAAACATGACTGTGGGTTTGATTTCTGAGCACTCAATTGGTACCAAAAAAAAAAAAAAAAAAAGAAAGAAAGAAAATAAAAAGCAAAAAACCTTTTAATAAGACAATTATCTCTGATCAGTAGTGAAATAGTTAATTGCCTCCTCTTCCTCCTGTCCCCCCAACTGGGGATAATGGAGCAGGAACAAGGCTCTCACTGACCTCTAAGCCTGTGCATCCTCTTGGTGAAATGTCTTGATGTAGAAAATAGCAGTGCCCTTCAGCCCCTGAGTAATTTTTCTTTTCTTTTCACAGTATCAGTGATGAGAGATGCTCAGTGTTGATAAATGTTCTGACAGCAGTATGTGGTACAGACTCAGAAATTCTGTTTCTTAGTCAACTATTTGATTGCCAAGAATTAAGCAGAGATAATCACTGTTACCTCTGAGGGACGTAATTCTAAACTCCCTCACATGAAACTATGGTCTCTTCCGTTGGAAAGCTCATAAAAATGTGAGGCTTTTGTCATTGCTTTCAATCATAGATTGTTCTCAAATCTTGGTCCATACACATGTCACTCTCCACCTGTCCCCTCCTTCCCCAAATACAGCATATGTTTTCATCTATTAAATTCTTTTGCACATCAGAATCACCAATAAAACAAAACAAAACAAAAAGATCAAATAATATAGTTTGGAACATTTTTCATTCTCTCACTTACCATTGAGATTTTTGTAGATAGAAAAAAAAAAGGTGACAACTGCCCTTGAAAACATGAGAATATGGAGATTTTCTGCCTTGACAGGTTTCTTTTTTTCCTCCCTTAGTCTCACAAATCAGGCAGCCTCTGTATTCTATGAAATGTAAAGTTTAGTTGGATGACTTTTCATAAACTTCATTTTTAACACATTTTTCTCCCCTTGTATTTCTATAATATATGCAAAATGCCAGGCTCCTCAAAAGAACTTTACAGGTCATTTTCCTGCCATAATAGTCGAATCAGCAGCAAATGCACTTCATGGTTTAAATGCAGTGACAGAAGTAGTCTGACAGCAGAAATATGTACTGGATAGTAACTTCTACAGAAGCCTTGAGATTTTCACATGAGTAGAGATTATGGCTTTGGAAATAGCTTTTTTTTAAAGATCAGCTCTGTGTAAATATGGACGAAGAACATTTATTGGCTCTGTACTATCAAGTGCCCTTGACCTAGTGACATTATTGATTTTCTACCATTGTCTTTATATGTATTGGTCCAAGAGGACAGAACTATAATAGCTGCCTCCCTCAACAATTAATTTTGATCTACTCTATGGGACGAGCCTTACAGAAGCCCTTGAAAGAATGACTTCCAAGTCAGCACATGTATGTGGGTGCACACACATACATTATATTTTTTCAAACCCAAAATTAGGTCACCTGGTCTGATGAAAGTTTTTTCTTCTCATTGTTGAATCTCCTGATAGGAAGAGTTGCACAGTAAAACACTAAAATTATTTTTGGTTATTAATATAATGAGGTATCTTTGTTGAAAATAATAAAATTCAATGCAATTGCAGTGGTTGTGCAAAATTTGAAATGCTTATTTTCTCCTGGTAGCAAAATAATCAATTAAAATTCTCTGTCTCATTATTGAAAACTTCCATATTGTTTTCTAAAAATAAATTTATATAAGTACTTTACAAATCTCCTCATGTAATTATAGTGGATTTTTTAGATTCGTACATAAAGGTGTTACTGGATGAGTGTCTTAGTCAATTTGGGTTGTTATAACAGAATAACACAGACTGGGTGGCTTAGACAGAACTTTTTTTCTCCACAGTTCTGGAGGCTGGAAAGTCCAAGATGAGAGTGCTAGTGTGGTTGAGTTCTGATGAAGGTTTGTAGGTGGCAGTCTTTGCTGCATCCTTACATGGTTCTAACCTCATGACCTAATTACCTCCCAAAAGCCCACCTCTAAATACCATCACACTGGGGATTAGGGTTTCAACATATGAATTTGTGTGTGGGTGGGGGCACAGACATTTAGTCCATACCAATGAGTAAAAAGATTACCATTATTGAATTTCCTCTGAAGATCCTGGAAGATTTGGGCTAATAAAACTTAATTTACTGAGCTGCTACTTCATTAATCTTGGCATTATTATTTGTTGTTTTTAACTGCCATTATTTAATATGCAAAATAGAAATAGTAATTGTCTACTTCATGTCCATTTCATCCCAGGGAATAAGTGAAGATTAATTACTGTAAGTATTTTGGGTTCCTTGGATCAAAGCAACACATCAACAAGTAGTCATTTTCTAGTGTGCAATTTTCTTGTTGTAGTTAATGTGTTTTGGTTGTTTTGTTATATTTTTAGTAGTACTATTTGAATCACAACGAAAACCCTCTTTTCAAGTACAAGGAGTTTAATAAGTACCTGTTGAATTCTATTACTCCTGGCAGTCAAAATAAGGGACCAATTGCCATTTTAGATTTTGAAACTTCTATCAATATGGGTTTAGTTTTTCTTTCTTTTCAACTTTCCTTTGCTCCCTCCATTTCTTTCCCATCTTGAATAATTGTAAAAAAGAAAAAAAATAGAGAATAATATAACCAGCATTCTATATCATTTCATACTGCTTTGTAATATATCAGCTCAAAATTTAGTTGTTTAAAACACTAATCATTATTTCTCAGGAACGCAGGGGCGAGATAGGAAATTCTGCTGAACTGGGCGTGCTTGTTCATGCATGGGTGGTGTTAAGATAAACTGAAGCATATTAAACATTTTAAGAGTTTATTTGAGCAAAAATGGATTCAAATTGGGCAGCATCCAATATAGTAGCTAGAAAGGAGCTCTGAGGAGCTGTACAAAATGAAAAACTTTATAGGAAAAAGAGAGGAGGGATAAGAAAGCTATACTAGACCTAAAAGCAGGTTGGTTCTTCCTTTAGGGGAGGACAGAGATCTATCAGGCAGATCACCTAACTAGTGCTGATCAGGTGATTCCTGATTGGGATAAGATTCCATTTCTGGGAGAGCTGAAACTATACTTACACCTTGGTTTGATGATGTGGGGCTTCACATAAACGACTACATTTGGGGGACATTGTTTTGTTTTTAACAGTGGTCAGCCGGTATGTCAGCGTGGTAGGGGACAGGGGCTGGCTGGTCTGTGATGGCCGAAGATGGGCTGACTCAGCTATGTTCCACATGGCCTCTCATCTTCCAGTAAGCTAGTTCAGGGTTCTCATGGTGAACACAGTGGTCTGAAAGGGAGAAAACAGAAGTGGTCAAGATCTCTTGAAACTAGCTTCAGAACTGGTTTCACACCATTATATCTGGTGCATTCTATTGACCAAAGCATGTAACAAGGCCAGGCTAATTCAACGAGTGGAGAAACAGACTCCATCTCTTGATGAGAGGAGTTATGAAATGGTATTTTAAAAAGCGTGGATATAGGGAGGACTTTGCCGTGTTCCTCCAAAAATAAGACCTCGCTGGACAATCAGCTCTAATGTGTCTTTTGGAGCAAAAATTAATATAAGACCCGGTCTTATTTTACCATAAGACCAGGTATAATATGATATACTATAATAAAATATACTATACCATACTATACTATAATATAATATATAATACCAGGTCTTATATTAATTTTTGCTCCGAAAGACACATTAGAGATAATTGTCCAGCTAGGTTTTATTTTTGGGGAAACATGATAATTAGGGCTATCAATACAATTAACCTACCATACACATTATTCCATACCTCCTGGGATTGATATTTATGAACATTTTGTCATATTAAAATTCTATATTCTCAATTAAAATATTAGTTAAAAATTTGGGTCATTTTTGCAGGTTCCATTCATCTCCTCCACTGGGGTTATCAATGCCATGAATTTTGTGTGTGTCCAGTTCATTTTTTAAAATATTTTTGTGTGTGCATGTGTACACACATATCACACACATATACTGGTGGTTTTAACATGTATGCACGTTTTTTGGCATTCCTCCCGTCAAGATTAGTGTTTTACAGCCCTTACACTTGAATACAGTAACTTACTGCTAACCATTAGAATGTAGAAGGGACATTGCTTGACTGCAAAGTTGAAGTCATCAAAGGGGATACAGCTTCTACTTGGTTTCTCCCCCTGGGACACACTTGCTGGGAGCTCTGAGACGATGTGTAAGAAGTTCAGCTAAAGAATGATGGCTCCTCAAATATGCCCATGTCCTAATTCCCAGAAGCTGGAAATGTTGTCATACATGGCAAAATAAATTTTGCAGATGTGATTAAGTTAAAGATCATGAAATGGGGAAGATTACCCTGGGTAATCTGGGTGGGCCCAGTGTAACACAATGCTCCTTAAAATTGAGAGGTAATAGGAGACAAAGGAGGAAGGAGGAGAGATGATGATGAAAACAAGAAGGTGGATTGAGGCCAAAGAGCGTAGGTGGCCTTCGGAAGTTAGAAAAGGCAAGGGAATGGATTCTCCCCCTAACCCTCCAGAAGGAATCAGCCCTGCTTTCACCTAAAGTAAAGCCCAGTGTGACCTGTGTCAAACTTCCGGACTATAAGATAGTCAATTTACGTTGTTGAAGCCAAAAAAAAAAAAAAAAAAGGAAAGAAGAAATAAGGAAGAAAAAAGAAAGAAGGAGGAGGAGGAAGAGGATGAAAAAAGAGAAGGGAAAAGGAAGGAGAAGTAAAGGAGGAAGAGGAGAACTAGTAGAAGAAGAGGAAGAAGTAGCAGCAGCAGCATCAGTAGTAATTCAGCTAAAGCTACCAGGCTGAGCTGGAGACCACGTACGTAGGGATAAAGATGTCTCTGAGGAGGCGCAGCTCTTCCAACTCCCAGGTGGCAGACAGATAAGTGACTGAGCTTTCAGATGATTTCAGCCTCCAGCTTTTGATCCAGCTCAGCAGATGTGAGTGGAACAGAAATGACATGTCCCTACCAAGTCCTGCCTAACTTGCCCTTTGTGAGTTGTGATCGGTTAGCTTGAGCTGCCATAACAAAATACCATAGACCGGGTGGCTTAAACAACAGAAGTTCATTTTCTTATGGTTCTGGTGCCTGAAAAGTCCCAGACCAGGGTGCCAGCATGGTCAGGTTCTGGTGGGAGCGCTCTTCCTGGCTTGCAGACAGCCCCTTTCTTGCTGTGTGCTCACATGGCAGAGAAAGTGAGCTAGCTCTCTGGGGTCCTACTATCAGATTGGGCCCCTACACTTATGGCCTCATTTAATCTTAATTACTTCCTTACTCCAAATACAGTCATACTGGGTTAGGACTTCAACATATGACTTTTAGGGGGACGCATATCAGTTCATAGCATGAGCAAAATAAATGTTACTCTTTTCAGTTATCTAAGCTTTGGGGTGCTTTTTTTTTTTTACAGCAGTAAGTAACAGGAACAGTTATATGATTACGATACTACCTATGCTGTTTTTGTGATTTAAATATTTATATAAATGCTATTCTATTTAATATTCTATAATATCATTTTTGACTCAAATGCTACATGTTGCTATAAATTATTAATTTTAATTGAGGCAGATTGTCCCAGCATGTAACGATACTATATCTTATGTATAAATTTCCTTAATCATGAGGTTTTGGATTGTTTTTAGTTTTGTTGCAATTATAAATAATGCAACAATTTACATATATATATATATATATATATATATATATATATATATATATATATATATCACGACTATTTTTTCTTGTGGGTAAGCTCAGACTTTTTCTAAACTGTATTCACTGGGTCATACTGTGTTTCCCTGAAAATAAGCCTGGGTCTTATATTAAGGTTGCTCCAAAAGATGCATTAGGGCTTATGTTCAGGGGATGTCCTCCTGAAAAATCATGCTACGTCTTATTTTTGGGGAAACATGGTAATATATGCATACTCTTTTTTTAAGGACATGCGTACTTTTAATTTTGCTGTTGTAGCCAAATTGTTCATTTGGTCCCCTCTCATCCTCTTTTTCCTAATCTCACTAGCATTGTGCAGAGACTTCTCCATCTCTGTGTTCTCACCAACACTTGATAGTTGTAGATATTTGAATTGTGACCAAAACAATAGCATTAGTGTAGGTTACTTTAATTTCTGTTTCCCTTATAGTTTGTGAGGTTGAGTTGTCTTTTGAAAACATATTCTTGGCTTTAGTATCATTGTTTCTGTATTGATTATTTTCTTTGTTTATTATTCTGTGAGGTTTTGTTTGGCCTTTTCTTATTTTGGGGGAACTATTTATGTATTCTGAGCAGATACTTATTTCCATATCTTTTTCTTTGGTTTAGATGTCATTGGATGAATTTCCATAATTTGATTTAATCATATATGTATAAGTATATATGTATATGTATATATGATATATATCATATTATGTATCATATATATATATATATATGCATCCTTTTACAAATTGTGTGTTTTGTGTTTTCTTTAAGAAATCTTTCCCTGATATAATATTAGTATTCTTGGCCTTCCTCTTAAATGGAGGATTGGTATAGTGTTCTTCATATTTTTAGAGTTGCATTTTCAATGAATTCATAATTTCCTCTTATTAACAAAACGGATCAGATTTTCAGTTTCTCATATTTTCTTGAGACTGATAGTTAGGGGCAGTGCAGATATTTAAGAACTGCCACACAAATAACTGGAAAAGGAACTGAAGCTTTCAAAACTTTGAAGTGTATTTCCAGGGAAGAGTGTCACTCAGGCAGATAGATTCAACCATTGAAAGGGTTTATCGTAATGGTGGTCCTTGAGGTGTCATGAAGTTAAAAGTTCTCTTTTTTTCTGAAATGTCCTTTGGGCCCATGTGTTATGTAGGTTTTACCAGGCTATTGGCATTAATTTCACCATTATTACTGATTGTACAGTTTATTAGTTTTTAGCTGCAAGATACTTGAAGGTAGTGTATAAAAAATTTAGGAGGAAATAATTTTTTTTTTTATGGGAATGAGAGGAAAGAATAGGAAACCTATAAAGAACGAACATGACATATCTATCTTGGCCCATAAGGTATGCTTCATCTTTCATCTAAGATCTTGATGGTATATAGGTTTCATGCAAGCTATGTTCTAGGTTAATGCAAATACATGTGTTGTGGAAAGCACATACACACACACACTGTACTTATGTAATTTGGTCACACAAAAACAATATAGACACCACACTACCTATGTCTCCCTGCATTTTAGTAGAAACTAATAAATGGGTTCTTTGTAGCCAGGAGCAGTATGATAGCATAAAAGTAATATTGCCCCACTTTTTTTTTCTTTTCATCTACTGTTGTTGCCATAGCTTATGTCAAAGCATATTGCTTAAAGCCACAGCTGTGATAACCCTGGGGCAAGATGGGTGAGGAGATACTGTCTTCAGGCGGTGGCTTCATTTTGTCTTAGGAGAGTCTGACGCAGTTGATGGCAGGCAGGCTGCTCCCCTGTCAGCCCTTCTCAGCATTTATAGGTGCTTCAGGGCCCTGAGTTGTGTGTATGCTTGTCTATCACAAAATGTGAAGCTTCTGCTGGGGTTGGGAGGCACAGTAGAATGCAAATACAGAGACCCAGTCTTTATTTTCCACTTTGCCATTAACTGGCTTTGTATCTTTTATATAGTGATCGTGCTTTGCAACTATCTCTATCTCAAGGAAATAGTTAGTGAGTCACAGCATAATTATCATATTATGTACTCCTGCCTTAGAATTTTGATTTTGATTTTCTTAAAGAGAGAGACTCTGTCTTACTACCTATGCTGAGCACAGGGTGGGCACTTAAAGGAACATCTGTTGAGGAAACTAACATATCTTCTCCATGGCTTTGTGCTTCTAGAATTGGGGAACTGGAATCCATTGGCTGTTAAGTCCTTCTGTTATTCCACAACACATGTGTAGCTATAAGTAGGCTTAAAGTGGCTAAGCTGCCATGTTTCTGTCCACTTCCAAATGCCAAGGGGATGCCCATCTCATATAAGAGAAGATATAACAAGAATATGGTGTCTGCACAATGAGGGAGACTTTGAGAGGTACTGAAGAAGTCAATTTAGAAGGTGCCTCATGACGGACTGTAGCACACATGCTGTTCCCAGTGGTGGAAAAAGCTGCCTAAGGTAATAAGACAGGTATAGCAAGTGCTATATAGAGTGCATATGGAAGAAAAGGCAGTCCATTTAATTTCCCTATTATGTACAACTGTGTGTTACAAAATTAGTAACATTATTGGATCAACCATAGTACCAAAGCAGATAAACGATCTACAGTTAAATCCTGAACTTTTGACAGTTGAAGACAAATACTGATAATTTCCCTGGCAGTGAGTATTGTCCCTAATACGAGGAGGCCATTATTCTAGTGCAGTCATCTGGGCGCAGAAGTGAATCAATAGATGATACTGATCCTGGGTGGTATTTCTAGAAGATGGTCTGGACCTCATTAGGACTGCCTAAAGAGGTTTTCTAATTTCCTGGTGAGAAGGGATGGACCTTAATACCAGACCAGTGCTTATTTATGTACAGATCATGCTTGTTTATTTATATTGTACATACCCACACAAGCACAAACTTGAGTAAGAATCTGTGCTTAAGCTAGTTATTTTAGCCAGCTGCATGTTATTTGTTCCCTAGTGTGAGCTCAATTCAGATGGTCTCACCTGAACATTGAGGGCCAGATTCTGGTGTTGAAGAACTTTTTTGTCTGGATGTACCACATGTTTCACTTGGTTTACTCAGTTTTCTTCAGAGGAGCTGTGCATGGGGAATGGGGTTTCAGATATTCCAATAAACTCGATAAAGTAAGATTTTTTAGTAGGAGGCTGAAATGGAAAACACCCAGCAATGGTGAAAAATGAGCTTACCATTGAAGAAAAATGCTATATATGACCAGTCACCGGTAACAAAGCTGTGCAGAGATGCAACCTAACTTGAAAATCAGGTGCAAAGAGAATGGATACATTTCATGACTCACAGATGGAAAATGAAAGTTTATAATAGTTCTAGTGAGGATGTTCTCAGAGCCGGTTCCAAGTCTTGATTTTACATTTTTATGGTGAATCTAACCCAATGCTGGTTTTTAGAAAGAGTGACATTATTGTTGAACAAATTTTTTGCTAGTCCTAAACAATGGAATATATTTTAAAATGTCTACTTTCTTTTTCTTTTTATTGAATGGTAATCAAAATTGTTACATTACACTTCCATTTGGGGAGAAAGTACAAGATCTTAATTTATTTAACCTAGGAAGCAATGCAAACTGTTTTTTGAAAAACTCACCATTGCTTTTATTTTTAAAATTTATTGGGGTGACATTGGTTAACAAAACTATTTAGGTCTCAAGCGTACAATTCTATAATACATCGTCTGTATTAAGCATTGTGTGTTCATCACCCCAAATCAAATCTTCTTTCATCATATATGATTTGCTCTTTGACCTAGTGCAAATCAGAGTCACCCAGAGATTTTTGTGCAGACTCAGCCATTGCAATTTCTAAAAATCACCAATAGGTATTTCCTGTCGGTGGTTTGGCCGTGGACCGGGCTCCTATCACTTCTACTCAGTAATGGGCATCCTGAAAAATTTGCCCACTATATAATGCAGACAATTAAATCCCATTCAATATATTTTAAAAATGGATCAGCTGATCTTAGTTTAAACCTAACTTCTCAGGTAACGGGCTTCTAACAGTGATTGTTGTGTGTGTTTGTGCGTAATAGAGTATTAAATTCAAATGTTAAGCTGATTTCTTTTGAAAGCTACCAAAATTATGATTAAAAGCAAAAATTACTTACAGCAGAAGTTGACAATACAGTCATGAAAATGAACATTCCTTCACAAAACTGGCAAATGAGAGAAATTTCCTAGAGATCCAAACTTGAGGTTCCATCATGGATGAGGTTAATGTTTTATAGCTAAAGTCTGCAGGGTCTTCCTAGTGGGAGAAAATGCAAAAGTTATTTCCTTGTGGAAGATAAAAAGAAAAGAGATTTCTTTTAAGGAAAAAAAAACATAGCAGATGAGTGAAAAGTTAGCTCTGCAATGTTCAGTTTGTACCAGGCCACTTCATAGAAGTGACATTTTGCTGGTGTAGACTATTCAGAATTGTCATCTTATTATTCTGATCTCCCTTTTAATACTGTCACACTTAGTGATCAAACATTTATCTGATGTTGGGCATACGTTGCCTTCTCTCCTCAACCAGATGGTACTCTTATCTGAGGGCACATTACGTCTTATACTCCCTGATCTCTCACACAGCATCTAAGCTGGAGCCAGTTTCATTGTAAATTGACACAGAATGTCTCTTCATTGTTTCAGTATGGCATTGTGTCTTCTGGGGAAAAGTGCTCTGGCTTGTGACAGATTTTGGGTACTTCCATAGTTCCTGACAAGTACAGTTTCTTGCACATAGTAGGTGGCATCGTATTGTTGAATGAATAGATGAATTACAAGGCTGATAAAACAAGAAATACATATCCTAATTGTGTGTGTGTGTGTGTGTGTGTTGTGTTAAAATAAAAGAATACCTATTGAGTGTCTTATGGTAGTCAGGCAGTACATTTCACAATAAACTTACCTTACTTAAGGGCCATTCATAAGCTCAGCTGACCTTAGCCAACCATGGAAGAATTAGAGTTTAATTCTGAACAATGTGGGTCTAACACTCTCTAGGGATTGATGTAAAGACAGGCATGAAATGAGGTTCATGATCAATGGGCTGTTGAGCAAAGGAGGAAAGAATTTTGAAAACCCTGTTTTGGTATATCCTAAATGAAACTGTATGCAACTAGGAATGTACTAATTGTTCAATTTCCCTGCTTAAGGTTGGGTTCCATAGGAAACAGACTCTAAGATGGATAATTGCTTGCAGAAGTTAACTGGGAACACCTTCAGGATCATCACTTGTGGGTGAGTGAAAGAAATAGGATTGGGAAGAAGGAGGAGTTGAACTAAGATACAGTCTCAACAAAAGTTTTGGCCAATTCCACAAAGAGCTCTGGAGCTAGATGACGCTTCACATTTATGCTGCCTTAAGACAAGGAACTGGCCTTGGTACCACTACATCTATCTGTAATTCAATATAGGCTGTTCCTGGGAGGGGAGTGACCTTGAATGTGGTGGCTTTCTTAAGTTGAGGACAATTCTCAGAAGAAGACTCAGCTGAGAGCATCAGGAGTCAGCATTCCCAGGAGCTCTGGGAATGGTGCCTAATCCTGAATATTCCTGAAGGGATAAATTGGGTGTGTACCACAGTATGCACTGTCTACCTCTTCCTTTGTTTTCTCCACCAAAGAAAATAAAATCCTCAGGTTCATCCATAGAGAAGTGAAATAAGTTTTGATAATCAGATTAGTTATTATATCAATGCTAGAATATGGGACTATTTTCCAAATTTAAATATTTTGACTGCAATCCATGTTGGGGCCTCAGTGCAGGGACTAGGGAAGGGAGAAAACGAAAGGACATGGGTTTTGATAGTTTAGGTGTAGAAGAACTGAGAAAATTATAGGATTAGTCTTCAGAGTTGAGAGACCCTCAGTCCAAGTTGCAGAGTTTAAGAAGGCATAGAAAACCCAGTCTTGATTTGGAACCAAAACAGATGGTTGTGGAGGTGATGGGGATGGAATGTTGTAAATGGGACAATTTGGAGGGGAAGCCATTGCTGCATATGTTTCAAACAGTGACAGTATGACGAGAAAGGAATGAGTAAATGTATGGTTCTACTACGTCCAGCAAATTTATAGTAATCATACAGCTGGGGGCACAGGGCACAATGGTCTGTCTTTGGGGCAATCTAACAAGAGTGAGGCAGGCAGATAGAGGTCCATTCAAGAGTTTCACGGGAGATTTCATAGTCTTCTCAGGCTGCCGTAAAAAAATACCATCGACTGGGTGGTTAAACAAGAAAAATTTATTTTTGCACAGTTCTTGAGGCTGGAAAGTCCAAGATCAAGGTTCTAGCTGATTCACTTTCTGGTGAGAGCCCTCTCTATGGCTTTCAGATGCCTTCCTCCCCTCTGTGTCCTTGGAGAGCGAGACAGTGATCTGGTGTATCTTCTTATAAGGACACTAATCCTATCAGATCAGAGCCCCACTCTTATGACCTAATTTGACCCTAAACTTCCTTAGAGGCCCAATCTCAAAATACAGTAGGGGTAGGAGAGGGGAGTAATGTTTCAACATATGAATTCAGGGAGAATTTAGTCCGTAACTGGAGAATTAATATTTCTGTGGAGATATGATACCAAATATCATAGCAGGAACAGTTAACCCCACTGGACCACTGGGCAGACATTGGGAAAAGGTTTGGAGCTCTGTGATCACCCAAGAATGAAAGGATACACCATTCTCCAGGAAAAGATGACGTTAATGTGGGTGAGGTTGAGGGTCTGAAGGAATAAAACTCAAAAATAATGTTGAATGAATAACCTTGATCTAGATTGGAGCTTGATGTACACCAAAAGATTTGGGTATAGAAATAGCATTGCTCTTGAAACCTAATTTCCTAAAAGGATTTTGGTTTTCTATCTGTAACTATTTTCTTTGGAGATTCAGTCCTGCTGTTTTGTAAGGGTAATCCTCCCACCAAATTTCAGTGCTTCTTGTTGAAACAAGGTTACAACTGAACATTTACTATTGAGGGATCTGTATAGGTTAGTGACTTATGTTTTCCTAAGTGACATTTTTTTTTTATCCTTATAAAAAAGTAATATATGTTTATGGTAGCTAATTATCTCTAATTTCATCATCCAGAGATATTAACATTTTTGTTAATCTCTTTCCTTCTTTTTCACTTTTTCAAAAAAAGTTTTTACTAAAAATGCAGTTAGCATACAATATTATATTAATTTCAGGCATACCCAATAGTTATTCAACATTTATATACCTATCATGATCACCATGATAAGTCCAGCAACCATCTGACACCATACTATGCTATCCCAATATTACTGACTATATTGCCCATGCTGTACCTCACATCTCCACTACTTATTAGTTTTATACCTGGAAATTTGGACCACTTATGCCCTTCACCTTCCCCCACTTTTTAATTTTTCAGTTACAGTTGAAATTTAATGTTATTTTATATTAATTTCAGGTATATAGCATATGGTTAGACATGTATATGATTTAAGAAGTGATACCTCTGACTAGTCTAGTTCCCACCTAGCACTATATATAGTTATTACCATATTATTGACTATATTCCCAATGCTTTACTTTACATCCCATGATTATTTTGTAACTACCAATTTGTACTTCTTAATCCCTTCACCTTTTTCACCCTGTCCCCCAACACCCATCCCATCTATCACCCTGATAAATCTGTACCTGTCCAACACCATAGTTACTACATTATTGACTATTATAATCCTTATGACTGTATTGACTAATACAATGCTTATGCTATGCCCTACATCCCCATGACTACTTTGTGACAACCAATTTGTACTTCTTAATCCCTTCCCCCTTTTCACACACCCCCTCAACACCCCTCCCATCTGGTAAACAACAAAGTGTTCTCTGTATCTGTGAATCTGTTTTTGTTTGGTTTGCTCTGTTCTTTAGAATCCACATATAAGCAAAATCACATTGCATCTGTCTTTCACTGTCTGACATATGTACTCCACTCAGCACAACACCCTCCAGGTCCATCCATGCTGCTGTAGATGGCAAGAACCCATTGCCTTCCCTAGCTGAGAAATATTCCATTGTATATATATGTACCACCTCCTCTTTATCTGTCACCGAACACCCAGGTTGCCTCCACATCTTGGTCACTGTAAACAGTGCTGCAATGAACATATGGATACACACATCTCCTTGAAGGAGTATTTTGGGTTTCTTTGAATAAATACCAGAAGTGGGATTACTGGGTCCTTCTTTGTCTCTTGCTATAGACTTTGTTTTAAAGTCTATTTTGTGTGGCATAAGTATTGCTGCCCCACCTTTTTTGTTTGTTTGTTTGTTTCCATTTTCATGAAATAACTTTTTCCATCCCTTTACTTTCAGTCTCTGTGTGTCTTTCAATCTGATATGAATCTCTTGAGGCAGCATATGTAAGTGCTTTGTTTTCTTATCCATTCAGCCACCCAGTGTTTTTGATTTGTGTATTTAATCCACTTACATTGAAAGCATTTGTTGACAGATATGTAGTTATTGCCATTTTATTCATATTTTTTATCTTTTTTTTTTCCCCCCATCTTAATGAAGTCCCTCTAACATTCCTTATAATACTGGTCTGGTGGTGATAAATTTCTTTAGCTTTTTATTGTCTGGGAAGTTCTTTATCTGTCCTTCAATTTTAAATGATAGCCTTGCTGGGTAGAGTACCCTTGATTGTAGGTCCTTGTTTTTCATCACTTTGAATATATTGTACCAATCCCTTCTGGCCTGCTATGTTTTTGTTGAGAAATCAGCTGATAGTCTTATGAGAGCTCCCTTGTATATAACTAATTGCTTTTCTCTGGCTGCTTTTAGGATTCTCTCTTTGTCTTTCAACTTTGCCATTTTAATTATACTGTGTCTTGGTGTGGGCTTGTTTGGGTTCATCATCTCAACATCTGGTGCCTGTTGAGACTGCCCTTTGGGTGTGCCACTTGTAGGGCTAACTGGGTTGTGCTCTACTGTGTTTTGAAGCCAACCTCCACGTATGTTGGTTATGGGGCCTCTTGGGAGGGGTTGCAGTGCAGGCCCAGGTCAGCCACTGCCTGTGACTAGCTCAGAAGTTCCTGATAGGAGCTATAAAGTGATCCATGGTTGGTCACTGACTGGGATTTACCTGTAGGCATGTGGGAGAGGCCATACTGTGAAACCGAGCATGGCTGCTACCAGTACCAGGCCTGGGGTAGCTCCACAAAAAGCCAGGACACTCTGAAGCCTTCTGCTACCTGCTGGCTTCCATAAGGTTCAGCTGCTGATAAAGCCTCCTGTGGTATGCAAGTTGGGTGACACAGGGTCTCAGTGAATCAGTAGGGAGCCATGGACCACATCAGGCCAATCAGATTCAGATTTGGCTGTGTGGGGGCAGGCTCAACACAGGAAAGATGAAGCCTACCTGCCAGCTGCATGGGAGGAGGGCCCCACGCAGGAAAATGAGGACTGTCCCTCCAGTCCTTGTCCCAAATTTACGCAACTCAGTCTCTCCCCATATGTCTCCAACATCCGTCCCTCATCACGAACCCAGGTTGAGTGCCTGTGAAGGCCCTTTAAGAGGATATCTGGGTTTTCTGCAGCCTTCTTGTCCCAGCCAGGTGGTTGGAATGCCCAGTTTTTCACAGCCAGAAGTTGTGGGGGCTCTTGTTCCCAGAATCAGTACTCCAGGCTGGGGAGCTTGGTGTGGAGGGCTGGGGTCCCTTGCACCTACATGGGAACCTCTGTGGCCAAGATATCTCTCCTGATTTTCAAGTGCCACACATGGGTGTGGAACCAGCCTATTTTGTGTCTCCACTCCTCCTACCAGTCTCGATGTGTCTTCTTCATATCCTCAGTTATAAAAATTCTGTTCAGATAGATTTCAGATGGTTCTCCAGGTGGATCTATAATTTAGTTGTAATTTTGGTATGTTCATGGGATGGAGCAAGCACAGTGTTTATCTACTCTGCCATCTTGGATTTCCATCTCTTTCCTTCTATGTGTATAATTTTTTAAGAACACGATGGGGTTGTGCTGCATGTACAAAATGAAAATCTTAAGTAGTTTTCTATTTAAAAAATTTAATATAAAACCATGTTAAAAGGCTGCACAAGTATTGTTTTGAACAGATTTACTTAATCAGTCCCCTATTTTTAGACATTTAAGTTATTTCCAATTTTCCATTGTTATGAAAAATGCTTTGGTGAACATTCTTGGAGTATATCATTGCACATACTCTTGGTTATTTCTTTTTGATAAATTCATAGAAATAAAATTTCTAGGTCAAATGGCAGGCAAAAATGTTTGCATTACTTCCAAATATCTCTGCAGGAAGGTTCTAATGGTTTACACTTCCAATATCATTATATTACTTTTGAGCATAGCTTTTTAATACCAGTGTGACAGGTGCAAAATAACATATCACTGTTTTAGTAATCATCTCTCTGATTATTAATGAGGTTTTAACATTTTAAAATATATTTATTTCCTTGTCCACTTGCTATGATGGGGGCATTCCTATTTTCTTATTGATTTGTAAAATTCCTGTATGTATTCCCCCTTAATCTATCACCTCTGTTGGAAATATTGCCATTAGTTCTTTGTCTTCAGTTTTGTTCATAATTTAGTCTGCTTTTGTTTTGTGTCCAGAGATTTTCTATTTTATGCACAGAAGTCACATCTACTAAATATATGTATATAAATAAAATACAAGGGGTGCAAAAAAATGTATGCACGTTTTAAGAAAGGAAAAGACTGTATTAAAATTATGCTAATGGTTACCACTTTAAGCACCTGTAATTGCAGAAGTCAAACGTGACTTGTATTCGTTTTTCGTTGTTGGTATATATTGAGTATTACAATTTTGATACAGTTGTTTTTTCCTTTCTTAAAATGTGTATACATTTTTTGGGGGGCACTCAGTATATATTTTACAATAGGTGCTATGAGTACGAAGCCTTCCTCCAGTTCAAACTTCTGACACACGGAATTCAAAACAAAAGCAGATTATTTTGTATCGTTTGTATATCTTTGGTCATCTCAGTGGTAATTTATAAGGGAGTAGGCAAACATTTCAGCAAGGATGTTCAGTTAGTCATTTTGAAATGGAAGTCATTTCAGGGTTTCAACATTCAACTTTAAATGTTTAGGTCTTTCTCTCTTAGATCAGAAGAGTTAATTAAATATAATTAGATGTGATTAGGAAAAGGTATTTAAGTTACATTCATGCTGCCGAGGATGGTCCCCTGCTCACGTCAGTTTTTGTTGACTGTTGGTGCAGGCAGGTGCTTGGGGAGAGGGGAGAGGCAGGTGGTTGCCAGATGGATGTGTAGGTATATTGGCCCAGAAACCAGCACAGCCTAGGCAACAATAGCTCTAAATAATTCTGTCACTCAGCCTCGTTTATTCATTTTTCAAGATCCAGCTTAAGTTGCATACCCAACTTTGCCATCCCTAGGTTGATTACTTGATCCTCCAAATAGCTGAGGATGTTGGTATTTTCATCATTATTCACTCAGTTTAGTTCTTTTCATATAGTCTCTAATAGATAATTTTTACTATCTAGGTTTTATACTATCTGAGTTTAAAATATGTATTTATCTTTCCTTACCAGATTTTAAGCTTCCCGGTATAATTTAGTCATAACCCAGACCATACCAGCCATTGGAATACTTACTAACTTTATTTACTAACTTGTTGGTTGAACATGGAGAGTCACTTCAGTACTATTAACACGTACCAAATATTAGGTTGGTGCAAAAGTTATTGTGGTTTTTGCAATGATTTTTAACCTTTTAAACTGCAACTACATTTGCATCAGCCTAATAAAATGGACCTCAAAGGATTGTTTGGTTTAAAAAATACACATCAAATCCTTCAAATATATTTCTTTTACAAAAGATATATGTTTAATATATATCAAGGTATGTACTTTTTGCCAGAATACTTAAAGTCAATACAATTCTGGGCTTGAGTCAGAGGAACTGAATTTGAACCTTGATTCTGACACTTATGAACTGTGTGAGTGTGAACCTCAGTTTCTGTATCTGGAAAATGGGGTAATACATTTCCTTCCTTATAAAGTTGAATTAAGGCATAATCTTGTTCATTCTGAATTTCCTCAAAGTGCATCAGAAAGAGGTGACTTAGTTCCTTAACTGCAACTTCAAGATTTAAATTGAATTCCCTCTGACTGAAGTCATAGTTACTGAGTTTGTAGGAAACCAAAACCCAAATCATGACTGAACAACTAGAAACCCCCAATTCAGTCATTCCTAGAGCTGTTTTGTTTTAGGAATTGTTTTACAGTTGAGTTGTTGGTTTTTATCCCAACTCAATCTGTAGACATTATTAAATCTGGAATGAGTGAGCTTTTGGCACATCTGGCAAGAGGAAGGAGGCCAAATTCCAATTCTTTATGCCTAAACTCCCCATGAAGTTTTCCAACGGGTGCAGCAATGTTGTTTTTTGACTCTTAACATGGAGCCATGTGTGCCATGCTTGTGGGTGGCTGTTAAGCAGCTGTCATTTCCACTCCCCAAGATGGGCAAAGATACAGTTACTATTTGTATTTGGTGCAAAATTCCCCTCTTCCTGGCCCCATGGTAGGTTTTGACTCCAATATTCCATTTTCCTGATGCGTGGGTAATCTTTCATTGACATCTGGAGGTGTTGTGTGGGAAAGCAGAATATTAGTGATGAGATTCTCCATGTGGATGTGAAAGAAGGCTTTTTTTGGTGTTTTTTTTTTTTTTGCCTGTAATTTGTGAAGTTTTTGTAAAGCTCTTTGGGATCCTTCTGGATAAAGAACCTTCTCTAAACCTCCCTTATTATGATGATGACTGCTGGCAGAATCGAAGTTACACGTGTGTGTTGGGAGGACAATATATTCTCTTTGTGTCCACATAAAACTTCCATTTATCTATACAAATATCTCTGAAAAGAGCAAAGCTGAAATGTCTGTTCTCCAGCTGCGGTGCTAGTCTGTTGTTACAGCACAGCAAATTGGGTCACCGTCCAGCTTTGCATCCGGCACCTGCTCAGCCACATAATGGGGAAATGAGTGCTTCTATAGTGATGATGGCAGCGTGCGGCAAATCCATGCCCGGGATTGCCCTGGACAGCTAACGCGGAGTCCAGGAGAGCCGAGCATTCAGATCGCTACCTTTGTTGCTCTTATTGAGGAGTAAAGACATTACTGAAAGGAAAATCGTTCTTTTAATTCCTACTTTTGAACTCTTTCTGTACTCTCTGAGGAGAGTGATTTTTAAAGGTTAGATTTTGCGAATATGTGCCCATTTGGAGAAGGAAATGTCTCTAATGCACAGAAATACTGGGAGCCACAGATTTTTCTGGAGACGAAATGTGGTGACCTGAGATTGATGAGAAAGGATTTAGTGGTTGAATAAACAGAATTGTGGATGTAATGTAATGAGAGTTAGACACAGAGTCAGGCTTCAGATCTTAAATCCAACATCCACTTGCTGTGTAAACTTGCCTCAGTTTCCTCATCTATGCAGTAAAGGGCTAGCATGAAAATGAAATATGCGGAGTTCCTGGCATATAATGGATAATTGTTACATATCCATTAACTCCAAAGAGTAGTTGTGTGAGGGAGGGCTAGCATCAGTTAGGATAAGCAAGGTTATTCCGTGGTCACATACAAGCCCCAAAACTCAGTGGCTTAAGCTGAAAGGTTGATGTCGCTGTCACACATCATGTCCACTGAGGTCACCTGTCTTGCTGACATGGTCATGGTCTACATGGTCCTCAGTTTGGGATCCAGGCCCACTGGACAGCCACCATCTGGTAATCACGGAACTGGAAAAGAAAGCTCTGGAGGGATTTGTCTCTGTAGTTAAATGATCTGGCCTGGTAATGAATCACATTCTTTCTCCTCAGAACTCACTAGCCAAAAGTAGTTGTGTGGCTCCTCCCAATCACTAATGAACCAGGAGGTGAATCCTAGTTTTGCCCTAAACAGGAAACACAGACTATTTGGCAAGTAGCACAAATGGCTTCTGCAGTGTCTACTGAGAAGGCTCTATTAGCACATGTCTATTCTACATATCAAAGTACTTATCTCTTCATCATAATATATAATCATATTTTCCCTTTTGTTGAACTTTTAATATTGCTGACTTGTTTTCTCTTTATTATTTCTTTCAAATGGAACAGAGGAAGAAAACTTTTATTTTTGTAGGATGGATGAAGAAAGTTGTATTTTACTTTATTTTGGGCAGCGATAATAAGGCAATGCGGCCTAGTTTCACTTTTCTTTCTGGTTGTGGGAAATTGTAGAGGAAGATGGAGAATGAGAAAGTGGGGGGAGCAACCATCTGAGGATTTTATGGAAAGACTTATCTGGCAAGGTCAGATCCAACTGGAGATAATTATTCTGGAATAATTGTAGAACTTAGGCTGTTTATACAGCTATGCTAGGAGAGGGGAAAGTTTTAAAATATCTATTATATACATTAAAAAAACACACAAAGTTGATGATTTTATTTTTTTTTTGTATTGACATTTTTTCCCTTTTATTTCCCTTGGCTGTTGGCTGCACGCTAACATATCTGTCTGCCTTTAGCAATTTGAAGAAAGACCGAAGGAATATGAATTCTTATTGGTGTTGCAGACATGGTTAATTGGCTTCCAATATTCATTTTCCTTTCTAACTTTTAATAATAGAATACCTACCACCCTACCCTGTCTTAGCTAGAGACTGAACCCTTGCCAAGCCTGATGGATGCAGGTTGTCGCCACAGTTACTTTTTGGATATAATTAACATTTAATGACCACCCATTATTGCAAATCTCTCTTGCAGGTAGGTATAATGGCCATGCATTAAGTGTTAGCTGATAGGATGTGAGTGGAAGTGATGGGTGCAACTTCTGGGTTATGTTGTTAATAAGGAAGCTGTTAAATGTCTACTTCCTTTTCTGTCTTGCTGGCTTGGAAAAAGGAAGTAGAGCAGTCACTTTGGACCCAAGGAAAGAAGCCACATATTGAGGATTACTCTGCCAACCTTGGACTGTCTATCTCTGAACTGCTATATGAGAAAGAAATAAGCCTTCTATATTGATTAAGCCATTGTATTCTGGGTGATGCTCTTTATTCTAACAGTTTAGCCAATGCCATGCCTAGGAACTTTCCTCTTTCCAGGCTTAGTTTTGTTTCCAGCACATGTTTTCATTGATTTCCTCTCTTTACCATTTCATCTTCTCTTATATTGAAGGGCATGGAGGAAGGCTGGTCCTTTGCTGACTGTGAGATTTAGGGCTGTATTACTTATACTTTTTTTTTTCTTTTCAATTTTTATCCTCCTAAATTCATCAGGCAACAGTGAACACAAGGATTTTTGAATTCTAGGTTGTACCGAAGACTTGTTACTCCAAACCTATATTGTCTTGTATTATCAGGTCTATTTTATCCATCCAGGCAAGTTATTTTACCTAATACAAAACCAAACGCTGTGTGATTAACATTCTAAAATGCAGTACAAAGACTTCTGGGGCTTGGTGGCCTTGTGTGTTATGAGATGAATTCTGGAGGCATATTTAGGTATGAAAATAAGCCCAATCGGCCTTTGCACAGCCCTATTTTCTTCATTTGGTTCCACTTCATAGTTGAATATAAGCCCGGAGTGAAGGTTTGCACTTTTAGAAAATGTGACTCTGGCACATTCTCAAGCAGATAGACCTTTTCTAACGAGCTGATGCCCTGTGGGGTGGGTAGGTTTGCACAGTAAAGAGATAAAATCAGCTGTAGCTGGGACAAGGTAAAGAGGCAGCAGGTATTCATTTGGGGAGCCTGGGATTTTTACTTTTTTCCTTGGTCATTTGATGGTTTATTTAGTGTCTTGAAATGGAGTAAAAAGTAGTGGGCTGTTTTTCTAGCCTTCCCTTGCCAAACTTACTTCCTAATGGGTAAAACAGACTTAATCCATACTGTAACCCCACCCCCAACACACACAGCATCCATTTCCTTGGTAAAATGATGGAAAATTCAGCCAGTCACCTTGCTCTTTCCACAGAAGGTCAGTCAGGCTGGGCTCTGTTGACAGCTGTTTAGATGAAACCAACTGAATCAGAGAACTGAATGCATTTGTTGTTTTGGCAGCTTGGAGACTAAAAGCACATTATTGGTAGCATGTTTTGCTCAGCATTCCAGCAAGCTTCAAGCAGAATTAGTGATTGTAATAAGTGGTCCATTTAAATAATTTAGTGAAAACCAGAATGCAGGGTGTTTAATTGTTTCTTGACCAAAAAAGGAGTCTGTTTAGAAAATAAAAATATCAACATGCTTTCTTGTAGAATTTTGTCTCACTCTTTTCTATTCCTTTCATTTTTATACCCAAACAAGTTATTATACGTTATATCTCAAACTATAATACCAGGTGTTATAGCATGTATTTATAAAAGGTCTTTTTTCCAAAGATTAAAATTCCTGTCAGAGAATTCCCATCCAAGACAGTGTTCTGTTAAGTGACTTAGATAGTATTTTAGAGGCTAGAACCCAGTGATTCTACAAATATACATTATTAATCAATTTATGAATATGAGTAATGATTATAGAACAAAATACCATGTTTTAGTCTTTTGCTCTATATTTCTGTTATAAAGTCACAACTATCATTTGTTCAGATTTTGTGGCTGCTTAAATTTCCAATGCAAATATACCTTAGTTATGACATGCTACTTTTGTGACTAAGTTGCCCGAGTTTTGTTCACCTGTGTAAAATTTGTTTCAAACACTGAAATAATGGTGGAAGTAACTCATTTGAATTACTAGGACCATGTGAGGGAAGAGCATTTTCATTCTGGGAGCTCTGGACAACTTTGAAAATCATCACACATCATCTTAATATACTGAATTAAAAAAATAGAGTACTGGTCTAGGGAGCTCCACAGGAATGAATTATACTGAAACAATCAATGCAAGTAATAATCTTGTCAGATTAGCTTTTTGTTATAATCTAGTAGAAAACTGCGACTTAGAAAGTTTAAGGGCAGTGAGGTTGTTATAACTGAATCTGACTTTAAGTAATATAGTTTGGTCATCAATAAATGTTGACTAGCTCCTACATCTATAGGCGATGAGAGTTTCTTGGAACACCAAACTTTGCTTTTATCTATGCTACACCAAACCATTAGGATGAGGAGTTTTATAATCAAATACTGGCTGGGTCCTGGTAGATGATTAAATGACTGAACCAGGAAGTGTAAGACAATAGGGAATGATGGTGACTGTGGGGAAACTGGAAAATTCAAATGGCCGCTCCACTCTGGCTGATGGTTCCCATGTGCGAACCTGGGTTGGATGAACAGGTTTTCTAGTTTTCAAGAGAAATTGGAAATCTGAGTTTTTATGTAAATTCTGCTAATTTCTAAATGTTGGCAAGGAGTTTGAAACACCATTGGCTAGCTAGCTAGCTGTCTATATTGATTTCAACTCAGGCTGCAAATTTGAAATCTCCAAACTAGATATTTACAGTGAAAAATTTATTTAATCATGCTGATGTTTTCTTTTCACTATCATTCACTGGGGTGAAAATTTCTTCATGATTGTCTTAATGAAGGACTGGCTTCGGGGTGTATACATGAGATCTTGTCTCGAAATCAATGAATTTGATCAAGTTATTTCTAATTCTCATGGTCTTATATTTGGAAATAGCAGGGTGCTGTGTAAGTTCCTTGATAACCTTGACTTAGTTGGGTGTAGTAGGCAACTCAGAATTTGCCATAAATGTGAAAGGTTAGCTGAAATGAACAAGTTAAAGTTCCCTTGATAGAAGCAGAATTGCTCACTTAGGAATCAAAAAGAAACACACACCCATAATGTAAACATAAAATAACTGATGTATGTAAAAACAATGGCCAGAAAAAATCCTTGAAGTCATAATGACTTGGAAGTTAAATGTCATCTTTGATAAATTGTATGGCCCAGGGAAAGTTAGGATATAGGAAGAGGTAAGAAAATGTCTTTATCTTCACCATATATGCTGTAATACGGTGACAGTTTATGAAGCACTTGTACCATATAACTAATCCATCTGATGTAGCCACCATATTTTTCTAATAGGCTCAACTAAGGTACAATACCACTTCAAGGAGGTATAAAAAATAAAAAGAGGGCCCTATCCAAGTAAGAGAGAGAGAAAAGACACAAAGAAAGACTCACTAAAGAACATGGACTCTGGAGACAGAATACCTGGACTTGGATTCTGGCTCTACCATTAGCCAGCAAGTTACTTATCCTCTCTGTGCCTAAATTTCCCAGTCTGTTAAGCTAATGGGATGATAAAAGAATCCTCAAGGGCACATACTGAGTGCCGTGTAATTATTTGATATTACTATTAGTATTATATACTTAACTAGGATAATTTAGCGAAGGAACAAAAAGAAAGAAAAAAGTGTGATTGTTACTTTGTATTACGTGCTTAGCATTCGTTCTAAGCACTCTATAGATTGACCTACTTATTCACACAATAAGCCTGTGTATTAGGCATGATTATCCTCATTTTACAGATCCAACACTGAGGCTTAGTGAGTTTAAATGCAGTAGAAACTCTTCAAAGCAACTTTCACTTACCTGCCTTTCTAAATTAATCTGTGCTCCTCATTCCATCCTTAGGGTACATGTTGGTACCCATGTCTTCTCAAATGTCTGTGGCTAGGAGGATGCTCTGGTGTATGCTCTGGTCACCCCTGCTCCCACCAGCTGAGTTGTGGAGCTGCTAAGAGTCAGCGATGTGTGTTTCCCAAACTATTTCTATGTCTGTCCCTAACATTGATGGGACCATGGACAAGAGGACTCATGGAGGTCCTTATCCCTTGGGTCTAAATATTTAAAGGTATAATTCAAGCTAACAAAACCTTAAAGAATATAATGTTCTATCTTTCTTACTTGGTAAATCAATCTTCATATTGATCTGGAAAGCCAAATCCAAATTTTAGTTCTCAAATTCTTTGGTGTTCCACGCAAAGCTTCGTTGCACAGAGAGGTCCCATCCTCACCAGCTTGCCCTGCAGCCTTCTGCCATCTCTGCCAACCTCGAATCTGTCTCACACCACAAGGCGTCTCATGTAGTATATGGGCAATTTAACCCAAATTGCCAAATTTGGTTCACTCCCAAACTTTGTTCACGCTATTTATTTTTAATTGAAGTATAATTGACATACAATATTATATCAGTTTCCAATGTACAACATAGTGATTTAATGTTTGTATACATTGCAAAATGATCCTACCAAAATGAGCCTACTTACCATCTGTCACCGCAGAAAACTAATACACTATTATTGACTGTATTCCCTATGCTGTATATTATACCCTCCCAAGTTATTTATTTTACATCTGGAATTTTATAGGTCCTTATTCCCTTCACTTATTTAGCCCCCTCCCCAACTCACCTCCCCTTTGGAAACCACCAATCTGTTTTCTGGGTCTATGAGTCTGGTTTTCTTTTGTTTTTTAGATTCCACTTATAAATGAAATTATGTGGTATTTGTCTTTCTTAGTCTGACTTATTTCACTTAGCATAACACCCTCCATGTCCATCCATGTGGTCTTAAATAGCAAGGTTTTATTCTTTTTTATGGCTAAGTAATATTCCCATGTATATATCTACCACATATTCTTTATCCATTCATCCAACACTTAGGTTGTTTCCATATCATGGCTATTGTAAACGATACTGCAATGAACATAGGGGCATATATTTTTTCGAATTATTATTTTCATTTTCTTCAAATAGGTACTCAGAACTGGAATTGCTGGATCATATGGTAGTTCTACTTTCAACTTTTTGGGGAACCTCCATACTGTTTTCCATAGTGGCTGTACCAGTTTACGATGCTTCCATCACTTCATGAAGGTTTCGTTTTCTCCACATCCTTGCTAACATTTGTTATTTCTTGTCTCCTTGATAATTACCATTCTGACAGGTGTGAGGTGGTATCTCATTGTGTTTTTTATTTGCGTCTCTCTGATTAGTGATGTTGAGTATTTTTCCAGGTGTCTCATGTCCATCTGTATGTCTTCTTTGAGAAATGTCTATTCAGATCTTCTGCCCATTTTTTAATCAAGTTGTTTTTTTTGTTGTTATTGAGTTGTATGAGTTCCTTATATATATTGGATATTAACCCTTTATTGGATATATGATTTGCAAATATATTTTCCCATTCAGTAGATTGCCTTTTCATTTTGTTCATGATTTCCTTCACTGTACAGAAGCTTTTTAGTTTGATGTAGTCCCATTTATTTATTTTTGCTTTTGTTGCCCTTGCCTTTGGAGTCAGATCCAAAAAAAAAAAACAACAAAAACAAAAACAAAACAAAGAACAACTCTGCTAACACCAATGTTAAGGATTTTACCACCTATGTTTTTTCTAGGAGTTTTATGGTTTCTGGTCTTACATTTAACTCTTTAACCCATTCTGAGTTAATTTTTTTAATATGGTGTCAGACAGTGGTCCAGTTTTATTCTTTTACCTGTAACTATCCAGTTGTCTCAGCATCATTCATGCTGTTTTGCAAAGGAATTTACCAGCCTTGCACCTGGAACATGGTTTAGAAAGGAGAAAGTAGCCTGAGGATGGACATGTCACCTTGGTTCCATTGAGGGAAGCATGGCAAAAACAGGAACCACTTCTAAAACATGGGCCTGGAACAGAGGTCCCTTTTCCTATGGCTAGAGAAGGTATTGATAGTAATTATCATTCAATTAAATATCATGCAGAACGATGAATTCTTAGCATGCAAAGGCATAATTATTGTTTCTGTGAAAACTATGCCACGCAGTGGGTAGGCACTATTCGGGTTAGCTATTATTGTTGTTTTTATTATTATTTTCACCATATTTATGATAAAGCATACAGAGCATCATGCTTCCATAGACAGTCTAACAAGCAAGGCCAGATAAAGTGAAGACAACTTGAATATGATTTCTGATACTACCGTTCATTAATTATAATTGTGGAGGAAACTGTTCTCCAGAGAAGCAGTTGTTAGTTTGATTGGTTCTTAAGTTAATATACTGTTTGTCTTTTCAGTTCAACGTTGAATAACTATGGTGAGCCAGAGCAAGTTAGACAGTAGTGTCTAAAATATGACTGTTGCTTGTGAAAAGCTTTCATTCTAGAGGGGATATAAGACAATTAGAACTCTTTCTAAAGGATTCTGTATCATTCATAGTATCATAGCTTCAGCAATTGTACCTCTTTTTGCTAATGTCTGTTAGCTGGACTTTTCCATTAGTTTGCTTTAATATTTCATTTAACAGATGTGCCTCGGACAAGGCCCTACATAAAATGGCCGTCAGCAAATTTGGTGGGATGGTCTCAGAGCACAGAAAATCCAAACACATTTTAGAGATGGAACAACCACTCTCTCTTGCTATTCTCTTTTTTTCCTGGGCCTGCTACTTTCCGATTGCCACCACGTACATGCCCAGAGCCTGAGAAATGCTATCCCTGTATGCGGGGCCAGAAAGAAAAATCTGAGGTGAGAGATATGACTGTTCTGGTGTTTATTTATTGGGGGCTATATACTTTTAATTCTGGCTTTAAATTCTACAGCTAGAAATGCAGTTTGTGGGCAAGGGACAGGTGAATTTCCAAAAGTGATCTCAGAAGGTTGACTTTTAGAATCCCTGAAGATGAGAATAAAAAGGGGACCTTTTAAATAAACCAAGTGCCCACAATGGCTTTATTACCACACCACTACTTCACACTGTAGATTACACGAAGGCCTGGAGACTAATTTCAGCAACAGCCACAATTTACTAGCTATAGTGGGCCTCAGATGAATAGTTTCTTGTAAAATCAGTGGCAGCTTTATCCTAGCAGAGCACAAATAAATCAGCTCTTATTATTCCACATTCATTTAATCCTGGGACATTAGTCAGCGAGCCCTTTCTGCAGCCTAATAAACAGCAGCAGCAGCAGTTTTTCTTTATGAGAGTAGTTGTTCATCCTAAATTAGAGCCAGCATTAGGCACAGGCAGAAACTTTTGCTGGATGATTTAAAGATATATAATATGAGACCATAAGAGTGTATGAACACTGTACCCATGTGTATAAATAGAGCAGGGCCATAATTTTGCTGTGGGTGGATTACTTTAGAACATGTGGCTTATTTTATCTCTTTTTCTTGAGAGTTTCCTTTGTTGCAGGTGATGTAGTTATCCTGTCCCTCTTGACGTGACTTGAGAGTCCTTTTATCTCATTTGGGAGTTGGGAAGGCATTGGAGATGTATCCTTCTATTTCTGTTCACCCGGAAGGAGCTCAACCAGTTTCCAACCTGGTAGAGGAGGATGTAAGAAAGGTGTGTCTAAAATATGCACCTGGCTACTTCAGTTTACTGAGCTGTTGCTCAAGTCAAACTTATAACCCAAGCCCAAATAAAACCTTTTATTCTAGTTAGACTCAGGTCACAAGTTTTCTATTGTAACGTCACCAGATATGGGAAAAACATGACTCACATTGTTACTGATGATGCGGCTTAGTAACGTACTTTCAAAGAACCTTTCGCATATGCAAATTGGCCTTACTTCATGGATAGTTAGGGTTTCTAAACAGAGGAGACTGTGGCTATTTTTTTTTTTAATCCATAGCATAAATAAGACCTCAGTAAGCTGTGGGCTAATTCCATGCAGGATGTTCTTTCATACCTCTAGGAATTAATAGGAAGCTATCAGCTAGATAAAAATACATGTGGAATCACTTGCTCATCACAAGCAAATGAAGAATCAAAAATGAATTTGTTTCCTCCTATATATAGTATGTAAATCATTTTTATTATATTGATTGAGGTTGTATACTACCACAGCTCTTCACAGCTCAGCAAGCATTAATTGAATGCCCACTATGTGCACTCCAGATCTGCTTGTTTGAAATGCATTGTTTTGAGGTGGAGAGAAGAGAAAAACTAGTCAGCCCAGATCATTAAATCCCAGGAATATAAGCAGTGGAACTAATATAAAATTGAGATACATTTACCATTATATGGATATAAAACACAGGTATCATAACTAGGTGTCATTGCATTTGACCAGTGAATTCTAGCCCATTCACTTAATGAGAATTAAAGTATTCTGATACAAGTTCTGTTATTTGGAGACAATAAAGATAGAAGCCACAAACTGGGAAATGTTACCTACTAATATTAAGGAGTTATATAGATAGATAGCACTCACATTGAATTATTTTTGTGTAGCTACAATGATACTCTGGTGTAAGTCTTTCAGTATAATACATATGTAGTCAAAACAGATTTTGTTTTCCCACAAGAGTATATCAATATGCATGATCCTTCCTCTCAGGGAGAATTATATTGGTCTGAGGAAAAACATACCAGAGAATTGAAGCAAAATCCACATAGAAATCAGGGTAAACTTTCTTGGATAGTGATTTTTCTGTAGCCTACTGCCCCTGTATGGGTGAAGGGTTCCTTTCCATCTGAACCCCTGGCCAGAGGGGTGGGCCAATTCCAGCTCATCTTTATGCAAAGTATCCTGCTGATTCCTATGGGGGGACCAGAGGATCCACAGAGAAGGTCTAAACACAAAGCCATTAGAGACACTGGAGAAATGAAACCAAATGATCAGTGTCTTATCCTCAGTGGGCAAAAGTAGCATGTTATTAAACAATGATTTTAGAAGTAGATGATCAGCTCTGTGAGCACCACAAATATCCTGTGCTTCTTTTATAGCATCTTCAAAGATTAACACAACACTTAGCACGTAGTAGACATTGTACTGCCAGTTGATTTATTGATAGCTACTGATGAAAATCATTAAATAGGAAGTCATCAATTCTTAACGATACACATTGTCTAAGATTAGTTTCTTCCAATGTTTTTTTGCACTGTTCTTGAATACTAACTACATTTATAATTTAAAAATTCCCTAGAACTGAAAAATGAAATAGCAAAGTCTTTAGTTTATATTTGCATTAATAGAGTGAGGAGGAACTGACAATTATTTGGATAATTTTGGCAACAAAACTTAGTATGTAGAGATAATTAATGGCATTGGTAGGTTGAAGAAGCTGAATTCTTAACTTATAATCATGAGCCAACTATATTTTGACTCTTAACTGCTCTTTTAAAATATATTCAGTATGGAAGTTCTTTTCCTGTCCTGGATGAAAGTTCTCATAACTTTTCTCATTGCTCTTAGGTTATTGAAAATCCAGTCACACAATAATTAAAATTCTAAACTTGCTTTAAAATTACTTTCTTCCTAACCCATTCTAGGGCTTTTTCTTTATTTCCCTACTCTTCTTTCCCCAGCTTGCTTCCTGTGGTTTCTGATCCCTTTAGCGTTTGAGTGGCAGAAGGGAGAAGACCTAAAGGATGCCAGAAAGTTCACACTTGACTGATACTCTACGGCTGTCAAGTATGCTTGGCACCTCAGGCAGTTATGAAAAACCTTTTCTCATGAGTGCTTTCATGAGTACAGTGGGGAACAGGCTCCTCCCCGTTTCTGGTGTGGGTTATTACTATTTTATTGATCTCTCGTCTATCTGGTTGCTTGCTCCTTTCAAAGCCCTTAGAAAATCTTTGGCTTCCATCTTCTGAGATTTCTCTTAAGCAGCCTTCTCTGTACTGAATCAAAACAGCTCAACACAACTTTATTTTATGTACTGACTAACCTCTTGTCTATGAGAAAGCTTCTTTTTTTTTTTTTGTCCCCAATAAACTATGAAAATCAAAATCTTCCTTAATTCAATAGTCACTCATTGAAGTCACCTGTTACAGGAGAAATCAAGCTCTCTGCATATGTTGACACTTATTATACCCTCATTATTGGTGAGAGGTTAAAGAATCATCATATAGGTTCTGTTTCTGTGCAAGTCCCCACGCCTCACAACTCCTGTTGGTACTTGTTAGTACTTTCACACCTTGGATAAAACTGAGACAGGAAGATCCTTCAACATTCTGTATTGTTGAGTTGCATGTTTTCAAAAATTGTAATTTATTCAAATGGCTGTGCCCTTTCTTCACTATTACTAGTCCCCACCTTATTCTACACTGGATATTTTATATGTAATTTTGAATCTGCATATTTGCTGGGCTTCGGGTGAAAAGAAAGAGATAGATGCAGGACGAGGTGCTTCTTCTTGCTTGTACCAAATTTCTTTCATGTAGCTATTACCCAGCATTGCCACATTTTCAATTTTCTGACATATAACTAGAAACAAATACTGTATGAGCTCTATTTTGTGGGTTAATTGTCCGTTTTGCCCTTTAATTTTGGATATCTGAATAACTTCAGCTCTGTATCTGCATGAGTCTTAATGAAAATTATGGCTTTCATACATATCTTTAGTTGTGGGGTAGGGTAGAGAGAATGTAGAGTCAGAGAGAGAGTTTGGTAGAAGGGAAAAAATGCCAGTTTTGTTTAAGTACCTAACTATAATTCTCAATGCTTTATGTCAGTGGACTAGAACCTATATTCTTTGCAAAGGCAAATGTTTTCCTATTGAATTTTAAACTCTGGAGAGATTTAAAGATGATCTTGTGCAACCCTTTTATTTTATGGCTTACATTGCATAATGTGTTGGAAAAATTCATCTTTTTTTAGTTGTATAATTTCAGTTCTATAAAGTTGAATCTTATATTTTAAATGATATTTTTTATTCCAGGTCACATAGCAGAATTGTGGCAGAGGTGGAGCTAAAACTGTTTTAATATGTCAAGCTTTCTTTCTGTTAGAGTAAAAATTGGAAAGAGATTTTCCAATATTTATGTCAGGACCTTATTTTCTGTAGGATCTAAAACAAAAATGTATTGGCCATTGGAATTCTATGCCACTTACGTCATTCATGCTTGTTAGGCCTTTCCATGGTGAGAAAGTGTGTGCAGTTGGGTAATGTTGACACATATGGAGGTAGTATAGTAATGACACTGACAATTTCTCTAAAATATCGCACTAATTTCTCCCAAGAAGCTCCTCAAAACCAAAGAAACTTAAGTAGCAAATGAAATTGAGGAAGAGTTGATGAGAAATATTTGCATATGCAATTTAATTGTACATACTTTTGGAATATTTTTAAAGATTACCCAAAGAGTACAAGATGCATCCTTACACCCTGAAAATATTCTTCTATTTTTTTTAAGTTTTATAGTTGTACATTTAAGCCCATTATTTATTTTGAGTTAATTTTAAAAATTAAGTTGAAGTTCATTTTTTTTTTTTTTTTTTTGCCTATGGATGTCCAGTTGCTCCAGCACCATTTATGGAAAAAGCTACCTTTCCTCTATTGTATTGTTTTGCACATTTGTCAAACTCAGATAAACATATTTTTGAGGGTGTCTGTTCTTTTCCATTGATCTTTGTATCTATCCCTCTGCTGGTATCACACAGTCTTTATCACTGTAGTGATATAATTCTTAAAATCAGGTAGACTTATTCCTCCAGGTTTATTCTTCTTTTTCAAAATTGTTTTAGCTATTTAAGGTGCTTTGCCTTTTCACATAAATTTTAGAATAGTTTTGTGTGTTTATGTATGCACATAATATACAAATACTCATATTATATACCATATGTATCTATGTATAAACACATGCATGTACATGCGTGCACGCACATGCACACATACACACACACACAAACACAACTCTTGTGCTGGGGTTTTGATAAACATTGCTGCAATGTTGTTTTGAGGAGACTTGACTTCTTTACTATTTTGATTCTTCCAATCCATGAACATGCTATATCTCTTCATCTTTTTAAATATTTGATTTCTTTTATCTTCATTGTGTAGTTTTCAGCATGTAAGTTCTGTACATGTTTTGTTAGATTTATACCTAAGTTTTTTATCATTGTGATTGTAAATGGTATTGCATTTTTAATTTGTCATCCCATGTTCATTTTTAGTATAAAAATACAGTTGATTTTTTTGTATGTTTATCTTGTATTCTGTGACTTTGCTAAACTCACTAGTTTTAGAATTTTTATTGTTTGTTTGTTTATAGATTTCTTGGGATTTTCTACCTAGACAATCATGTTATCTGCAAATAAGGACAGTTTTGCTTCTTCCTCTATAATCCCTATGTCATTTATTTCCTTTTTTGCCTTATTGCATTGGCTAAAACTTCCAGCAGTATGTTAAATAAGCCTTGTTCTTGGTTTTAGGAAGAAAATCATTCAGTCTTTCACCATTAAGTATAATGTTATCTGTAGGTTTTGTAGATGCTCTTTTTTCAAATTGAGGAAATCCTATACGATTCCTACTTTTGCTGAGAATTTTTAATCATATCTGATGGTTAAAGTTTTTTCAAATGCTTTTCCTGCATTTATTGTTATTAACATGTGATCCCCACCCCCTTAGCCTGTTAATGCCATGTATTAAATTGATGAATTTAAAATATTGAACCAGCCTTGCTTTCCTGAACTGAGCCCCACTTGGTCATGGTATATAATTTATTTTAATGTATTGCTGCATTATATTTGCTAATATTTTGTTAAAGACTCTTGTGTCTATATTAATAAGAGATATTGGCCTATAGTTTTATTGTACTGTCTTCATCTCGTTTTGAGATAAGGGTATTTTGAGCTTCATAAAATGAATAAGAAGGTATTCCTTCCTCTTCCAATTTCTGCAACATATACTGCAAAATTGGTGTTAATTCTTTTCAAAAATGTGTGGTTGAATTCTCTTGGGAAACCATCTGGGCTTAGAGATTGCTATTTTGGGAGTTTTAAAATTCTGAATTATTAAATTTTTAAGAGTTATAGCACTATTTAGGTATTTATTTCATATTGAGTAAGTTGTAGTAGATTATATTTTGTGAAAGTTCAATCCATTTCATCTAAATGATCAACTTTCTATATGTGGAGTTGTTCATAGTATTTCTTTATTTTCTTTTAGATGCCTACAGTGCCTGTGGCGATATTCCTGTTTCCTTCTTGATATTGTTAATTTGTGTCTTTTCTCTATTTTCTTCGTCAGTCTTAGTACGGGTTTGTCAATTTTATTGATGTTTTTGAAGAACCAGCCCTTTGATTCATCAATTTTCTCTATTGTTTTTATGTTTTAGATTTCATTGATTTCTCTTACCTTTATTATTTCCTGTCTTCTGTTAGATTTGGTTTTATTTTGTTCTTTGTGTAGTTTATTGAGGAGAGAGGTTAGATGATTGATTTGAGACTTTTCCTCTTTTGTTATGTATGCATTATTATAAATAAATACATACTCTTTTACCTTTTTATCCCATTTATAATATAATTGTGTTAAAATATTTCCTCCATATACATTTAGAACCCTTTCATACAGTGTTATAATTTTTGTTTTAACCATCAAAAATACTTCATAAAATTCAAGAGGAGGAAAAAATAAATATATTAATTTTATAATATATAAAATATATAATTTAACCATATTTTTGCTTATTGTGTCTTTCCTTCCTTCCTGATATTCCAACATTCCTTTTTTATATTTCCTTTCTGTTTGGAGAACTTCCTTTAGCCATTCTTTTAGAGTAGGTCTGTTGATGACAAATCCTCTTACATTTCCTTTACCTAAAAATAAATTCCTCTTTATTTCTGAAGAATATTTTTGCTACTCTCAGGTTCTGTGTTGACAGTACTTCCTTTTTAGTACTTGAAAAATATTGTGCCACTTTCTTATGGCCCTTATGGTTTCTGATATTATTTTAAAAATAATTTCCCTGTATGTAAGGTATCAATGTTCTCTGACTCCTTTCAAGACTTTGTGTATAGTTTTCAGAAGTCTAATTATGATGTTTTGGCATGGGTTTCTTTGGATTTATCCTTTTGGGTTTGCTCAGCTTATTGAAGGTTTATATCTCTTGTCAAATATGGGAAGTTTTTAGCCATTACTTCTTTGAGTAATTTTTCAGACCTTCCCTTTTTCTCCTTTCTGGGGATTTGATGACACGAATGTTAGATCTTTGGCTATAGTCCCACAGTCCCTGAATCTCTGTTCACTTTTTCTCAGTATATTTTCTTTATTCTTCAGATTGAGTAATTTTTCTTTTTCTATCTTTCAGTTCAGTATTTCTTTCTCTGTCCCCTCCATTCAGCTGTTCAATCCATCCACTGATGTTTTTATTTTGGTTATTGTGCTTCTTGCTTCTAAAAGTTCCATTCGATTTTTTATACTTTTTACTTTTTTGCTGATAATTTCTATTTCTTTGTTGAGGCTTTCTATTTATTCTGTAATTGGTCTTTAAAGCATTTTTTTTTTTTTTATCATGGCTTCTTTAAAATTTTTGTTTCATAATTTTAGCATCTCTGTCTTCTCAGTGTTGGGATCTAATGAATTTTTTTTCATTCATTTTTTAGATCTTCTTGTTGTTTGATATGATCAGTGATTTTTTAAATTAAAATCTAGACATTTTCATATTGTTATGAGATTTTTGGATCTTATTGAAGCCTTCTGTTTTTAGCTAACTTTCTTTACCACTGATTTGGCCGGGGAAACAGGGGCACCACTTTGTTACTTGTAGGTGGAGATAGACATCCAAGTTCTTCACTCAGAATCCCTTAAATCAGAGGAGGGGCCTTCCTAAGCAGTAGGAGGTCTGACTCCCACATAGTCTCTAGTGATAGTATGGTGGGAGCTGGCCTCGTTGCTGTTGGGAGATTGGTAAAGTCCTAGCTCTTTGGTGCTTGGTTGATATAGAATGATTATTGTCTAACATTTTTCTCTCTTGATAGGATGTTCCTTTTCTGTCTTTTGGGTAGAGACAGCAGGTTTTCACTGTTTTTTTTTTTTGTCTGATCTCTTTGGCATTTCTGGATTGCTGGCTCCTTCTGCTTTAAGTCTGGGATACATGAGGCAAACAGAAAACCCAGGGAACGCACCACCATGTTGTTACCTGGCACTGAAGTACCTTGCCAGTTTACCTTCCCCTCTTCAACTTTCATGTTTGTTTTATGTGTAATGGCCAGTGTTTTTAGTCATATTAACTTAGTGAGACGCACAGGGAAAAGTGCACCTATTGTGTATTCCTGTAAGTGACATTTCCTAAAACTCTAAAACTCTAGCAAACATCTTTTTGTTCACCTTCCTATAGTTAATATGGAATCACAGATTTCATTTTTGGACACAATTTTTTCAGTGACTCTATCTCTTTTGTTTTTATAGGCCGTTGTTTTCAGATAACAGTATAGCCTTGCTTAAATTGGTGTCAGGGATCTTATGATATATCCCGTTCAACCTATAGATTCCTTAAGAGAGATGCCTCTTGTTTAAAACCACTGATGGATGGAGGCATTGATGTAGTTAAACCAATGTCATGGCTAATCTAACAGTCTGGAGTTCTATCTTGAAATGTATTTGAAGATATTTTCATTAGCACATTTGTTGTAGTGGGTTCAAAATCATGGAATCTCTAAGTTTCAAGGAACATTAGCTGGATTACCTCCTTATTTCAAATCCTTGGCAGATAAAGATTCATGGATTGCTAAAGCACTTCCACTGATTCATATGGAATAACCAAGGTCATAAAGGGAAACTTGTAGGCCAGAAGTAGTGAGGTAGGAATGTATGCAAAGTGGGTAGCAATAAAAAGTATGCTGTGATAATCTACACACAGGTAATGGGTATTAAAGTCTAATTGCTGTAGATATGATTTACAGTGCTTTATAACCCTTTTTATTTAATTTATTTCACTATTATATTATCTGTATGTTGTAAAATGATTTGTTGGCTGGTGGGCTGAGTATATTGTAACTGTATTCTTCAGTGTTGCCTACCTTCTTCTTCACATTTTAAAAATACAAATAGTTGAGAATGGGGCATCAAGTGTATTACATACAAGCAACTTCATTCTATGTGATTAATTATGTGACTTACTGGGGAATAATTTGTGCTAACAGTGAGCTGATAGAAGAACTAAAGGTTTTTATGACATAGCAGTGCAGTGTTAGAGTCTTGTTTGTTTATATGCCTTGTGGTGATCAAAAATGACATGCTAGAATTATCATATATAAGCCACTATCAAAGAATCTTTGATGCCAGGTATTAAGAAATATCCTCTGTACCCTCCTCTGAATTGAGGGTAATCCCTGGATTTGTTCAGCTGTCTTAGATTAAAATTCAGTTACTGAAGCCCAAGACACAGCAAATATACTGTCTTCTCAACTCCACATAATGCAGATCTGAAATTCTGCAGTTAAGGCTTAGTCACATGAAAGCTCTGCAGGGCTAATCAGTGGACTTTTCTCACTGCTTTTCATAATATATTTTAGGATGGGTAGGCTTGTCTGAATGGCTCAAAGATGGAAATAGGCAAAAATGTTATTAATATTACATGAAATTAAATTATGGTTAATGCGGCTATACTGCATAGTTGATTGGGGGATAATTCTAGTTTACAACTGTTGTCTTGGCATAATTATTAACAGTGTCTCTTTCACTCTCAAAGTGTCCTTACTTAGTCAATAAATTATAGGTCACCTCGCTATGCTGTGTGTGTTTGTTCTTCTTTTTTTGCCAGCCACAGATCCCATGAAAAATATCCAACATTCAAATAATGAGCTTCTGATTATTCTAGCACTGATGTGCAACATGAGATGCAATGTGTGTGTGTGTGTGTGTGTGTGTGTGTGTGTGTGTGTGTGTATCTGGTTCGATTGCTTTGCTGGTTTGTGGAATGAGGAAGCAAGAGTTTTATAAAACACAGTTGAATCAGAGGAAACCTTAGAACCTATCTCTCCTACTACCTGAATAAAAAGGGAGACTTGAATTTATTTACAACAGGTATTATTGACTCTTCTTTTGTATCATGAGCCTTTTAACAGTCTAGAGAGCCTATGGAGGCTTTTTTAGAATCATGTTGTGAATACATACAATAGAATTCATTGGATTTCAAAGAAAATCAATTACGTTGAAATGTCATTATGCATATTAAAAATATGTGATACAGTAATATATGTCCTTCTTTATGAATGCATTAAATAGCAAGATCTATCAGCAGGTCTAATAACAGCTATAATTTAAAAGAGGTAGTAAACAAAAAATGTTTTGAGATATCTGCCACAAATGTAATATGATGTGAAAATACCTGTGATTTCTACTGGTGACATAGTCACACATTCTGCCAGTGCTAATGTGCTCTATGGTCTGCATCTCATAACTGTACAAAATGCTAAATTACAGCTGGAGGGTAGTGAAAATGAAGAAGTAATACTTTTTCACCCAAATTCCTAGACCTCATGACTTATATCAAGGTACCTCTTGGCTGGAGGAGGGAATGTCTATAGACCCTAGGTTAAGTATCCCTGCTCTAAAATAATATTAACTAAGTTTGAGGAAGGCAGATTATTTTTCATACCTATTTAAGTAGGTATGAGGTTAAGGTAGCAAAATAGCCCAAATAAGGTAGAATCATGCTTCTTGGTAGAGTAAATAAAATCAGATACTTTTATTTAAAAAAAATTCTCTTTGTGTGCATTCAGTTTTACAAATGTCTGCTTTTTTGTCACGAACACTGCAGATCAAGTAAAATATCTTCCATTTTTATATAGAATTATGATGACAACATCTTTCCATTTTATTCCATGACACCATTCTCTCCATTCAGATCTCACTGGGTTCACAAGCTTGAGAGACTGTATATACTTTCAGAGAGTAACAGATGGCAGCATTCCACCAATCTTTCTGGTCATTTATTGGATCAGTGGATCATAGGTGTTTGTTTGTCAACTAATATGTTTTTTTCTCTTTCTCAAAGTTAGGGTTACACCCAGAGTCAGTACTAGCCACATTGCCCAGTGCTGGGGTATGTTCTCAAGGTCTCAGAGAACCAGAAATAGCAGAATGGATACTCCATATTACAAAAGAGAGCCCATGGTCTATGTTGAAAGAGGTATTAAAAAGGTAAGGCAAAGTGTCTGGAAGGATGCAGTTAATAGGTTGGAAAGTGCAGTCTAACGCCAAAGAACTGATGACAGGCTCCAATTCGATTACAAATTAAGCTGGAGGTGTATAGGGCTCATTGTGATTGGGTTCTGAAGACATTGGTGCCAGGATCCACTGGTGATACAAGGTACTAATTCAAGGTAGATATGTGCAATCCTTTCCTATCACTTTTCTGTATTCTATGCTCTTGTTATTATCAGGTCCATGTTCTTGCCCTTATATCTGACATGTATTCCATAATGGGACAGCTGATGTTTGGTGGGTTTGAGCAAAATAAGTGAGACAACAGTTGGCTTCCTTCCCATTTGTCTCCTTTCCTAGTCTGGCCTATTTCTCGTGTTAATCATAGGTCTGATCCTCCTCTAGACTGAGATGGCACTGGGAGAAATCTGGTTGGGGCAGGAGCTCTACAATTATGTATCATTTCAGATGAACCACCTTCCCTAACACTCCAACATAAACAGAAGAAATCCCCTTGCTTCTCTGGGCTTAATACTGAGGGCAGGATACACTTCTGACTATTTTTTAAGTGGCAGCCCCTTCCTGTTCCAGACCTAAACTGAATTCACAGAGAAGAAAGTCATTTTGGGCCTTAGAATGTGAAAGCATGAGCATATAAGAGTGGGTAAGAACAAGAGAGTGGATATGAAAGGCTCATTACGGCCCATCTCTATTATGTTACCCAGGTCCTTTTTAAGTTTCTCTAAAGGCTTTTTATTTGACTGTTTCTCCCACCACGACATGCATCAAAGAAAGACAGGAATGAAGATCGAACATGTGTTAACATAAAGTGTTTCTGCCATAAATAAAAAGGCAGAAAAATCACCGTGCATGTTCGGTGGTGATGGGAGACTTAGCTTCCAGCAGCAGGGTTGGGAAAAGCCTGGAGAGGGGCCCAGGTTTTACAAAGTCAGAATGTGTCAGGGGATAGAGGGTGCAGGGCAGCTAGATGGAGGGGGTGCGGTGTCCACTCTTCTCTTCTTTTGGCTTGAGAACAGTGTGATAAGGAGAAAGGAGAAGAAAAGCCATAAAGTGAGCAGCTATGAAACAAAACGGAGGGAGGGTGACAAGCAGTTCCCAGCTGCCAGTACATTTCAGTGCATCAGTGTTGATTTTGGACTAAAACCTTCTTTTCAGCCAAGCAGGCAGGCAGAGGTGAATTTATCAGGTGTGATTTTTATCAGAACCCACCATATGAGGTGGCCAGCAGTCCCCGCGGGACCCTAGTGCCTGTGATTGGCTCTGACACATCGTGCCAAAAGGGCTCTTATTCCAAAAATGATCTTCTTTTTTAGATGGTATTGAGTTGGGACTGATTTTGATAGCCAGTTTCAGTCAAGAATCATAAAGTTATTGCACATTGAAAACCGTTGGTATGAGAATCATTCTCTCCCTCATCATTTCACAGGGCTGCAAGGTTACAGAAAGGTCTAATCAATTGTCAAACTCGCTTTTATCACCGAGAAGGTGGTAAAAAAAAAAAAAAAAATCTAACTGCCCTACTGTAGGGGGTTCTTTGACTACACAGCACCCTTTCCCACATACAATGCGGCTGTGATTAATGTCCTCCCACCTCAGACCTTGTTAAAACCTGTTCTCTCAAGCAGCCTGGTGGAGCACAGTGAGAGCAGGGCCGAGGTTGCATAAATCAACGTGTTCTCACAGCCCCCAGGATATCCATTATAGATGCCAGCTGGATGGCTGGAAGATAGAGAAAAATGAATATTGTATCCTGTGGCCTTTTGCCTCTAATGACCACTTTTCAACATTTTTGAAGGCATGATTAAATTTTGATAACTGGGGAAGTCACTCTGAGCAGGCTGAAATAGAGATAAATTGACGGAGGGTCTGACATCTCAGTGGAGAGCAGGCAACTAATTAGTGTGTGAAGCGCACTCTGAAAGAGATGTAAAAAGGAGGCAGGTTTAATCAGAGGAACTGCTGAGGTACAGGAACAGTCAGGGATAATTGCGGCCTAGGTAGAAATCACAGGCTCAATGAGCGGCTTTCTCTGTCCGCTTGATTGGCAGCCGCTGACCTAGTGGCCGGCACCCTTGAACCCTTTACAACAGTAACAGCCTTGTCAAAGCAATTTGCTTGCAGCTCTCCGTGACCAGTTATTTCAGCCGCCGATCTGGGACACCCAATTTCAAAGGGCGCTGTGCTCTCCCCTGGCTGGAGGGAGCTGGGCGGAACAGCCTCATTGCCCTTTCTGCCCCCAACCCTCCACAGCCCACTCCCACTTAGGCATGCTCCTAGGAGGCTTGTACAAAGATACTGTGTCAGGGCCATTCGGCTGTTCATTTGGGGTACAGAGGTGCAGGGCCGTGAAGCCGTGTACGGGAATGCGGGGGTCTGGGGTGGGGGGGGAAGGGAGTGCCAGTGGTGCAGAGGTGACTCCACGAGAGGACTTATCGCTGGAGGAATGGCGGTCTCTAGTTGCCTGCTTTTTCAGGCCGTGAGGCATGCTAGGCAAGACTGGTGTGGCTATCCGCTGTCTCCACCTTCCTTCTTGGGGATGTGTGAGGAGGCTCAGAGGTGGCCCAGTTAGGCCCTTCCACCCCTTTCACAACTGGCTGGAAGATGCCATCATAGCATGTAGGCATTCATTGTATTTTATTCATTGTTTTGTATTTAAACTGGTAGGATTTTATTTCTAGCAGGGAGTTTTCTGACTTAAATTTGTGTTTAGGAAGGTAACCTTTATCCCCCCCTCAAAGCTGCATTAGCGACTAAGACTTTATTTTTTCCCTTTATTATGTTGTGTTTGGGAAAAAGGAGGTTAGAAAGAGGAACCAAGATTGCAAAGAGATGGGTAGGAAGCCCCCAGGGGAGTGGTATACAGGCTCTATCCTTTAAAGTAGGTGAATTAGTGTTTCTTCCTCCTCTTTTCCGTCTCCCTCTCCCTTTGGCCTAGAGCTTACTAGTTTCTCTTTTTAAATGATCAGTCACCTGGACATGGGAAAATGCCCCAAACCAGAGTGGTTGATGTGATTTATATTTGTAGTGACAGCTTGTGATTTCAGAGAAGCCTACAGTGAGAATTACCATTTTTTTCTTTTTTTTTTTAATGTGGCATTTTTTTCCCCACATAAAAATTGATCCTCTGATTGTTACACAGAGGATCTCCTTACGTTCATTGAATGTCCTGGTCCTTTTACATTTGCTATGTGACTTGGCCAAAGGGAGCTTCTAAGGCTTGTATATCACACGTGGCTGCCTGCTTGGTGAAAATGGGCATGGCTTCAAATGGTTGCTCATTTCCCTGAGCACACCTATTGAATGTCGGATGGAGAGGCTGCTGCAACCTAACTTATGGGATCCTCCTCCCAGTCCTATTCTCCTTAGAGACTGGCTCCTCTAAGTGAAGACCAGTGAATGTTCTCTAGTGTCCTTGCCTAAGAGTTCCTCAGGAAGCTGGAAGATTAGGGGCCACATATTACTGTCCCCAAAGTGACACCTGGCCTCACAATTCCCAGTCCCTAAGAGATGGGTACTTGTCATTTTCAACGTAGTACTCCCATTGCTTACAGTAACAACATGGTAATTTACATTCCTTTCCTTCTCCATATCTTAGTTGGGAAGTGCCATGCAGAATGACATGACAGTATCTGGACTGTAGGCTCTCCCAATTCCTAGATAAATAATTACAATGCATCATGATAAATAAAGTAGGACGAACACCAGGGATGCTGTGGAAGGACAGAAGAAGGTGTCTGCGTTCTGCCTTGGTAACTGAGGAATGCTTCAGAGAAAATTGAAGGATGAGTATGAGTTTAGCAGGTGAAGATGGAATTGAACTGAATTCTCTGCAGAGAAAAGAGGATGTGCTCCATCCTGAAAAGTCCTTGGAGGGCACCATGGATTCAGTGAGCACTTGGCCATGGCCCAGGCATCCTGAAGACCATCACCAGTAAGGCAGACGGCAGCCAGATTACAAGAGGTCTAGGATGAGGTTGAGGCCACATCTGCATCCATTTTAGCACCAAAGCTTGTATAATACCTGGCGCACAGTAGGCGCTGAATAAATGTTAATGAATGAGTGAAGAGACAAATGAGAATGTTAACAGGGAATCTTGTGACATTTTTAAAATAAGGAATGAAACTGGTGGATAATGTGGAGGATGGTCCATCTTTCAGGGGATACTAATAGTAAGGAGACCAGGTGAAATAGACCAGGAGAAGGAAGGCAGGAAGGGCTGAAGCAGGAACATATCCTAAGGAATGCAAAGGAGGGCACAGATTCAAGAGATGTTTTGGAGATGAACCTACAGTGCTCAATTGGATATGGAGAATTAGAAGTTGAGGGAGACAATCCTGGCAACGCCTTTAGGATATGTGGCTTGGGTAAGTATAAATAGTATGGCAGAGCTAGAGTGTGGTTGTGGGACAGAGCAAAAATTAAATAGGACTGAGCACCTATAGAGTTCAGCCAGGCATCTTTGGGAAGGGAGGTGGGGAGAGTGCCAATAAGGCTTATCACCAACATCTCCCCAAATTCTCCACTGTGGGTTTATGGGTCTGTGTTTATTTCAGCTGGTCATCTCATCCTTCATTGGTATGTTATGAAATTTTGATAAGTGTATAAAATTATTTTCCCTTGAGTTTTAATACTGTTAACTATGATTTCTGTTCTGTCATATGAGAATGTTGAGTTGAGTGGATTGTCATTGTATTAGATAGATTGTGTGGAGTAGGGTACAATTTATTAAAAGTAATAGAAGGAAGAATAGCATTATATCAAAGCTGATACTAAGGAAAATGGTACATACATATATTATAACATTTATTTATTTAAAAATATATTGCTTATCGTGCCAGATATTTGTCTAAATGTTTTACAAACATCAATTAATGAATTAATTTTTTTCTAATATCCCCATGAGGAAGATGTCATAATTATGTGTGTTGTGCAGATGTGGAAAATGAGGAACAGAGATGTTAAGTCACTTCTGTGATTGCCATCATAGTGTTTGCTAATACCTCTAAACTTTTCTTGTGGTGGGATAATTAAGATCTGTTCTCTTAGCAAGTTTGATGTCTATAATGTAGTATTGCTGTCTATGGTCACACACTGTACATTAGATCTCCAGGATTTATTTATCTACTAGCTGCAAGTTGTCCCCTTGAATAACATCTCCCAACCCTTCCCCACCCCACACCCAGCCCGTATAGATACTAAGTAGAAGAGCCCAGATTCAAACCCAATTCTCTTTCCAATGTCCCTGCACCTATCCACTCCTGCAGGCTGACTTCTCTTGTTAAATTGTGTCCTGTGTGGATAGTTGCCAGTTCAGGAAGTGATGAGTAGTTGGGCCTGAAGAGTAACCCCATACAAATGATGTCACAATTATAAACAGTTTTATAAACATGGCGACAGCATTAAACGTTAGAAAGGATTCACTTATGGTAACTATTGAGGACATGTTTAGTGTTATTTTCAATTTTCAATCTTTTCCATCCATTTATATCTGCTGATGAAATGTTTAATATTTCGCAAACACAAAATGGTTGAGAATCCCTAGTCAAATATTTCCATTGATTTTGTCCAGAATTCAACCCCTTCCCACTCCCCTGGGAAAGGATTTAGGCCCAGCAGGCATGGAGTCTGATAAGGTGGATCTGTGATATTGAAGTAGAACTCCAAAATTAATTCAAGAGCTCTTCAGATGTGTGTGAGTGCCTGTTGCATCTGTCTGAAGACTTTGGAACTACCTATTGGTGAAAAAGAAAAGATTATGGAGTCAGACCACCTGAATTCAAACCCTGTCTTCACCACTCACCAATCATGAGACTTTGGGAAGGTTACTCATTACTTTGCCTCTCTGTGCCTCACTTTCATCAACTGTGAAATGAGGATAATAATGGTCCCTGCCTTAGAGGATCATTGCAAGGTTTGCATGCTCAGAATAAGCTCTCAATATGTCTGCTTTTATTAATCTGCCATTAGCACCCCAGAAATCAATCCATCTACCTCATCTCCCCACAAATTCACCTCTGTCTCTTTTGTATCCCTGTAACACCTGTCTGAATTGTTAATACTGCAAAGATAAGGTATTTAGGAATGGGGTTCCATAACTTACTCCTCAGATGAGACTGCACATGTAGATGGAGTGGGGCATTCAGAGAGATGTCTTCACCTGACACACTCCTTCCCAACTATGCTCACTGTGTCCGTAATTAAAACAAAAAACAGAAACAACCCACAAAATGGCTGGTATATGAGGCATTTAGAAAGTGCCAGTATAGCTTTAATCCTGTGGTTTTCAGAACGTCCATAAACCCTTTACTGTTTAAAAAACACACATATGGGTGTACCTTGAGGGCATTATGCTAAGTGAGGTAAGTCAGAGAAAGATAAATACTGTATGATACCAGTTTTATATGGAATCTAAAAAAGCTGTACTTGTAGAAACAGAGATTACAATGGTGGTTACTTGGAGATGTGGTGGGAGATTTGGGGAGATGTTTAAAAGTACAGCTTACATCTAGTCGATAAGTCCTAGGGATCCAATGCACAATTTAGTGATTATAGACAACAGTACTCTATTACAGACATCAAACTTGCTAAGAGAATACATCTTAATTATTCCCACCAAAAGAAAGAAATAATTATGTGATGTGATAGAGGTGTTAGCTAATGCTACAATGGCAATCATACTGCAACAGTTAAATGTATCAAGTCAACAATGTGGTACACTTTAAATTTATATAATACAATATTACATGTCAATTATATCTCAATTAAAAATACAATGAAAAATGTATCTCTTCTGATGATCATAATTCTATAAGTCCATGTTATTTTAATGATTCTATTTCTTAATGTACTTCCCATGTACAAAATTAGCGTAACTGATGACACACTCTCATAATTAGTCCATACACAGCTGGCTTCTTTTTTCACTCTTTGTTGTTAAAATTATGTGCCACGGTAAAGGGCCCCAGTGATGTGCCTAAAGCAGGGCAGTGGAAACTGTTTGGCCCCCATAGGAAGAAGTATTTTATCACTAACATTGTTTAGAACTGCAAGGACATGGTGATTGATAAAAAGAAGACCCAACTTTTGGCCAGTGTTACTATTGTTATAAATTCTCTGGACGGTGCACTCCTTATTGCATGAGCCTGTGTCCTGCCCCTGGTGCACCACTAACATGTACAAATCATAAACGTCCACTCGGTCAATGTTACATACCTACACCCTCTGATAACCACCATGCAAATCAAGATGGCGAATGTTTCTAACACCTCAGAAGTTTCCTTCATGTTCTTCTACATCAATATTCACCCCCACTCCCAACTTAGAGGTAACCACAATTCTGACTTCTGTCAACATGAGTTAGCCTTGCATGTTCTTAAACTTCATATGAATAGAATCATGTGGTAAGGACTCTTTTGAGGAAGTCTCCTTTTTCTTAATGTTGTGTATTAAATTCATCCAAGATGTTGCATGTACTGGTAATGTGTTCTATTTTGCTACTGTGTAGTATTATTTATATAACGATGCAGCAATTTATCCATTCAGATACTGGTGGATGTTTGGTTGTTTTCATTGTTTGGGATACTATGAGTGAAGCATCTATGAAGGTTCTTATAGACATATGCTCTCATTTTCTTTGAGAATATACATAGGGGTGAGATTCTGGGAGGCGGGGGACATCCTCCTGGCATGGAAGATAGGTTTAACTTTAGTAGGTACTGCCAAACTGTTTTCCAAAATGGTTGTGCCAGCATGGTCCACTTTTATTTATTTAATTAATTGTTTTTAAAAGTTGAAAAAGTATTTACATACCCACCGCTGCCTTAAAAATGAAGAAACTGATTAGACAGAGATTTAGTGCTTATATGTATCATGCATCTAGAAAAATGCCATAGATGAGAGTGACACCAGGTTTTTTGAATCCTAGGACAGCTCTGTCTCTGTTACAGTTTCTTTTTTTAACAACTCTTTAGAAAACATTGAGTTATCTGTAAGCAGGAAAGATACTTGTAAGGCATATACTGGGACAAAATAGGGAGGAGAAAAAAAATTCAAATTTTGGCCAGACAAAAATGTGCATTTGGCCCTTCTGCCAAAGAACTTGCTGGCAGAGAGCAACACTGCCTGTCGGACATGGATGCTGGCCTGATTCCCGGCACAACCTGCTTATACTTTGTTTGGCATCATAGATTCAAGATTTTATGTGCCCACAGGGCCAATGCATGGCATCCTCGACAAGACTTCTTGTATTCACCATTAAATGTTTCCTTTCATTCAGAAAGATAACCTATACCCTTGCTAAACAAAGTGTGGTCCAAGGAACAGCAGCAAGACATCAATGGGAGCTCATTGGAAATGAAGATTCCCAGGCCCCACCCCAGACCCCACCCCAGACCTTCAAAGGCTGCATTTCAGCAAGGTCCCCTGGTGATTTTTAAATTCATTAAATTTTGGAAAGCACAGATTTGTACTGTGGCGGATTAGAAGTCCCTTTCTCCTGCTTTGGGGTTTTTTGGGAATGTGAGTTTTCATCTCCGAATCTCAGTTTCCCAGCCTGAGAAGTGGGGCTAACGATATGTACTTTGCAGAGTTGCGATAAGACTAAAAGATAAAATAGAGGAGAAACAGCAACAACAATTCCAGAAAAATGTTGATATTTAGCCAAGTGGTAGCTGGTCTTCATAGAGGTATTTTCAAGCAAGATGGGTTCCTCTAAGTTTCTCAGTGGTGAAATGTAAGCCTTTAGCTATTGTAAGCACTCGGCATCCAGTGCCCGGTCCTCCCCTTCCTCACCTGTGCCAGCACTGCAGGAGAATTAAGTGTCTGTAAATGTCAGGCCCACGTTGGAGCTGTCTGTGGAAGTTACCGAAGCATGAGGGCCAGGCTCCCGGTCTGCCTCAGCTGATGCTCTTTGCTGACTGCTCTCTGAAAGCCACAGAACTTAACTTAAAAAAAGAGAACAGCAGCCATGGAATCAAAAGAGCAAAACACCCGCCAGGATAATAAGCAGGCTTTCCAAGGGAAGTTTGTTATATAATAGGACACAGACATTCATGGGGGAGGAGGAGGGGAAAAGGGTTGGCAGAGGGGAGATGTGACATGTCAGAAAGGCTGGTGTGTATAAATATTGCTCAGAGGCAAATTAAGGATTTTGAAAAATAAGCAAGTAAGGGTCTTTCCAGCTGAGCTGTCTTGAAAAATGAGATGTCCCCGAAGCAGAAGTTAGTGTATTTTTCCTGGTTGAATAGGAAAAATATGTTTGATTGGACAGATGTCTTTAACGATGATAATTACATGGGTACCTGAAACATTACCTGCCTGGTCATTTTCTGCAGGGTTCATATCAGTGGAACATATTTTAAAAATATGGGTTTTATTTAATGACCTTTCTCTCTTTTCCTGTTACTAGTTTTCACTGTATGATTTCTGACTTTGGTTTCAGATTGTACAGGAAAGCAGTTTAGAAGGGCTGGGTGATAAAAACAGGCCCCATCAATTTTTATAGGGCCAGCAGCAGTGATGACTTAATTGCTACCTTGTGAAAAGGCTGTGATCCTTATGCTAAATTATTTAAGAAAGAGCTTTCAATGTACGTTTTCAGAATTCTGTCCCGTCTCTTGGCATTTGAACTAGTACCAACAATTTGAGTGCAGAGAGGCTGAAGAATAGAAAGTTCACGGCTAATTTGCATTACAGGATTTCACCAGCTCAGTGGAGCTTGGGTGCTGGAGAGGGTGAACACGGGGAGGAAAACACAGACTACGTACATAATGAGGGCAGTCAATCCAACGCGGTAGCCAGCACGCTTCCTTTTGTTTCAAATGGAGTATTGTACCTCCTGTCACGATGACATACTCAATTAAGCGATATCCTATTATTCTTTCTCACCCTATGGGATTTAATAAAAACATTATTGAAACCAAGAGAAATCATTCTAAACACAAGCAAAGGAAAATTCTTTGATTGGAATTATAATGACATCTTTCACATTCGCTGACAGGTAAATTATGAACATTTGCAGCAAAATTTGGGAGCATAATGTTAATTTGAACTAAGTTCAGACTATCTGCAGGGCTTTTATTTTCATAAATGAGTGTCAAACTGTTGAGAAGGAGGGAAGCTACTGCTTCTTTCTCTGGAAGGCAATGCCTGTAGCATTTATCTTATAGATAGTGATAATAAGTACAAAGTAATGAGGGTCAGATTAGGACATGGTGCTTCCTTATGAAGCAGTCATTTCTCAGAACTCTCTATAGTCTGAAGCTTTCATGGGAGGGTGGATGATTTTCATTTTCACTTATTGTGTGCATCAATTTCCAAGTATGATGTGTCCAACTGATAATATTTTCAAAGCTGCTGATTTTCTAATGCTTCAGCATAATTGTAAAAAAAAAAAAAAAAAAAGGTTACATCAAATTATTGCTGTCCCAAACTTGGGAGATTTTGAATTTTATTTCCTGGGGAGGGAAAAGCCCCAACATGTAAACAACAATACCAAAACTTGCAAACAGACATTGAAAATATTTTGCAAGGAAAGAGAGTGTCTTAATATGCGCTAAAGTCAGTGTCTTAATATGCGCTATTTCTGGTGCTTGTTTTGGAGCTCAGACTCCTCCCAAGGGTTTCTTATCTACAAACCATGCAAAGAAAGTATAACTTTAGTGTCTCTTTCGCTGCTACTAATTGAAATGAGTCACTAAGAAAATTTTAAAAGGGGTTCATTGGAGCTTTAGCAATGTTTTAATAAGTTTGAACACTGAGCAGTACAAGGAATGAATGGATTAAAGCTGCATCCACTAAAACAGTGAACACATGCACTGTTAATTATAGAACATGTACTGTTCCTAGGAACTATAATTGTCACAAAATCCTAAAGACATCAGGGCATTTGATGTCATATAATCCAGCCCTAAAGCTCTATGGTACACCCACAATTTTATTGTTTGATGTCTGCTTGAACACATGAAATAAAGGGAAAATTAGAAATCCCATTAGATTTTAAATATGCTCTATTTTTTTAAAGAAAATTTAAATATTCACCCCATCTCTTCCTCTCTATTGATTTACTTTATGATCATAGATCTCTCTCTGGAGCCACATGGAAAATTCTGATCCCTTTGCTGCAGGACATAATTTCAAATTTATATATATATATATAAATTTCTATGTCACTCCCAAATTTTCCTCAGTATGAATACTTTAAGCAGTCATACAGTTATTTGTTCATGCAACCACTCATGCATCCAGTCATTTAACAACATTTACTGAATACATACAATGTGCCATTAGCTGCATAAGGCAGAAGAAATACAATATTAAATGTACACAATAACATTAAAATGAACTCACGATCATTTCTCATTTACCATTGTTATTGGCACTTAGTATGCATTATGTCATATAACTCTCACAATAACCTTATGAGAGAAGTACAATTTTTCTCTCCATTTTACAGATGTAAAAACTGAGGATTAGGAGAATTAAGTATTTTGCCTCTAAATTTATGCAGTGGTGAAACAGAAATTTGAACTATATTTGCTTTTAACTATTCAATTTTTACTCTGTAGCCTATGTTGGGAGATACACATGCAAACAATTACAATACAATTTAATATGTACTACATAATGAAGATAACATAAGAAACATGGAAGGAAGTGGATTTAAGTCAGACTACAGGGTTCAAGAGCATGTAATTCTTTGAAGATGCACTCTTGAAGAATGAGTAGCACAGGCAGGGAGGCGAGAAGATGATGTACAGAGTAGATGAGCATGAAAAGTTAAGGTAATGGCTCATAATAAATGTTACTAGAGCATACGGTACAGGGAGAGGTGGCTGGAGATATCAGGAAATCAATAGGAAATCAGGGATTAGAATTTGGAGAACTGCAAACAGCAAGGAAGCTAGAAAACAATCCTTAGAAAGTGGTGGGAAATTGTCAATGGGAAGTTAATAATTTGGTTTGCATGTTAGAAAGTTCTTTTTAGCAGCGTTTTCAAAGTTAAATTGGAGAGGTCTAGACTGGGAACTTGGAGAGCAATCTGAGGGGATATGGCACCAAGGAATACTTTTGAGTTTGTCTACAAATACTACACCCATAGAAGAAACTACTGCCCTCCAGGTGACTTCAAAGCCGCACAGATTAGAGTAGGGGGCACAGGATACCAGGGGTGTCTGCTTTGCATCAGAGGCTACTGACTTTGGGGCCTGTATGTACTTATCTTTCAAACTGTGCTTCTTAATTTCATGGGGCCAGGACTTTTATATTCTAAATGAATGGTCTGCCTTTGTTGCTGGTATGTGTGGCTGGCCAACTTTGCTGTTTGGCTGCCCCTTGTGTATTATTAAGTGCCCTTTTTCTACCAATTAAGCCCCAAAGATAACAGGAGCAAACTAATATGTGATTCAATAGAATCTTTGCAATATTTAAAAGTTCTAATATTAAGGACTATGTTGGGTTATTGAGCATTCAATTAAAGAGCCTCAAGTGTTTAATTTAGGATTTTCCATAGGACAGGTATTATTTGTTAATTAGTTAACTAAGGAACAAATGATTATTGAAAACATGCATTAGGATTAAGCAAGCTGCAAGAGAGATAAAGATATCTCCAAGGCAATTAACTCACTGTAATTTTAATGATAAATGTGTAATTAGACTCTTATTCTAAAGAGATTGTTTGGAATGTTTCTTGCAAGCATTAAACAGGCATGTAACAAGATATTTACTTATATAACAAGCAAAATGTAATTCTAATTCTTATTAAGCATCAGCCAATGTGTTCAAATGATACCTAATTTGCTAAAAGCAAAAAATTTACAAGTATTAGTACTTAAAAATATAATCCATTAAAAGCTTATGTAACTAACTTAATTACATTACAACTAGATTTATCCTCAAGCCTATTTATTTCACCTCTTAGACAATTATCTAAGACTTTCAAATGTATTATGACTTAATAAGCCAACATTTATACATTTATGTCTTCGACAATTGAGGGAATTACTAGTGCATCACAGAATAAAAATCTTTCTCCCTCTTTTAGTGTCAACTTGTCATGAGAGAAATAGAGTCCCTTCTTGGATGTCTAGAACCTACCACAATTCCTGGTACATGGTACTCCATAAATGTCTACTAAAGTGATTTGAATGAGCAGAATCAGGAAGCCTAGGTGTTTCTTGAAGTACATAATTGTTTCTCTCTCTTTTATTGTAATCCCCTGGCTGCCATCTCTGCCTGTGCTATTCTTCTGTATATTTTTTCTCTTCCAGCCAGCAGGCTGGTTGAGTAGGGGCTAGGGAAATTGTATCCCCAAAGGACTAGCATGGATTGTGGGTACTGTGGGAATTGCAATAACAATGATGATCATATTAATACCTGCAAGCATTTATTAAGCACTTATGGTTTTCTAGGCACAGAGAGAGACTCTTTATATTGTCAATAATGCTATGAAGTAGACCCTCCTCTTAGATTTGTATTTTAAATGGGGAAATTGAGGCTTAGAGCAGTTACATATTTTCCCAAGGTCATGCAGGTAATAAGTAGTGGACCCAGCACATCATCCCAGGTATTGTGAAGGCAGAGCCAATTCTTGCCTGAGATTGGATTTTCTTGACGCAGATCCTGAGATGGAGTCACTTGTACAACTGGTTTATGAGAACACGCTCTCAGGGGAAACATGTAAGGGAGTTAGCCAAGCAGGGTAGGGGAAAGAAGCTAGGCAAAGATATGACTTAAGTCTGATTGTACAGGGAGCTCTGGAGTATAAGCAACACATGGATAGTCCCATCTAAATGTCTGGGGCAGGAATTTGTACCCCAGAATCTTTCTCCTATGGGTTGTCCGCTACCCGTGAGGAAGAAGGCATAGCCTTACAGGTATGTTCTGATGGGAGGTAGCTCATTTTGGTAGAGGCCAGATCCTGGGACAAGTGTGTCTGGTTAGCTGTTGTAGCCAACTCTCACAAAAGCCGGAAGATGGGTACACCACCCAGTTACAGCAATTCTGGGCAGGGAGCCAGTATGAGTCTACCACAGAAACTGCTTCCGTAATCGTTATCTTAACTTCCATACCCTGATGAAGAACACAGGATTTTTGTCAAGCAGACTAGCTTTTTATCTGATCTGCACTTTCCTGGTTTACTGCCTTTGGGAAAATTGCTTAAAAATCCTAAGTCTCATTTTCGTCATTTGTATAGTAGGAGTCAGTACTATTGGTCTCATGGGATTGTTATGAAGACTAAATTGAGAATGTATATGAATGCATTTTGTAAACTAACGCAGAGCATGAATGTTGTTTGTGGTATTGTTATTGCTGTGTCTGACTTTCATGGCGCAGGGGCAGCCAGTAGGTGGCAGCCCATAAAACTATGGAAGTCGTGGTTCAGATGACAAGTTTGATTCAAGATGTCATAAGCATAAGGCCAGTGATATACAAAAAGGGAAATAACAATATGGGGATGAAACGGTACTTGAAAGGAGGATGGATTGGCCATCTAGACTCTTATAAGATTCCTGCTAAATATTGATAAACCTAACTAACGTGCAAAAATTGAGGGTCAGAAAAATTAATCTGAGTTCCACCGTGAGTAAATAGGAAGCCTGAGAGTCTGATTCAGATCATGTTAAATCTAAGTTCACATTATTTTTCAGTCATACCATACTCCGTTTTTGCCTTCAATATTGGCAGACCCATGTGATTTTTTCCAAAGGGATCTTCTCCTGCTCTCTTGATTCTATGAACAATGTCCCCTCTCCTATCTCAAGAATTTCCCATCCTGAATATCTTATGCCTTGGTTTTTTCCTCCTGAATCCATGTCAACTGCTTAAACTATTATTACAAATTCTGAGTGGAGCACTAAGAAACAACTTCTGATTTCTGTTTGGCTCACAATCAGCACTTACCCCTGAGACACATTTGGAGCTTTATTTGAAGCTTAAAATGACAACCAGTTCACCATAATACCATATTCAATGGAAGTCAGTGTGGAAAACTGGCTTGCTGTATGGTACTGAAGCTTTAATGAGGGACTACAAAGCCAGTTGATGCTGAGACTATGGATTTTAGTGGAAGGTCTATCATTTGTGAAGGAAAGAGATTTGATTTTTCAGGGGAGTCTAATTTTCCTCCAGAGAACACCATCATGTAGGCAATAACCAAGTAGCCATTAATTCAAAGGAACTATCTTTGTAAGAAGAGCTCTTAGAGAGTGATTGATTCTAACTGGTAGATAACCAAGTTCCCTCTCAATCAATCTCCCCCTGTCTCACTCTCATCATGTAATTATATTTAGATATAAATATTGAGTGCCTCCAATGTTTTCCATCCTTGTCCTAATGAAGTATGCAGCAAGGGGACCATCTGTGTTTTCCCTATTTTCCTGCATTTGCTCATAAAGTGGAAATCCTTCTTTTAACAGGGAAGTCTCAATGGCCTTACTTGTGTTTCATGGACATTCCTTAACCAATCATTAGCAGAGGGTAAAATAACTTTTAGACCATTTACAACAACTCCTTGAGTGGAGTTAGTCCACTTTTCCTTCTGAGGCAGTGCTTAGGAGACATGGATAAATGAACAAAACTGGGGTTCTGTTAGGATGAAGAAAAAGAATAGATGATGGATAGTCAACTAGCATAATAAAAATAACAATGATGATGTGATATATTAAAGTACATTATATTTTATATTTTCACCCTCTTGTTAATTGGTTAGAATATTTAGAAGAGGAAGAAGTTCTATAATTTACATCCTCAAATCCCCATCACCAACCTACAGAGACCTTTTCTTCCTAATGAAAATGAATGTGTCATAAAGCTTGAGGACATGAAAGCAAATCTGGAGCTACCAAGCTAGGAGATTTCCATGTGGCATGATATCCACCATGAGTAATTCTGAAAGTGTTATAAACACTCCTTTGGAAAAGGGAAGATGTTAAACTTCTTTTTATAGCCTGGTGAAGGAGCATGGTTTTGGAATTAGGCAAATCGATATTTAAATTCTTGTCCAGTAATTTTTCTCATGTTCAATCATTTTACACTTTAGCCTTATTTAGTTCACTTATAAGATGGTGATCATAGTGTCTACCTCATAGATTTGTTTTGAAAATTCAGTGGGATCAAATATTAAAAAATACTTGGTGCACAATGGTAAGATAATACTGTCAGTTCACTTTTATTGTAGGCCTGAGCATGGGCTAAGAATGGTGGGAAATCACTGGCCAGGATGTAGGAGAAACGCAGCCCATTACTTAAAGTAAGTTGATGTTATAGGCCCCCACTGGTGGCATGAGGATTGGCAAAAGAAAACAGGTTTGAGGCAAACTCAGTTTTGTCATGGTTTTGCTATGAGATCTGCAAACAATCAATTGACCTCAAGATTTCATCATGTCTGTCAAGATATTTAATTCCTGGCTTTACAAAAGAGTATGTGAAGAAATTTCTGGGTGCTTTGAATTTTCATGTAGTCTGTACACTGAATCAGACATTATGAAAAAATATGTGAAACTAATAATGGGTATTTATATACATGTACTTGTGATTTGAAAAAGTAATCTAAGTAACAACGTATTGTGAAATTTGTTATGTAGTGTGTTTGAATATTACTACGCATGCGGGTGCTTAAAAGGGAAGGGAACACTCATGCCCAGGGATTAATGGCTGATGGACTCTCTGCAAGAGGCATCATAATCTTTCCTTTTACGTGATACTGTGAAACTCACATGATATCTGTTGATTACAAGGCCACTGTTTTAATCAAGCACTGGATCCTGCATGTCTAAGGACTTGGAATCTCTTTGTACCGAGGAAACATCCTGAGCATAATAAATATGTTAAAATTGAAGTTTGGGCTTAGAGTTGTTTAACTCATGATATATATCATTTTGAAAAACTCATATTTTGACGCTGAGCAAATTTCCTTTATTTCCCTTACACAACTAGACTTAATTACTTTAAAATCCATCTTTTTAAAGGGCTTTTATCCAGAGACGATTGTCATGCATGGTATGATGACAACACTTAATTTAAGTTCTTTAAGGCATACTTTACTGACTGTCCAAGCCAAACTATTGGTTTGGCAGCTCCAAATAATCTCTCTTCACAAAGCATTTTTGATAGCATTTGTGAAAGTCTCTTCTCCCTGAAAGTCAAAATATTCTGCATAAACAATTAAAAAAATTGAGGCATGGTCTATTAAACAAACAGCAATGATAGACTCCAATATTTCACAATATCACTACTTGCTTAATAGGGTGCAAGCAATTTAAAAAAAAATCTGGTTGTTTTCTAATTATTTCCATTAACTGTTCAAATTTGAGCATTTTCACGATGTTGGTTATGAACAGTAGAAGTAAATCAAGTGATACTAATAATAATTTTCAATTAAAAAACACAAGCTAGAAAATTAGCTGCTGGCTCAGTCCAGTTGTTTGAAGATATAGGCTCCCTTTTCATTAACACAGACCTGCTTAAATAAATGAGTGTAGTTTTATTCTTGAATATACAGAAAGGTTGTCCAGGGCTCAAAAGATTCCAGGCTGGAATCTCTCAATAGTGATCATTTCTCCCTACCTCTTTGTTTCTTTATCCCCTCCTCATGTGTGCTCACCATCTTGCATTTTTGTATAATTTTGGGCTTTGTGGGAGAAGCAAAGTTAGATCAGGAAGAGGGAGAAAAACCAGTGTCAGCAAAGAAGCCATCTAGAACAGTATATACTCAGAATTCATAAATGAATAAGTTCCTTGGAAAGGAAAAGGGAATATTAGTGGTCCAGTATTATTCTTCTATATGGAAAGAGAAATATAAGCAGAGCAAACAGAGAGAAATGCTATCTAGCCCTACTTAACCTTGCTTTTTAGAGCTTCTTTGTTGTGTTGTCTACCTGCTTCCTGAATTTCAACTGAAGGGAAAAGTCCATGGAGTTGGTTTGTATGAAGTCATGATAGACAATGACCATAGGCTCATTAAAGAATAAGGGTTCCTTTAGAAAATAGTCGGTAACCACAAGATGGCCACAGGGTCTTGAAAATTAATTTGGGGAACGTAATCAATAATGTAAAGATTTTGTAGGCTATCCAATGGACACGTGTCCCATTTGGGAGACCACCTCAGGGATGATATAGATGCCTGATCTCTGCACTGTACACCTGAAACTGAAGCTGAACAATAATGAATGCCAACTATAAATATATGTGTGTGTGTATATATATATATATATATATATATATATATATATATATATATATATATATATATGCATATGGTTACAGGAAGCGGAGTACAGCATTAGGAATAGAGACAGTGGAAATGTAATGGCTCTGTGTGATGTCAGAGGGATAGCGGATGGGGGGAGAGGGGTTCACACAATGTGAGGGATATAAATGATAAACGTCTAAGTATTACTTTGTCTTGTACACCTGAAACTAATAAAAAAAACCTAATATATATATAAATAAAAGAATAAGGGTTCCACTATATTATAATACCATGCCTAAAACATTTAGAAAACATTGATGAGATTTCAGTGTTCAGCTTCTTCATTATTGCATGCTCTAGAAATGCCCTCAAATATATTTCTGATTATTGGATAAAATTTTATATAATTAATATAATTACTATAAGATTGTATGTGTGTGTGTGTGTGTATATATATATATATATATATATATATATATATATATATATATATATATATATGAAAGAAGAATGGAAAAGCAGCTACCAAACTGCTACTGTTTTGTTTGTTAGAAATAAGGAGAAATCTCTTCTCTCCTTCCCCCAGTTATTCAAATTTTAACAATTCCATGATAATTTCTTTTACAATAAAAAGAACTAGACAAACAAGTAAGTATGGATATCTGAAAAATAAAGACCAAAGTTTAGATGAGCAACATTTTAGCTGTACGTGTATTAGCTCACAGGAAGGGAAAGTAGAAGATTGAAAGAATATCCAGGGACCATAAAAACTGTAGTAAGAGCACAGTAGAGGTTAAAATGGTACTAGGGGATAATGTCCTCATCCTTTCTCTAAAGAAATCATGATAGAAGCAAGACAATTAGAAATCTGAGTTATTGTCTAAATTCTAGTAGAAATTCTCAGTCTGACTCGGTGTTGGGTCACTTGAGTGATAAAAATACAAAGAAACTAAATCTAACACCTTAACAATCTTAACTCTCCTTAGGTCAGAATAACATGCCTCTCAGAGGGTCCCAATCTTTAGAATGCCTCATTCCAGAATAACAACTTAATCCCAATTTCGCATCATTTTTTATTTTGTCTAGACTATTCATAGTCATGAATTTCTTGAAAAGTGTTAACTGGTCTTGGTTGAGCATTTTTCATACTCAGAGAAGGCAAATATATGCTATCATCCAACCCCTCACCCCGCTCTGTCCCTACCAAAGTACCATGGCTTATTTATTTCAGCATATTTTCCTACTAAGCCAGGACTTTACCCAGAATCCTCTTAATGGCAAAAGATTGGGAAAGGTAAGCAATTCCATCTTAGCCCCCCAAATTCTTTCTGGGACTCAATTCTTACACAACCAATTCTGTGCTAAAAAGGGGGAGTATGCAATAACAAAATATTGGTGCATATTTTAAATAGTAGTGTTTTTTCCCACCAAGACACTAATGTTGATCTTCCTGGTTTAATATATAACTTATCTCACATATTTGGAGATCCTTCATATTGATGATTACATTGAAACTGGTCTATTGTACTTATTTGGAAGAAAAAAAAGGAGTTTGCATTCAATATTCTAAAAACACAACCAACTATTTGATCTGGAAGGCAATGTGGACCATTGAGTACGTGCACAGTTTTTAAAAAATTCCATCCTTTGAAATCTTAGTTGAAAATGTCAAAGTCGAGCTGCAATGAGCCTCATCTGAACATGAGAAAGCCCCCAACCTCACTAATAAAACTTTCAGATTTTTTGATTGAATGCCATTTGAAATTACCCTCATCACGTTAACGTGCAATAGGTAGCATGCAGTAGGGTTGCCTCTCGACATGACCCTATTAGAGATTGCCACTTGTGAGGAAATCTATTCAAAAGCAGAGGCTGTATTAAGCTGGATACCAGGTCAAATCACACTATTTGGGGGAAAAATGGAGAGGTACTTCAGCCTAATGATTTGTGAAAAGTTAAGTAACAACAAATTCCATGAATATGAAATTGTGGAAAGAATGCTCTCATCACTGCTTTTATCCCTCAGCACTCTATGCAGACGGCAGCTGTGAGGAATTAGAAATAGCACCTACTGGCGCGCCTGCCTCCCTCTGAAATGATGCTTTTTAAGATTGTGATTTTAGAGCATTTAAGATGGGAAGGAGAAATTTCACTTTGGGGTTCACAAAGTTTTTTTAGTCAGTAAAAAGGGACAGTAGGAAGTGTGATATGAGTATTCTGACATTTCCTACCTATTTTTGCTTCCAAGAACCTTTATGTATTCATGTGGCTGGCTGTGGAGGACTTTGACAGTTTTAGTTGAAAGCTGCGGAAATCTCAGGAAAAAGTGAACTCGGTTTCTGCATTAATAAATGATGGAAATAGATTTGGGATCCTCCACTAATTTATATTTGGGTTTTCTGGAATGTTAATTTTTATAAACTTTTTGCTGGAATACAATAGGCATTAATATAACATAGTGAAATATATAATACAGTGTAAAGCATTTTAAAATATAAACAGAAAAGTATGCATATCATAAATATACAACCCACTGACTTTTCACAAATGGAACACACACTTGTGTAAAGCCATAAATCAAGAAATGACCCAGAAGCCTCTCTCATGATCCCTTCTAGACTGTACTTCCTGCCAAGGGTAATCACTCTTCTGTCTTCTAGATTCATTTTGCTTTTTGTATACTTTCTAAAAGTGGAATAGTACACTCAGCATTATAAGATTCGCCCATAGTTATCTATTTCATTTTAAGTTATTCGTCTGCATTGTTGTATGTTTTTCCACTATGTGATTACACAATTTATCCATTTTTGATGGCTACTTAGGCTATTTTTGGCTCCTACAAGCAGTGCTGCTTTGAACATTCTTGTATGAATCTTTTGAAGAAATATAGATAGCTGTTTCTGTTGGGTATATACCTATGAGTGGACCTGTTGGGTCATAGTATATGGATAAATTCATCTTGAGTAAATGCTGCCAAACAGATCTCCAGAGTGGTTTTGTTTACCCTCCTGCCAGTTGTGAATGATTCCAGTTGCTTTACATCTCACCACACTTGGTATGGGTGTGTAGGAATTTTTGAGATTCTTGAGGACATTGCTGTTTTCTTGTTTATCTCAGAGTTCAGAGCACTGGGTACAATGGTGGCTCTTGGTCAGCTTCCCATACTACTTTCAGCCCTAATAATAGATGGAGTTGTCAATAGAGGGATAATAGAAGCAAAACCGAGGTCTACATTGAGTCAGGAAGTCAGATCCTGAGGGAAGGAATCTGATGACTGCCTGTTAGGCTTCCCTGCATTGACCCTTACTGAGGAAACATCAGTACTAGAGGACCATTTATTAGGACATGTCTGGTGAAAATTGCTTCAGCCCATGAAAGTTCCCTCTCACTGCCAATATGTGTACAGATTTTTGTATTATAGTTGATTTAATTTTACAGTACCAACCCAGATGTGCAAAAGGCAATTTTCTTTTCTGTATTTGCTCTCAAGTCAACATATACACTGTTGTTGGAAAACTATCTGTTGCCTTCAGGGAGACTCAGATAGTTTTGGTTTAAAACCCTATCTCTTTTATGTAAATATTTAGTTAAATTGAAATTTTGCCCTTCTAATTCTCCATTTCCCTTCTTCCAAGACATGATCTGTTTTCCCAGGGGACATAGAAGGAATAGTGTCTGGTTGCTTCTTGGGCTGCCTTGACCCTTATAGCTTCCAAGACAGGTGGCTTGATCTGTCTGGGCTCTGACCATGGTTCCTGCCATAGCCCCCAGTTATGAGGCCCACAAGCTCTGCATCTTGACTTCAAACTCAGGATGTTTCTAGTTTATGGTCCTCAGAGCCCCTTATCAGACCTTTGGAAGTTTGAGGATTCTCAGCTGCTATTGTGCTTTCTGGGGTGTAAGGGATTTTGTGGAGCTAGCTGCCCTTCAAATGAATCTGCTGGAGCACTTCCCTCTGCCATTACCACATCTCTCCCTGTGCATTAATTAGGTTGTCCTCAGCCCCATGCACATCTCAGGGATTTTCTCAGAGACATGAAGTTATCCTCGGGTGAGCTCTGGGAAGCACAACACTAACTCCACTGCTCTGGGCTCCCCCTAACCCTGTAACCCACTTGATGTCTCTCTTACTCTGCCATCCTTTGTTTATGTGTCTAAGAAGAGTTTGGATAAGGAGTTGGTGGAGATCTCTTAAGACAAACATCAGCCTCTTTATCTCAGTCTCTCCATCAGAGTCTTCCTTCTTGTCTGCTGGTTGAAAAGTTATTTCCTTCTGGGAAGGTAAATTGCTTCACTCAAAGTTTACTCTTCTCTGCTCTATGGTTTTTAACGTGATTTCTCTGTTCAGTCTTCTATTTGTTATTGATATTTAATATTATCTTTGGAAATTCTAAGAAGTCATGACTCCCCCATTTCTCAGTAAAGCCCAACTCTTGCCCTCTAAAGCATGTACCCTTCAGACTTTATCTGCTGTAGTTTTAAGAACTATATTTAGTCATTTAACTCACTCATTTAGTCATTTAACTCACTCTTGATCTGGCATGGTATCTGCCTTCCCTCAGAGTGCAGCGCCTCTGTAAAACTATTAGTGCTGCTTGAATGGTGGAAAGATAGGTGTGAGGGCCATGGGAACACACAGTTCTATATCAATTCACACCCCCCACTAATTTGTAGAGCTGCCTTCAGTGAGCACATAGGAGGCAAAACTCCAGGAAACTAAAGGGTTGGTTTGCCCAGGAGGACTTTTAACTTCACCATGTAGCACTATCAATTTTTATTTTTCTTAGGAATACGAAAGTAACAAGCTGAGTATTAAGCAAGTCCACTAAGATGTGTAGGCTCCTTTCCAAAAAGATAAATTATGCATAATGAAACAAGAGAAACGAACATGTCATGTTTATAAAATTTCTGTGAAAATTCCATTTTATAAAGAATTTTTTTTTGTTTGTTTTTTTGCCAGAGCCCCAAATGAGGTAATAATATTGTGGCAGAATGTGATAGTTCATGCCCCAAGGGAGATAATAACAAGATTTAGAATATTTTCTCCACTTTGAACAGCAAAACCCTGTTATGTCCAGCTAGCTCATCTTAAAAATAGCCCCTTCTTTGTTCACACCCAAGGTCAAGTAAATTAAGTCAGCCTGGGTTTACAGATTTGTTTGGAAGTTAGAAGAGATTCTCCTTTGTTAAGAAGCTATACTGAAGGGCTAATAAAAACCACTTTGGTTGTTCACTTTCTCTTGATGTCTTGAAATTTCCAAAGCTACATGTTCATTTACTCATGAACTCTTCATTTATTCTATTTATTTTAAATACATTAAATAAGCTCAAGAGAATATAGAGATGGGTGAACTATGACTGATGATGTCAAGGAGCTCAGTATCCAGTGGTGTAGACGGTCCTATAGAAACAAAGTGCAGTCAAGTGTCGCGGGTGTTGGGATAAATTGAGTACAATAAAGCAAAAACATGAGAGTGGTTTTCCATACTGGGGAAAGACCAAAATTTTTCTTAAAAATTGTCACAAGCTGGACTTAGAAATAGAAGTAGATTTCCAAAAGGTAAATACTATGGAAAGGGTATTCCCAGGCAGAAGTGAAATGGAGGACGAACTGTGAAGTCATGGAACCACATACCATCTCCAAAGATCCATGAATATGATTCCAGTGTAGTGTACAAGAGCTGATACCTTGAGAAGAGTGGTAGAGGTTCACAAGTCCAGATGGTGGAGTTCTTGGTGTGCCAAACTGAGGGGGTATTTTAGCATGTAAGCTGGTCATGGGGGTGAACAGAGGATGTGATTGCATACATGCCTCAGTTGCAATCTCCAAACTGAATGGCTTAAACAGCAGAAATTTATTTCTCATAGTTCTGAAGGCTGAAAGTCCAATATCAAGATGTTAGTAGGTTTGGTTTCTTCTGAGATCTTTCTCCTTGATGACGGCCATCTTGCAGATGACCGCCTACTCTTTGTGTCTTCACATTGCCTTTTCTCTGTAGGTGCACACCTAGTATCCCTTTGTGTGCCCTGATCTCCTTCTTTTATATGGGCACCAGTCATATTGAATTAGTTCTATTCCTAAAGGCCTCATTTTCACTTAATTACGTCTTTAAAGTACGTATCTCCAAATACAAGTACTGGAGGTTATGGCTTCAACATGTAATTTGAGGGATACATAACTTAATACATAACAGGACACTGTTAATTTTTTTCAACATTATAAAAACTAAATACAAGGCCTGGATCAAGTTCATGGCAATGGGATGGAAAGATGAAGATGCGTATGAGAAATACGTTGGACCTATACAATTCTCAGGTTGCTAGTTTGGGTGAGAAGAAATAAGGGGTGCATTCACTGAGATATGCAGTTCAGAAAAGAGGCTAGTTTTTCTGCAAGGGGACAGATTATTACTTCAGTTTCAGCTAGGTTGAGTTTTAGACACTAAGGTGTTTGTAGTAGTCTAGTATATAGCTGGCTAGGTGACGATGAAGCTGTGTGATACTTTAGATATTACTTATGTTTAATAATTTTTCCTCAATTTGTTTGAGTTCCTTCTAATATTACACGGACAGCAACAAATTATGCATAGGAAGGAAGGGGTTTCCTGGAGGAGAAAAAGCCCCAAATATTTATGATGTTTCAGAAAATGTTTGCTCCCATTAGTTCTCATTGCTTTGGAGAAGCTCTTGAAATGACCTTGCCTCGGTTTCGCAAGACATATTTTATCACGCACACTGAAAATGATATATCTTTCACTTTTTGCAAGGAATAGTGTTACTTTGTTAGTAAAAAAATTCATAGGAATGAATGAAACTAACACACAATGATGGGAAGTTTCAGTATCAGAGAACTTTTGAAAATTTGACAAGCAAAACCTTTTGAAATAACAAACATTACCTAAAGGCCTGACTGCTTGTTACAGATGGATGCCTTCCCAAATGTGACTTTGGTAAACAAAGCTGCATTTGAACTACCAGAGAGAACAAGGGTCAAATAAACAATATTATTTCCAAGGGAGAAAAGTGCGATGGGCAGATAGTCTCAATTTTGTTTAAGGGCAAAAATGACATTATTTTATGATGAGTAATAATTGTAGATAAGTGTGTAAACTATTTCAGAATTGTCACAATATAATTTTTATATAAGTATCTCAATGTCTTATTTGTTATATTTCTCCTAGCTAGTTTATATACCCCCAGGATAGATTAGTGGTTACTAACCAGGGCAATTTTGTCCCCTCTGGGGGACATTTGGCAATATCTGGAGATGTTTTTTGTTTGTCACAATGCAGGGGGAGGTGGGAGGTTTGGGGTGGTTGTTCCTGGCATCTAGTGGGTAGAGGCCATGGATGCTGCTCAACATCCTGCAATGCACTGGCAGCATCCCCCAACAAAGAATTATCCAACTGAAATGTCAGTAATGCAGAGGTTAAGAAACCCTGGGATCATAACAAAACAAGTACCATTTGCCTTAAAAAGTAAAGAACCGATCTTCTCAGTTGATTATCAAGTTTGGATCAAATTCCTCCCTGAGCAGTTACTTGGTGCGGTGAGAGTGGTGGTGGTGGTGGTGATGTGTGTATGTACTCGTATGTGCCTTTGTTCGCTTGTTTTTACCTGGGGTTATTGTCATTTTGAATTAATTGCATTTCATACCTTACACATCTGGGTTTAGATGCAATTAAGCTATATCAGCATTTTATTTTTTTAATTGTACTTTTGTACATATACACATTTAAACAATCAGAGATTTTAATAAACCCTAAAAAACCCCATGTTTCTCAGAATGGAAATTCAGAGCTCCACTGAGCATCCATATAAATTACTGAGTTTTGAATGACTGTGTAGTCCTAGTGTCCATAAACTCAGTGTCTTTCTCTTTTTAAGTAGAACACATTCATGGGGTATGTTTATAAATTGCATTATTATTTTCATATATATTTTCCCATTTGATGCTTATAGACCCAGTGTCAGTTAGTTATTATTATCACAACAATTTTAAAAATGAAAAGATGGGAAAACAGATAAGAAAAACTTCCCCAGCGATTCAATGCATATTCACTTTAAAATAAAGTCAAACATTCACTTGTTCATTTGAATTCAACAAATACTTATTAGGTTCATAGAATGTGTCAGGTACTATGACAAAGCACTATGCTAAGTTCTGAAGTTACAGCCAGAGTCTGTTTTAAATCTCATGAAAAAAGCTTTAGCCTCTTTGGATTAGAATTTGGGTTATTTGAGAAATTCCCGAACCCCCAAAATATTTACATTTAACATATTAATAGCATAATATTGTTCACTCTTATAGAGTGTAAGAGGTGGAAATAACCATGGGGCACAACAGACAGTTTATTTATTAATATCCTTAAGGTGTCAGAAGTGGCAAAATTCTGAATTCATATGTAGTATTTCCATACCTAATTATATTTTTCCTGACTCTACTCACTGGTGGTTATGGATCAGCAAAAGAAACAGTTATATTTATAATTATATACATCTAAGGAATCATAACATCAGAGCTGGAAAAGATCTTTGAGATATCTTATTTCATACTTCTCAGGGTCAGAGGTGCCAAGCCACTCCTTAAGTAAGAGCCAATTACTAAGCATGAACATAAAACGAAACCTCATATGTCCTGGCTCCCACATGGGTTGACTTTTCTACCAAATTTCCCATCTGCTTTCCTCACAGAGCTCCATGTTTGATGACAAATAGGCTGACCAGTCAGTTTGTTTGGGACTTTCTCTGTTTTAGCACTGTTAGTCTTACATTGTGGGGAACCCCTAACCCCAAAAAACTGGGACAGCTGGTCAACCTAAATTGACAAGACACATAGAAGTACTTGTTATATGAACAAATATAACTGATAATAAGATGGTTATGTCATTCACTAGTTTTCTTGCTGCATGTTCACCAGAAATGAGCTTTGGTTTCTATCTTTTCAGGGTGAGATCAGTTGATGAAATTTGAGCCTCTGTCCAACAGTCTGCTTACAATTAATCCTTTGTATCTCCATTATCGCTGGTTGTCTTTCTCTGTCTTTCTCAGTCAATTTCCTAACGAATGATTTCCTCTTGTGAAAATGCTTCTCTTTATTCATTGGGATCCTTCCTTGGGTATCACCTTATAGTATTCCTTCAGCTTGTTCGAATATTTTCTAAATGACCATTGGTCACCAGGAATGGAAATCTGCCTATAGTCAGAGTTTTATAAGATATGAGAAAATAACACAAGGGGTCATGGGCATGTTGAGTAGGAAGTAGGAGATACTATAGTACTCCCACGTAGATGAGATACGTTTTCAGTAATGAACAAAGATTATTTATGTAACATGTCCCAATAACACTAGAAATAAGATTCTAGTCTATTCATAAGCTTAAGTCTTTGAGAAAATTGGATCTATTTGTGAAAAGAACTGGATTTAACCCCAAAGTTTGTGAAATTCCTCTTTGAATTGATAAGTGCCTAGGAAAGAGTCACATTTTCATTAAAATGTGAAAATGTTTAATGTTCTTGATTTATGGCACTAATATTAAAAGTTCTTACCTGAGAATCCTCAGAATTTTCATCTCACAATGAGATATCACTTCACATAGAAGAGAATGCCTATAATTAAAAAGACAATAAAAATCATTGGTGGGGATGTAGAGAAATTTGAACTCTTATAGGTTGCTGTTAGGAATGTAAAATGCTGTAGACATTTTGGAAAATAGTTTGTCAGCTTCTTAAAATTAATATAGATATTTTACATCACCCAGCAATTCTGTTCCTGGGTACCTACCCAAAAGAAATAAAAACCCATGTCTATACAAAGACCTGCACATGGATGTTCATAGCGGCATTGTTTATAAGAACTAAAATGTGGAAACAGCCCAAATGTCCATTGGCTAGTGAATGGATAAACAAAACGTGATTTATCCATGTAATGTAATACTATTTGCAATAAAAAGAAATGAAATGCTGACACATGCTATAATATTGTTGAAACTGAAAAACATTATTCTAAGTGAGAGAAGCCAGACACAAGAGATCACGTATTGTATGATCTCATTTATAGAAACTTTCCACAAAAGGTAAATTTAGAGAGACAAACAGTAGATTAGCTATCACCTGAGGCTGACACAAAGTCTTTTCTAGGGGTGATAAAAAATTCTAAAATTAGATTGCAGTGATGGTTGCACACCTCTGTTAATTTATTAAAAATTGTGAATTGTGTACTTAAAACAGGTGAATGTTATAGTATGGAACAAAACAATATACCTCAATATAGTTATTTTTAGAAATGAAAGTATGTTCATCTCAAATTACTTTCCCTAAAACAACATAGAGCCAAAAAGGACAACACAGCTTAAAAGACCAAGAGAATGTGATACTGTATGTGCAGGGATGTCCTGGAGTCCATGTTTCTTTTGTCATGGTTATTTGACGAAAAGAATCAAACCTGTGCTAATTGACATTCTCTGTCAATGCATTTTGGACTGCATAAATTCCTTTATCTCAGTCTAGCTCTCATTAGTTCTCTCATTCTGTCTCATCACCTGCTAACTATTTGATGGCATTTAGAGAAAATGTGCAAATGCGTTTTCTTTATGTAAGTTTGAACAGAATTTGGGGCCCCTGCACAATGAGAGAACAAAAACTGAGGAAAATCCTCATAATAAGATTCACGGATTCTTATCATCTAGGAATAATGGCATTGCTCAGCCTCTGCTCTTTCCACTGAAATCACAAGCAATGAGGGAGAGCCAGGCTGGGTTCCATAGTCAGACTCCAGCAGGATACAATTCAGCTGTCCCAGCCCACCTACCATTGGCAGAGAGTGGGCATAAGAGGGAAGAGATTGCTAGTAGACAGTTGAAATAGGCAAGAGAGAGGCCACTGATTTAAATTTTCTCTGACCTTTCTTAAGATGCCTGTCTGCTTATCACTTCTCATTGAAGTTTTAAGACCAATCTGGCTCCCACAAAGCCTTTTCCTTTCCTCCCCCTGCCACCATGGATCCCCTGCCCACACCCTGGCTTGTTTTCCATTGCAATACCTGGAAATCAGCCCTTTGTACAAGTTAGGGACCAAATCAAAGCCAGCACATGGAATGCATAGGTTATTTACGGATAGTTGCTGAACAAATTTAATCACTGGCCTGCTGTAACTCCATCATCATTTCCCTTGACGAGAACATCGCAGACTTAAATTTTGCAAAGGAGGGAGAAGTGGCCATAATCCAACTATAACAGTAACAGCCAATTCTGCTGTGATGGGAAGAGGCGCTGTATTAGTGCCAATACATTAACCAACTTTCCAATTGCAGCAGGGAAACTGATTGCCATTACAATTCCCACGGCACTCCTCCATGAAGGTAACAGAACTGCTTGAATGAGCATTCATTTCCAGCTCTGCTGGAGAGTGTGTGTGTGTGTGTGTGTGTGTGTGTGTGTGAGAGAGAGAGAGAGAGAGAGAGAGAGAGAGAGAGAGAGAGAGAGAGAGAGAGAGAGAAATAACTGGTTAAAACTTGAGATTAGGCATGGAGGGATAGATATTTCTGAATCATTCTTTCACCACTGTTTGCATGATGTTGGACAAGTCAGTCAGCTACTATGAAACTTGGACTGTATTTGCAAAATGAGAATAATAATAACACCTACTAGTGGCTTAAATAGGGATTCAAATTCTTTAATACTCTTCCATCAAGAGATGAAGTCTCTCCTCTCTCCTTGAATATAAGCAGGTGCTGTGACAACTTTGATAGAATATGGCAGAAGTGATGTCCTGGCAATTTCTGAGCACAGGCCTTAAAAGACTGGTAGCTACTTTCTGGCTTGCTGGGAGGCCTGAGCTGCCATTTAAGAAGTCTGACTATGCTGAAAATACGAAGATAGAGAGGCTATATGTCAGCATTTCAACTGACTGTTGCAAAAGAGCTTACTTCCAGCCATCCCATTGAATGAGGCATGTGAATGAAGCCCTCTTGGATACACCAAATAAGGTTGCTCACCAACCAAATACCCATGTGACCTCAGTGGATACCATGAGGAGCAGGAGAATTGCCCTGCTGAACCATGTTCGAATTCCTTGGGCACATATCCAAGAGTATATTAAATTAGTGGCTGTTTTAAGCTGCTAAATTTTGGGGTAATTTCAAAAAATAACCAAAACACCTACTACAAAGCTGTTGAAAAGATTAAGTAGAATAATAAAATTGTTCATGCAGCTTTTAGTTCTACTTTAATAATGATGATAATAATAAAAAGGAGCATACCCTAGTCTTCCATAAAAAAAAAAAAAAGTGACCCCTTAAATAACTTAGAAAGCTAAGGTTTCATTTTTAACAACAGATGAGATGAGGACTTGCCTGGAATAATTGGAGAGCCACACATATAAGGATAAAGTAAGCATTTAGTGATTACCTTCAATATACCAGGCACCATATATACATTTTCTCATTTAATCCTCAGAGCAACCTTTTCAGGTGACTACTGTGGGTCTTACAGTGAACTCAGAGAGATTGAGTAATTTGCCAAGAGTTTCACAGTGAGGAAGTGATGGAACAAAAATCTGAACACATGGCTGTCTACCTCCAAGGCAGAGAAGAGGCCTAAATTGAGTTGAGTCTTGAAGGATGTGTAAGTGTAGAATGACAGAGGGAGGAAAGCCTGGAGGCGTCAGAAGGACCTCTGCCCTGGGGATGGTGAGGAGGTGAGCTTTAGTCTTTTCTGAAGAGCAGGGGAAAATGACCTCCAATCAGCAGAATGTTATTCTCAGGGCTGACATTGATCTCCAGTTCCTTCTCATCCACAAGTTGCCCCTGATGAAGAAGGGTGTGGTAATGGACCTGGAAAGACTGGCTGGATGCTAGAAATCGGGGTGAGAATGATTGAAAGCACAAATGTTGCTTCGAGACTCTATTTCTGCTGAAGTTGGACTTTATCTCCTTTCTTGGCTTTTGGCAAAGCAAGTACCAGCAGAGAACAAAGACTGCTTCTTTCAGTGCCTGAGGGACACAGCCAATATCAAAGTTGATGAAAGAACAGATTGGACTTGTCAGGGTGTCTTCTGAATTTCTTGCTAAATCATTGTAGTCCATGACCTAAAATAACCCCCACATTGACACTTCTGGCCCATTCTTGCCTTCAATGATCTGTGAACAGCAAGGCTTTCTGCAGCTTGCATCTCTGAATTGCGCATATGCAGTGGGAGGTTTGTGGCTGACAAGAGCAGAATTCCGGGCTCAGTAGCAGCCCTGCTTGCCTCCTGGAACAGGGAGCCTGACGTTGCCCTTGACTCCTCAAATTACTCACCTCATTCCTGATGCTCTGACTTCCCACTTCCCCCCAAGAACCTTGTCATTAAAAATAGTCTCTTGTTGATCTCATCAAATTTTATTCTCACCTTCACTGTCACAAATGTGCAAAAATTAGAAAGTACTCATGTTGGCTCCTCCCCCATCTCCAGCTATGGAGCAGTCACTGGGTAACAGCAACTGAAATGAAAGCAGAAACCATCTCAAGCAATTGTGTCAACAGCAACAGTAGCAACAACAAGGAAGGAAAGGAAAGGGAAAACATGTCTGGATTAAATAAGTACTCAGAGTTAAAGTTACCTTCTTAATTTTCTTTTCTGTCCTTATAGATTATCAAAAGGACAATTTCGAAGGTAATGGCTTCTTCAATGCTATTCATCTTATATTTGTTAGAGAAATGAATACACAACACAAAACATTGTTGTTAGTTAAATACAATAGATATGACAAAGTAAAAATTAGATTTGGACATAAAACCTGTTTAAAAGAATGATCATTCATTAGCTCTTGAAAGCAAACAACCAGTTACTTTATCTGTGGCATAATGGAAAAGCTCATTTGAGGGATGTGAAGACTTTGATAAAATATCTGGGCTCTGCTTTCTCTTCTGAAATTTTGTTGAAGGTTCCATCCATTCCAGGTCCTACGGTATCTAGTCAAAAGTCTGTGGTTTATTTCCATGGAGAGGGAAAACCTTACATTTAAGATCCTTCCCCTAATTTAGTAAGGTTATCTAGAGTGTTCTTTCCCAGCAGCAAACATCAGCCTATTTGTCTGGTTATTCCATTTTAGTGACTTTCTTTCACTAATTTATTTCACTATCCCCAGAGTTAGATAATGAGAAGATACAGGTACCATTAAGTTCATGTCTTACCCAGTTTGGATATATAAGTGAAATTTATTTGGCCATATTTTTTTCTTTCTTGCCAGAATGGCTTCTTGGTGATAGAAAGGAGATGCAGGGTGTTATGAGACATTTTATGATATTCTAGAATTTTCTGTTTCTTTTTTAACATTATAGAATTAAATGTGGCACTGTCTGTAGTTTTTGCTAATGAGGTTTTGTTGTAGTCATGGTTGAAGTAGTTAATGTTTGGGGAAAAGGTGTCTGTGATCCATCTTCATCCCATTTTCCTTACATGAAAATATGTGGTCCATATAATTTTAGAAATTCCTTTCCAAATCACCAGTCTTTAATATTACCTAATAATGATATGAAGTGCTACCATTTATTACATGTTTATTTAATAAACCCTATCTATTCTGAGCTTTTCATGTATTGGTAACTTTAGTCCTCATAGCAATCCTATGAGACAGCCACTGTTATCAGCATACTATGTTTCAGATGAGACAATGAGGAATTATATGGTTAAATAACTTTGCTAAGGTCAGACGACTAATGGAAGGTGTGACCAAGATTTGATCCTAGGCATTCTGGAATCTGACCTGCAACCTTAAGGATTGTGTTATTTTCCTTCAAGAACTCAGGAGGGGGGACCAGCTGTGTTCCATCAAATTCTGCCATTGCCAAGCACGCATCTTTGTGTCAGAGCCTGGCTTTATCTAAATTTGGCCCTTATAGTACCTATTATTCATTTGAAGTGCTTAGAAGTTGTATTAGGAATAGATTTACACATGTGGTAGCAGCATCATTCCAGAGCCTTTCAATATCTTGTGTCATGGTAGAGTGAGCCATGCTTCTGAGTTTTAGTAGGCCTGCATTGATAGCAGAGCCATGTCTTTTGTTCTTTAACAATTATAATACACTACTGTCACCTACCATATGAAAATAGCCATTATTTATTTGGACTTGCAATGCTTTATCTCCCCAGTTGCTTTGGAGAATAAGCATCTCATTGTCCTTAGTTCATTGCTTTTCACATTCTATTTTCCCAGGTGCAACACACATTCCTCATTCTGCTGGATTTTTCCGTATGGCCCAAGAATGAGTTATTCTTTCATGAGTAAATGAAAGAAAAAAGATACAACTGAGAGCAAAGAGCAGAGATAAGTTGTGTCTGTTTGTCCCGATAGCCTTCTTAGGACATCATTTCAGAACCCTGGCTGGGGCAATGGAAAAAATAACTGAAAACATGAGAGTTTGAGTCATCCTTCTAAGTAAATAATTGTTCTCATTCCTTCTTTCAACCAATCTGTCAGCAAAAAGTCTCCCTTGACCCAGAAATGAAGAATTATATTAATGATCAGAAAATGCATCACATTCAGAATTTAAAAAAAAAGGCATAATGTGCCAGAGAGAACAAAACTCATCTGAGAATCTAGGCAGGGTCAGGGAACTCTGATTTCGTATGGCACGCACCTCATCCTATGGGCTGATTCACTATCTACTGGTGTCAGTGCTGGAAAGACAGGCTCTAATTCGTAAAAGTATTTAAGAGCCCAGTGTAAAAAGAAGTCCAGATATTGTTCTACAGTGAGAGCCCTGTCTAGATTCTGAACTGGTACTTTAATGTTATTTAATAACGAATGAAATCAGAGAAAAAATATGGGTTGCTCTTCCATTTTTAGCACAAGCAAAAAAAAAAAAAAGCACTGAACCACATGCCTTTAATGGCTCTAGATATAGGGAAACTGTTGACTCTGAATAAAGGAGCAAAACTCCCAAGTGGTTAGATTGTGGGGAACAGTGATTCATAATGCCTGTGTTTGGATAGGTAACTCTCCATCCAAGAAGACAAGTAGACGGGTTTCTATGTGGTATTACTTAAGTTGTGGAGACAAGTATGGTTTTTAAGGATACAGGTGCTTGGCTGTAATTATATTCTGAGCTCTGGTACTTACTGTGATCTTGGATCACTTAAATTCTTTGAGTTTCTTTGTCATTAAAATGGATATATAAGTATGAATAAGGTTATTGGAAGGGTTAAATAAGCTAATACTGTATGTGAAATAGTAATAGTTTCTGTTACATAACAAGTTCTCACTGTTGGTGACAATAATTATTACCATCATCTTGTTACTGTCCCTTACACAGGAGGCCCCACTCCGAGATGTCCTTCATACAGAACACAAACAGTTAAGCAGTGGCCCATCATGTTTTTGCGTCACTTTACTCTTCTCCATGTGCTTTTTCCTCCATTTTATGTTTATGCTCAGTGCCCAGGGCTAACATCATTGTAACCCCAGCTGTGAATCCTTGCTAAAGTCTCAAACCTCTCAGAGCCTCAGTTGGCTCATCTGTAAAATTTACCCAATGCCGATTCTGTCTTAACAAATTTAAAACAGACTCACATCTTATGTTGCCCATGAGTCTAACCTAATTTTGTTTTTACAGGAAGTAACAGTTTAATAGTCTGTAATGTGAAAGAATACCCTCAAAGACTAATCATTCCGTTGCCATTGAGAACCATATCTCAGCCTGAAGGGAGGGTGAGGAGTCCGATACAAAGGCATTTTCCATGAATTTCATGGAACAAATGAGGAATGCAGTGCACACCTGCCTCTTAGGATTAATTCTCAGGCTATAGTGAAGCTCGGAAAATTGCTATTTCTTGACCTAAAAGGAGGTTAAACACTTTCAGTGGAAATCGATTCACTTTAAGGTATTTAGCACTGTTCATATTTTGTAAAAGTCTCTATGACAGGGCTGGTTTCAATTGGCACTTTCTGTCGCAGTTGTAGGAAGCCCATCACATAGAGAGCGGAATCTGAATGAGTGTTTAACAAGATGGGCTATTTCCTTTGTTTCACTTCTAAGATAAAAAGGGAACATGCCCTAGATGCCTAGACAGGCCAGGGATATTGGGACTCATACACATCTGCTACATAAGAAGTTGCAAAGTGGGAAAGTGATTGCTGGAAAAATACAATTAATTTCTCCTGATGCTTTTATTTTTTCCTTGGCTAGGATAATTTATGTTACACATGGTCAAATAGCATTATGTACAATGAAGGAAATGAGGTGTGAGGGAATCATTCAATAAAACATGATAAATCATAAAAGATCATTTAGAGAAAAATGCTGTTAGCAAGAGTTTGAGAAGTATGAAGATCTATTTTCATAGGTTTTTAGGAAATCCCATCACATGAAATTGCACCATTTACACAATTGTTCCTCTTTCTTGAAAAGATAGTGATAAATTTCAAATGGAATTAAATAAGAAATACTGCAGGCTGTCAGTCATGATCTGAGACTAGTTGAGGAAAATTGCTTTCTGAGGGGACAAAATATAATCAGTCATGACCAACAAATTAGAAAGCAAAATGCAAATTGGGAGAATGATTTCAATGACTAACATGTGACCAGTGCGGAATAAAGAATGGCAAGATAAGCTACACCAAGGGGTAGGGAGGATGTAGAGAAATGAGAACCTTCATGAACTTCTGTGGAAGAGAAAATGGTGCAGCTATTTTGAAGAACAATTTGCAGCATTGAGAGAAATTGAGTATGTGCATCTTGTAAGGCATAGCAATTGCACAATCAAGTGTATACTTGAGGAAATGTCTTGCCCTTGTACACAAAGTGTCACATATGAGAATGATAATGATAAGATTATTTGGAGTAGCAAAGGGATAGAAACAAATGAGAAATAAATAAATAGAAAACCAAATAAAGTGTAAAATATTTGTATGAGAGCCTACTACACAGGATTCCAAAGAAATGAACTAGCTGTACATATATTAATGTGAATATATAAAAATATTATTAACAGTAAACTGAATGGCTATATAGCTCAATGCTGTTTGTGCAAATAAATAAAACATATAGAAAACACTGCTAGATATAAACATTGATATGCATATACATAAAAAATAAGATTTGTGGGAGGTGGATCCAAAGCACAAGCGTGCAAAAAGGCTGACTTTGAGAGGGAATATATAAAATAAAATATGACATAAAAAGATAAATTTGAACCAATGAGAATACATTAATGACATAATGTTGCAAATGAAAAATCTAGTTCTGTGTGCCAGAAGTCAAGTTACATACATATCTATATATAAAGGATATGTGTATAGCTACAGATATATAGGTACAGAAGTTCTCTGTGTGTATATATAGATATAGATCTATATATTTATATCTATATGTATCTATATATCTATATCTATGTATATTTATCTATATAAAATCTGAATGGTACTGAGTTAGAGTGTGGTAGTGTATCCCCAAGGGAAAATCAGAAATTTTAGGATGTTTGTTCCTCAAATGAAGGAAAAAGTTTGCAAGGAATGTCAGGAACACCAATGTCTACTTCACTCAAAATTTGGAACCTTGGAGAAATAAAATTAGTGATAAGATAAAATGGAATGCTCATGGATAGGAAGACTTAACATTGTTAAAATGTCCATACTACCCAAAGCAATCTATAGATTCAGTGCAATTGCTATAAAAATACCAATGGCATTTTTCACAGAACTAGTACAAATAATCTTAAAATTTATAGGGAACCAAAAAAGACCTCGAATAGCCACAGCAATCTTGAAAAAGAACAAATTTAGAGATATCCGGGCAGCCGGATGACTGAGTTGGTTAGAGCGCGAGCTCTCAACAACAAGGTTGCTGGTTCAATTCCCGCCTGGAATAGTGGGCTGCGCCCCCTGCAAGTAAAGATTGAAAACGTCAACTGGACTTGGAGCTGAGCTGTGCCCTCCACAACTAGACTGAAGGACGACTTGGAGCTGACGGGCCCTGGAGAAACACATTGTTCCCCAATATTCCCCAATAAAATAAAATTGTAGATGTCATGATACCCAATATCCAACTATATACTACAAGGCTTTAGTAATAAAAACAGCATGGTACTAGCATAAAAATAGACACATAGATCAATGGAACAGAATAAGATCCCAGAAAAAACCCATGCCTATATGATCATTTAATCTATGACAAAGAGACAAGAATATACAGTGGAGTAAATACAGTCTATTCAATAAATGATGTTAGGAGAACTGGACAGATATAGTCCAAAAAATCAAACTGGACCACTTTCTTATATCATATACAAGAATAAACTCAAAATAGATTAAAGACTTAAATGTAAGACCTGAAACCATAAAACTCCTAGAAAGAAGCATAGGCGGTAAACTCTCTGACATTGCTCTTAGTAATATTTTTTCTGATCTATCTCCTTGGGCAAAGGAATCAAAAGGAAAAAAAACAAAAACAAATGGGACTACATCAAACTAAAAAGTTTTTGCACAGCAAAGGAAACGACCAACAGAAGGAAAAGATAGCCTACTGAACGGGAGAAGATATTTGCCAATGATACATCTTATAGAAGGTTAATATCCAAAATTTAGAGGAACTCATACAACTCAGCACTCCTATCTCCCACCAAAAAAAAACACCCCAGAAAACAAGCAGTGCAATTAAAAAATGGGCAGGGGACCTGAATAGACATTTCTCCAAAGAGGACATACAGATGGCCAAAAGACATATTAAAAGATGCTAAACATCACTAATCATCAGAGAAATGCAAATTAAAACCACAAAGAGATATCACCTCACACCTGTCAGAATGACTATTACCAATAAATCAACAAACAAGTACTGGCAAGGATGTGGAGAAAAGGGAACCTTCATGCACTGTTAGTGGGATTACAAATTGGTGCAGCCACTACAGAAAATAATCTGGAGATTCCTCAAAAAATTAAAACTAAAACTGCCTTGTGACCCAGCAATTCTACTTCTGGGTATTCATCCAAAGAATTCCAAAACACTAATTCTAAAAGATACATGCTCCCCTATGCTCATTGCTGTACTATTTACAATAGTCAAGATATGGAAGCAACCCAAGTGCCTGTCAATAGATGATTAGATAAAGAAGATGTGGTACATATATACAATGGAACATTACTCAGCTATTTAAAAAAATGAAATCTTACCATTTGAGACAACATGGATGGACCTAGAGGGTGTTATGCTAAGTGAAATAAGTCAAACTGAGAAAGACAAATACCATATGATCTCACTTATATGTGGAATCTAAAGAACAAAATAAACAAAACAGAAACAGCCTCATAGATACAGAAAATAAATGGATGTTTGCCAGAGGGGAAGGGTTTTGCAGGGGCTGGGTGAAAAAGGTGAAGGGGTAAGAAATACAAATTAGTAGTCACAAAATAGTCATGGTGATGTAAAGTACAGTATAGAAAATATAATAAATAATATGGTAATAACTATGTATAGTGCCAGGTGGGGTTCTAGACTAATGGGGGGATCATTGCATAAATTATATAAATGTCTATCCACTATGCGGTACACTTGAAACTAATATAAAATATTGAATATCAACTGTAACTGAAAAAAAAATTTTTAAAGATAAAATGAAATGATTTCAGATAAATTATATTTTTGGAAAAATGTTTGTGCTAAGAGATTTATAAAAATGTGAAAACATTTGATTAAAAAAAAAAAGCAATCATGCTACTGCTGATGACTTTATCATTTGAGTATCCTGAGCAGTTAGAGAAGTAAAGCGTATTTGGCTTAGAAAAGACAAGGCTTAAGAGAGATAGGACACCATGTATGTTAATGAAAGAGTTGAGTTATTTTTTGTTTCATAGACACAACTAAAACAGTTAATAGATAATAAAGGGGCTTTAATAGTATGACAAATTTTTCTATCTGTCTTTTTTAACACAGTGGATTGGGGGCTATGGACGGTAGTCTCTCTGTTGCATAACACCTGCCAGAGATGTTGTTGAAGGTCTTAGCCTGAGAGAGAGAATGGCCAGATTGGCCCAATAAACTCTCCCATCTTTCATAGTTTATGACACTACACAAGTTAAGCTCTGCCCATTTTAGGAACTGCTGAACTTGATGTGACTTTCTCAGCAGTACTGAAGTTTTTATGTTGAGAAGTAATTTTTTAATTGATAAAAGTTTAAGCCTCAACAGTTTTATTCATTGAGTATCTTGGTATAATGACTTCCCCCTCCTTGTGGTTCTTGGTGAATCATCTTTATAGTAGTTAACTAAATAACTCAGATAATTAGAAACAAAAAGCTATCCTTCTGGTACCAACAAATCCTGTCCCCTATGATCACCCACACTAGAAAAACTGATGGCATCCTCTTCTTACCTTGAATCCTTAATGTAAAAATGTCTTTCTATTACCAGTTCATAGTTGAGATTTTGTTAATTGCTTCAAGAAACACCCAAACTGTAATGCAAACGTCATTTTCTCCCAGCGTTCTAGAGCTATTGTACCATTCTCTAAGGGGTAGGGAAGTGGGAAATAAATCTTTGTGTTTCAGGAAAATTAGACATGTGCTTTGACATCCGAGGGAAGCACCTAAAAGCTTGTAGGTAGTCTGAGAGACGATTCCCAAATGGCGAACAGGAGTTGAAGTTATAAAAGAGAGAGAGCAGATTTGAGAGTATTAATTTTAGAGGAATGATAGTTCTGAAAGAACCACAAGATGAAAAATCTAGTGTTATAATTGCTGACTCAAAAATGAGCCACTTTTTAAAAAATGTCTGTACATTACACCTTTATATATCTTTAAAAAGTGCATATCCTTGCTTTATGTCATGGTGCGGGGGCAGATATTAGCATTATCTAGACATTTCTTAATTGCCTTAGCTCTAGCTCTGCCATTAGACTGTATCCTTGTTCTGGCACCCTGAAGACTACACAATGTAACAACCTTCCAGTTTTTATCAGGTCTTTTAAAGTAGATGGCCTAAAACACCAAGGTCATCATGATGAAGAGCCAAGATGCTATCATGGAGGCACAAGTTCCTGACTATGACTTCCTATGGAAGCCTAATCAAAGCCTGCATATAGGTGTGCCATGGGGCTGAGTGAACTGTTCAGCAAGAAATGTGTTATCTGTGTAGAATATAGAGCTGGCTGGATGCAACTATTAAACACATATGATTTATACATATGGGATTTATATTTGTGCACTCATACAATTCATACATATAAAATTGGTCTAGCAAATGATCTCCTGTAGTGTGGGATAATTTAATAAGGATTAGTAATGAAGTAAATGCTCTTGGTATAGGATACGTATTTCTTGTTCCTGATGCCACTTCCATAGGAAATGAGTTAAGTCTGTATATTCCTTACCTTCCTCCAGCTTTTACTAGCTTTGCCCCAGGGAATGTATAATAATTTCCCAAATTGGTAAAATTGGGGAGAAAAAGTCAAACATGTTTGGTCCAGCTCCCCATTCTGTCTCTTACAATCAGGTGTGGTCGTAGGGGTCATGAATCCTCTTGATTCTTCAGTGGTGTAAGTTGACCCCATTGTGAATAGTCTTCCTAGATTCAGAACTGTTTCCAACAGGGTGGGAAAGTCTATTTAATTCAGAAATTCAAATATTACAAATCCCATATGGTTTCATTCTAAACTATATCTTCCACATCGTCATTAGCACAATAAAGTTCACAAACCTGTTGCAATAACATTGCTAACCTTTTATTGTGTGTGAAAGTTGAACTTCTTGGTTTTTTTTCAGTTTCATGTGTATAAAACAATGTAATAGTTAGACATTTATACCCCTCACAAAGTGATAACCCCCTGCCCCAATCTACTACCCCTCTGACATCGTATATAGCTGTTACAGTTCCACTGACTCTATTCCTTATACTGTACTCCACTTCTGTGACTATGTGTGTGTGTGTGTGTGTGTGCATACATATATATGTATATATATATACATATATATGTATATACATATATATTAAATTATAGTTGACATTTATTATTATTCAGCTTCAGGTATACACTGCAGTGGTCAGGCATGTTTCTAACCTTTTTTGATATAATAGGGATTATTCTTTATAAATTTGTACCAACTGGACAAACAGTTAACCAAGTTTACTATTTGGAAATGCTGAAAAGGCTGTGTAAAAAAGTTAGACGACCTGAACTTTCGCCAACAATTCATGGCTCCTGCATCAGGACAATGCATCAGCTCACATGGCACTGTCTGTGAGGGAGTTTTTAGCTAGGAAACAAATAACTGTATTGGAACACCCTCCCTACTCACCTGATCTGGCCCCCAATGACTTCTTTCTTTACCTGAAGATAAAAGAAATATTGGAAAGAAGACATTTTGGTGACATTCAAGACATCAAGGGTAATACGACCACAGCTCTATGGCCATTACAGAAAAAAATTGCTTTGAAGGGTGGACTAGGCTCTGGCATCGGTGCATAGTTTCCCAAGGGGAGCACTTCAAACGTGACCATAGTGATATTTTAGCAATGAGGTGTGTAGCACTTTTTCTAGGATGAGTTCGCAAACTTAATTGCCACACTTTATATGATAATTTGACCTTCCATTGGCCTTAACTTTTTGTCTTATTTCTCATTTTACTCAGAACCTAGGTGAGGGTGAGAAGTATCACCATTGAGGCATTAAAAGGCCCCGTGTTTCAACATATCGGACTAGGGTGACTGGAAGTTCATACTGAGTTGCATGTTAGAAACAGCCCCTCCCGCCTTTCTCAGGGAGAGGAGCTTGCACCTGAGTTCAGTTTCTCATGGGACAGAAAGTTTTTTATCCCCAGCCACAGGGTGCAACTTTCTTTGGATCCCAAGTTTTCTGTGTGCTGATTAGTTGTTCTTACCAGCAATTCCTCTGAACCGAAAACATGTAAACCAAAACTGTCTCACATCCAAATACTCTGCTATCCTTCCACTGATCTGTGCATATTCTTATGCTTCTAAGAAGGGAGAGAAATAGAGTCCACCCCTCTTAGGACACAGATCTAGCAGGGTCTCATCTCTGGAATGACTGTGCCTTATCTTGAAAACCCCTGACTTAAAAATTTCTTCAATAAAGTCTGTTTATAACCCATATGTTACATTTTGGACTTCACTTTTACCAGCTTTCACAAAACCCAGGTAGATACTTTTTTTATATTGAGTATAATTTACATATGATAAAGTTTATGCATTTTAAACGTACAATTTTATTAGTTTTGACATGTGTACACAGGCACGTAACCACCACCACTATGAAGATATGGGCTTCAGTCACCCTAAGAAGATTTCTTGTTGTGCTTCTTGAGGGAGGTTGCAACCAACCTCTTTCTTACTTTCACTCCTAGTTCCTAGAAACCACTGTTTAGATAATTTTGTCTTTTCCAGAATGTCATTGGATGCCCAGAATTCTTGCATATGCTACCTAGCTTTTAGTTTGGGTTCATTCGCTTAGAATAATGCTTTTGAGGTACATCCATATTGTTTTGTGTATCAGTATATGTGTATTTCCTTTTCATTGATGAACAGTATTCCATTGTAAGCATGTACTATAATGTGTTTATTCACCAGTGGATGGACATTGGGTTGTTTCACATGTTTGGCTATTACGAATAATGCTACTATACACATTCATGTACAGGTCTTTGTGTGATCATATATTTATCATTTCTCTTGGGTAAACACCTAGATTGAGAATGCTGGGTCACATGATATTTATATTTATGAGAATTTTTCAAACTGATTTTTAAGATATATGCACCAGGTTCAATTTCCACTAACACTGCCCGGATTTCCAGTTGTTTCACATTTTCAAAAGCACTTTATAATATCAGCCTTTAAACTTTAGCTGTTTTGGTAATTACATAGTGTTATGGTAGTTGTAATGTTGTAGTTATGTAGTGTTATCTTATGGTGGTTTTAATTTTCATGTACCTAATGACTAAAAACTTTTCATAGCTTTTCTTGTATGTGGCTATGCCTTCTTTGTTGAGGTGCCTGTTCAACCTCTGCTTTTTTTTAAAATTATGTAGCTTGTCTTCTTATTATTGAGGTATTTTAAAATATATATTCTGGATACAAGCCCTGTCATATATATATGTTAATAAGTATAGTTTGGGTGAATGTGAATTTATCATTTTTTTCATGGTTTATGCTTTTTGTATCCTATCTAAGGAATCATTGTTACCCAAAACTTCAAAGATTTTTGCCTATCTTTTCTTCTAAAGGTTTTATAATTTTGGCTTTTATATTTAGTTTTATAATGTATTTTAAGTTATTTTGGTATACTGTGCATGATAAGCATCTTTGTTAGTTTTTTCTGTTTGTTTCCACGTGAATGACTAATTGTTCCAGTATCATTTGTTGAAAAAGTATCCTAAACCATTGGATTACTTTGGCTTCTTTGTTGAATATTAATTCACCATATACGTGTGGCTCTGTTCCTGGACTCTATCCTGTTCTATTGCTACACGTATGTCTTTCTTTGTACCCAAACAACTCTTTAGACTACTACGGTTTTAAAATAAGTCTTAAAATCAGATACTGTGAGTGTTTCATTTTTGTTCTTTTTCAAATTATTTTGGTTATTCTGGTTTTTTTTTTTTTTTGTATTTCTACATAAATTTTAGAATCAGAGTGTCAATTTCTACAGCAAGGCCAGCTGAGACCTTGTTTGCACTGAATCTCTACGTCAGTCTTAGAGAACTGACATCTGATCCAGGAACATGGTAGATCTCTCAATTTATTTCAGTTTTCTTTAATTTCCCTCAGCAGTGTTTTATAGTATTTAGTGTATGTATCTTGCATGAATTTTTAAAGCTATATCCCAAAGTATTTTATATTTTTGATGTTTTAGAACTATTTTATTTATGGCAGTGATTGTCAATTGTAATTTCCAATTATTTGTTGCTAATAGAAGAAATACAATTGATTTTTGTATACTATGAATTTTATATCATTGGTTGCTGGATTTTGTTGTATAACTTCAAAGAGTGTTGGATTTTGTTTTAGTTTTGGATTTTGGATTTTTGGTTGGATTTTGTTTTGTTTAGAAAGTTAAATCTTTTTGAAATTTTTTTAAAAATCTTTCTTAAGGTATTTCCAAAGCAACATTTAGTCTAGGGCTTTTATCTCCACACTAAGGTGATACTCTTCTGGGGATTCTATCAATACTTCATGTATCACAAAGTCTTTCAGCTCTAGCTCGTTCAAAAGTGAATTATTCCTAGAGGTCCATATGAGTTCTATAAATTGTTGTTTCTACTGCTTTCCCATTGTTCTTACCCTGGCATTAGGTTTTTTTTCTCCCTCATTCACAGATCAGTAGTCATCTAAAACTTCACAGGGAGCTTGATCTCTCTGTACAGTTTTCTCCTTTCTGAGGTCCTGCCTCATATGTTCTAACCTCCTCTGTTTCCTCAACTGAGTGAGACCACTGGGCTCCTTTGGGTTCCCCCTCTTTGTGCTGGGTCCTGAAACACTCTTCAAGCAGTAAGGTGGTGCATGTAATATTTGGGCTCACCTTATTTGTTGTCCTTTTTTCAGAGATTGCTGTCCTGAGCTGCCTATGTCCAATGTCTGAAAACAGTTATTTAGTGTATTTTGTTGTTTTCTAGTTTTTACTGGGAAGAGAAATTGCTTCAGCTGTTTGTTTTTCATGGGCAGAAGCAGAAAACAGTACTTTTTTGCCTTTCAAATATCTTAGGGAGAAGACATCTGTGGCTTTTGCGCAGAGAGCAGCTATAGGAGCATCATGGTGGCTTATTCTAAAAAGACTGACACCAACCTCCACAAAGTTTCAATTGACTCTTTCTTATGTGACAAAATACATTTTTCCTCATTTGAATACACTCTATGCTTATTACAAGCCCCTTGAGCCATCCTCAAAGAAGAAAGATAAATCTCAGCATGGCAGGCATTGGCAGCTGTTCTCCATAGAAGAGACCAAGGAACTAGATGGATTTTTGGATTGCATTTCCTGTGCTTGCTCAAGACATATTTGTTCTATTTACTAATGAAAAGAGACACATATTTTTATCCTGAAATCTTTATACAGTCATGATCCTGGATAATCACCTCCAGAGATAACTTCACAAAAGACCAGTTGGACAAATTCCAGGACACATTTTATCTGGACTATTGCATACAATTATGAATTTAGCAAGTATCCACCCCAAGGGGCTGTACTGATGGGAACAGTTTCTGTAATCACGAAAATGATGGCATCCTACAAGAACTAAACGCATTGTGACTTATGAACCTCACAAAACTTTCTATCCAATACGATTTCTATCCAATATGAGTTCCTTCACAATTTTGTTTGTCTATGAGTATGATGTGGAAATAAATACAGTTAATTAATGCTATTCTACTTCATTAATAACACTACTAAAGTCATGAGTTGGCAGTGCTGTGTGTGTAAAATGTGATTGGTTTAAATGTGGTTTGACGCAAAGGGCACACAGAGCCTGGCTTTGCACATTCGCTCTGTCATTACTCATCTGTGTGATAGTGGACAAGTGTCATTCTCTCTACACCTCAAATTCTTTATCTTCAAAATGACTTAGTTGGATTAGATCAACAGTTTGCAAATACTCAGGGGATGAGGATAGAAAGTGGTTCAAGTATAGTAAGAAAGTTGATAATGGGCTCCTATAGATAGGGCAGCCTGAGATTGTCCATGTCAATGCTGAGGGAACAGTTAGTTGGAATGAGGTATTTTCATGACAGTTTATCATTAGCTTAGAACCTGTGGTCACTACATATGTAACCACTGAGTCCTACTTTATATACATCCTTTAAGTTTGGGCATGTTGTGCTTTTATTTTCTTTCATTTCAGAGTATTTTCTAATTACTCTTGTGATTTCTTCTTGACGTTTTGGTGAGTTAGGAGTCCAGTGTTTAATTTCCATGTGTTTGTGAATTGCTCAACTCTTTCTGTTACCGATTTCTTATTTAATTTCATGTGGTTATACTTTGCATCATTTCAATCCTTTTATATATATATATATATATATATATATATATATATATATATATATATATATATATATACACACACACACACACACACACACACACATACATTTTAAGGTTTATTTTCCAGGCTCACATATGGCCAATATTTGAGAATGTTCTATGTTCACGTGAGAAGATTGTGTATCCCGCTGTTGTTGAGCCTCTATTATATATTATTCAAAATATTGTATAGCATATTATATAATAAAAATTTTAACTATAAATTGAATTTTTTATAGATTGTTTTAGTTTTTTAAAGACAATTTTTAGAGTAGTTAGAAGTTTACAACAAAGTTGAGAGGAATGTACAGAAATTCCCCATATGCCCCTGTATCCACACATGCATAACTTTCCCCATGCATAGGTTCCCCCATTATCAACATCACTTGCCAGAATGCTACTTTTTTTTTTTTTTAACCAAGGATGAACCTATATTGACACATCATAACCACACAAAGTCTGTAGTTTACCTTGCGGTTCACTCTCAGTGTTGTACATTCTATGTGTTTGGACAAATATATAATAACATATCCATCATTATGGCATCTTACAGAGCTTTTTCACCATCCTAAGAATCCTGGGTACTCTGTCTATTCACTCCACCCAACCTGACAACCACTGATCTTTTCACACAGTCTTCATAGTTTTGCCTTTTTCCAGAATGATATATAGTTAAAATGATACAATAGGTAGCCTTTTCAGATTGGCTTCTTTCATTTAGTAATATGCATTTAAGATTCCTCCATATCTTTTTATGGCTTCATAGCTCATTTCTTTATAGTGCTGAATAATATTCTGTTGTCTGGGTGTACTACATCTCACCTATTGAAGAACATCTTGGTTACTTCCAAGTTTTAACAATTATGAAGAAAGCTGTTATAAACATTCATGTATAGGTTTTTGTGGAGACATAAGTTTTCATCTCCTTTGAGAAAATACCATGGAGCATGATTCCTGGGTCGTATAGTAAGAATAGTTTTGTAAGAAACCACCAAACTGTCTTCCAAAGCTCCTGTACCATTTTGCATTTCCACCAGCAATGTATAAGAGTTGTTGCTCCACATACTCACCAGCGTTTGGAGTTGTCAATGTTCCAGATTTTGCCCATTCTTTCACATGTGTCAAGGTACCTCATGTTAATTTGCATTTTCTTGTTGACATATAATGTGAAGTGTCTTTTCATATGTTTTTTTTTTTATAATTTTCTTTGGTGAAATGTCTGTTAAGTTCTTTTGCCCATTTTTTAATTGGGTTGTTTGTTTTCTTATTGTTGAGTTTTAAGTGTTCTTTGTATATTTTGGATAACAATCCATTATCAGGTATGTCTTTTGCAAATATTTTCTCCCAGTCTGTGGCTGTCTTCTCATTCTCTTGATATTGTCTTTTACAGAACAGAAGTTTTTAATTTGAATGAAATCCAGCTTATCAATTCTTTTTTCTTTCTTTTTTTTTTTTCATGGATAGTGCCTTTGGTGTTGTATCAGAAAAGGCATCACCATACTCAAGGTCATCTAGGTTTTTGCCTATGTTATCTTTTGGAGTTTTATAGTTTTATGTTTAAGTCTGTGATCCATTTTCAGTTAATTTTTGTGAAGGGTGTAATATTTGTGTCTCAATTCATATTTTGCATATGGATGTCCTGTTGTTCCAGCACCATTTGTTGAAGAAACTGTCTTTGTTCCATTGTATTGCCTTTGCCTCTTTGTCAAAGATCAGTTGATTATATTTAAGGGGTCTATTTCTGGGTTCTCTGTTCTGTTCCACTGATCTATTATCTATTCTTTTGCAAATATTACTCTGTCTTGGTTACTGTAGCTTTATAGTAAGTCTTGAAGTTGGGTAGTGTCAATCCTCTAACTTTGTTCCCCTTCAATATTATGTTGGTTTTTCTGGGTCATTTGCCTCTTCATATAAACATTAGAATCAGTTTGTTGATGTCCATAAAATAAGTTGCTGGGATTTTGTTTGAGATTGCATTGAATTTATAAAGTTGGGAAGAACTGACAATATTGAGTCTTCCTATTCATGAACATGGAATACCCCTTTATATATTTAGTTCTTCTTGATTTCATTCATCAGAGTTTTGTAGTTTTCTTCATGTAGATCTTGTACATATTTTGTTAGATTTATACCTAAGTATTTCTTTTGTTGTGTGATAATGCAAATGGTATTGTATTTTAATTTCAAGTTTTACTTGTTCATTGTTGACATATAGAAAAGTGATTAACTTTTATATGTTAACCTTGTATCTTACAACCTTGCTGTAGTCACTTAATAGTTCCAGGAGATTTTTTTGCTGTTGCTGATTTTTTTTAGATTTTGTACATAGACAACCATGTTATTTATGAGCAAAGACAGTTTTATTTCTTTCTTTCAAATCTGTATGCCTTTTATTTCCTTTTTATGCCTTATGAAGTAAGAAAAACTTAATATGATGTTGAAAAGGAGTTGTGGGAGGGCACATCCTTGCCTTGTACCTGATTTTAGAGGGAAACTTTTGAATTTCTCATCAGTAAGTATGATGTTAGCTGTAGGTTATTTGTAGTATTTATCAAATTGAGAAAGTTCCCCTCTATTCCTTATTTACTGAGAATTTTTATCATTTATGGGTTTTGAATTTTTTCAAATGTCTTTTCTTCATCTATTAATATAAGCATGTGATTTTTACTTTTTCATTTCTTGATATGAGGGATTACATTAATTTAGTTTTGAATGTTAATCCAGCCTTACATACTTGGGATAAATCTCATTTGGTCATGGTATATAAATTGAATTTTTTAACCTAAATTTACGTATGTTCTGGATATCAAGGAAAAATTAAAAATGATTTTGAAAATATATGTTTTTAAACATTATGTGAATGAAGTTTGTGAGTTAAACTGCTCAGGAAACACTGGAACAGATAGTTTCTAAGTCTTCATTTGGGTATATATTTAAGGTCAGTTTTTGGCCCAGCAAAAAGTCATCCTGTTGACAAGAAGAGAAAGCAAGATGAACAATAAAATTGTAGTAATTTTTGCTCTCTTAGGAAAAGACAGGATATAAAACTATTCACATATAAACATTCTTCCAATTCCTATTCTGTGTAGACTTTGCACTTGATCTTTATGATTATGTGAAATATTTTTATTTTTTAGAGTATAATGTTGGTTTTTTTCAAATGCAAGTTCTGCTGTCAAGAACAAATTACCTAATGCTGCCTCCAACTAAAGTTAAATTTAGAATGAAACCTAATGTATTGGTACTATAGGCAGAAAAGGAGCAAAGAAACCTAGAGTCAGAAACTCTACTAGTATATTTACTTCTGCTGTTTATAATTTCTGTGATCTAGGCAATTAATTATACTGCTCAGTGACTTAGTTTCCTATTTTGTTGAATTGGGAAAATACCACCTGGTATGTCAGGGAGATTGATGACTTTTTCATCTAAATCCCCTTATACCTCATGTTGGAAGTTTCATGATAGATCTTCAAGGCAAAAGTATTTCCTGATCCCATATTTCACTTTCTTTTCCATGTGTTTACAGATTTTCCCCTTAGTTTTCAACTTAAGGACATCTCTATTTTTTGTAATGACACTTTTTCAGTGATAGTAACATAAACACAATGTCCTTTAAAACCAATGGACAATCAAGAGTTACAAAAAAAAAAAGAAAAAAAAAATGAACACAGGGCAAAAAGTTAGATCCAGGTATTTTCCTCATTATATTGTGTCCTCTGAAAGACTGATCCTCTTATAAATGCAGATAAATTTCAGAGGAGATTGGGAGAAAGAAAAACTTGTCTTTGTTAATTTCCTTTTCACCTTTTTTCCCCCCTTCTCTTTCCTCCAAAAATATGATACTTCTTCTGATATATTGTATCTTAGTGCTTTGCTGCCCTGTGACTAGCACTGTGTTTATTGATTTTTTTCATTTAGCCGTTCATGAAGAATTTATTGAACATCTCCTAGGTACTAGGCTTATATTAGGCTCCTAAGATTTTTCAAGAATCTGTTATTTTCTAGGGGAATCTGGACATAAATACACATATGTTATTATGTCAGTCAGTACTCAGCACTGAAGAAACATGAGGCAGAGCAACAAGGTTAGAGAATAACATCAGTAGCAGGGGGTGCCATTTTATATAGGGTTGTCAAGGAAAGTATCTTCAATACTGTGACATTAGAGTGGACATGTGAAAAAGTACAGGAGTGAACCATGAAAATATCTGTGGAAAGAATCTTTCAGGTAAAGGGTATAGCAAGTGCAAAGACTGAGTCAGTTAGAAGCTTGACATGTACAAGGACTAACAAAGAGCCTGGTGTGGCTGGAGCAGAGAGAAAGAAGGGGAAAGAGTGGGAGGTGAGGTGGAGAAATAGCAGGGGGCTAAATAATGCAGGGTCTGGAGACCATTGTATGAACTTTGGCTCTTTTACTGACTGTGTTGGGAAGCCATTGAAGGGTTTTGAGCAGAGCAGTTCCATATCTGATGTAATTTTAACAGCTCACTTGGCTGTAGTGTGGAGATTAGATGGTAGGGGCTGTGGTACTCAGAAGTGCTGTTCAACAAATGATAGGATTGCAGTGCATGGTCCTGCTGTAGGTGGAGCCATGCAGCTAATACTGGCCAATGTACTATGAATGATAGACACATAATTCACTTTCAGATTGGAGAGTCTGATTTCTGTTGTGTGAAACTCTGTAATTTTACTTTACCACAGCAACTGACAGGAATCTAAATGGTGACTGCCCTATCATCAAGAGCGAAAACCACATGGAGCAGAGCCCCTGGCTGACCTCCGATGGACAGAAAACGTGAGTGAGAAATAAACTTGTTTTATTTACTTACTGTTTTAAGCCACTGAGTGTTTAAAGTCGTTAATTAGTAACTCGAAGTAGAATGTTGCCATAATAAAAAACATAAAATGCTGTATTATGGATGGATGTGGAAGGCAACACTATTATCAGAATCTAGAAAGATGGTACTCCATGTTTTGCAAGTTATTTGGTAAAACCTTTGAAAACAGAGAGGTCAGCTCAGGTAACTATTGAATGTGTGGCCCTAGGCAAAGACATTGGAAAACTAAATATTAGTAGTGTGTGTTGATTGATGTTGGCTACATTTCATAAAATATTATACAAAGAGATAACCTCAGAAAAGAATACCCTGATTTAAGCATAAGTAAAAGGGATCAGAGATTGTTCATAAATTTGGCAGTATGTAGAGTTGGGAGACACTCATTCTCAACAACGAATAGTAAAAGATAAAATTTAGAAGTGCTTTGAGAGATAAAATTCAATTAACGTTGAGACTTATTGCAATGATTAAGAGTATAGCTACTCCATTTACTATTAAAACATTGAAGTGGTGGATAAGGTGATGCTCAGCAAATGATTTCAGTTGGACAAACAACTTAGAAAAACAAAAGACTGCAAGTGCAGTTCTTCCATAGAAGATGACAAGCCCAACGTGATCACCACTGAGTCTAAAGATAAGGGGCTGAAAAAACACAGAAATATAGAAAAGCAAGAAGTCTGTCAAGAAAAGCAAACTCTGGGTGTGGCTTTTGGCTCATGAACTGACTACCATCAAATACCGTCAAACAGGTAAGAAGTCTACTAAGCTTTTAAGACTGTTGTAGTGTTATTACAAAAGAATCAAAAAGTTTGAAAAAATTAAAAGTTTACAATGCAAACATGTTACAGTTAGCTAAGGTTAATTTATTACTGAAGAAAGAGAAATATTTTTTATAAACCTAATGTAGCCTAAGTGTACAGTGTGTATAAAGTCTGCAATAGTGTACAGTGATGTCCTAGGCCTTCACGTTCTCTCAACACTCACTCACTGAGTCACCCAGAGCAACTTCCAGTCTTGCAAGCTCCATTCATAGTAAGTACCCAATCAGTTATATTCCATTTTTTTATCTTTTATGCCATATTTTCACTGTACCTTTTCTATGCTTAGATATGTTTAGATACACAAATACTTACCACTTTATTACAGTTGCCTACAGTATTCAGTACAGTAACATGCTGTACAGGTTTATAGCCCAGGCGCAATAGACTATACCATACAGCCTGGGTGTGGAATAGGCTGTACCATCTAGGTTTGCATAAACGCACTCTATGATGTTTGCACAATGATGAAATTACCTAACGATGCATTTCTCAGAACGTATCCATGTTGCTAAGCAAAGCATGATTGTACATTAGAATTACCTGGACTATTAACAAAAATACTGATGATTGAGACTCACATGTTTTTGTGACTCTTTCTTACGGACTTCAGATTCTTGATATTTTCAGTTCTCTGATCCCACTCGTTTTGGTATGTCTCCTTGTTATAAATGAGAAATTTCCACGTAGGTCATTCTTTGGCCCTGACAAGGAAGAGAGCATGGTTTTGGACAGCTGAGCTGCCAAAATGGTGAAAGGTTTTGTCAAGTGCCTCATATCAAACTTTTGATAAATTTTGTTGGAGGGAAATAAAGCAAAACTGAAGGAAATGAACCAAGTATGCTTCATTTTAGTTGGATTAAGTTTGAACATTTTTTTTGTTTTTCTGTCAAACAAATATATGTTGCAAGCAGGCAACTGAATCCCTTTATTCTATAGTATGTATGTTCACATCTGCTTTGGCTAACATCTGCTCACTTTCTTATGAGCTTGAGTATTGACTAAGTAGTAATCACATGTCAAAGTGGTTCCCCATTCTCTTGTCAATTTTGTATTATTAACAATTACATATTTCTTCAAGCTTATTTGTTGTGCATCTGGAGAGCATGAACTGTTCTTTCCTGCTAGGCTGCTGCTGCCACTTGCCTATGTGATTTGATTCTGTGTGTACAATCCTCTCATAGCTACAACCCAATTGTGTTACTAAAAGTCCCTAGGTTCTTTGTTTTATTCCAAGTCTTTCAAAGGATAGACTGTCTCATACATATATATTTTTTTATTTACTTTGCTTTTGGGTCACTCCTCAATGCAACCAACATTTATTGAGCACTAACTGTACACAAGGGGTGTATGCTGTGCATTGGAGACATGCAAAAGTGAGAAAGATGTGATCAAAGATTGGAAGCAGCTTTCAATCTGAGAAGACAGAAGGTGTGTATGTAGGGTTAACACAAGACTAATTTTTGTTAGATGCTTTGATGGTAATGCAGATTGAATACAAAAAGTTGAAAGTAGCTAGTTTAGTGGTGGCACATTGACATTCAAGGTCGTGTAAATCTTCAGTTGTGAAGTAGAGACACTAACCAGAAGTGAAAGTTTCCCATTTCATTTGCCTATTTACATACTTTATATATTCCTAAATGATTGTATTCCACCAGGGTAAGTCTGTAAAGGAAAATGACCCCAAGGCATCCCTTTTTGCTTGACCTATGTTCCTGTCCTTCTAATGGGTATATGTCTTCATTCTGGAGTAGATTCTATGGGTACTGAGCATTTGAACATTGTTATTTGGCTTAACAAATTTCACCCAGTCCAAGCCTCACAGTAGTGTGTATGAAAGGCATTATTATTCATGGGTAGAAATGATTGGAAAATTTAAATGAATTTTGTAATATCTAGCATATGGCCAAGCCATGTTTTGAGCACTAATGTCTTGACTAAATGTCCAATGGCCACAGCATAGGTGCCACATGAATAAATGAACTATCATGAGAGCAACAAGGGGAGGAAGTTATCTTTTCTTCGTCCATCTCACCACTGTGCTCAATTCTGATGTGTCAACAAATCTAGGGTTGGGGGGGTCATCATTCACAAGTCATACAATGAAAGTGATGCTTCTGTTCCAAGATAAACCCTGACCTGTCCACACCACAGAATAAAGGGAACCATGCACAGTGACCCAATAAACTTTAGGCTAGTTATTGGTAAGGATTTTAACTCTACAGAGTATGTTGATATGATTAAGGTGTATTTTGGTAATCTTCAAATCATAAATATTCAAAATACCTATCCACATTATTCAGATGGAGTGTTATGAATGGGTATGTGTGAATTTATAGTTAGGAGGTGTGTGTGTGTGCATGTATATGTATATGTATGTTTGGACAATTGGCCTCTTAAAACTAAGCTATATAAAGACAAAGAATACATTTAACTGATTTTATATGATGACATATTTAGTCAAAATTTTCCCTACTACATATTTGTATAAGTTCTGAGGCTGCTTTTGGTACTTGAAATGGAAGTAAAAGAGGTCTTATCCCTCCTATACGTTTTCTGGAAATTTGACTTCCTCGGATTGAGGAAATCTATGTGCTCGCACAGTCCATTTTCTGCTCTGACATTTTATATGTGATGGCTGCATTTTTAAAAAGTATAAGCATGTGAGAGGCTAAAGCTGTGCTCCTACACTGGGCACAACCTACCATACATCAAAGCCAGAGTAATTAAATGCAGTGAGCTTCTATTTTTTTGTAACTTACGTTCAGATATGAAACAATAATTACAGAAACCTTTACTTTTTGTTCTGCTGTTGTCTCTTGTACTAATAAGTTAAGTTTGTAGAAGACTGATGTTTCTCCTGCAGACTTAAAGTCAGATAGGCAAAGTCTTTGAATCTGGCTCCCCTTTTATTATATTAGAAATTTTGATTTCTCTCCACAGGACAAATGGTTAGACTTTTACATCCCCTTTGGATAGGGAAATAAGGTTCTTGATAGTAAAATTGAGATAACTTAGGTGCTATTATGGCTCTATGACTAATTTGGCATCAGAAAATCATGAATAATGCCAAGATCCTCAGAATTTTAAGAATAAATTAGGAAAAAGTAGACTGGGAACTTATTGTTCCTCATTTGTTTTAGATTTGGCTCTTGTACTGTTCTACTCCGTAGTGTAGAGACGTTCTGGAGAGCAGCTTTCTATTCAAAAACTAAAATTCCCAGCATTTCTTGTATGTAGATGTGGACATATGAGTAATTCTTATCAATGAAATGAGAAGAGAAGTGGGTTCTGTTACTTTTGGGCAAGTGTATCATCACCATATTCCCTTGTTCCTTTTCTGCTGATTAAATGCTGACTATCACGAGGCTTCTTTTTCTCAAGATAGAAGAAAACTGAATTCCTGAATTAGACTAAGCTCCATCAAATAGAAACATATCATCTGCTAGAGGAGGAAAAATAATCCAAAACTTCTACTGAGGTAGCCACTAAATTTGTGGGTTTATTTCTTACAGCAGCTAGTGTTACCTTAATAAAATAACATAAGAACTATTTGAGTTAATATTCTGAGTAGTGGAATTAGGAACTAGACTGTTAAGGTAGAGTGAGTCAGAGTTGAGAAAGTGAGCACACTAAATTTTTACAAATATTTAGCAATGAAAGAAGTAAAAGTGATAGGAACATGAATAGCTAGAGATATCTAGGAAATTGACACCATCCTTGAATGTTTCCCAACCAAATTTGAAAACAAATTCCTTTGTAGTGTTAATATTAACTCATGAAAATCTTCTAACTGATTTTGATTCAGATATCTCTTGCATTGACTTGTTTGGAAATTAAACTCAAGCACGAGTCTGCATTATATTAGAAGAGTATCCTTGTTTGAATTTTGGACAAATGATATAATCATTTAAAATTTGACATGCATTCAGAGGTACAAATAAATTTCTAGTCTTAAAATTAATTCCTCTTGGGAGAAAATATGTATGTACACTGGTCCACAAGAAAGGCCCTCTCTGACAGTTTTAGTATCATGACAACTGGCTTTAAAGCTTCCTTTAAATACACCTTTTTTTTCTTTCTTTTTTTTTTTCCTAACCAAACATTACATGCATTGATGGAATAGCAGGGCCAAAGAATACCAAGAGTTTCCCCACCAAGAGGTAAAATGTCTATGAAGCGACAACACTACAGAAAATTGGTGGAGAAAGGAAGTCAATAGTGGTAAATGCAACATATGTCCCATCTCTAAAGAAAATACAGCCTTGTTTGTAAGGCTTCAGTTTGTTTTAAGAGCTCAGTCTGTTTTCTGAACAGGGACTCAGGAAATAGTGATTTGATCTGTTGCTGCAAAAATTATACACTTCCTCCCAAGGGTCTCTCTGATTTGGGTTTTTTAAAATGAATCTAATAAGTTTTATTCTTGGCTCTATGACCATTATTTTCTCGTGGTTCTCACTAGAAAGGCAAAGTGGCAGAAAAATTAAACCAGTAGTTATTTGGGGAGGAGAGTGTTTAAAATGTCTTTTTCTCATTATAAAAATATGTATATATTTTATGTTGAAAATTTGGAAAATAAAGGTAAGCAAAAGAGGAAATAACTTATACTGGTGGTGCCAAAATAATGTATGCACATTTTAAGAGATGTTGTTTATGCTCAAGCAGTAGTTTGCCATAATCAGAAGTGTCTAGACGCTAATGGTAACCACTTTGAGCACCTCGTGTAGAAACGTGACCTGGATTCATCTTTTGTTATTGCTATGCATTGAGTATTACAATTAATAGTCTTTTCCTTTCTTAAAATATATATACATTTTTTGGCACCCTCTGTATGAGTAATAAATATTTCTCCATGCAAATGTGAGATTTTGGGGAAAAAGTTATATTCTGTTAAATAGATATATGGTTACAAATTTTATTTCTCTCAAATACATATTATACATACTTTTACTTGCTTTTAAATATTATTTAGTTCCAGTTGCGTGCAATAATTAGTTGATTAGAATTTTCCAATACAAAGCTGCTATTATGAATATTCATTTTAGTAACACTTTCTATATATACAGGATTTGTTCTTTAAAACAAATTTCTTCAAGTGACAGTGGTTGGAAAATGATGCTGATTTTATTTCTTATTTATAGTCTGATCAAATGTCTTCCAAAAATAATGTACTAAATTATTATTGTCTTTAAGACAAAGTTTATTTCCCACAACTCTTCAATCTTGAATATCATCATTTAAACACTTTAACTGTATCTTTTAATTTACATTCCTTTGCTTAGTTTGATAGTTTCTGGTCATTCTTTTACAAATTGCTCATGCCTCTGACATATTTGAATTAATTATCTTCTTCCCTCCTTTCTTTTTCTTTCCATTTTTCTCCAGCTTTCAAAAATAGTATTCTCATTTTAAATGTACAGTTTAAAAAATTATGTGCACATTTAGTATTACCTCACAATTGAGACATGGAAATTTTCATGACCCTTGTGGTAGGCAAAAAAATGACTCCCCCCCATATCAATGTCTAATCCTTGGAATCTGTGCATGTTAGCTTATGTGCCTCCTCCCCCCTCTCCCCCCAAAAACATGACTTTGCAGATGTGATTGAATTAAGGGTCTTAAAATGCAGAGATTATTTTAGATGATTAGGGTGAGCCCTAAATGCAATCACATGTCTTTTTAAGAGGGAGTCTTGGGGAAATTTAATAGAAGAGTGACATGTGACAGAAACAGAAGGAAACAGAGTTAGACAGAGAAATTCTATGCCACTAGTTTTGAAAATGGAAGAAGGGGCCATGAGCCAAGGAATGCTTTAGACCAGGGGTGTCAAAACTATGGCCCGCAATCCATTGTTAATTGGCCCACAGCAAATTCCAAAAATATATTTAGTTTACTTAAATAAACCAGGTGAGGCAATACATACTTCACCTCGAGTGAGTGGCCCGGCTGTTTGTATATTTTACCGCATATGGCCCTTGGTAAAAAACGTTGAAAAAAGTTTTGACACCCCTGCTCTAGACACTGGAAAAGGTAAGAAAACAGATTCTCCCTAGAGCCTCTGAGGAAGAGTGGCCCTGCTTAATTTTAACCTGTAAGAACTAGAAGAGACTACATTTCAAACTTCTGGCCCTTTAGAACTAGAAGAGACTACATTTCAAACTTCTGGCCCTTTAGAACTAGAAGAGACTATATTTCTTTTTTGACTATTTGTTTGTTTTTGTTTTAAAGCCATTGAGTTTGTGGTAATTTGTTACATCAGCCACAGAAAACTAATACCTTCCTCAGATGTTCCTTCATACTCTTTGCAGTCAGTCATTGGGTGACTGGGTTATAACCTGGGTGTCAGATAACCACTGCTCTGCTCTCAGTCTCTGATTTTGCTTTTTCTATAATTTCATGTAATGGAATTATGTAGTATGCAGCATTTTATATCTGACTCTTTTAAGGAAGTATAACATTTTTGAGATTTATCTGTGTCGTTGTGTGGGTCAGACGTTTTGTGTGTTTTTTTCCTAATTGCCAAGTAGTTTTCTATTGTACGAGTATACCATATTTATCCATTCACTATTTGATGGGCACTCAGTTTGCTCCCAGTTTGGGGCTATCATGAACAATGCTGCTACGAACATCCACGTAAAAATGTTTGTGGTATACGTTTTCATTTTTGGGGCGTAGATACCAGGTTGTGTGCTAAGTATTTAACTTTTTAAGAAACTGCTAAACTGTTTCCCAAAGTGGTTGTAACATTTTAGCGACCAAGAATTATGAGTTTCCAAATTGATTTAAAGACAGAGAAGGAGAGGGAGGGAGGAAGAAAAGATGAATAAGAAGGAGGAAGAAGGAGGAGGAAGAAGAATTATTAATTAAAAGAAAACTATCTGAAGATATTAAGGATTAATGGTTATCCTGTCCAACATTTATCTCCCAGGAAAAGAGGTGGTATCCCGAAAATGTCTATGGAAATTAATCACAACCACACATAAGGCAGTCAGTAGTGGTCAACTTGATGGTTTCAACTCAGCCTCTGTTGTGGACTGAAAGCTTTTGTCCCCCCAAAAATTCTAATGTTGAAGCCCTAATCCCAAATGTGATGGTATTTAGGGGCCTTTGAGAGGTAATTAGGATTCGATAAGGTCATGATGGTGGTACCCTCATGATGTGATTAATACCCTTATAAGAAGAGACATGAGACAGCTTGCTCTCTCGCTCTCTCTCTCTCTCTCTCTCTCTCCCCCCCCCCATGCACACACCAAGAAAAGGACATGTGAGGATTCAGTGAGAAGGTGACCATCTACAAGCCAGGAAGAGAGCTCTCACCAGAAACTGAACCCTTGATCTTGGATGTTTTAGTGTCTATAACTGTAAGAAAATAAATTTCTGTTTAAGCTACCCAACCTATGGTGTTTTGTTATGGCAGCCTGAGCTACCTTAGTCAATCCAGAGGATGGGCTAATCCACTGCCCTCATTCCCACTGTAAATGAATAATGAAAGGTCATGTCACTCACTTCCTAGAGGCACACTTACAAAGCCTGACTCCTAGCACTCTAATCACTCCAGGGAAGGAGTTGGTGCTTTCTTAAGCATAATGTAGAGCTGACAGAAAAAGGCTAGAGTTAAGTTTCTACTGTCGTTTATTTTCAAAGATGTTTATTATAGTATCATTAGTCTTGACACAAAATATAATATGAAGGAAATGCTCAACTAAAAAATGGTTCAATAATTTATTATTCTCTACCCTAATGAATATAACTCAGACATTGAAAAAGATGAACTAAGTAAGGCTAGTTGATTTTGAAGGAACAATATTGATAAAGAAAAAAACTTAAGATGAGAAGATGTATGTATAAAATGACCCCATTTTAAAATATAGTGAACAAAATTGCATATAATAGTAAATGTTTATGTTTTTACGTGATTACTTTAAAAAAGAAAAGAAAGATATTTCCCCAGAAATGAATGTTGTGTTAGATCTATTCAAATCTCACTCATTCATTGACCTCTATTATCAGGTATATAGTGATACCCCCAAATCCCTACCTTTCACCCAGATCTTTTTTCTCTCTCTTTATTTAAACCTATGTTTTCTACTGCCTACTCATCATCTCAACTTAAGAGATTTATAGGTATTGGAAACCCTACCTGTCTAAACTACCCTTTTCCTCCACCCCTGCTCCTCCTTCTTTCTCCCTTATGTCCGTGAATGACATCAATCAGCCTGTTGCATAAGCCAGAATCCCCCATATCGAATCTTAAATCCATGTTAAATTTAAGGCTATAATTAACAACCCTAAACCCAGAGAGGACCAGCAGCTATTTATAGAAGAACCTAAAATTCTTTTGGATGTATATGACCCAGGATTGCCTGATCTATATCAACTTGTACACATACCGGTCAGAACCTCAGATGTTAAATCTTAAATGGCAAAAGATAATTAAATTGACCCAGAAATGGACTGTCTTTCTGAAAAGTAAAGCTTCTTTTTTTTTATAATAAACCTGAAAGTTTAAAAAGGCCCCAAAAGTAGGGAAACATAGCCTAAAGGCCATACTGAAACAATCCCAATAAGAACCAGTTGGACAATAATGCAGTCATGCAAGTAGAGAAAAGATGAGATTAGAATGGGAAATATTCTTTACCTGAAGTACAGGTGTTATAACACCTGACAGAATATTTTGAACTTGTTTTTGAAAAAATAATGAGACAAGACTCAAAATAAACTTACGGCCCTGCAAATCAAACAGGTGGTGTCACATTTCTCAACAGACTATCTATTGACAATGGCACTTGTAGATGTTTTAAACAGGAAGGATATTTTGAACAAAAGACACCCCATCTTACAAAAGATAAATCAAGGCAAAGAAAAATGTCTCATCTTAGATCAAAGAGGATGTTTAAGGAGAGAAAAATCATTCAGCATCCAGCTTTACTCAAGGTGAATTAACTATAACTATATATGGTCAGTTACATCAATTGCTGGTAGATATGGGTACTACTCTGCCTACATTAATATAAATATATTAATATAGAAGTAAATATATCACATGGGTGCTCTGTATTTACAGTAGCTCACAGTTTTTCCCTATCTCTTACCCCTTAAACGTAACCCTTGGACCTTTGGCTAAAGAGCATTAATTCTGCTCTGTGATACCATCCCTGAAAATTTAATAGGGAAAGATTAATTTTGTAAATGGAATAGTAACGTTAAATGGGCTATTTCTCGAGATTCCAGAGAACCTAATATTAAGAATTAAGTTGTCTTTTCTCTGGATATACTTTTTCTTCTTCATTGAATTTGATGCATATCCCATTAAACACTCGACTGGATACTCTATGGACTGAAAATTCCACCAACATAGAAAAATTAATTGAAGCAGATCCTATTTAAGCTTAGATAGAGTCTACCAAACTGTTAGGCAAACTTTCCCAATATCCCTTGAAGCTAGAAGCAAAGAAAGTCCTCAGACCAATAGCTGAAGGCCTTAGTTTCAAAGTTCTTCTCATACTCTGTATTAGCCGTTGTAACAATCCTGTTCTGCAAGTAAAGAAACCAAATGGATGAGGGTATTAATTTTTTCAAGATCTCAAAGTATTAAAAAAAAAAGGGGGTATCTCTCTTTCTGGTAATACCTAACACAGATACCATCCTGGCATCAATTCTGCCCAAAGCCACCTGTTTCACCCATAGAGAACATTTTTTCTGTTTCCTTTTTTTTTTTTTTCTGTTTCTTTTTTTTCAATGTGACCCTCGCCCAGGAGAGTTGATATTTTTATTTTCTTAACCTGTGATGGACAATGATATATGTGGGAAGTTAAGCACCAGGGTTCACTAATGACCCTCTTATTATTCCTAGGTCTTCATTCAAGACTTAGAATATCTAAACTTCCTGTGTGACTGAGTTCTTATACAATAAATAGACGATTTGTTCAAAGAACAAATTCTTTGTTCAGGGCACAAGGAAGCCTGTAAAAAAGATTTCATTCACTTGTTCTCAGCTTTAGCAGAAAAGGGACATAAAGTTTCAGAAGATAAATTACAAATTTGCCAAAGCAATATTTGGCATATGACCTAACTAAGGAGGGAAAAACACTCTCCAAATACACTAAAGATTATCAAAACATAGTGTAGACCCCTTCATAAAATGATATGTAACAATATTTTAGGCTCATCTTGATATTTCAGGCAATGGGTGTCAAGTTTTTCTGAGATTGCAATACCTGTTTATGAGTTGACCAAATTATCAGTAAGAGATCCTCTCCTCAGGGAGCCCAAACATGAACAGGACTTCCCTACTTACAACCCCGCCCCTTTTATTATATCTATGCATATGCAATTTGGGCAAGTCCTTGGGATTTTAACTCACCATCATGGAAACCATCAAAAACCTATCCTTTACAATATTTTCATTCTTGACCTGGTTGCAAGAGTTATTTCCTTTGTCTTAGAGCAATAGCTGCCACTTCAAAACTGGTTTATGCTTTTGGTGAACTGTTCTAGGTAACCCATTTGACCTCATGGTTCCCCACACAGTACCGCATCACTATTCACTGAAAACACAAAACACTTTTCAACAATCCAATTAACCTCTTGAGATTCTGTTGCGCTTTCCCTCTTACATTGCTATTTATCATTGCAACATTCTGAATCCTGCCACTCTCCACTCTCCTACCAAATGGAAACTCATGGTGGTCTTACCTCAGGCAGGACTTTCTGTACCTTGCAAAAACATATAAGTATAGAGATTTTCATTGAGAACTGTGACCTATCATTTATTGATGGATCACATCTCAAAGTTGAAACTGGAGGCTATGAAGCGGATGTGTTCTCACTAAATTAAGGTCTTCTTTAGGACATAGTTCTCTATCTGAGGTAAAATCAGCTCAGAAGGAGGAACTTTTTGCACTTTCTAGAGCTTGCAAATAAGTCAAAGAACAGATAGTAAAGATTTATACAGAATAGCAAGGATACTTTTGGAGAAGTGCATGATTTTGGAATGCTTTAGAAACAAGGGAGGATTCTCACCTCTGCTGCAACACCTACCATAACGCACAAGTTGAAGAACTTTTAAATGCACTTCTACTTCCTAGAGAGCTGGCTATTATAAAGTTTGAGACCTGTGCAAAAGGTTAAAATATGGAAGCTAAAGGAAAATCTGTATCAGATGATTATTCAAAACAAGCAGCGTTTACTAAGGTTAGGATCCTATCTCCACCCTTGAAGGATAAATCTTTGGAAGGGTTCAAAGAGGCAATTTGGCAGTTTCAATGTATAACTCCTTATTTTGAAAAAGAATGAGAATAATCTGATTATCCTCTTCTCTTAGATAATTTCTATGATCACAAGATGGCCGACTGGTGGCATCAGATGATTTCAAATACATCTTAACTAAATTTTTCCATGAAGCTACTCATCATATTACAGACAAATTACTTATTATCTTAAATTAGCATTGGTTGGGAGGCTAAAAAAAACAGGAGGACTTATATTCAGGTTGTTAGCTACATGTCAGCAATATAATACTGGAAAAACTTTAAAAGAGGGCAAGGATATTAACCAAAGCTTTAAGGGCCATTTGACCACTTCAGATAAATTTTGTCTAGCTCCCACCCTCCATGGGATTTGAATATCTTTTCATTATTGTACATCTCTTTTCAGAATAGGTTAAAATCTTTCTTTGCTTAAAAGATACAGTGTCCAAAATGCTATTTGATTTTATGTTTCCAACCTCGGTTTACCAACTTTTATATCAAGTGACAGAGGCACACATTTATGAGAAACATAAAAGAATTCTGTAAAGTATTACCTCTTACTCAAAAAATACACTACCCTTCCTATCTACCATCCTCTGGAAAGGTTAAAGAACCAATGACATCTGTCTAGTATATCTAGTAAAACTTTCCAAAACTCTAGGTTCCCTTGGTCAAAGTTACTCCCACTATCCTGTGTGCCATATGGTTCACTCCCTTGGGGACGTATCAGTTATCCTTCTTTTTACTAAAACTGGAGGGCCCATGCATTTATGAATTTCACTTCTGATACCAGACTCTGCTCTGCTATACATAGGCATGGCAAAATATTTCAGTGGACTTGGGTACTACACCCAATCTTATTATCAATCTTATTATCAACAGTAATCTTTAATCTTTTCATGATCTTCAATCAGGAGATTTTTTTCTATTAGAGGAGACTTTTTTTTCTATTGGAGGGGAACTCTTGAACCTCATAGGAAGTGATCTTATTAGGTACTGTTAATAACAAATGCAGCAGTGAAACCCCAGAAGGTCAACCTTTGGGTTTATGTTGCACAACTAAAGAATCAATCCAGAACTGACACAATTAGAAAGCCACGCTAATGGGAACTCACACTGAGGATTCTCAAATGTCTTCTAGAAGCAGCTAGCTTCAGAAAAAGACAGCTAACTCAAGACCTCTGGAATAAGCTAATGACATTGGATAATAGAGAGCTTCTGCTCAAGATACCAGACCAAGACCCCTATATAATTCTTATTTTGTTTTTAGCTGTTTGCTTATGATAATTTCTCATTTCATTTCCCTTGATTGTTGACCACTCTAATTGCCCTTTTTTATTTTTTATTTCCTTTTTATTATAAATAAGTCAGGACATATTCATTCTGATGCTATTCTTAGATTTCCCAAATAGTAACCAGTGTCTCCAATCTTACCAACTGCTGAATATCCATCACTGGATCCTCATGATAAAAACTGCTGGGAAATTCTGGTCTCCATGTATGAGACCATATGGAATTATAGCTGATGGCATTTCTACCCGAATATACATGGAAAATGACCTTCAGCAAATCAAACTAGTTTTGCTAGTGTCCTTCTCTCTTAGAAAAAGAACAAACAATTATAATCTATTGAATTCACCAGCCTTTGTAAGGCAATAAACTGAATACTTGCCACATGAAAGAGAATAATAAAGATCCAAATATGTAATCCAGTTAATGTAACGCCTTGGTTTTGACTTTGTGTCATACACAAATCCTTTCTTTCCTGGATCTCCATGTACTCCTACTGCATCTACTTCCTCTGTGGGCTGGAGAGGCCTGATCCTCTTTGACTAACATTAAGACCTCAAGCACCATAGGAATTCCAAGGCTTCTCTTTATATAGAGAGCCTGATTCTATAAATCAAAGGCTGGGATTTCTGACTCATGTGTGTGCTCCAAAAGGAGATCACCATTGATTATTAAGGGACTCCCCATGACAATTTCTGACACTGTTTACACACGCAGTCAGAGCAGTGTTCTCAGTGGTGGCAATTATACAAATAGAAAAGGCAATAAAAAACTTATCACTGGGGGGTGGCTGGTTAGCTCATTTGGTTAGATTGTGGTGCTAATAACACCAAGGTTGCTGGTTTGATCCCCACATGGGACACTGTGAGCTGCAATAGATAGATTAAAAATAAAAGAGTAAACTTAAAACAAAAAACAAAACAAAAAAAGCTTATCACTGACTGACAGAAGTTTTAATGGTACCACCAATGCCCTACATGGAATAGAAATCAGTCTTAACTTGTGGGCATGAGTAGTGAGGGACAATTCCGTTGCTCTAGATTTGTTGTTGGCTAGTCATTTTGGTGTCACTTAGTCCAATAAGCCAAACCACACCTCTGCATCAATGGGCCCAGAATGGTCAGGACTTGGTCAATGATTGCCTGTTTCCCTATTTTTTGACCCTGCTTCCAACACAAAACCAAGCACAGAAAGTCAAATATGTTCCTCAAACCAATCACTTAAGGTATTCCACTCGTAATTAGTTTACCTCCAGCTTCCCCAGGCCAATGACCTCTAATAAAAACATACCTGAAGCTTCTCCCACACATACCTTTTTTTTTTTTAACTATAAAGCTTTCCCACTCCCCTGCCTGCCATGAGTCTCTCAAATGTAATTGATAGGAGGTCACTCCCTTGCATAGAAAGCTCTGAATAAAGTGTCCATTTGTTCTCCTTTAGGTGGTCTTTGATACTTCTACAGCTCTTAGTCATAATCACTGTTACCTGAATCAAATATTTGAAGTAATACCTCTTAAGACAGTGGTTGTCAAAATGCTAGTGTACATCAGAATCACCTGGAAAGCTTCTTAACCCCTGAGTTTACAATTCAGTAAGTCTTGGGTGGGGATTTACACTCTAACAAGTTTTCATATGATACTAATATTGCTGGTCAGGTGACAACATTTTGAGAAATGTTGCATTAAGCCACCAACATGATTTAATAACAACAGCAGTAACACCTGGATTTATGTAGTGTTCTTGCTCACTGTGAGACAATTGTGTAAAATCTATGGGCCCAAAGTCATATTTTAAAACATGACCTTCTTTGGGAACACACACCTTCAGTTGGAGTTATGAGGTTATAAGAGGGAGAGAAATGAATTTGATCAGAGTTGGAGGGAAATCTCTTCACCTTCCCCATAATTATGATTTGTTTTGTCCTTTCAGAATAGTTAGCCATACTTTAGCAAAGAGAACTGGGAGAATTTGTAACAGCTTCTTACCAAACAAAAAAAGGTTAAAACAAATTATTGGGTTTAAATTAGTTATGATCACCTTTTACCAGAGGAAAATTAATAATTAACAATGACGTCTGGCCACTAATTGATGACTCCCTTAGTGGGTTCTACTGTCATTTGAGTGGAAATAGTAATGCAGAAACTGAGAGGCGAGGAAGCTATAAATGCAATTTTGGCCAAGGCTGTGAGGAAGACACACAACTATACAGATGGCATTAAGAATCAAGGGATTGGCAATGAGTCTTCCTTTGGAAACCCATGGTCTTATTGCTGCATGTAGATTTTGGTGGTCTATGACTGTCACCCTCTCCCTCTACACCCACCATTATTCTCCATTCTGCCTACCAATAATTGTTTTCTTCCCTGCTTTGCGTAGCCTATGTTTCTAAATACATCAGCTGTGTCAGTAACAAGATGATGTTGCTGTTTCCAACTTTATCTTGCATTTTTTGCTTAAATTGTCTGAATTATTAAAAAAAGATAAATCTCAACATAAATTGTGCATGCTCCTGCGTAACATCTGCCTTTCTCAGTTAATATTTCCTCATAATAAAAATAAGTCAAGTACGTCCTTCTTTGTGCATTCTATGCTAGAGAACATTTCTCCAGTGCACTGAGAAAACATTTTTTATGATATCCAGTTTTGGTCCTTGCTTTTTAAAATTTGAAAAACAACAGAACAACAACAACAAAAAAACATACAAAATAATGATGAAGGGGTGAAAACAGACCTAAAGGGGACTACTTAAAAAGCTGGATTGTTTAGCTAACTAACAGAGTAGACTTGGGGTTGCATTAAAGGGCCTACCTTGTGGTCAAACATGACCACCTAATAATTGTTTATAAATGACATCTGGGAGAATGAAGAATGAAACCAATTATAATTTCTAATGGAACATTTGATCTAGTCGATGATTCTGAGGCATGAAATGCCTTCAGGAAGCTTTCTTCTCAGCTGGAACCTAATTTTAGTGGACTGGTTTTACTCTGTATGATAATGCAGATGTCCTTTATGGCTTCTTTGAGGTCAAAAAGGCATCACTCTGTGCTGTTTAGGAGTACGTTTCCTTCTAAATAAGATCTGACTGGGTCATTACCCAGAAGCAATAATTGGGTCATCAGGGACAAGATGAACTCAAAATGAAAAAATTATTCACTGGCTAAAGATGATAAGACACTGAGGCAAAATCAGCAAAGAACACAAATTGTGTCATTAGAATTAGGCCTTCTTCCTGCTTATTTATATAGAAAAAAGAGTTGACCATATATGACTTGTTTAAGTATTTTAAGATGGCACTTTTAACCAAAAGTGATTATTGCTACATTCTCCCCCCAAATAAGAAAATTTCAATTATTATCAACCAGCAAACAGTTAGGAAGAAAATGATATGTATATTTAGAGAGAAAACAATATTATTTATAAAAATACTATCTAAATGTGGCTTTGAAGGAATTCAGATACTTTTAATAAATTTTAAAAATAAAAGCATTTCATATTTTTAAATCAAATAATTTTATTTGGCATATAAGACATTATCATGAACAATGTTTTTTTTACAACATGTAATTGTAATAAAGTAAATGCTTTGTAAATAGGCATTTTGTTTAAATGATACAGAAATGTTTTCATCATCTGGGAACATATATCTATTATCCTCTCATTTGCATTGTTTTTATTATATATTATAAATCTGAAAATAGGAGATCAATGTGTTCTTGCTGTTCAATTGTTAAACTGCCCAAAATAAAATAATAAAACTTTAATTGCAACCCTCTAAGAGTTTAGTTACTTTTCCTTCCTGGTTTTCTTCAACACAGAAAACACTGCTTATGGGCAGAAAACAATGAAAGTAATAGCTCTATACCTGCATATTTTTATATTTATTTTATTTTTATTTGGAGAGCTTTATTTAAAGTATATTATCATACATGGTATGTATCTAACTTCCTATTAATAGAACTGTATTAAATATTGCACTAACATGAACAGTGTTTTCTCATCTCAACGTTCAGAGGTATGCTTGCAAAGAACACTTTATTCGTGAATCCTAGTAAGTATTATTCCTGCAGCATATGATAAGAATATACCTTTAGATTTTATGCATTCATATCCAGACAATATAATGGTGGCCTTTCAGTTACCTTAAAATTGGTTGTTTACCAAAATCCATTGTTTACGAAATCTAGGGTAGCTGGTTTTATACAATCTACAGCAAAATTGTGGTTAAAGCACACAAAAGTCCATTTCAATTTATGATTTAAATGTGAAAGTGACTCAATTGAGCCATTTTGAAAAAGTGGACTTAATAGTTACAGATTGTGAACACATTGTAGGGTGATCAACTGTCCCAGTTTGTCCAGGACTAATGGATTTCCTGGAACACTACGATTTCAGTGCTAAAACGAGGCCCATCCTGGGCAACATGGAGAAGTTGCTCACCCTAATACGTGTTTTCTGAAGGCGTCTCTAGAAAGTGCACCCCCACCCTTAATTCCAACCAGAGACAACATTGAGCCATTTCTACCGTCTCAACTAATTGCTTCATAACAATGAAGTTAGAGAACAAGGGTTGGAAATATCTTGGGGAAAAACACTAGAGCAGGAAGGAAAGGATATTAGATTATACTATAAGTGTGAAGAGAAGCCCTTGGAGGGTGTAGAGCTGTGTGTGTGACATAATCTGAATTATGTTTTAACAGGATCCTTCTAGCTGCAGGTGGAGGACAGACTAGTAAGGCGAGAGGAGAAATAGGATGACTATTTAAAGGATTTGTGGAAGTTCTAGAGAGAATCATCATAAGTAGTGGAGGATTTTGTAAGAAGGAGTTGATTGGAATATATTTTGAATATAGAACCAACAGGATTATGCGTGCATTGGGATTATGCATGCAGGCTATGAGAAAGAGGAAAGGAGGGTTATTATAAGGTTTTTGCCTAAGAAATTGGAAAATTGGTGTTGCCTTTTATTTAGATGGAAAATGCTAAAAGAAGAATTTGTTCTGGACATGTTAAGTTTGATATATTTATTAGACATTCAAGTAAAAGCAGGTAGGCTATTGCCTACAAAAGTCTAAGGTTGAAGAGAAATTCTTAGGCTAGAGATGTAAATCTAAGACTCACTGATGATTTTATTGGTCATATTTAAAAACATGGGACGGGCTGGGCTCATCAGAAGAATGAAGGAAAAAGCTGAGGACTAAGTCCACATAATGTCAACGTTTAGAGGTTAGAAACAGGAGGAAGAGTTGGCCAAGGAGCCTGAACAGGAGACGCCAGTGAGGCAGGAGGAAAACTGGGATGATTTAATGTCATGAAGTCAAAAAAAGAAAAAAAGTCTCAAGAAGGAAGAAGTGATTAATGATGTCAAATGCTGTTAAAATTTCCAGTAAGATGAAGACTAATGGTTTTGATTGGATTTGGTAATATGTATACTTTTAAGAGAGTAGTGTCCTTGTAGTTTGGGGGATGAAAGCATGACTGGAGTGGGTTTAAGAGAGCATGGGGAGAGAATAAGTAGACCCAAAGTATGGTCTGAGGACTAAGGTTAACACCATGTAAATTTCATCAAATTTGGTAGTATTTATTGTTTTTCACAGATGGGCTACACTTAGGAATATTATACATTTGTGATTTCAAAGCATTCCTCATGAAAATCATGTATAATTATAATTTGTGCTTTTTCTGATAAGACAGGACATTTCTTCTATGGCTTTATTGCTCTTATAAGCAGGCTATGGCCACTATTTTACAGCTACAATGAGATGACACACCCATACTTCTTGTAAAAATATTCCAGTTAAAATAAACCAGGGGCTTTCCCTAAAAAGCTTATTCATTATAGGAACCAGATCATTATGGTTTATAGACAATCAGTCTTGGCTCCGACATGTCAATATGGAAAGGAAAGTCAACTTTTACTCTCTTTTTCAAGATGATGATATCTTGGTCTTAAATTTTAGTCATAATATTGTCAACCATGATGCTAGTTATGTTAGTACTTAACATGTTACTATACTAAATTTGCTAAATACAAGATCACAAATGAGTATGCTTTTATCTTTCTTTCTTTAGCTGAGGATATCATTGTCAACTATTTCAGCATTTATTAAGTATGTACCAAGCAAACACATTGCCTAGTACTAGGTTTAGGTGTTAAGGGGGAAACAATAAGGTAGATCTTGACCTGGCACTGGCTATAGATTGGTCCAGATTCAAACATAGGTTAGAATAATAATTTGGGCAAAATGAGTTATTTTTTCTTTGGATTACAACCAAATCTGAAAATAAGCAAAGCAAAGAACAGGTAAGAAGTTAAGGTTATAAGTAAAGGGATGTTATTCTAGGATGCCTTCCTTGTTCTTCACAGAAGCAAGCCCAGATTCCATGGGCGCCTTGGCTAGCATGGAATGAGGAATGTCTCAGGTCATGAGAGCCCAGAGCAACAGGCTTGCTGCCTTTCCTAATATTATACTGTGAAAGAATCATATTAGCAATCAAATATATACCACATTGAAAATTCTTAGAGGTAATACTTGAATTTGCTTTTTGGGAAAGCAAGTTGGGGCAATGAGACAAGAGTGGATGCCGGTCTACCCATAGCAACAGCATAAAACACAGACATAGGAAAATGAACACAAGGGTAGTAGTAATGGCATTGAATAAATAAGGTCTTATTCTGTGGGAAAAACTTGTGTGCTGCTAAAAACAGTGAACTCTAAACACCTAGAGAGGGAGGGTTCTTGTTCAAATGCAAATTCTGATTCAGTAAGTATTCAAGATAGGGTGGATGCTGTTGGTCAAGGCACAAACTGAGTAGTGAGGGGCTAAATGATTAACATGGTGAATGAGAGTAAGAAGGAAAAGACAGGTTTAGAGCAAATTGTAAAGGGTACTGAAGAATTAGATTGTTAAATGTAAACAAAGGTGCACCTATTGATGTAGTTAGATGAACTGCCATGAAATGTCATAATTTTAATAGCCATAACATAGAGAGTCAACAAAGGGATCAGATAAAAAGGGATAGATTTCTAAGAAGTATAAAAGGCTGGATAGGATTTGGAGATAGGATTTTTGAGGCCAAATAAATAGTTGGTAAAATTCCAGTTGTGAGACAGGAGGAAGCGGAAAATATTTTCATTACAAAAATTGGTAAACAAAGAGAATTGGTAGATGGTGAAAATGATACTGGAGAAACTGTCCCATTATATCTAGAGATATGCTAATATCATTAATAATATTGGCAGAAAATGAAGGGAAACACAACCTTTGGCTGAGAGATAATAAATATGTACATACCAAAAGAAGGCAAGGAGTTTGGGAAAAAAAATAAATGTTAAATTTTTAAAAGGGTGTTATTAAGAACTGCCAAGTGAAAGAATAAAGGAAATGAATGGAAATGCGAGCTTATATTCAGAAATTGATATGAAACTTCTAAAGCAACATATAAATATCGCAGGGTAGAGAGCAAACAAGCTTCAACTGAGGTTTCAAATGAGTGTGTCATTCAAGCTACTTACATAATTACAGTCCAACACTTCTGCTTCATTTGCTATTCGCGTGGCTCAACTTATGACTGGAATTTACGACCAGCACTTTTGGTTATTCATTAATTCTTGTGTGTGTGTGTGTGTGTGTGTGTGTGTGTGTGTGTGTGTGTGTATGGAGTACTTCTTTTTAAAGATGTCCTACCTGCATTTAACTCTGAGGATTCTGATTATAAAGTGACTATAATGAGTATTTTGATGATAGAGGCTTGAGCTCCTCAAATATTTGTTGTTGCTTGTACTGAATCATCTAGTGGTGGTGCTGTGAGAGGAACTCACTATCCATCTCCTTGTTTTTCCATAGCACTACAGTTTTATTTACATAAATGTCCAGTTAAAGATGATTTTTCCCAGCTTCCTACATGGCTAGGCATAGTCATGCAACTAGGTTTTGGCCAATGTAATACGAGTAAAAGTGATTTATGAATAATAAGGTTGTACCCTCCTACTGCAGTTTCTTTCTATATCTGCTGATTGAAACAGGGACTTGGGAATAAACCATCTTGGACTGTGTAGAACACGAGTGTGACATAGCAGGAGGGCAAAACAATAAGATGATACGAGCCTGTTTTCCCTATATCCTTGTTGCCAGTGACCACACACTAAGATTCTTTCATGAGAGAGGAATACATTTCCATCTTGTATATTTAGGGCTTTGTTACAGCAGCCAAACCCACAGTCTAATGAATATAAGTAACTTTGAGAAAAGTATTCTCAAAAACCCACTGTACCTCTAGTCCTTTCTCCCTAAGCCAAGGCCCTCTCATCTATTTCTGTGGGAAGTTAACTATTTGAGCATCCTTCCACATTTGCCTCTGTCCCTAAACTCTCTGTACCTATTCGTCCATCCCTCTCCATTCAGCAAAACGAAACATTTATTCTTAACAAAGCCTCATTTTTCCATGTATACCCTCAATAGTATCCCGTCTTAATTAATTAAATGATACAACACAGTCATTAACTCCATTTTGCACAGTACCCTTCATTCCTGCTTTCACCTGGTTTCTTCTCTTCACACACGCATATGTAGTTCTCCTTAAACTAGATAATGAAATCTTCAATTGAGTATGCTGTGATCCTATATCTTCATTTCTTTTTGTTCCAGATTGCTCAAATGATGCGCTACACTGTTTTGATTTCCTTCTCACTCACTCTTCAAAGAGCACCCTACAAAAAGTCTTCCTTTGTAATTATGTTATTGAAACTGCGTTATTAAAAGGACATCTTTTGTTTTCCCCTCTGATTATTATAATAATAAATAATTCCAAACAACTAGCCAATAAGTATAAAATACAGACTTAATCCCTAATCTACTATCATGGATATATGTGCATATAATAAATATAAATATTATAGAATATTTATCCTATTATAAATATTAAAATATATACCAAATATTATACACAGTGTTATATATAAATAATATTTATATTTACTAATATTTATATATAACATTTGCTATATTCTAATATTTATAATATTTGGTAGATATTATATGTTAAAATATATAAAATGTTTGTATAATAAATATTTGGATAAATGCTAAATATTTTATATATAATATAAAATTATAAAATATACATTACATATAATATTTGGTGTGCATCCTAATATTTACAATTATATCTGTTTTTTATATAAAGAAATCATGCTACATATGTCTTATATTCTGCTTTTAGATGAATAATATAGATTGGACATCTTTCCTCACCAATAACTGTATCATGTTAATACCTAGATAATATTGTATTAAATAGATATGCATTAATTTATTTAAACAATCCCTTATGGTTGAAAATATGAGCTGTTTTCAGTTTTCACCATCATAAGCAATGTTAAAACATTCTTCCCTACATACTATGCTCACTTTCTCCTTTTTCTTCCCACTGATGTTGGTCTCTTCACCAAGAAAAGTATTTTCCCGTATTCAATTCAAGCAGAATAAGATGCAAATCTGATCAACTTCTCAATGAAATCTGTCCATTTTTTTCCCCTCATTGGTATCTGTCTATCTAAATTTATATAAGCATTTTCCCCATACATTTTTCTACTTAATTACATTTGGTCTTCAGTTATTCACAGTTGTATGCATGTTAATGGTGAGACCTATTAGGCAAGGAATAGGCTTCTTCTGTAACTCCCAATTCACTCAGCACCATTACATTGTGAAAAGCATCATCCTCTGTTTGAAGAACTTTGGTCTCACGTATAGAGTTATGTGAGTGTGTGTGTGTGTGTGTGTGTGTGTGTGTGTGTGTGTGTAAGCAAGAGATATGAGGGGGAAAGGCTAGGCAGAGAAGTTTAGTTCTGATAAATACAGAGGGTGCCAAAAAAATGTATGTACACTTTAAGAAAGGAAAAAACCGTATTAAAATTACACTGGTAGTAACAACTTTTGAGCAATTCTTATAATTGCGGAAGTCAAACCTGACTTGTATGCATCTTTTGTTATCGGTATATATTATTACAATTTTAATATACTTTTTTCCTTTCTTAAAATGTGTATACATGCAGAAAGCCATTTAATTCTTCCCTGCTTGGAGAAATCCTGTTTATCCTTCAAACCTCACTACCTCTGTTGGGCCTTCTCTGATTTTCCGAGTCACAATGAAACTTTTTTTCTTCTAGCTTCTTATGGTACTTTGGGTCTTCCTCGGGGCATTTAGCCCACTCTGTCATCTTATTCATATGCATAGCTCATTCATTAATTCAACAATTAAGCAGTGCCTATTTGTATCAGGCCTTGGCAATACAGGGTGCTCTCATGGAACCTACATTCCAGTGCAAACCCAGAGCTGAGTGGAGTTCACATCCTTCATTGGACTGGGAGCTTCTTGGAGACAAGAATTGTGTCTGCTTCTAGCTCAGGGACTAGCACCAAAAGGTACTCAGAAGTTAGTTAAATTGAAACTCAGTACTTGACTGAGAAAATTGGGTTAGAGTTTTAGAAAAAGGTTAAAAGGTAGAGGGCCAGGGAATTTCCACATGAAATCTGGCATGGAAGCCAGAGACATCCACAATCACCAAGTGGACTGGGTCCATGGAGTGGAAGGCGCACTGTCCTCCTCCAGGACAAGCTTGGGATTTTGACACAGGATTATTTGGGCATTTATCACGCATTCCAGTTAGGATATTTTTTTGCTTGGATTGAGCGGACCATAGAGGCAAGCAGGTTGTTTCAAGGTCCCAGAAATGAGTTTCTAGCCAAAGGTTAAGCTGATCAGATGATTAAAGATGCACTCTCCGGTTGGCACACAAGATAATTAGTGTGATTAGCATTCCCAGTGGAGGGTGGTAGGGCATTAATTGACACTCAAATAAAAAAGCTCATTTAAATTTTTACTAGGAATTCTCATCCAAAATGTGTTAATTATGTAATAAAACTGAATGACTGGTCTGTCCAGAAAAAAAAATGTGTATACATATTTTTGTCACCCTCTATATATGGCTATCGCTGCATCCAAATCTCAGAATACATTTTCCAAGTATCACTTGTCAAATTAGCTTTTGTCAGTTCAATTGACATTTGAATATCCTGTTGATGACTCCACTGGAGTCATGGGTACCATGTATGAGAAAGGTGACATGTAGACAAAAAATGGTGAATGAGTTGGGAGCAACAAGGAAAGAGCTAGAGGTCTAGAAGCAGAAATGCGTCAGGGGAAACAAATGGGTTGAGGCAAGTTACTCAGAATTAAGTCTATGATTAGAAGGACCAGAGCTTTCTTTTTACATAACTCTTATTCACAGTTAGAGGTATAGAGGCTCTGGATTTGGTATTCATCCCACTTAAGCCACATACTAATTATTTACATCTAATAGGCCTCAGTTCGTGAAGTGGAGGTAGTATTTATTGTCCTACCTATATCACTGTAGCATAGATACCCAATTATGTAACAAATACACTTTAAAAACTGTAAACTCTGTGAATCTGTGGCAGATTGCATTTTTCCAAGATGGCTATGCAGCATCTTCTATCCGACCTGATCTTTGACAATATAATCCTGTTACTGTTCCATCAAGAGGTGTTTTTTGTTTTTTTGTTTTTTTAAAGAGGTGGGGTCTATATTCCTTCTTTTTGTATCTGGGTGGGCTTGTGATTACTTCCAATAGACTATGACATTTGTGATGCTATGTGACTTCCAAGGCTAAGTGATGAGAGGCAATGCAGATTCTGCCTTGTTTTCTAGAACACACTTATGAGAACCCTGAGGTACCATGTAGGAAGTCCAACTACCCTGAAGCTGCCATGTTTTGAGTGAGCACTGGTCACATGGAGAGACCATGTGTAGGGACTGACTGAAGATGCTTCCAGATGATTTCATCCCTCCATCAGCCATTTTGCTCTTCTCAAGGCCCCAGGCATCATGGGGTAGAGACAAGCCATGTTCACTGGGCCCTATCTAAACTCTTGACCCATAGAATCTTTGATCATAATGAAATATTATTTTATGACCTAAAATTTGGAATGGTTTGTTATGCAGCAAATATAATCATAACAAAATTTAAGATATGACAATCATTATTGTTATGATGAATTGGCTTAGGAAAACACACTCGTGTCACTTGATTTGATACCTGACAAAAAACAAAGGTGAATGAGTTGGGAACTACAGTTAGGAAGTAAAGGAAATTTGGTATCATTAGTGCTTTTTTTCAAGAGTTTTCAGGACCAAGAATGTCTGTGGGCACTCAGTCTATAACAAATTAGAGACCTCTTTCTCTGGCATCAACTGGGATTGTGGAACTCACCAAGACACTCTGCTCTGGCCTTGGTCTTTAACGATGAACCTCAGAGAGGTGCAGGCTGCCCCAGGCCCCAGGCCCCAGGCCCCAGGCTCTTCTTGTATCTCTGCCAGAATGAACATCATGAGCCAGCACACACAAACTGTCACCCTGATCCAGAGCAGCTGTCTAATTACAATTTTGTTATTATTAATTACAGAGTAGAAAATCATTTGTAATTAGCTCAGCCTAAATCATAGTTTAAACAGCCAAAAATTACATTACAAACTAAAGTGTAATTAAAGCACTACACTAAAGTGTTTATTTAAACCCAGTTTAGTTACTGCAAATTTTTCAATCAGCTTCTCAGGCTCATACATAGATTTAATTAGTCTCCAGTACTGACAGTTTAGTGCATTTATTCATTAAGCATCAATATTGCTGAACAAATGTAAATAAAATATAGACAGAGATGCTTTAAAGGGGCAGTCACGAAACATCTGGGAGAGATAATGAGGCTGGGAAAGATGTGAATGTTAATGAGTCTCCCAAGCTGCTGGCAGAGCACTGGCTCTGGGAAGCAGAGGCTCTTAGTACTGAGCAAATCTGCAGTGTAGGTTTGTGCTGCAGGCTGACTAGAATGGTCCTGTGGGCTGGGGCAGAAGTCAACTTAGTTCTATTCTTGCTGTTGCTCTAGTGTAGATCTCAGGTACCATTCAATCGAATTCTGGATAGACATAAAAGAGAGCATCACACTCTCCCAACCTCTTGGGTGCTATGTATCTTCTTAAGAAACAGAAGAGCTTATGAAGGGATATCAGGAAGAAGTAGCTTCTTTCTTGAGGGGTTTAGAGAAAGTGAGCTCTGTGGTGATAAGTATCATGCACATCCCAAGCAATAAATTTTCTAGTCAAGGACTATTGTTTAGAAAACCATCCTGGCCACACATGCAAAAATGCCTGCACACACTTCTAAATGAGGTAGAGATTCTTAAAAGTACTCTTCATGGGAGCTCTCTACACGTTTGTCAATAGGACTTTTCATTACTCGACACATTCTTGGTAGTTCTTTTTGAAGTGTCTTCAGAATCACCCTCATCATATCTTGCTGGATTGCTATCATTGCCTTCAGACACCTCTCCCATTTTCCAGTCTTGTTCCCCCACCACCTTTTACTTCTTTTTTTCATCCTACTGCCAAAATTATTTCTCTACAATGAGGCTCTTTGTCATTCCTCTGCCTAAAACTTGTATGGTGGTGCCTCCCTCCCTACACTGTTCAGAAGCCGAAACTTCTCACATGAGGCCCTCTGTGATCTGGCCAGTCTTTACTTCTCTGTCATCATCTCAGAACTCTGTCTTGTGCCTTCACTCTTTAAGACTCCCTGAAAGCATCAAGCTATCTTTTGCCTCCTCCCCTTTTACACATGTGATATCTTCATAAGTGAGCTGATTTCCTTGCCTTGGCTTGGCCAAGTCCTGTGCATCGTTCAGAATTCAACTCTGCCAATGTCTTGTCAGGAAACCTTTCCTGATATTCTTGTTCTGTGTTTCACTTTAAGTGAATAGCCCCTCACAATTTTTCCATGTTGTCCTTGCTAATATATCACTTACGCTATGTACAGTAATAATCTAGGCATGCCAAGACCAATAAAGTATGACCTCTGGAGTCATGGAGGTAGCACTCACTTAATGACTTTAGGAAGTAATTAGTCGTTATTCCTTCAGTATCCCCCAAACCCTTCATGGTGCTTGTCACCTCCTAAATGTCAAGTAAATATCTGATGCACAGACCATGGCACTATTATTTTTGGCAGCATTGATGATTGCTAACCTTTACTTCTTTGAAGGTAGATTATAGTTTTGGAAATAGCCATACATTATTTGAAGACAAGATTAATAAAGGAATTGGTCATAAAGTTGATCAAATCATTTTTGGTAAAATAAAATTACATATGGCTAAAAGTAACTATGTTTTGTGGAATAAACTAGATGTTGATTAATTATTTATGGAAAATCTTTCAAGTATAATAACGTTAGAATGAGGATAATACTGATTTAGTTGTTTTTAAAATACTTAAGGAAATCAGTTGGAATGCTTTACAGTTACCTGTAGCATTGTTGTCATAGTTAAATATTAGTACTGCCACTGGAAAGAAATATTTTGACGAATTTCACTTTGTAAGTAACAATGGTCGTTAACACACTGTGGAATTAGATATTCTTCAGTCAATACCAGTTTTGGCCTTACCAGCTGTGTGACCTTGGGCAATTTACTTAAGCACTCTGTGGTTTAGTTTATTCATCTATAAAATGGGCATTGTAGTAATACCTGCCTTGTAGTCTGTGGTGAGAATTAAAGCAGTGAATGAATATATGTAAATCTCCTAGAATAATTCCTTGTATATAGTAGGTGCTACATAATAGTTTGCAAGTATTGCCTAATATTATTTGCTTACTTAACTGAGATGTCAAGTTTTATGTAGAAGCTCAACATAATTTAAAGAAGACATTGATACTTGGAAAGGGAGCAATTTCACTGTGACAGAATTGAAATGAACTAGTGGATCTTAACTTAGATGCTGATATTATTTTGTTTAATTATTTTGACTCTCATTTGTGTTCACAGTGTTCATTTTCAGATAAGAAACAGATAATACATCCAGAATGTACCTGACATTTCTTACTAAAATATGTACATATTAATCTTCAAAAAGGAAGAATGAATGAGAAGAGTCATGTAAATCTACTTAAAACCAATAAAAGAATCTAGATTTTAGTTGCAAATTGTCAGCTTACATCTGTTTGGAAGTAAATAGTCCACAAAAGCATTGAAATCCTTAGTATGCAATTATGAGACATTAAGATTTGAGGACTTACTTGAATACATTTGACAACGAAAGAAAGAACTGACTGTCTCCAACCATTCACCTTTTATTTTGTTACCATCTAACATCAATTTACAAAACAACTTCTAGTACCATGTACTGATATAATTCTGGGAAGAGTTTGTTCTACTTAAGTTAAGGCTAATACTCCTAAGGAGTTTCAATATCATTTTGGAATTGCTCTTTTCAAAATAAGTCTTTCGTATTGTGTCACTGGCATAGATTGAAGAGTGTCATCACAAGCAGTTCAATGAGACTTCTCACTCTATTTGTTGTAAGAATGATTTGTTTATTACACAACTCAAAATCCTTCTTATAAGAATCAATGAGAGAAATTTATTTTTTTGTTTTCCTGTTTAGATTTGTTTTTGATTCCTTCTTTGTAAGAATATCTAGAAAATTCAGAGTCAAATTCATGACCATCTTTAGCAAATGTGCAGTTCACATATTTATTTTCATAACTTCTCTCTTACTCTCATTTTCCTTTTGTTTTAATACCTCATTCACTTATTTCAATATATTGTTATTGAAATAATATATAATATATTATTGAATATCATGTTACGTATTTAAGAATCCACCTTACATAGGTTTTAGAAAAGAGTCATGTATGAATGAAAAAAATGGAGGAATGAAAGGTAGAAATAGGAAGAAAGAGAGAAGAAGGAAGAGGAAAAAAATATAAGCACCTTGAAGTTAATCCAAATGTAGAGTCTCATATGGCCAGATTTCTTAGAGGCAAAGCAAATACATTAGTATATTCCTCTTAAAGTCAGGCACCAGTTACAATTAATGATACTTGTATCTATACATATGTGAGCTCCTTCACATAATTTTTACTCCCAGGAATGTTTGCAGAAAATTCTATATTATCATAAGAAGGAGTCATTCAATTGAGTGATAGGCCATATATACACACATACATACATACATATGAAACGTGTTGAAAATCCCCAAACTGAACAGAATCCAGTTATTCCAAACAGCACTCCATCATGAAAATCAGTCTGTCTGATGTGTGCATTTCTTTGTGCAGGAAGTTGTCATATGGTTGCCCCAAACCTGGGGATACCATACAAGATCACTGAACTTATCATTTAAAATTTTCCCAATTTTTGGTTTTCCCTTCCTTTTATTTGAAATGAATTCAGAGCCATTTTAAATGCCTGCAGCAGCTTTCAGCAGATCACCTGCTTCCATCAAAGTTCTTCATACCCTGACAGCAAACTGAAGTTTCTAAGGTTATAAAAAAGTCAATTTTCAAGGGAAAAAAAGGATTGTTTTCTTCTGAATATTCTTTTGCATTTTTCTTTATATTGTAAATTTAAAGTGGAGAATGAAAATTTAGTGGATTGATATAATGTTATTATTATTACAGTGTCAGTTGAGAACACCAAATTCAAGGCAGTAAGTGGTCTGCAATTTCATCCTAGGAATTGTGGAAGGAGCTAGTCTTATACATTAAAAGCTTTTGCTTCCAAAACTCTCTCCTTTCTTCCCCTTAAATTCCTCAGAAGATAAAACTCACCATGCCATAATTGGCTATAAAACTTATTATACAAAAACCCTAGGGAGAAAAACATGTTTTCTTAAATTCATGCTAATATGAATGAGATGAATACCTCCCAGCTCCAGGCCCCACACTTAGGGGCTGAACTCTGAGACAGTGAACCTATGGGTATAGGTCCAAGTTATATTCCAGTGTCTGATAGTGAAAATTTTCAGTGTTCTTTCCCTTTTGCTAAGAAGCCTTGGAGAGTTAGACCTAAGTCTACATGTGCTTTAATGGGACAGAGAGACCAGAGCCTGGCATGTACAGAATTGCCTCCTGCTACATAGAACCATGCTCACAGTGTGATGGTTCAGAGATTGACTGACAAGAGCCCGTCACACCCAGTCCGATAGTTTTAGAATTGGACTTATTTGGGGGGCAAATATGTGGAAAGAAGAATTACACCAAAGCAGAGACTTCCCACCACTGCCAAGAGATCTATTTTCTTCTCAGAGTTGCTGGAGTGGGATACGCCCTCAGAAGAAAATTGTGCCACTGGAAAAATCCCTGGCCCCTCTGTTCTTAGAGATATGATGCCATCAGATTAATTCTTCCAAAACACAATTCTGTTCATGTCACTCCTCTCACTATAAGACATTAATGGATACAGTCCTTCCTTCTAATATACCTGATTTTCTGGTGTGCTCCACTTTTGGAGTCCATGGCCTATTTAGCAGGAGTCTCTTCTCCAACCCCCAGCTAACATCTTTTCTTTCCCATTAAGCACTGTATCCTCAGCCCAGGATATTGCTCCAGTCTCAGTGAACCACCAAAATGACAGTGTTAACAGTGACCTGACTTCAAGCGTTTATTTGGGTTTATGGCCGACCCCTTTAGGCATAGATCTATCCTATCTTGGACCTTGCCTTTGAATTCCCAGCATGATGCTGTCTTTCTCCTTCTCTGGTGATCACATAGTGTACTCATCTGCTTTTTTGCTCTCAGATCCATTTTCAACCCTTTCTCCACTCAGCTGTGTATTACAAGGGACTAAGCCATGCTAACTAGATTTCCCAGGCTCCATGATCTACAAGCTTCCATCTGAGATGAGCTAATGTGAGAGAGATTTGGGATCCTGGAGGAAGGAAGGAGCCAGAGTATGTGTACCTCTCTTTCTCTGCTACAGGTTGCTGCCATCTCCAACATGACTACAGCTCCTATTAGGTAGCTCTTTCTATGGTTCCAGTGCACACTAGGTGGCCCGAATTCATTGGCTCAGGTAACCACATCTTCTCATTTTGTATCTCCAGCCCTAGAGGTGGTAAGGTGTTTCTGATGTTGCTGTTCTACCAGACCTCTCAGCTCTTTGGGAACTCTTCATTATTCTCCCTGTCCTAGTTACTCAAACCTAACTTCTCTTTTTGACTTGTTATTTAGCAAGATAAGTCTTATTTAATAAGAAGAGCAAAATAATTTTATAACTTTTCCAGTTAAATGTCTAAAAGCTTGCTTAATGTCACCGGAGAGTATGAAACACAACATCCCAGGCCTACAGTATGATAAACAAAAGAAGAATGTGTTTCTGGGACTGCTGCTGATGGTGTTGAGAAATCAATCGTTTGTGAGTAAAAGCTCCCAGCAATATAGATTTTTTGAACTACTTACCATTATGTCAAATTCACTTTAGCATCTGCAAATAGACATACTATGAATACTGAAAAAAGCATTGTTTTCTCTGTTTGCACATAAAGGCCTAAAGTTGTATAGATTTTTATAATCAAGTAAGCCTTATAATTCAATAACAAGCCCTTTATTTAACCCTTAAACACTTGATGTCTTGGGTCATGCTGTGTCTCTCATTTTAAAAAACTGATCACACATGATTCATTCCATCAAGACATAACTAAGTATTTAGGAGGAAACTTCCATTTTGAATGTTGGTCTCTCTCCATTCTCAGTTCCTTGAGGACTCTGTTCTATTTCTCTTCCACTTTAAGCAATGGAGAAAACACACAGCCAGTTCAGGCAATGAAATTCCCAGAGTAACATGTATTTCCATAAGACTTCAGCAAAGTGTACCAGCTGCTTCAATCCCAGGGTACAAATTAGGTACAAACCATGTTTTCAAATTATTCAGGTTAAATAGTCAAGGGTTTGCCTAGATATTCCATGTATATTGGTGAGCATTGAGGAGGTGACTAACTGGGGGATACTGTTATGTTCCAGCTGGTAAGGTGCTGACCAAGAGGACGGAGGGAAAGATGTTTGGGCTTCTTTCCTGGGAGGTGTGTCTGTTACTCCTCAGAATAGTTCACCATGGCCATGGACTCCTTGCCACTCTCCAGGAAATCCTTTCAGAGCGCCATGCATTTATACATTCACTGATTCAAATTCTCCCCTCCTAACCACTCCTTCCCAACCAACCTCCTGCCAATGACCTGGGAAAGAGGGCCTACACTCTTCATCTCTTATAACAGAAATACTGTTTGTTGTACATAAAATCTTGCCCGACCACTCTAAACTGCTGTGATGTGATCATAACCCCTTATGGTCATGAGTTCAGAGCTGATTTTCAACTATGCTGCGCCCATGCATCAAACAAGTGTTGCCCCTACCAAACTAGTCATTTAGTATTTTGAATATTCCCTACCTTTGTCAGCAAATTTAATTAATAAGTTCCTAAAATGTGCCAGGCACTGTGCAGGTAATATATTGTTGAATAAAACAGACGTAACTTGTACCCCCACAGAGAGAAAACAGTATTAGCGAATAATAAAAATAAAGTATAACGATTGTTTTGATAGGGAAAAGAGTGGATATTACGGGAAGGACACTTCCATATGGAAGGTAGTTTTAATGTAACACAGAAAACGGACAAGTCCTCCTTGTTTAATTGACATTCAAAATGAGATCTGATGGATGAGTGGAAGTTATTTAGAAAATATCTGTGTTATCTAAAATATGTATGTATGTTGGGGTTAGGGGAGGGAAGGATGACAGTTCTAGTTAGAGGAAACGTATATGGCAAGATGTGACAGAAAGAACAGTGATGAAAGAGTCCAGGAAGACTGGAGTGGACACTGAGAAAGGTGGATCATTGCCGGATAAGGCTAAAGAGGTAGGCAGTGGCAGGACTCCTGGATGTGCTTGTAAAATATGTTGTGAAGTTCAAAATATATCCTAAAGGCAAAGGACTTCTTTTCAGCACAAGTTGTCCTTCTTAGAAGATCTTTCTACAGGGTGAAAAACATGGTTTTGAGGGTTTGTGTTTTTTTTCTTTAAAGTGGGTATATATAAGAAAGATAGCTATTACTGCCACCCAAATAAAACAAATAGCCACGGTCAGGGTTGGATTCTGGTAATTGAGATGGATTACCAGATGGACGTATTCAAGAGGTATTTAAGAGGTAGGACCATTTCTTACTTAACATACATCGTGTAGCTTGAAAATTTTTTTCATATACATAATTTCTATGCTGCCCATATGTTCTGAACCCAAAATGAATACCCATTGTTTATTAATGGGGTAAAATAATTGAAATTTTACCTATCTTGGAAAAAAATTCAAGGTGTTTGATATTTACAGTGTTGTCATCCCAATTGTTATTATAAGCCTCTAAAAGATATACGTCATGCTGTCTCTCACAGCACCAAGCAGAGTTGAACATATGTTAGGTGCTCAATGAGGTCTGATGAGTTCAAGTGTGCCTGTGGGAAATTCAACCACTAAGGAGTCTAAACTGAAAGGTACAAGTTCTGGCCTTTTCCTATGTGAAGTGTTGCTGGATTGTTTGCTGCTTGTACACTACTTTTTTATGCCCTAGATAGAATGCATTTAGTAGGAAGTGATAAACAATGTGGTGTTTCTGGAATATCTTGAGTCTGATGACCCCTTGACCAACACTGAGTTCATCACACTTCCAGTTCATAAACACATCTGCCCTTAGGCTGTGTTGGAGAGGCAAAGGGCTTTCATTTAATATGAAGCTGATATTATTGATTATCCTTCCACGCATAGTGGGGATGTGATAACCTAGACCTTATATTTATTAGCCCGACTAATCATTAGTAGTGGCTGAACTTCAGAAAGTTCAGGGCTCTGGTTGAGTTTGAAGTACTCCAGCCTGGATGCTCCTCAGCAATGTGCATGCACTAGGGAAAGCAGTGAAGGTCTCTTCCTTATTCCTGAACTGTTTTCCGAGTGCTATTTGTTTTCCTTTGTCCCGGCCTTTCTGTTCAAATACAATCCTATAATTCTGTCATTTATAAATTTATCATCTATACTTTCTTTGGCCAATTCTGAAGTTTTAGCCCAATTAGTTCTAGAAAGCTCTTAAACAGAAAAATTATTTTATTATTACTGTTGGAGGGTAAACAATTTTATTTCAGATAGTCTCCAATGTACAGCATGGTGTATTAGAAAGAACATGAGCTTGTGACCACATACTGCAGTTTGAAGTACTGTATACACTTGTGGAAATTCCTTATGTTTTTCAGTTTTTATTCCATTTACTGAACGGGGATAAAAATATCTAATTTACATATTATTGGTATTAACTGACAGAACACATGCAAAGGGTTCTGTGTTTTTTTTTTAACCACAACTTGGCGTATAATAGACGGTAAAAAAAAATACCAACTTCACCATCCATTTCCTTTTATTATCAACTTATTAGTCAGAGATTAAACTAAGACTGTCTAACGCTTCTTAGCTACCACTTTCAGACTTCAAAATAAGCTATAAAAACCTAAAGAGCCATGTCCATGATGAATTGATTTTTGTATTTCCCATAGTGCTTATTACAGTCTTGACCTAGTACATACTCAGTAAGCTTTGTTTGAATTAATTCATGAAATAAACTTGTTTAAGAGGTTGTGAAGTTTCCCTGTTACTAAGAATGTTATGACTAAGAATGTTATGACAATTATTTTTGTGGTAGTAATTCTGGACTTCCCAGAATCTGTTTATTTCTAACCTGCCCTAAATTAAATCCAGTTTCCTTTCCAGTTTTAATTCCAGTTGTCCATTAACAAGTAACAGCCCCTATGATCTTAAAGTTTGTTCTTATTCTTTCAAGTTCCCAGCTTTTGACTCCTACTCCAAGATTCTGGTTTGGATTGACCAAAAACATTCCTAATGTCAGTCGTCATCTAGTAGTTGGATGCTTTCCCCAATTGGTTCAGGCCTAGGACTCTAGGTGTTTTCTTGTGTTCTGCAAGCTTGGGGTACTCTGTTAGAAACCAGTATTTAAAAATGGCAAAAACTCTGTCTTGAAAAATAGCACCATGTTAGCAATCAGTGGTACAGTGTCTTTGAAATTCTAAATGAGACACCCTTTGAAACACAGGGGGAAAAAAGAAAATTTACAACACTATTCCAACTAAGAGTAATAATCAACCTACTGCAGCAGTGGAAATATCTACTTATAACAGTCTATAGACTCGAATCAACAAATCTTTGGTGGCTCCTGCTGTATGGTTGCTATGGTGAGCGCCAGATAAAAAGTCTTGTCCTTGCCAAATAGCTTCATTCAAAATCCCAGCAAGGGAACCCTAAGAAACCCACCTACATGCCCCGAAAGAGAAGAACTCAGTTTTGCATACTTCCCATACCCAACCGCAGATTATTATTGCTTTGATCAAGTTCATTTGGTCTGCTCTTTTTCTCTCCTCCTTCCTCTGCCCCAGACATAAGTGGGTCAAAGTGGAAGAAGAAATGGAGAGAGGCTCTAGTCTAGGGCATTTGGGACCTAGGGAAAGGAAGAAGATTTAAGTTGGATAAGAGTCCAGAGTTCTGAAATTATGCTGGATGGAAATTGTTAATTACAGAAATAAGATAGATCTTATGACTAAAAAGCCTTTTAAAAACTGCTTCTAGCCTGAGATTTTATCCAAGAATGGAGAAGAACAAACTCATAGAACAGGGTTACAAGAGCAAAAAGAGAAACAATAAAGTTGGTTTTGACTTTCAAGCTACCAAATCCAACTCATTAAAGAAAGATTTTGTAAATATTCACTGAATACCTTTTATATGCCAGACACTGGGTCTTCAGAGATGAACAAAACAAACAAGGTCACTGCATTCATGACAATTACATTGTAGTGAGGGACTTAGACGGTAGAGAAATAAACAATGAAGATAACAGCGTTGATTTTATGTATAGAATAAAATTGGAGTGATATGATACAAAACTTATTAGGGGGCTGTTTTAGACAGGGTGGTCAGTCAAGGCTCCTATGAGGATCTGAGGTCAGAATGACAACAGGGGGCCAAGCATGCAAATTATCCTGAGTAAAATGCATCACCAGCAGAAAGCACACCTATGAAAAGATATAAGATGGACACAAGCTGGGTGCAGAAAGGCAAAGGTGGGTTGAGCACCAAGGACTAGGGAGGCAGTAGGCTAGAATAAGATTGGAGAGGTTGGCGATGAGCAGAAAAACTAAAGAGCTCTGTAAGACAGAGATAAAGACTTAGATTTTATCCTAAGTGTAATGAAAAGACATGGCAGGGTTAGAAACAGGGAATGATGTGATCTGGTTTACATTTTGCAAAGATCCCTCTGGGTGCTATATGGAGCATAGACAGTGGTCTAGAGAACTGGCTTCTTAGGCTCGAAGTCTATTGTTAAATTTCCAGGAATTTTGCAAACTCTGTTTCACATGGTCATTCTAGAAGTTGGCTATGGCAGGGGTATTAATACCATGGAAATTGGCAAATGCTTCCAGTCAAGGTTTTCCTTCCCCTGTTAAACATGTACCAACCCACTACTGAAAAGAGTGATAGGCAAGCAAATGCACCAGGAAGACCAGTCAGGAAGCTATTGCAGTTTTTTCTAGGAACGAGATGATGGTGGCTTGAGCCAGGAAGTTAGCTGTGAAAGTATATTGATGTGTACTGATTGGGCTGTCTTCTTGTGATGGTGATACCAGGGGAGGTGAAGGGTCAGGTGTAGGGATGAAGAGGAGCCATCAGGGATGCCTTGAACAATGATATCAATAAGGGGAAGAGTGAATGAGGAACCGGTATTTTGGTTGTGATGATGGTGAGGAGAGTCATGGAGCAAGGGTTCGTGTTTGGTGATGCTCATTGAATACACAAATGGATAATTATAATAAAAGTAAAGTAGCGGTTATTTTTGAGGGGAGGGAGGAGGATGTGATTGCAAAGGGAAACACAGAAGTTTCTGAGGTTCTAGAAATGCTTAGAGTGACCTGTCCAGGCGTACATCGGAGATATTGCAGGTTTGGTTCCAGACCACTGTAATAAAGTGAATATCACAATAAAGCAAGTCACGGGAACGTTTTGGTTTCCCAGTGCATATAAAAGTTATGTTTACACTGTATTGTAGTCTATTAAGTGTGCAATATCATGTCTAAGAAACAATGTACATACCTTAATTAAAAATAATGTATTGCTAAAAAGATGCTAACCATTATCTGAGCCTTCAGCTGTTCATAATCTTCTTGCTGGGGGACAGTCTTGCCTCAATGTTGATGGCTGCTGACTGATCAGGGTGGTGGTAGCTGGAGGTTGCTACTGTATGGTATTGGCATAGAAGTAAACACTGAAAAGTGGAGAGCCAGAAATACACTTTCACATATTTAGTTAACTAATATTTGACAAGTGAGCCAAGAATACTCAGTAGGAAAGGATAGACTCTTCAATTAATGCTGTTGGAAAACTGGATGATCAACATGCCGAAAAATGAAATTAGACCCCCATCTTGCACCACTCAAAAAATTAACTCACAATGGATTAAAGACTAAGCATAAGACTTGAAACCGTAATACTCCTAAAAGAAAATATAGGAAAATGACTCCTTGACATTGATCTTGGTGATGATTTTTTTAGATATGACACCAAAAAGCACAAACAATAGAATAAAAAATACATATGTGGGACTACATCAACTAAAAAGCTTCTGCACAGTAAAAGAAACAATCAACAAAATAAAAAGGCAACCTACTGAATGGAAGAAAATATTTGCAAACCACATCTGATAAGGGGTTAATATCCGAAATAGACAGGAAATTATACAACTCAATAGCAAAACACACACAATCCAATTAAAAACTGGCCAGAGAACATGCGTAGACATTTCTCTAAAGAATATATACAGATGGCCAAGAGGCATATAAAAAAATGCTCAACATCACTAATCATCAGGGAAACGCAAATCAAAACGAGAGATCACCTCACACCTGTCAGAATGCTATTATCAAAAAGACAAAAGGTAAGTACTGGCAAGGATGTGAAGAAAATGGAACATTTGTGCATTGCTGGTGGGGCAGTCACTATGGAAAAGAGTATGGAAGTTCCTAAAAAAAAATAAAAATGGAACTACAATATTATCCAACAATCCTACTTCTGGGTACATATCCAAAGGAAATTAAATCAGAAATTGGAAGAGATTTCTGTACTCCCATGTCCATTGTATCATTACTCTCAGTAGCCAACATATGGAAACAAAAGAGTCTGTCTATGGATGAATGCTTAACGAAAATGTGTCAGACAATTACATGGTGCAAAGTTTGTGAACTTAATTGTCTGATGGTGTGTGTGTGTAATACATATCTTATATACATATACATAAATAATATATATTAATAAATGCATATACATATTATTGAGGTCTGAGTTATTACACTTGCCTTACATAATTCCCCAAGAAGTTGAAGTCGTTCTTCCACATGGTTCTACTAAGCTGCAGTAGCTCCACTATCTCTTGAACTCTTTACATCCAATACAACACTTTATTACACCATTTCCCAGTGCACAGAACTCCTTTACTTTGTCAGTCCGCAAATTTCTTCCATTTTCTTCTCCAGGATTTATGACCTTTTTTTCGTTCAAATGGACAAATAGAGAGACATACTGAATTGATTATTTATAATTGCAGTTATTTCCAATAAGTTGGAAACTCCCTTTAAGATGATTCCAAGCTGACTTTCTCTTCTGCAAAGCCCATCGCTGGTCCATGGGAAAAACTTGTCTTTCTGCTTGGCTACCTATAGCTTTTATGGTACCTTTCTCTGAACTAGAAAAAACGTCACCCTTCTGGAAAGATGCATCTTTGCAGAGCACATGACTTGGAAAGTCACCAGTGACATAGTGCAAAAAAAAAAAAAAAAATGCACCCCATTGTGGGAAGATGTGGCCCCACTCTTGTGAATCAGAAAGAGGGTGTATTTCAACCTCTATTTGCCACCTCCGCCAAGCACCCTTATGCAACACACACACCGTGCAACCTTCTGCATGGAAGTCCTGGTAAAGGCCAGTGCAACTCCTCTCCTTACTCTATTGTCAAGGTCAGAGTGGCTAGCTAGCCACAGACATCCACCTTTGGACTCTTGCCGGTGTGAATCTGGCATCAGTCTCTATGTTATCCATACTCCTCAGACATAAATCAAGTTCTCCAAGCACTTTCATCTATCTCACTCTGCTTCTTCTGAAAGATTGGGGCTTCTTCTCCTTTCTGTGAGGTAGGGTATACCACTGCTATCCAACAACTCTGTCTCTCTCAGAAAAGAAAAAATTTCCACAGTCAGACCCTATAATATTAACCCTTTTATATCCTTGAGGTAGGGCTATGCTCATCAAAATCTGTTGGCCACTTCCTTTGCAAGTTGAGCTCAGATGGTCAGTACCTCACTTTGGAATGTGGAAATAGTTGTCACTTAGTGGTTTGTCCCCAGTCTTTTGTGATCTAAATCAAAAAGAAGTTAAAAAAAAAACAACTCAATTTTTATATCCTTTCACATTCATAAAATTCCATATTCATGTTGCTTCCAAAAAATGCAGAATTCTATCTCTCAGTTACATTCAACCAGTTCAAATATTTGAAGACAGCTGTTAGGTGGTCTATACCAACTACTCTGCTTTCCATCGTCTGTTCCTCAAAAATGGCAGTGACTCTCAGACCTTTCCCTATTTTATTTCCTCTTTTGGTCATATTCTAATTTGCCATGGTCCTTAAAATGTTGACCTATAATTGAATATAATACTCCAGATGTGGCTTGGTGAGAATATAGAAAGACGATTACTTCCCATAAACCAGAAATTACACTTTTATTAATGCAGTCTAAGATCCTTGGCTTTTTAGCAGCCACATCACACTGAATTACAGAGTTGACTGTAATTCAGAATAATATCCAATTTAAAGCAAGTGCTATTCCCCTGCCAACTGAACAGAGTTTCCCATTTTAATGGAGCATTTAAGTGAAAATGAGGTTAATATGTGACCAGAAGTGACATTAGCCCACCAAAGCACGTTGTGCTCCTAAATTGGTTGACTAATAAGTGTCACAAATCAGCTCAAGTGAAACTGGAAGTGTCAACTACCCTGACTAGTTGTCAACTGGAGGAGAAATTGGGGTGTTGGTGGTAATAAACAAGTCATTTTGTCGGAGTTATTCATAGGTATTTTGTCTGAAGGAATAGGCTTATTTATAATGTTATACAGCTTGCTCTCTTTAGATTTTAATGTGGTATTTAAAATCAACTCCCTTTAATTTCTAAAGTCAACATGTCTCTGATTTTAAAATACTTGTTCATTGTAGAAATTTGGAAAATATGGCAAAGTTTAAAGAAGAAAAATTAACCTACATCCACAGAGATAACTACTGTTAAGGTTTGCTTAGTGTCAATGCTTTTTCATTTGAAATTGCTTTAGCAGAAGAGATCAGTTGCTTGAATTAACACAGCTTTATAATAGTCATCTTTAATAGCCAAAGATAAATGCCACTGAGTTTCGTCAGCCAGAAAATACTTCCCTGAATAATGCTCATGGTGGACATAACTAATAACTCATTATACAAGAATTAGAGAAATCTGATCCATAATTTATATCTATTAGATAGAACCATAGGACACTGCCACATTTGTAAATAAAAACAAAAAAAGGGATTGAATATTGGCAATATAATATGGTCCAGTATAGCAAATTTGTGGCAATCTTGCAAGAGTTTCTTGAGTTTTGTAAATGTCTTAAGACATTTCTTCTATATTTGATATAAGTAGCTCTATTTGGCAGGAGAGTGGCAGTGACTGGCAGCATACAAGCTGTCCACACCTATGTTTTTCAATGAATAAAACACAAAGACTGAAAAGGTCAAAACTTGAGCATAGATGTTGATGTGGTAACCATATTTTAATATATTTGTAATGCATTTGGTAATTGTGGTCCTAGGTAATATAGTTCTAAGTTTTGATTTTGTAGTCTATTTCTAATACAGATACTGCCGACCAGGAACCACAGATTAATGCCCTCAGGAGGGTCCAAATAATATAGGAGTTTCTTCAGACCCACTCTTTCAAATTTTAAGGAAACCCCAGGCCTACCTATATGTCCATGCAAACACATTTTCAAATAGGGTGAATATAGCTTCCCTCTCTTGATCCCAATAAACGTAGCATAAATTTAATTGCTGATACCATTCTTCCATGTGTGCAGCACTTGAGTGAAATAGAGATACATTTTTTTTGTTGTGATTATTGCTTCATGATCAACTGTTCAATTGAATTAGACTTCATTTTCCATTTTCCTTGCCTTTCAAGGTATAATTAAAGACTGACATCAAATCTCACTCGCATTCTCATCAATAATTTCCACTTAACCACTTTTAAGAAGGCAGTCAGCCTTTGGGCTCAGACAAAGAGGCTACAATTCACAACTTACTGTTTAGATAACCCTTATAAGCAATCCCTGGTCAATAATTTAAACCAATGTCCAACTCTGTATAAGGAGGAAGGAATTAACTTTTCATGCTCTCATAGCAATATTTTATCTATGTAATATAAATCATATGTAATGTAAATCTATGTAATGTAAACCAAAAACATAACAAGATGAACAGATTTTTCTGTCTGCACATGGGTGAAGTGGACAGTCTAAGAAAAGAAAAATCAGTCATTTCCCTTATATTATGCTAGAAACAGAATAGCCATGCTGTGGTTGAACTGAGAAAGCAGCTTGTTAGGCTGGTATTGGAAACAGAGATGTCAGAGGCAGCACCAGGTAGCTGTAGTGATGGCCAAGAAGCAGGTTACATGGAAAGTAAATGGCAGGCAAGCTATTATTTTAAGATTGCTTTATTACTTACAATAAAAAATATTCTTCTATTTATTACCTCCATTAATCCCCTCAACAACTCTGAGTGGTATTATACCTGCTTTATACAAAAGAAACTGAAGTTATGAGAAATTATTGGGTGCTGGACTGTGGAGCCAGAATTTGAATTCAGAACTTCTGAATCTGTGATCTGTGCTAACCTACAGCTGTTGAAATGGTTGTGAGTATTCTCCTCCATTCTCATAGAAAGCCAGGTGGGAAAGTATATTTAAGACCAGTGGTGGAGAGGTATGTCTCCCTTCTGTGTATTGGATATCACAGAGTTGATAATCTTTTACAAATAACGGTAAAGCCAAATTTAATGTCACACTTCAGTCAGCAATGAAGTCAGCATGATGTTTGACAAGTTAAGTGTAGACTTATTATCAGGCAGGATACAGTTTTTTTACCATGATGATACATTTCTAATGTTAATTTTTTGGAAATCATAAAATAAGTATATGTTCATTTTTCTCTTTTTGAACAGACTCCAAATAGTACAGAAGAATATAAAATGTAAACTAAATTATATCCCCATGCCCCTTCACTCTCATGCTCATTTCTATTCCTAAACTGTCATCATTTTAACTATATCTTATTTCAGTTAATCTGGTACTTATCACAATACTTTAAATAATAGGCTCACATTTAACTCTACTTTTTGATTTATACATTTACAATTTTTCTTTAAATTATAAAAAATGAGCAATGAAACCCACATTTACTAACTCCCTCATAGCCTCCATTCCTTACCTTTGCTTTTATAATAAAAATTAGAATACGTTACATAATATAGTAATTATTATCTGTTAATTATCATAATTATAATTAATAGCAATGTTATGTATTAAATATTATATATTAAGTATATAATATATAGCTATTATATATAATATAGTAATTACTGTTTTTTTATTTAGATAGCTTTGCAACTATAAATAATACAGCCGATTAAATACTCATATATAAGACTGAAATACTACAAAATTTGACAGAGTTTTTGTACATGGGTAGGGCGAGTGAATGGAAAATTTTGCTTTAGGATAAAGGGGAAAATACAGGCTTTCTTTATATGGGAGGACTTGCCATAAAGCTAGCTCCAATTTATTGCATTAAAATTTAAAAAAATTGTTAGCATAGGTATACATAGGAAGTGTATAAGCTTCTGCAGCATAGGTATACATAGGAAGTACAAGCTTCTGTAGGGGAGCAAAATGTGCCATTCTGAAATTGCCTCTTTGACACGAGGACTGTTTTAGGCTGATTATTCTTAAGAAACAGATAACTCAGGACGTTTTTCTTTTTACCTTCTCCTTAACTGCTAGAAGAAGTTAAATAGAGGGCTGGTTCCCAGAAGAGATCTATCTCTCTATCTCCAGAGATAATTACAAATATGAGGGAGGTGTGGTGGACTGAGGATAGGGGGCCGGGCAGGATTTAACAAGGCTGCCTTTTCAAAGTCCGCTCTGTGTCCCTTTGTCTCTGAATGGCATGGCAAACATGTGTTTCCCAAAAGTTTGCTCCTCCCATCTTCCTGGAAATTGTCTTCCTCCTTTTTGAAGTCCCAGACCCTATCCCATTCCTTAACTCAGAATGGCATATAAGCCTCAATTGCTTGACTTGTCCTTGGATCTCATATTCTTATGGAGTCTCCGTATGTATGAAATTAAACGTTTTATTTTCCTCCTGGTAATCTGTTTTATGTTAATTTGATTATTAGACCAGCCAAAGAACCGAGAAGGGTAGGAGGAAAAATTTTTCCTTCTGGTACTTCAGTATTTGATGATTAATGTGGGAATATTTTGTATGTTATGTCTTGTTGGTAGAAGTAGAATTTATTAAATCAGTAGACTTAGACAAACATTCCCTGGTTAAGAAGAAGAAAACATTTTGGTCAGAAAGATACTTGATTCGGAAACGATAAAGGGGAAGAGGCAATTCTTGGGGTTATGAGAAAGGGGAATGGGGAGGTAGGTAGTTCAGTGTGTTTGGGAAGGCAATAATCAAAATGCCATGACAGAGATTCCAAACTCAAGGTAAAAGGGAAGACAGTGAGTCTGTGAGCTCCCAAGCATGTTTTGGCATGTTTTCTGTCTTTTTCCCACCTGCATATTTTTGAACAGTATAGCTAAACCAATTACTTTGGAATCAACTTTGACTTGTATGTATAACTCACTTACTCTGTGAAGGAAACATGGAAATGAGAAATTGTGGGGATCATTGTCCTGAAGGTTTCTGAGAATTAAGAGTGGGTTCCTAGAAATCATGCAGGAATTGATTGCTCTCCCTCAGATAAATTAAACACACACACACACACACACACACACACACACACACAGCAAACAAACTAATATCTTATGACTAACTGCACTGAGAGTAATGAGTTCTGATGAAGAGTCAAGAGTTTATTCTTCTCTCACTGTCTTTTCTAGCTTCATCAGATAGAGTTATCATATAAGATTTTGGTTAGGGATATCTCTCTCTCTTGAAACAGATACATGACTTTGTTACTGGAAGCAAAGTTAATCCTTATAATCAACACAGATTTAGAGATCCATAGACACTACATTTGATCATTAAGAAAAATTGAAGAGATTTCAATATAGAGTAATGTTTTTTTGCCCATGAAAACTCATCCTCCATGCAAGTTCTAAGGAATCTCACTTGTGTTTTTCCTCACTATCAACTACGCTCTGACACCAGATGTATGGATATTCCACACACTAAGCAATTCTACAACACCAGCTGGGTGTCCTACAGTTTAACTCAATTCTGGTACTATCTACCCGGAGTTGACATCAGATCCAATAGGTTAACAGCTTAGTCCCACAAGCCTGCACCATTCCCCATTTCAGATGCCAATTACAAGTCTGGGTTGTTACCTGTGCTTTTGACTGACTGGCTGTGAATTAGAGGTTCATACAACCCCCTTTTTTAATTCAATTAATTTGTTAGAGTGGCTCACAGAACTTAGGGAAAAAAGTTTACTTAGTAGATTACTGATTTATTATAAAAGAATAAATTCAGACTCAGTCAGATAGAAGAGATATACTCGTATAAGGCAAGGTATGTAGTAAAGGGCATGGAGCTTTCATGTCTGCCCTCTCCAGGTGTATCACCCTCCCTACATCTCCACAGTTCACCAACTCAGAAGCTCTCTGAATCCTGTAGTTCAGGGATTTTTTGGAGGCTTTGTTAAGTAAGCACATTTGATTAAATCAGTGGCCATCGGTGATTAAATCAATATCTGGCTCCTTCTCCTCCACAGAGGTCCTGGTGGTTGTGTGGGGCTGAAATTTCCAACCCTCTAATCACAAGGTTGCTTCCCCTAGCAACCAGTCCCCACCCTTAGGGGCTTTTCAAAAGTCACCTCACAAACTAAATCAGGTATGGTTGGAAGGGTTTTGTTATGAATAACAAAAGATACACTTTTTACCTTTGTTACTGAAGCTATTTCAGGAATTTCGGGCAAAAGCCAAATATTTATCAAAAGATAACCCATATTGCTCTAATCATTTAGGAAATTACAAGGGTTTTGGAAGCTGTGAGCCAGGAAACTTTGGACAAAAACTAACATGTGTATTTCCTATTGTAAAACACAATATCACACAAGTGTTATAAACAAAAGTGAAATTAAAGATGAGACAAATTCCCATATTAAGATGAACTATTTTTCTAGATTTATAACCTATTGTTTCTTCTTTACCCAAATGTATATTAGTGCATTGAAGGGTGTATTTAAGAAGTCATACTTTTTGTTTTTTTTTTACAATCATCACTTTTAGGAAGAGAAGATATAAAAGTATTTTATTGCTAAGTACTGACATAAAATATATCACTTATAGTTCAACAGTTCTCCTCAAAATATGATTAATCCCCAAGAATTTCATAGTCTACAGTGTTCTAACTCATAGTTTTTGGATAGAATTCCAAGAAGTAGAAATTTCCAAAACCTATAATTATTAATAATTTTATATTCTACATTTGAAATATAATTTTATAAACATGACCAATAGAAAACAGTTACATAAAAATTACTTAATGTTACTATAAATTTTACATAAAAGTTTTATTTTCCTTTTCTTGCATTTATTAAAAATTTTCTTCTACCTATAATTTTTAACTGACTTAGAAATATAAGGAGGAATAGATAATATCTTTTAAGATATTCCACATACTATATTCCACTTCTAATTTAAGTATAATACATATCATTTATGTATAATTTTAAGATTCTTGAAATGACTATACAAAAAACATCACAAATAACCACAACTAAGTTAGAGATGTTTAGATTCATCCCGATTTTTAGCATATCATTCATATGTCAGCAGGCTTGTACGGCTGAGTGAGAGTTTTGGTCTATAAATGAGTGGTGGGTAGTGTTTTCCCACTGGGTATGGTATATAATCTCTATCTGTGTCATATGTTATACTCCACTGACTCTGCAGTATTGCCGTGACACGTATATCCTCCCAGTTTGATGACACATCAGATTAGCTGTTTACACAATTGTTTTTGATAATGATGTCCTGAATACATTTCAGGCTTTAGGGTAACTCTCATGGATGTACTTTCTCATTCTTTCCATTGTTAAAGTTTCTTTCATCTAATTTTTAAACAGTCCTCTAACATTTCCTAGACTATCCATTATCATGCATTCATCATTTTATCATTAATTAATAGAAATAAGTGTGAACATTAGGTAAGTACCTGGTTGTTATTAGTACTATATTAGTTGATGTGCAAAACTTCTGGCTATTAGGAGCTTTTATAAATATGAGCGATAATACTTACATGGGGGCATTTTCAAGAACATTTAAATAGCCAAATAAAATAATAACACTTAAGCGGTGACATGAGGGTCTGTATATATTGCAAACACCAGTCTGAGTAAGTCCACTTGGATATGGGGCAAAAGGAAGGCATAACTAGGCGACTAGATAATAAAGTTTCAATTGTAGAATAGGGATTCTAGAGGAGTTTAGTTAAGAAGAGCTGCATTTGTTCAACACCTATTGTCCAGTCCCATGTATAGTTCTGAAAGAATCACAGCAAAGGAAGTAAATTTATGATATGCAAAAGTTTAGAATTCATTGACTTTCCTTTGCTCTATACAGGAAACAGAACTTAACTTGAAAAAATATATTTGGGGATGTGGTAAGTATAAAAGTAGCAGAGCGGCAGCACAGTCTCATGCATATGGTCATAGCAGTTTAAAGGCTGCGTGACTGACTGACCGAATGAATGAATGGATGAGATGCTCCTGAAATGAATGAGTATGAAGAAGAGTGTTAAGAAGTTCATGAGTTGAGTAGAGGTGGCTCCTATGGGTAGGAAGTCTATAATTCAGATATTTTGGGTGGACATAACTTCAAGTGATCGTGTTTGAATTTAATGTTTTCAAAGTCAAAAATACTGCCCGTTTAATTTTTTTTTTTTAAGGAAAAAAAAAAAGTCTTGTTAAAATACGTGTCCTGATTTGGGAGGGCCATACTTAATCAGTGTATATTTTAATAACTAACTGATGGGTTTTAAGGTGCTTGGGTTCTGCACATTTCCTCCCAAACAACATAAACTACCAAAGATGAACTTCTCCAAGAATATATTGTACTCTAAATATATAATATTTGAAATGAGAGGATTTATGAGTGGTTTTATATTTGCTGTTTTAGCATGGCCTTTCCTCTTTTGCTTATTTTTTTTCCCTTTCCATAACAGATCGGTACATTTTACCTGTGTAATAAAGCAATTTTGTGAAAATAAGTCTCCAATCCTGATTTATTCTGAATAGTTTGTGTCAATGACAGATAATTCACAAGCTCTGTCTGCCATTTGTCTGCCAAGGGGGTCTCAAAGGCTAGCCAGAATATAGTTGTATCTAATGCTCCTCTTTACGACATCCCCAGAGAGTCTTCATTCAGCTGGTCTGTGAAATGCTAGTGCATTTAGGAACAGGAACTTATTTAAAAGAGGGACACAGAGGAAGAGAGAGGAGGAGAGAAAGGAGAAGAGTGAGAAAGAGAACAGGAGAGCAGTAGAATAAGAGCAAAGGAGAATTTTACTTTGGCCTGGTGGGAACAAATTTTTGTTGTGCATGTAAGAGGTAGGTGTTTCCTATCAGAACAAAATAAACAATAATGATGTGTTAACAAAAGGTCCCAATTTATTAAAGGAAATGTGGTGATTTTCTCAAATGAGGTAGAAACTCACAGGAGGAAGCTCTATAAACACTCTCAATGTGTGGCTTAACAGCTGTCTTTTGCTGCCACTACATTGTTAATATGGTGGGAAAAGATGGAGAGCAGCATTGTAGTTCGCTTCATTTATCTCCTTTTAACACACACACACCACCACCATCACCACCACCTCCTCCACCATCAGGCAAATATTTTAATGATTAACTCTTTAGACCTTCATTTGAGACAGAGTTTCAAAAACAGTAATAAAAGGTGCCAGCGTAAACCACAGTTCTGACTGGCTTTTATTTCCTGTCCATCATCTCAAACTGTCTTGTTTGCCTCCCTGAATCCTGATCAGGCACCATTACTGCACTCAGTGTCCACAGCACTCTTGTGAAGGAAAAATTAATTCTGAATCACTGGCCCCACAACTGCTTGTTCCTCACATTATCTGTCAGGAAAATAAGCAGACAATAGCCAGCTAAGTGGATTTCTGTTAGCTGCCATTCAAAGGAAAAGGGACAGGTGGTCAATGGGGCTTCTTTCTTTCCTCAACTGCTATTAAACAATACATACAGGAGGAGTTTAATTGCCTGCACCCACCTGCACCTTTGTCATTTCTTGGTTTTATTTGTTTTAATGAAAATATTAAGTGCACTCTAGGAATAGAGGCTAAGTGACATTTTGATTGAAATATACAGGGAAATGTATAATGGAAGCAGGCACTACTACAGTTTTAATAGAAACTGAAAGAAATAACATCAGAACAACATTGTGCTATTGTCATGCATATAGCTAGTCCTGAAAAAGGTAATTGGGGACCGAAAAAATGGTTGCAAAAAAAGCCTTTCACCTTAGCTACCTGACTTTTTTTTCCCTAGAAGGAAAAAGTGGCCAGGCTTTGACATATTTTCTTTTATTAGATAACCCTTAGGTAGCATCCATGGTCAAGTATGCTTTAGACTCCCTTTCTGCTTCTCTGGAGTCAAAACTCATTAGAGTTTTTAGAGAAAACTTGGCTTCATTGACAAGAATACGAAATGAAAACAATGATTCATTGCAGCTGACCAGGTAGAACAGGGCCTAGTGACCTCTTTCATCAGCCAGCAAGGGCTTGTGTTTGCCTGAACCCATTTCCTAGACTTCAACAGAGAAAAAAACAAAAAAGTCAAAGTAAAAATTGTGCTTTGAATCATTCGTAGTATATATAATGGCTTAATTTTTGCTATATTTCAATCTTTTTTCACTAGAAGAATTGCTTGTAATGTAATAAATGCAAAATACAGTAAAAAATAACCATCATTCCCAACAAACATATGCACATACAAGTACACACACAAATTACTGTCTAGACTTTAAACTGCGAGTGTAGAAAGTTAAAGATCTCATAAATTTTACATCCTTATATTTAAAGTTAGAATATTTATTTTTCAGTGAGCATTGAGTGGAAGAAGATAACAATTTGTCCTTCATTATGGTTTCTAAATATATATAGCCATGTAAATGAGTAAATTGCATACTTTTTCTTCAGTGAGAAGTTCTCCGTTCAACCATGTTAGTAAACAAGAAATGTTTATAATATATTGCAATGCTAAAGGATCAAATAGAAACCCGACAGGATATGTGTCACACACTTGTGCATACATGTAATTGTCCCAAGTATTTTTTGCCCAATGCACAAGCAGATACATGATTTCATTCATTCTTTCATTCATTGGCTCATTCATTAATCCATCCATCCATACATTGTATGTTTTCGGCTATAAGTTGTAGAATAGTCCACTAAAATTGTCCTAAGAAATAAATGTCATTGTTAACTCATAACAAGAAACCCTGAGGAACGGTAGTTCTATGTTTGGTGCAATTACTTAATCAAGTCATCAGAAAAAAACAGGTTCTTTTCATATTTCTTTTCATTCATTATATGCCCATTGGTTTTTATTTCTATGCCTGCCTCTGTTGGCTGCAAATTGGCTATGAGTTTCACATTTTTAGAAGATAATATTCAAAGGCAGGAAATCTGAGAATCTCTCATTATTTTGGAAGAAAATCCAAGAAACCCCAGGTTCCATTGGTAGCAGTAGGTCATAGATCTTCCCCTTAACCAATTCCTGAAAAATGAGGCTTGGAAGTTCCATTACTAGCTTAGACCACCCATGATTTTGCCTGGGCCAGTGGTATGCTGGTAAATATTTAATAATCTGCTCTCTGGAGAGAGAGAGAAAAAAGCAAGCACTGATTATGCATTGGCTGATTTCCATGGTGCAAGCACTTTCATCTGGCTGATTTCAAGCTACCAACATGACTTTGCTAAGGCAAAGTTATGAAAAGATGTGCATAATTGGCTCCCACAAAGCAATGTGAACTATCTCCGGCACCCCACTAGAATGGCTTCATATTCCCTGAGCCTAATGCTACCCAAATCCCCAGCTCAAGTGGGATTATTTTAGAAGGAAATTGGCATATAACCTGGAATGTCTGCCACATTCATTTCTTCATTCATTTAACACATAGTTTTGAAGCCCCCTAGGTGTCAAACATCATGGATAAGTACTAGACACCTTTGAGGGAACTACTTTGTCTACGCCTCTTAATCAGAGAGTCTACAATTCCTGCTGATTGGACAGTAAGAAATGTACCATATGATGGCTTCCCCTGACTCCCCTTCATCCCCCCATTTTAATTTACCTGAAGTACAAGCTGATGATAGGGGTTGGCTGAGAGGACTTATACAAATCAGACTTTTGAAGTTCTTTATCAGTGTTTAATATTGGACCTAGTAGGTTTTGCTCAATTAAATCAAGCTGTCTTTATGCAATATAAATAATCCATTGAATGTGATAAAAAAGGGGGAATGAATGGAGCTGATCCTCTGTGAGCAGAAAAATAAGAAACATGATGGGGTCAGAGATATATAAAAAGAGTGATCCCAATTCTTGCCTTTTGGTTCTAATCCACCTGAGGCCCATCTGTACTTTCCTCTTTGTCCTTGAATAAAGCCTTAAAATACATCCTTGTGGGCCACCATTTTATTTTCTCCATTGATTAGAGTTTTTTGAATAATTATTTTTATTATCTCAAATGAGTTCTCATTCCATTTGATTACTATTTGTAAACAAAATAGTTTTAACTGGAATCAAACACAACAGTGAGTATGAAACTATACCTGCCAGTGAGCCCATGATCTTACAGTGGAGATACGGAAATAAACCAATAGGCAATGGCTTTGCAGTGTGAAAATGCTTCACTTAAAGTACACAACATAGTGGGGGCACGTTGGAGGAACACTTTTTGCCCAGTCTTTAGTGGGCAAGAGAAGGTGATAAAGAGTTTCGGAACCATCTTAAATTGTTGTGCCATCAGAAAAATCCTTGTTCACTCTAATTATAAGATTATGTTTTCAGGTATAACATTTTTGGTCATAACTCTATCCCTAGTCTTTCCAGATTCCAGATTCTAAGAACTCTTGTTTATTGGACCAGAGAGTATAACCAAGTGTCAAGGCAGAAACTCCCGCTAATAAAGAAAGAGAAAGGTATGTCTCACACACACAGAACACATTTTTGTAGAGGGTATTAAGGAATGCATGTGGCATCACTATTTTCTCTAAGTAGTTCTGAAGAATTAGGCTGTTCAAGCACAATAAAAAAAAAAAGATAACAGGAAAAAAATTGGAAAATATTGTTGAAAACACCTTTCTTCTGAAGTGTGATTTAGAATATGGCTCCATAACCACAGTTCTCTGTTTGAAGAATTTTGGCACTTGATTAAGTTCTTCCAGTGAATGCTGGGTAATAGACAGTCTATTGTGGAGGCATGTTTCTAGGGAAAATACAAAAAGAATCAGTTATGTATTTCATGCAAACCCTTCCTCTTCCTTCATTATTGGCCTTTCTTCCTGGCTCAATTCCAGTGTATGCAATTACACCCTGATTATATGAAGCTCACCCTGCTGTCACTTCAATTGGTTAAGGTGTTCTTCTTTACCTCTCTTTCAGCAGTCTGCAAAGTGTTTGTAGGGACTGCTATTACATTTACTGCATCTTCTGTTGTCACTGAAACCATCTCAGGGCTACATATTAATAGCACAGACTACCAGGATTAGATGGTAGAAATCATACAAGTGCGTTAAAAAATGTCTTTGTCTTTCAATGAAAGAGTTAGAAAATATATCAGTATGAGCATTAAAGGTGTGTTCCATCAGCCACTATGCATTCAGATCTGTGGTAAAAAGCAACGCTTTATAAAATGTCTTTAATGATTTATAATTGTCAAAATCATTAAAGCTGTGTTTCTTAAGTGTGGTCCATGGATCTCTGATACTAGGACCCTAAGAATGTTAAAGATTTCTGTGGTCCATTTCAGACCTCCTGAATCACAATATCTGAGGTTGTGGTCAGACATCTGAATTTTTAACAAGAAACCTTATATCCCTTACTTTTATTTTTTCTTTGGGCACTCCTTACTACACAACCATTTCCCTTGAACTGTTGAAATAATTCTTGAATCAGTTAGAAGAGGCTAAGTTATAACACATGAAAAAATAAACACCTAAACATCAGTGGCTTAAAAGAGCAACATTTTATTTCTCATTCATGCTACATGCCCATTGTAGGTTAGCTGATGGCTGTGCAACATGTCATCTTTCCTCAAAGATATAGACTATCAGAACTACCACCATCTTAAACATTGTAAGTCACCTTTGCAGAGGGAAAGACGGTTCTGGAGGGTCTCCCTCAGCAATTGAAGAATCTTTCTGGAAGTGATTCATTCCAGAACTCAAATTATCTGGACCCAGGAAATAAATCCTACCCTATTCCAGGGAAGGAGAGAGGAAGAAATAGTCTTTGAAGAGTATTGATGACTATGGTGCACAAACTTGGAAACGTTCCCTTAGGCAAGACCTCCAAGCAGAAAGAAGATCACACATTCTTGTTTCTTACTTTTTACTTTGCTTTCTTCACAGAGCAAATAAAGTCCAAATACTGCAAATTATACTATAGGCTATAGAGAATACAGTCAGTGTTCATTATTCATGGTACTTCTATTATACAATGTTGCTGGGAACATTAAGTTCATAAATACTAAAACATTGCTCCTAGAAGAAGTTAAGGTTAGATCTTGTGAACCTCTAGTCATAACATTTGTGTCAACCAATCAATGTATAACCTTATTTTTGTGTGTGATTCCATTTCAAGACATAGTTAATACATATTATTGATATATTAATGTTGAACTCATGGCCAACAGTACTATAACTCATGTATGAACAAAACTTATATAACACATGTATTTTCTCCATAAGGCATATTACAGTTTTCTGGTGCTTAGGAACTCTAGACGGCACCTCAGCACTATGCTTGGGGGACATTTTAAACAGTGAAATCACCAACAAGAAGTACCTATATGAGAAAAATTTGGCACTAAATGGACTGCAAAAAGATCATGTCTACACACCTGTTAAAATGGACAAAATTCAGAACACCAACAACAAACGCTAGTGAGTATGTGGAGCAACAAGAACTCTCATTCATTGTTGCTGGTGTGCAAAATGGTACCGCCACTTTGGAAGACAACTTGGCAGTTTCTAACAAAACTAAACATAATTTACCATATGATCCAGATCCATGCTTCTTAGTATTTCCCCAAAGGAGTTGAAAACTTATGTCCAACACAGATATTTACAGAAGTTTTCTTAATAATTACCCAAATGTGGAGGGAACGAAGATGTCCATCAGTAGTTGAATAGAGAAATAAACTGTGGTATATCTAAACAGGTGAGATGTTACTCAACACTAAAAAGAAATGAGCTATCAAGTGATTAAAAGACATGGAGACACTTAAATGCATATTACTAAGTGAAAGAAGCCAATCTGAAAAGGCTACAAACTATATAAATCTAACTACATGACATTCTAAAAAAGGCAAGACTCTGGAGAGTTTGCCAGGAGTTAGAGGAGAGAGAAGGATGAATAAGCAGAGCACAGAGGAATTTTAGGACAGTGAAAGTAATCTATACGATACTATAATTGTGGACACAGGCCATTATAAATTTGTCCAAACCCATAGAATATGCATCACCAAGAGTGACACCCAATGTAAACTATGGACTCTTAGTGGTAATGATGTGTCCGTGCAGGTTCATCTGTTGTAGCTAATGTGCCACTCTAGAGGGAGATGTTGGTAATGGAGGAATCTATGTATGTGTGAGAGGGCAAAGAATGGATGGGAACTCTTTGTACCTTCCCCTCAAATTTTCTGTAAATTTAGAACTGCTCTTGAAAATAAAGACTGTTTTTTTTTTTTTTGGGGGGGGGGAGAAGACGTCTTTACAATGTGAGAGCTCAAACAAGAAGGCAGAGCAGTGCCTTGTTCAACCTCAGCTGGGAATGTGTGCATTGGGCAACTCAAATTTTTTGCCACTCTGCACATATCCACAAATGATCAAGGAAGTGCTGTGAGTATTGATTTTAGGCTTACAAATAAATTTTAGAGACTAGGCGAATGTACAAAATATGGAATCCATGAATAATAATAATCGACTATATAACTCAGCTTTATTCTATGTAATTCTGCCACGATTCTTGACTTGTAACATGTATTTGGCTTATAGTAGGTTATATCTACCATTCCTATGATTTTAATATGAGAAACGAAATTTCTATTTCCTTGTAAGATCTCAATGTTGATTATCGGACAGATCTGCTTTCAAGTACCAATTCTGCCCCTTATTTGCTATATGTCCTTAGACAAGTTGTTTAACCTTTTTGAACTTTAGATTTATCATCTGTAAGTGGGAGGAAATGATACTTAACCCTGCATAATCATTGTAAAAGTAAAGAGATGATGAATATAAAACAGCTACCACCCTACCTGGCCCATTGTAGGAGTTGATGGGTAACTACTATAATACCTATTACAAAGGCCACCAAAGAAAAGTAAATGGGTCCTGTGAGTTTGACATAGGCACAAATGAGAGCTTGTTTATGTAAAAATTCATTCTTCCAAGCATTCATTCACTTATTCATTCATAATTTTAATATTTACTGAAGACCTACAAAATTCCAGACATTGTGCAGGTGCTGAAAATGCAAAAACTAACATTGAATTGACTAAGTGATATGTAAGTAAATCATATAAAATCAAAATATGTGTTTGGTTGAAAGCAGCACAGATTTTCAAGACTAGGGGTGGCTTCACAAAGAAGATGATTGCTACGCTAAATCTTAAGAAGGTATAAGAATTTATCACATGAAGAAAATCACTAACATTTCAGGTAGAGAAATTTGCTTGTACAAAAGACTTGAAATGAGAAAGAATATGGCACATTTTGAGAACACCAAGAATTTTAACATCATGCAAACGAAGGGTTGAGTATTAAAAGAAGGTGGACATATGTATAAGAAGAGACCAAATCAGTTTTGCTGAACATTTTAAAACTTATTCTGAGCTCAATGAAAAGCCAAAGAAAAGTGTTAAAACAAGGATTGATATAATTCAACTGTCATTTATTTCAATCACTTGGTCACTGATATGGAAGACAGTTTGGAAGAGCAATACTGGGGGAAGGGAGAGAATTTATGAGGTTATTACGCTAGTTTATTGTGGAGGGGTTGGACACTAATCAGTGGTGTGGAAATAAATGCAGATTCACCCAACCAAGAACAAGCAAAGGCTTTTTATTCAGAACTTGCTATACCAAGGGAGTTAGCCACCATCACTTGCATTTGGCAAAGACTCAAAGGCAGGAAGAGGAGTGGAAAAGCTTGATAGTGGAAAGAAATGGAAAGCCTTAGGTATGCCCAGATTGGAGGCAGTTGACATTCAAAAGCCATAAGCAACTAACTAGAAATGGGACATACTGTGTGACTGGTTTGGGGTGCATATATGGCTTTCTCTGGTTGGTCCTTAGTTGGATGTGGGGGGAAATCAGAGAATACTTCAGTTATTAATCAAATCCTTGCTGTTCTGAGCCAGTGGTTACAGGAATGATTGTTTGACTTCCTGGACAGCTTGATAAAGACAGTAGTTAGACTTCTTGGACTTCTAGCTATAGGTAGGAGGTTGGCTTCCTGGGCTGATTGCTATAGACGGTGGATCAGAATCCCATTTTTCATACAGTCTGACCATTGTCTGATTGTATATCCAGTCTCTCAGTGCATTCTAAGAAGATCATAAGTGATCACTGAAATAGAAAACTGATATTCAGACAGGATATGTGACTTGCCTGTGGTCACATACCCCAGAGTAAGATGGGACAAGAATGAAAAATTTCTTGGTGCTATCTACTGCAATAGCTAATTTTCAACACTGCATCTAAACTGACTAACAAATAGCTATGATAAAAGGTGGGAGGGTGACACAGAAAATTTCTATTCTACTTTAAGAGGAAAAGTAAATTAGATTAGTATATACCACCATGTTATAGTTTTTCAGTAATCTCCATAAAAGGGAAAAATCTCCATTATCTGCAACTCAAAATATTACCTCCCATCCTGAAAACATGCTCCTTTTCATCAAGTGGCATTATGATTTTCCTGCTACTGTATACTTTACTCTTTATATTCTGCACAAACTTGAAACTAAAAGACTAAAGAGAAACAGTTTTTATTTGGATGAACTCTTTGAACCTGTATGTCTTATCTCAAGGAAAAGATACTTCTTTATTTATTGTATTTCTGCTATGTAAAGTATTTTTCTTTCTTATTGGATGAAAAAAAAAATGAACAATTTAATTTGAGACAATGGATTAAATGTCAGTAAAAGTTTCTGGATTTGATGCTGAGTAATACAGACCAATGTCTAATGATTCAAAAGCTATTGGCAGAGTGAGAAAGCCTGACAAAACTAGAGATAAACTAGAGCTAATAAGCATATCACTTTGGTCTTCCATGCTTGTCCCAAGCCCAGAAAGTAAAGACTGACAATATGAAAGTGCTTTTTTAAAAAAGGAGTGGGTTGGGGGATTAAAAGAAACTGCTAGTAAATTGTTTCAAAATGTCAAGAGCAAAATATTTCCAATGCCTCGAGTAGAGTTATTTTCACCCAGTCAGATACAGCAGTAGAGTGAAGAAGCTGCTTGCCTAGAACTAAGGCCTTTTGTGTGTACCACTACCTCTTAATTTTTTTAAACTCAGTCAGACCCCTTCCATGTTGTAGGCAAGTCGTACTTCAGTGAACACCTTCAAATACCTAATGACTGAAACCTTTTCACTTGCTAGCCCTTCAGCTTTGCTTGCCCTCACTGAAAAAGGTTGGAAGAAATGAGTTTAAGCACTAGAGCATTTCCAATCTCCTCCCCCTATAAACAGGGGCTTAAAAGGAAAACTATTTCAGGCAGGGAAAATTCTACTGTCATACGGGTTCACATTCCTCCTCAACCCTCTTTATGCCCCCAGAACTGACTACTTAGTGTCAAAACTGATGAGGAACTTTATTATGATCTTTGGGGGGGAATACCAACCTTAGACCACAGTATAGAACACAGACTAAAGTTTTATTAACTGACAATATGAAAATAATATACATAAGCATGTGGATCAAACACTTTTTAACTTGTTTTGCCGAAGTAGGCCGTTCAGAGAGTCAAAGAAGTAATGGTATCAAGATTTGATTTCTAGATAACCACATACCCCAAAATAAGATCTGCAGAAACTGCGGGGACTGCTAGCCACAGAAAACCCCCAGACTCCTACTTTCTGGGAAGAGAGAGAAGCAGCAAGTATGCAAACAACTGAAGAGTGGAACTGTCACATTATGTCAAGCTCATGAATCAGAGCGCTCCACTAATTAAAATACTTTAAAAGCTCCATGCCTTGCAGGGTAAGGTATACACTCTTTGCAAGGTGTGTCCACCCTTTCATGACTTGACCCACTTCTCCAGCTCCTTCTACTGCCAACCTGACTGCCCTCAGTGCTCCTCTGCAGCCGTAGGACATTTTAGCTGGCTCCTACCCTCTTCACACTTTGCCTGCCTAACCAACTTTTCTATTTCTCAAAACCTTGGGCCATTGTTGTTTCTTTTGTGATGGTGTGAAGCCTTCTACGATTTCCCTTTTTTTTGTCCCAAGAGAATTGCATCTCTTCTTCCTTTGTTCTACCACCATTTCTTGTATTTACTCAATAATCTTTGCACTCAGTAATGTTTACTGCAAATATGCCTGTCTTCTCTCCCAAAGGGAGAACCCCTTGAAAGCAATAAATGTATCTGTCATCACTCATATCTAGAGCCAAGCACATTCCCTGCTTAATAATTATTTACTGAATAAATGAATTAATTTATGACAGTGTCCCAAAATTCTGCATCTGACCAATAGACTTAACATTTTCTTTTAAAAGATATACCCAATAACTCATTTGCCTTGTTAAAACATTGTAAAAAGGGCATCCATAAATATAACTAACACTTTTATTACATAGGTATTTGGTTTATATTAACATTTGGTTATTCTAATATCTGCACTCTTTTAGGATGTGAGTCTAAATTAGTTGTATTTTCTGCATTGAACTCATGGTAGCTTGCTTCCTGTTAAGTTCAGTGATGTATTCTATTGTGAGTTCATACACCTTGAATGCTTATCTGTGGAAATCCTTTGAGACAAGATCTTAAGTATGTGCCTCCAAAGCGGTTTGCTATTCAGTTATGATAGACACCTCAGGGCCATCAGCAACTCTGGCCAAATATAAACTAAATCTGGGATTTGTGGATTTTTCAGACTAGGGATTATTCTAAATTCTGGCCTAAAATCCACAGTTATGCAGATGTAGGTTAGTTTGCTCTTGGTTCTACCAGAGCAAAAATGACATAGGCATGTGGAATTTGGGAGGTCCCCCATACCACTCCCAGTTTTAATGATTTGCTAGAAGGACTCACAAAACTCAGAAAAGCTATTAAATTTGTGGTTACAGTTTATTATAACAAAAGGATACAGATTAAAATCAGCAAAAGGAAGTGGAACATAGGGCAGTGTGCAGGAGAGTTTTAGGCATGAGATTCTAGCTGTGTTCTCTCAGCAAAATCATACAGACAACACTTAGGGCTCCCGGCAATGATGTACGGCAATATACATGGAGTATTGTCCACCAGAGAAGTACACCAGAGCCTTGAGGTCGAGAGTTTTATTGAGGGTCAATCACATAGACATGGCTGATTATCTGTGTGGCTGACCTTAGTCTCTAGCCTCACCAGGAGTCAAGTTGCTCCTGCATGACCCATGGCTATCACCATAAATTAAAGAGTTAAGATGGACTATCTGGTGTGGTCCATGAATATCAGGTAAACAAACACATTTTTATCAAACAGGACATTTCAAGTGCTTAGAGGCAATCACCCAGAAGCCAAGGGCAAGATTAACTCTTTATTGACTAGCATATATCCCTAATGGCTTCCTGTGTGGGTTCCCCACCCTGCATAGTTCACCCTTTGAAATTGTCTGGCTTGAGAGGGTCTACATTTATTTGGGATCTCAAAATGAATCTTGCACCTTAGCTCATCTCATATTAAAACCTACGTTCTGGTCTACCTGCAATGGACACATCCCTCACACCAAACACTGGGTCCAGATTTCCCTCACCTCTGTGAATTTGTGATATCTTGTTATTTTTGGCTTCTGAAGAAATACCTTCCCATCCTCTCAGCCATGAATTAAATTAGATGTAATATTTTAATATCTAAAAATTTTAATTGTAATGATCTTTGAGTGGATTCTGTAAACATCTAGTGTTTCAAACTTTAGTCATGAAAATTATGGCATCTAGAGGTTAAATCTTGGAAATATTTTTTATCCTTGCATTTCCCATGGAATCTGCTGGTGAAACTAGCTGTTTACTATCTATCTCACCTGAAACAGTCTCCTTTGGAGTAAAATTTCTATTAAGGTAGACCCTTAAGAAAATCCCTTGCATGGGGCTTGAGAGCCTCCTGACCTCAATTTTTCCTTCTCATGGGAAGCAGATCAAATGAAAAGACTCTAATTATTATGCACAAGCAGCATATACAAAAATCTCTGACTCTTTCTGGAGATAGGCTTTCTATCTGCAATTAGGAAGGAGAACATGTAATGTCTATGAGTCCCCTGTTATTCATTTGTTACTTGCTTTTTCTTTTGATATACCTATATGATTTATCTTTTTTTTTTTTTTTTTTTCTGGAAAAGATGAAGGGCCAACTTGCTTATTCCTGTCACCAAGAAGGTAAAAGAAGGTATGATTGTAAGTCACAATAGATTCTTTCAGCATCAAACAAGACAAACCCCACCCCCCCAACATTTTACAAATTGTCCCATTAGGGACTTCCTGGAGGAAGAGGAAGCAGACTCTAAAATAATTTCCTCTTGCCTGACATGTTGTAGTGATATAGGATGTTGCTTATTGAATGCCAGGGTTCGTAGTCTCTTGGAGCCGAAGAATGGATACACAGACCAGAGAAAAGCAAAAAGTTGCACGGGAAAATAATTTATTATAGCAAAGAGTTACAGCTCCCGAGCGGGAGGGTGTAGCCCAAGCTGGGATGCCCATTAGCTAAGGCAAAAGCTGGTGTTTATATACTTTATTTCTACCTGGGAGGGGGATGTCGGGATGTGGGTACCTATGGATATAATAGTTCCCAGACTCGATCTACTGCTCAGCTTGGGGGGAGGCCTTTGAAACAAACCCAATTGTCCCGGAGTATAATTGATGACATTTTTATCCTGGTACAGTTGCCCTGTGTTCTGTGTTTGTTCTGTTTATGCTCAGTCTACCAAGGAATTTCTAACTGCCTGATGTCATGCTAACTAACCTGTCTCAGTAGTAGTCAAATGTCCCTCTTATGGGCTACCTGTATGCTTCCTTTTCACTTAGCATCTGATGGTCCATCTTCACCACTAGATTGTTCACTCACTGAAGGCAAGTACTGTGACTGTGAATAGTAGATATTTGCTAAAAGTCTGTTGACTAGAAAATTAACCTCCTTCCGGATCTCTTTATTTAAATGTATTTTAAAATAAAATCTTAAGCTTGGCACCAAAAATGGTCTTGTATATATCACTCCCCTGTCCAAAAACATTTTATTAGATCTCTGTTACCAAAACACCGAGTTCAAAATCCTGAGCCTGGTGTCTTGCATAATCTGTTGCTAATCTGACTTTCCCAATTCATTTCCCACTCTTCCAGGTATGCCCCTTATGTTTTAGCCAACTAATTTATTCTCTGTATATATGCTGTATTCTTGAACATGCATATCTTTGCACAAGTCATTTCAGAAATCTGAGGTGCCCTACTTTACATCTTCATGTTTCCAAATCTTACCAACCCTTTAGAGTCTCTCTGAATAATGCCTTCTATCCAGATTCGGCCTCCTATCCTAACCCCTCCAGCACCAGTCCTTTATTTGCACCATTATCAGGTATTTGGCGCCAATTATACTTTCCAATTCCTTTGCCATTTGCTTTAAGCATAACAATAGTCTTGTGTAGTTATCATTATTGTCATCCTCATTTTACAGAGGACAATCTGGTACTTCTTGTGTTGTCTCTGACAGTGCTCATCAAACTTCAGGGTGCATCCATATTACATAGAGAATGCCTTAAAACACAGATGGCTGGGCCCCACACCCATAATTTCTGATCCAGTAGATCTAGGGTGGGTCCAATAATCTGCATTTTTATTAAGTTCCCAGGTGATGTGTGTGTTGCTCTGCCAGAGATTATGTTTTGAGAACCATTGGTCTTTGATGTTGCAGCTGCCTTCCTGCATTCATTTCATTGAATGAGGCAGAGTGTGTGTCTGGGCAATGGTAGATTTTGCACAATCAAAAGAAATAGTGAATACCTCCAATCCCACACTGCCTCCTCTGTAACTGATATTTAATTTTATTTTATTAGTCAGGTTAAAAATAAATTAGAGGAAAAGACACAAAGTGAAAGAAGGAAAGGAAAGGATTTTTGTGAAGAGGGCTGTATTATTTATTTATATTGTGTCATTCCAGTAATAGTGGGAAACAATTGAGAATGTTAAATCATGATCCACTATTGTCCAGTGGTAAAATTTTAGACAAATTGGGGTGAAAATAAAACATTTCTACTATTCTAACTTTATGGATGATAAAAAAGGAGCTTTGGGAGCTTAATTTTACTTTAGACTCAGAAGTGTGCTTTTTAGTGTCATATTGAATGAATGAAAAATTTATCTGTCAAGAACAAGTTTTCCAACTTTTAACCTTAATTTCCTCACAAAGGGAATAGGAATATAGGCCTCTGGAGGATTTTTCAAATCATGTTTTAATTATCAGATGCTGTTAATGGGAATGTTGTAATACAGTTTTTTTGTTTGTTTGTTTGTTTGTTTATTTTGTTTTCTAATTTCCTTTAGATTTTTTCTGAGAGGCAAAATAGTGTAACATTTAAACAATACAATATGAAAAAAAGAAAAAAAAAGCCCTTCCCCCTTTTGGGCTTTCAGGAATGAAATTAAAATTTCTGAAAGGTGATTTCCCATCAAGTAGATCAAAGGTGCAGCAATGTGGATCTTTCTGAAATTGAGATTTATTTTTATTTTCCCAGACATTTCTGAGAATTGACCTGTTACTGCTCTCTGACTATCTTCGGATATGGTGTAACCTAGTGTATGACCCTCACATATTAAAATTCTGAGATAATGAGTATAAAAAAGAAAACTCCACAATTTATAGGCTATCATTAAAACACACAAGGTTGTGAATAAGATGATTATTTGAAAAACAGAAATAGCAAAAAATAAATAAAAAAATAAAATAAAACATTCTTAGAAGATATTATTCAGATCATTATCTCTAGCCTGACCTACTGTCCGGTATGCTACCAGCCTCCTGCCTAAGTGACCTCCATTTGAGTGCTCTTTCTAAATGTGATTATAGTACTGCCCTACTTATAATTCCCCAACAATTCATGATTGTCTACAGGAAGGAAAAATATCTACTAAGTTTTGCTTTGTATCTCACACAGAGTGGTATGCAACCTACATTGCTGCCCATGTTGTCTTAAATTGCTGTAATATTGAGCTCACTGCCCTTCCCTCAAACATGACATTCTTTCTCATGCATCCCTACATTTTTTCCTTAGCTTTCTTCATTCTGGAAAAACTCTTCTATTCCAAACTCTGTCTCGTCCCTCCCCTACTTTGTTGTTTTTAATTTTTAACAAGCCAAATGTTTACTAGGTCTTATACTACAACTTACTCCTTTGTGCAGCTTTACTTAACTACCCAGATTGACTTGGGCAGACTTCCTTATATACCCTTCTGTGGGAAGCTGAGTAATGTCCTCCAAGGATGTCCAGGTTCTGATTCCTTGGACCCATGGACCCATGAATCTTACTTCATGTGACAGATATGACTTTGCTGGTATTATTCAGTTAAAGATCTTAAAATGGGAAGATTTTTCTAGATTATCCAAGTGGCCTTAAATGTAATCACATGTATCCTTCGAAAAGGGAGGCAGAGGGAGTTGAGACTTTAGAGGAGAAGGCTGTGCAATAACAGAAGCCGAGATTGGAGTGATGTGCTTTCAGGACGCAGGAAACCATCACAAACCAAGGAATACAGGCAGTTACTAGAAGTCAGAAAACACACGGAAACGAGTTCTCTCCTAGAGCCTCCAGAAGGAGTACAGACCTGCTAATACTTTGATTTCAGCCCAGTGAAACCCATTTTGCACTTCTGATCTCCAGAACTACAAGAGAATAAATTTCTGTTGTTTTCAGCCACTAAGTTTATGGTAGTTTGTTACAGTAGCAATAGGAAATTAATATACCTTCTCTTCACTGTTCAGTTTTCCATTTTAGCAAGTGTTTCATGCTTTTGTAATCATTTGTGTACTCACCTTCCCTCTAGATCAGTGGGTCTCTACCGGATCCAACAACCTATCTTAGCATGCACTTTTCACTATCTTGAAATGAAACTTGCCTACACTTATAATTTGAGAAATCAACACAAGGCCCTACCTATAATATATGGAGAAATACAATGAAAGTAATTTATAATAAAGTGATATTTATTTTGATATGTAAATATTTGGGCATGGTCATATGTTAAGACAGTTAAGATAGGAAGACACTGATTCCTATAATAGAATTATTATATTATGAATGTGACAGCTACATATGCAAACCAATGCAGGTGTGTTTTGTTGGTGATTCGAATACCAAAAAGTGTCAATATTGTGCATGAAATTTGTTTTGTAGAACTCTTGGTAAGTTCCTCTCAACAAATAACCCAAATTAAAGCATAATCATTCCTTGATATTCATGGTAGTTGCATTCTTGGAGAATTCCCTATAAATTAAACTGTATGCAAATTCTTTTTGTTTATTGGTTAATATCTGGGGTTAGATAACATCAAAAAAGTTTTCACCACATGAATGTCTGGTAAGACACTGGGAAGTCATGTGGGATAAAGGATATTTCTTCACATGTGAAATATCCTGTGACCTGGCGAATGTCCAACCTCTCGAGCCTCTGCTCACTAAATGTTAATGGAGCCATGTAACCATTACAACAACCAAAAGTGTCCCCACAGATATCCAAAATCCTCCACTGAGAACCGATGCTATGTACTCTCAGCTCCGTGTAATCAGTGATTGTGTCTTAATCATGTAAATAACTCCCTGAATCTATCATGGCTCCTATCACATAAAAGATGATAAGTATCTACGTGTATTATGAAGAAAAGGTTGTGCAAATGTTGCGTAGTGTTTTATAACTATCGACAAGTCACAGGGGGTTGATAATATTCAAATCCTCTATATCGTTTTTGTTTGCTTTAAAAGAAAGGTTTATTGAGATATGAGTCATACAATTTAACCATTTAATGTGCACAATTCATTGGTTTAATTACATTCATAGATATGTGAAAGCATTACCAACATCAATTTTAAGACATCTCTTATTACCTCAAAAAGAAATCCAACACTGTTTAGCAATCACCCCGCTATCCCTCCATTTCCCTCAGCCCTAAACAACTACTCTCTATAGATTGTTATTCTGGATATTTCATATAAATGGAATTAGGTAATATGTTCTATTGTGAAAGACTTCTTTAATTTGTCAAGTTTTCAGGGTTCATCCATGTTATAGCATATATCAGAACTTCATTCATGTTTTAAGATATAGTTTTTCTGTCAATTGCTGAGAGAAGGTGTTAAAATTTCCTCTTATGATTGTGTAGTTGTTTATTTCTTTTTTAATTTTGTCAATTGCTGCTTTATGTATTTTGAGGCTTTAGGCATATATATGTTTATTACTGATATATCTTCAGCTATATATTGACTCTCTTTTATCATTATGAGATGTAGTTCTTTACTCTGGATAATATTTGCCTTTGTCTATTTTATGTACTTTTAATATATACAAGCCAATTTTCCTATTTGCATTATGTGTTTTTCCATATATTTGCTTAAACATTTTCTGTGTGCAGTTGGATCTTGCTTTTGTATTCATTCTGATAACCACTTTCTTTTAATTGGAATATTTAATCTATTAACATTTAATAAAATTATTTTTTATATTTGGATTCAGGCATATTATTATGTTGTTTTTTTACCTCTATTTTCTGTTTCTCTGTTTTCTTTTCCTACCTTCTTCTGAATGTTTTATAGAATTTTTGTTTTAATTTTTTATTAATTGTTTAGCTCACAGTCTTTAAATACATTATAAACTCATTTTTTCTTTTAATCAGTACTTTATATAAATTATGAGATAAAATATTCTTTTGTAGTTGTCCATGATTTTGTAATTATTGTGTAATCATTTATTAGAATTTTGGGTGCTTTTATTCATTTCTAAAGATCTGAGTTTCCCTCTGGTATAACTTCAGCCTGAAAAACTTCCTTTATTATTTCTTGCAGCATTGCCTTGTCAGATCAAATTCCTTTGGTTTTCCTTTATTTGACTGTGATATGTCCAGGCATGGATTCTTGGAATTAATTCAGTTTGGGGTTTGCTAAGCTTTTTGAATCTATAAGTATATATTTTTCAGCAAATTGGTAAGATTTCTGTTATCATGTATTCAAATATTTCATTCTGCCCCATTTTCCCTCTCCTTCTAGGATAAATACCTGTATATAAGACCTTTGAAACCCGAGGATTCCTGAGACTCTTTTCATTTTTTTCCACTCTCTTTTCTCCTCCTTCTTCAAATGTTACAGTTTCTATTGATCTACTCGTATCTCAAGATTATCAACTCTTTCTTTTTCATCTCTATTCTGCTAGTATGATCATTCAGTGATTTTTTAAAAAAATTGAAATCTTATATTATCAGTTCTAAAGTTTTCATTTGTTTTTTTAAATTGTATTTCCTATTTATTTTCTGTTTTTATTCAACACAAGTGTATTTTCTATTACCTCACTGATCATGAATAAAATAGCAGGACTTTAAAGTTCTTATCTAATAGTTTCAGCATCTGGGTGATCTCAGGGTTAGTATGTACCAGTTGTCTTTTCCTTTTAAAATGAGTTACATTTTTTGGCTCTGAGTAAGTCAAGCAATTTTTGAACGCATATACTGATATATATGCTGTGTTATGGATTATCTGGATTGTTATACAAAGTCTGACAACTAGTTAGTGAACTGGTTGCAATGATGTTGTTAACCTTTTTTGATATCAGAGGGATTATTCATTATGAATTTGTATTAACTGGACAAACAGTTAACCAGTTTTACTACTTGGAAATGCTGAAAAGGCTGCGTGAAAAAGTTAGACGACCTGAACTTTTTGCCAACAATTCATGGCTCTTGCATCATGACAGTGCACCAGCTCACACGGCACTGTCTGTGAGGGAGTTTTAGCCAGTAAACAAATAACGGTATTGGAAAACCCTCCCTACTCACCTGATCTGGACCCCAATGACTTCTTTCTTTACCTGAAGATAAAGGAAATATGGAAAGGAAAACATTTTTATGACATTCGGGACATCAAGGGCAATATGATGACAACTCTGATGCCCATTTCAGAGAAAGAGTTCCAAAATAGCTTTGAAGGGTGGACTAGGCACTGGCATCGGTGCACAGCTTCCTAAGGGAAGTACTTTGAAGGTGACGGTAGTGATATTCAAAAATGAGCTATGTAGCACTTTTTCTGGGATGAGTTCACGAACTTAATTGTGCAACCTCATATTATTTCAACAAGTGTTGATATTTTTACTTTGCCAGACAATTAATTCAGATAGATGAAAATTGTAGACCATCACACCTGTGATGAGCAGTGGCTGAGTTCTGAGTTCAGTTATTTAAGCCTCAGGTCTGAGTAGATTCTAATCATTCCTGTGCAAGCCTGATTGAGGGGCCAGCCAGCTTTCTCTGATTCCTCTGGGTAACAGATGATTAGGGGTGTGTGTGTGTGTGTTAATCATAGTTTTAACCATCACTTCAAATGTGGCTGACCTCAGGATAAAACTGCAACAAAAGTAACTCACTCTGTGCTGGTCATTTGCTGCAAGTTTCTACTCTCCCCCAAAATTTGCCTGCTTTTTAGTCTTCAGATGGAGATCCTTCTAGATTGTTTCATTAGTTTTTTGTTTTTGTTTTTGTTTTTGTTTGGGGAGGGGCTCTGTTCATTGTAGGAGGATTGGCTTCTTAAAATCTCACTCTTCTATATTGGAAATGTGTTAATTTCCTTTTCAGAAAAATAACTTACAAAGGTATTCAAATAAATCATAGTTAAGCTCTATATTATTTTACTTGAATTTGACATTCATGATATGTGTTCCTCTTCCATATAAGCAATCAAAGTCATTAAACTGTGTTTTGCTCTAGAAATTCAACAATTTCTACATCAGTAATAGTTCAGACCTCTGGATAGCAGTGTGCCTGTTTAAAGCTGCTACTATGACTCTGTTAAAAGTGGGAAGGTTCTGTGACAATTTTGCAAATGGATAAAAATACTAGTGGGCTTTCTTTGAATTCACCCTGGGTGTTAATTGCCCCTATTTCTGAAAGCAGCAGGGGAGAGGAAAGTTGGCAAGGAAGAGTAAGAGCAGCCAACACTGCCTTCTCTTTTCTGTGTGCTCTAGTGAAAAGGGAATGAATTATTACAGAAAGATGAAAATCTTTTGGTTTGCCCTGAATCAGGCCAGCATGCTTGATGACTCAGGGAAGGCATTGATGGGTACAATGTTAAAAGAAGAAAGTAACAGCAAGGGCAGGTTATGAACACATTGTTCTCCTTGTAAAATAGCCACTTGCCTACTTGCCCGATACAAAGAACGATTTATCCAGGCAAGAACACCCTGTAGGGAAATGGATCAAAAGAGAAAACCAACAAGTGAGATGAACTAGAGCAGGGCTTCTCAGACTTTAATGTGCAAGCCAGTTTTCTGAGGGACCTTGTTCAAATGCAGATTCAGACTCAGCATTTCTGGGTGGTCCTGAGATACTGCATTTCTACCAAGCTCTGGGATGATGCAGATGCTACTTTTAAGTAGCGACAAACCATAAGCTTTCACACAGCAGTATTTTACCTAGAACTGACCCTGGTGCCAGGTGAGGAAAGTCAAATGATGATTTCATTTATTTTAGTGCCAGGAAAAATTCCATGGGGAAAGTAGAACAATTTTTGCTTGGGTTGGTCAATTTTTTGTGCATATTCGAAATATGATGTTAATTTATTATCAGGGATAGCACTTATTAAGCTCCCACTCATTCTGGCTGCTGTGCAACAACACAGTTTGTTATGGTGTTGTGAGATGCCAACAGCTGTGTTGTTGATGCTAATGCAATTTTCCTCACTCATAATTATTATAAAAGTACTATTTGAAGTTTGAGATTACATTACCCTGGTAATAGTTCTTTGGGGGAGCATTTCACACTGTACTTTAAATCTGTGGGGTTTTTTTCCATATGCATTAAAAAATGAGCATCTATTTCTATTTGTAAATAAACATGTGTTTTTATGTTATGTTTTATTCTAGATTTTAATATTTATGATTATAAGATACAGAGAAAGAATTAAATAGTTTGTTCTTTGCTTTGTAACTATATTCTATTCTCTGAAACAAATTAAAACAGCCATGAGTTTTCTGGTTTTGAAAGGCTGTTGGGAGAGAGCAAGGACACTAAAATGTTAAACTATTTTAAATCAGGATACTTTGATGGTTTAATAGGACACTGGGAAATAATATCAGAACAATACTTTCATGGAAATTTAATAAATATGGTTGGCTAATCTTTAAAATTGATGTCAAAATAGTCCAGAAAAATTTATTTGGCTCCCAAAGACACTCCCCCCATTTCATGCAACCTGGTCATAATTAAGATTGTCCAAACAAAACTCAGTTACTTTGTCTTTAGTTCCACAAGCATATTTTACCCTGAAAAATTATATGCACACTGAGGATTTACATTCTCACTCAGCAAATATTCACTGTTTCTAAAAGGCCATGTTGAGAGGTATATATGAAGTCCATTTTGATCCAGTAGAGAAAAAACATCTATTCTTTAAAAAAATATTGAAAAATAATTAAAATAAAATTAAATCAACCACCTATATGAGAGGCAAAGTGATTTAGTGACTCAAAAGAGACGGACAGAACCGTGTCCCTCTGGAGTTTTGAGGGAGGCGCATAGCAAAAGGGAGTCATGGAGGCTAGTCTTGAAGGATTGGTGGGTTTTTGACAGGCATGCAGAATTGATCATGCTTGGAGCTAAACGGACCTCTATGTCAGAGGCTCACAGGCTCATAGACTGAGGGAAAGGCAAGTAGGGGTATGTTTGGAGAATGAATGCTGTAAATGAGTTCCAGGTAAGCTAAGCCTCACTCTGGACTCCTGTTAGCTTCAGCTGTTTGCTCCAGTGAGGTGAAGCACTGTTATCATTTTCACACATTTTTCGGTTAGTGTTTGCATTATCTACTACTGTGAAATAAATTACCCCTAATGGCTTAAGAGAGCACCCCCACTTCTTCTCTTCTCATGATTCTCTGTGTTGACAGGGTGGATTTCCTTTGGTGTCATGTGATGTCTCCCATATGATAACAGTCAGAAGGTGACTGGGGCTGAAGTCACTTAGAGGTTTGACAAGGGCGCTGAGATAGCTGGAACTCTCTCCCTTTACATGCGGTCTCTTCATATGATTTTCCATATGGACTATCAGGATTTCTTACATGGCGATTCGAAGTTCCCAAAAGTGAGGCTTCTAAAAGTAAGGAAATAAAATTTGCCTGCCTTTTTCAAAGCTAGTTCTATAATTGGCACCTCTGGCATATTCTTCTGGTTAATACGTGTCACCAGGTCAGTCAGCCCAGTTTCAAAGTGGGAGGGGACTGCATACCATGTTTCTCCCCAAAATAAGACCTGATCTTATATTAAGGTTTGCTCCAAAAGACGCATTGGGGTTCATATTCAGGGGATGTCATCCTGAAAAATCATGCTAGGGCTTATTTTCTGGTTAGGTCTTATTTTCGGGGAAACACAGTAGTATGTGAATATCAGAAGAAGTGGCTCATTGGAGACCGTCTTTGGAGACTAGCTACCGCAGGAAGCAATATTGAAGGTTTAAATTATGTAATATCAATGAAAAATTAAATAGGTAAATACCACTTTTTCTTAGAGCCATTTTATGGTTGAATTGAGATTTCGTGATCACTTTGGCTGTGTAATGTAGGGAAGAGAAAATCAAAGACAAAGCTAAGATGTGAGCCTGCGTAGCTGTAAAAATTATGGCATTATTAGTAGTGATTATATAGGCAAAACAAGTTCTTAAAGTAAGTTATTAATAGAAAAGCAGTGTTTGGAAGCAGATCTTCAGTATGAGGTATGAATTTAATTGGCTGAATCTGAGTTACCAACGGAACACTCATGATATGGAAAGGCAAGTGCACAAGTGTGTCATTTACAGTGAAGTCAGGACACGTTTGTGTCTTATCAGATGGTAGTATTAACATCCTAATAGTGTCATACAATGAGTTGAAAACCTGTTCCTCGATCATGTATTTCTTGAACTCTACATCTGAAAGATCTGTTTTTAAAACAGTGTTTTTATAATCTTCCTTTAAATCTTTTAGGCCACATGTTTCTGTGGATGGATTTTTTTCCATGGATCTATCCAGTTTTTCTATTTCTTTTTAAGTCATTTCTGGCATAATTTGGTTTTATGCAAAACTGTTCAGTTCCTCCCAAATTTTAACTCTATTGCCATAAATATTTGTGTGTCTCATAAAATTTTAATCTATAGTGTATCCAGAGATTTGTCCATTCTTCATTCTTGATGTGTGTGCATGTGTGTGTGTGTGTGTCTTCATTTCACTAGGCTTTTTTAAAAAAAATTGCCTTTAATTTTTTAAATCCTCGCATCATGTCTGTGGCAGGCAGAATACAATACTGGTTTTCTCAAAAAGGTCCACTTCTTAATCCCTAGAACTTGTGAGCATGTTTTGTTACATGACAAGGCACTTAAAGTTGTAGGTGGAATGAAGGTTTGTAATTATCTGACCGTAAAATAAAGATGTTATCCTGGATTATGGATATCCTGGATATGGGTGGACACAATATAATCACAACAATCCTTGAAAATATCAGAGTCAAGTGGAATGAGAAAGACTTGACTGGCCATTGTTGGCTTTAAAAGTGGAAGGAGGCTACAAGTCAAGGAATGTGGTCAGCTTCTAGAAGCTGAAAGAAGCACGGAAGTTACTTTTGCCTCTAGAAACCCTGCAAAAACCCAGCCTTCCTAACACCTTGATTTTTAGCTAATGAAAACACATTTTAGACTTCTGACCTTCAAAACAATGATAATAAATGTGTTATTATTATTATAAGTCACTAAAATTGTGATAATTTCTTACAACAGCAATAGGAATTTGCTATTTTGGTATCTGGAATGGGGCTGCTGTACTGTAACCGAAAAATGTGAAAGTAGCTTTGGAAATTGGTAGTGAGCAGAGGCAGAAAGAATTTTGAAGAAAGCAGAAAAAACCTAGATTGTCTTGATGAGAATGTTAGCAGAAATATGGATGTTAACAACTGTGCTACCAAGGGCTGACAAGGAAGTGGAAAGCATGGTAGAGAAACATACATTGTTTTTGAGCATACCTAAATCGTCATGAGCAGTCTGTTAGTAGAAGTATGACATCAAAGGCTCTGCCAGTGAGGGTTCAACTGGAATTGAAATGAGGATTGTATTATTGGGAATTGGAGGAAGGTGGATCCTTATTTAGTGGCAGGAAATATGCTGAATTGTGTCCTGGAGTTATGTGAAACACAAAGCTTGTAAACGACAAACTTGGATAATTAGCTGTGGAGATTTCCAAGCAGACTTGTAGGTGTGGCTTAGTGTCTTCTTGTTGCTTATATAGTAAAATGCAAGAGGAATGTGTTGGATTGAGGAAGAACATGAAAAAAACACCAGTACTTGATGACTTGGGAAGTTCTCAGTCTATCAAGACTAACATTTGTGTTCTGGAAAGAAAGCTAAAAATGTGTCTGGAAAAATTTTTGCTAGTGCCTTAGAAACATCAAAAGGTCAGAGTATCCAGTTACACAGAGGGCTCTTTTATTATTGCATCATGACTTTATTTATCCATAGCAATGCTTATGAAATCAACTTTGTCGGTATTATGTCTTTTGGGTAGATTGTGTGTGGTAACTTTTTGTCTATCCCTTTATATTAACAATGTTTTGAATTTTTCTTTTAGGGGTCACATTTGAAATATATACATAGATTGTTAAGATTTTTAAAAGCAATTTGAGAATCTTTGGTGATTTTAAATCGTTTACATTTAATGTTATCGCTACATATTTGCTTGTATCTCTGCCATCTTATATTGCTCTTTTATTTGATATACTTTTCTTTACTTCTATAATTTATCTTTCCTGTACTCTATAGGATTGACAGAGTTTGTTTTTATTCTCATGTCTTCTTTCTACTGGTTTGGAAATTATACATTTATTATCATTACTTTACCTTTACTTACCTTTAATTTTTTACATATGCAGTAATAGAATGTTCAAGACCCATTTCTGCATTCATAAAAGAATTTAGCAATATGCTTACTGTAATTCCATCAAACTTTACCCTTTTGTTACTTATTGGTTATCTGAATAGCTCCATGAAAGTTTCTCTTAATACCCCGACTCTCAGTTCCTTAACCTCTTTTCCTCTAACGATCTTAATCTTTCATCCAACCTCAAAAGGTCATTATGTTATCCTAACCTGGACTTTTTCATTACTAATAAATGCACTTCTTCCATAATCTCAATTGGTACATATCCCACTCTCTCCATTGTCTCGTCTCTTTTCATCTCTTTCCTTTCTCTCATGTCCTGAATGTAACATTTTTAAAAATCCTACTTGGACCTATGATTCACTGATTTTTTTTCACTTCTCTATACCTCTCTTTGATTTTTCTAGAACTGAAATAAATTAGAAATGTGACATCTTAAATATTAACTTGATATTTTTAATGACATACCATCTTCCTCCAAAAGATAAGGAAATATAAGGTGAGAAGAAAACAAAAGAACAAAAGAAGTCCTAAAGCTAACCATAATCTTCCATATATTCCTTCTTAAAGGGGAGAGCTGATAGAAGACATGGGGAATAAGATCTTTACTATAATGTTGTTGTATTGTTCAAATGAGGATTTTAAAGCAACTAAAATAAAAGTTTGAGTTTCTTACATTTTAAATCCCATTTCACTGATAACTCTGTTTTCTTCCAACATTTGGGGTTGAACTCAGCATAAAAACTTTTATAAGAGGATCAAGATAGAAGAAATGGATCCCAAACTCCTTCATTCTACCAATTGTCACATGTCTTAGAGAAAATTTATTAATTTATGCATGCACTGAACGTATTCAGTAAGTACCTATTTTCTGTCAAGCGCTGAGACAGGAGCTACGAAGTCAAAGGTGAATAAAAGGCAGACAAAAACAATTGCCAAAAAATTTATTAAAATAACAATAATTTATAAAGATATGAATAATTTATTTTTCTTGCACATATTACTTGTTCAAAACAAAAAACTCTGGTTATGTGGTGGCCAGTTAGCTCAGTTGTTTAGAGCATGGTACTGATAACACCAAGGTTGCTGATTCGATCCCCACATGGGCCATAATGAGATGTGCCCCCCTTAAAAAAAATGCTGGGCCGGCCTGGTGGCTCAGGCAGTTAGAGCTCCATGCTCCTAACTCTGAAGGCTGCCGGTTCAATTCCCACATGGGCCAGTGGGCTCTCAACCACAAGGTTGCCAGTTCAATTCCTCGAGTCCCACAAGGGATGGTGGGCAGCGCCCCCAGCAAATAAGATTGAACACGGCACCTTGGGCTAAGCTGCCGCTGAGCTCCCAAATGGCTCAGTTGGTTGGAGCACATCCTCTCAACCACAAGGTTGCCAGTTCGATTCCTCGAGTCCCTCAAGGGATGATGGGCTGCCCCCCCTGCAACTAGTAACACAAGAATGAACTAAGTAACACAACTAAAACTGAAAGGACAACAACTTGAAGCTGAATGGCACCCTCCACAGCTAAGATTGAAAGGACAACAACTTGACTTGGAAAAATGGCCTGGAAGTACACACTGTTTCCCAATAAAGTCCCGTTCCCCTTCCCCAATAAAAATCTTTAAAAAAAAAAAAAAGAAAGAAAAGAGAGAGAAGGAGAGAAAATAATAGTGAACAATGCATTGCTATTTAAATGAAACGTAAATGATTCTTTTAGAAGATAGAACAGAAATATTGAGGAATAAAAGAGAACATACATTCAAAATTTCTAATTAGTACTGCCCCTATATGGCTAAAGAGGAAGACTGGTATATTGATCACAGTTAAATTGCATACTACAGAACTTACTCTAGTTAATCAGAAGGGAATTTTTAAACAAAGACAGAAACTGATTCACTTCTGTTGCTACTGTTAAATTTACTTTGCCTTTAGAGAAAACTGACAATCCAGGAAGCTGCTGTCACCACTGCTGACTGCAAAACACACTACCTCTGCCATGACCAGGAAAATAAGCTGCAAATTGGGAGCTGCTAATACAGCTCTGGAGCCATGTCATATTTGCTGTATTCTGTGCCAGTGAAATGGGGCTCTACTCCCAACCTAGCTACTCACATGAAATCAAAGTTTATACAAGGGTATTGTTTGGTGGAAAATAAGTCACATGGAGAAACCTAGCTACAAAGGGATCTGGGAAGGTTGTTTTTGTTGTTTTGTTTTGTTTTTTTAATAAAAAGGCTTTTGTAAATCTTTATAATAGTTATGCTATTTTAGCACAGTGTTCTTTTGACTTACACTAATCACACAAATAAATAGAAACAAAATTTAATTAGAAATTTGAAAAATCACACTTGTTTTATATTGTCCTTTTTCACAAATGTGGTACTAGGTAGAAATTTAGAGTACTACAAATTAAAGGATCTTTTTTCCTAAGGTTGATAAAGAAAAACAAAATTAGCTATGATTTACATTGAATGAACTCTCATTTAAAGAGGGTTAAAATTCGACATAAGATTAAATATACTTTTGTTTATTTACATATTCATTTTTTTAAAAAAATTAGCACTTCCCTTTGTCCCTCCCCTCTCTGTCTCTAGCTCTCATAAATACATGCTTTACTCTGTAAGTCCCTCCACACACGACTTAGGTTTTGCAGAATTATTTGAAAGTAAAGTGCACATACATCATGACATATCCCCCCTGAGTAATTCAACATGAATGCCCAAAGAACAAGGACATTTTCCTACATGATCATAATACTATTAACATATTTTAACATTGACTCAATAGGAAATGTAACTTTTAACTTCCTCTGCATTAAAAAAGGGGTTGGAATGGATGTTTATTGGAACTGGGCACATCATCTCTCATTTCTAAGTTCAAGAAATGCCTTTCCTTATTCCTTATACTTTGATGTCTAATACTGTCACTATCCTGTCAGTTCCCGAAGGTAAATTTCTTACTCAATCCCTTTCAAAATCATTTCCCTTCTGGAAAGAAATTATCATCAGTGTAGCAATTTACTCGTGTTATGTCCTGAGAATAAACTCAGGGTAAGTTGAACTTGCAGTGCTAAGTCAGGCTCTGACGGAACACATCTGTTCGGTGTCAGCAGCTGTGGCTTTGGTCATGGAATTTATTTTCAAAGTGATGAACAGGGATGGAGTGGGAGTTTGGGGTACCTGCTTAGTTTTAATGATGTTCAAAAATAATAAGGAGGGAATGAAATATGCTACATTTATTGCCTTTTCTGTAACTGAGTCTGAAGAACATTCATATAAAATAATTTTAAGTTTCAGAAGGAAAAGCAAAAAACAAATCTGTTTTCCTTTATAAGTTCTATAGGATAAACACAACACGATTCAACTTTCTCTGTGGCACTGAGATAAAGTCATTACCTAGAACTGCAACTAACTACAGCTTCTTCTATATCATTCATCTCTGGAGCGAGGACTTTTAAAACTACGCACAATTGCTTGTTCACCCACTTTCACAGCAGTTCAAAATGGAGGGAGAGAAAGGTAGAGACTTTTGAAATAGAAGGAAGCAGCCCCCGGGGTTGATTTCTCCCTAATGACCCTGGCTTTCTTTAAAGATGTCTTACTATAAATCAAACTTGCACATTTCCATTTTAAAAATGACACAAGCTTTCCATAACCCCAAGTAGGAGTATTTCTGGAAAAGTATAAAGCCCACAATTCTTAGATATTCCTTTAGGTGCACCCACACCTATAGCTTCTAGTGTAGTTATGAGAGGCTTCCATTTGTTTTCTGGTAAGAGTTTAAAATTAATCCATATTAGACTTTCACTGTGTTCATTTCCTTCCTAGAAAGTTGAAAATTCTGACATAGTAATTTCAGGATTGTTTAAAATAGAAGATAAGAAAAGTGGTTTATGAAGAAACTAATTTCCACTGAGGGCTGAAGTATCACCTATGATCTTCTAGGTCATTTCGAAAAATGTCTACATATTATTTGATAGCATTTTTTGATGTGTATGTATGAAGGTGCCAATAGATGTTAATTTGGTATTTATCAAACACAATGATACACTGAAATCTTTGGGAAAGACTCAATTAAATTTGAACACATAAGTCTAACAAAGAGGGAAGATGTTTGCTCAAGAGCTTAAGGGCAGTAACCATAATAGGAAATGTATCTTTTTATGTTTTACCTAGCTGGAGATACCATGACGCTTAAAAGACGGTCTCAAAAAACGAAAGTACATTGTGGTAGACCTTAGAAAGAAAAATTAACCATTTTTAAAAGATGATTTAAGAATATGTTTATTGAGGTCCTGCAATATTCAAAGTGCTGTGGAAAGCATAACTCTATTAGATGATGAAAGAACATTTCATATATTAGTTATCTTTAATAAAAGGTACCAACATTCCAACTGAAACCAAAGAGCAACTTCTGATACTCTCATGTCCAACCCCCTTACACGCTCTCAGCCTCCACTTTCCGTCACTCGACTGGTATGAATTCATCAGTGGCAAAACATTTATTGATGCATATAGAGAGATGCTATCTCCATTCTTATCATTTGAAATAAAAAAATTGTTTTTGTTTTTCCATCCTGACTTTGCTTTGATCTCTATGCACTGCCCTTAGTTAATGTATGATGTCTTTGTCTAGTAATATAGTAAATACAATGCTTTAATAATGGACCAAGGAGTACAACCTATCTATCCAGCCATATCTTCTGTGATATCCCAATATGGACCATGCTCCCACACCTCTTCGAATTTTTTTCTCATTCTCGAACATTCATATGTCTTAGTTTCGGTCCCCTCTAAAATAGCCTTGGAGCAAGGATTCCAGTTTGTTTGGGAGGTGCAAGAAATAGTAGAAAAACGGAAAAGTGAGACAGAGAAGAAAAAGCAGTCAATAGAGGACCATGAATAAAGGGTGATAGAGTCTCTTCTAATGCAGGCAACTATAGCTTAATTCTGCTGGGAAAACTGAGAGTCAGTGTGGAATCATCAGTCAAGGGAGCTGAATATAGCTGGTATTAATTCCCAAGCTCTTTGGCCAGTAATATCTATGGGAAGAGTGACATGCTGCAACTTAGGGAAAGCACTGTAGCAAATGGATAAAGATACTAGTGGTTGGAAGTTGGCCACTGCGGTAGGATGCCCGAGGGATATGAGTAGCACGCTTCTGTCATTTGTGACCTTGCTTATTCTCATTCCTAGCTCTTTGACTCCTGTGTCCTCCCACCTTCTACTCAACCAGTTTCTTCCCAAGTTATCTCAAATATCATCTCCTTAATGCTTCTCTGACCACCCATTAAGGTTCATTTCTTCCTTTGTTATCCTCCATAACACCTAAATGGTTCTTGTCTTTTGTTATTTTGGAGCGAGAATATTTGGGTATATATTTTAACTTCACTATTAGAAAATATACAGTTTTTGGAAAACAGAGCCTTGTAAATTTATCTCTTTCAGTGTCTAGCAAAGTGTCTTGCACACAACTGACACCCCAAAAACTTAGTTGAGTGAATTTACTAAATTGAATATGCCCTAAAAACTAATTATCACAAGGAAATAAAATGCCAGTATTTTAGCGTAATCTAGCAAAAAGATAAGTTCTGCTATAAAAATATATTTTATTCATAATACCAAATGAAGCAAGGACTTACAAAGAAAAATTCAAAGCACAAAGTGATTCCATATATACTTGTATTCTTTCAACTTGATTCTTATAACTTTTCTACAGCACTTTTAGCTTTTTGTTATCTGCTTTCAAGCCCTCAATGTTCCATTGGTTAAATACACTTTTTAGTATTAATTACAAAGTTTTTATAAATCCCATAAAATTGAAATCACTACAGTTGAATCTTTCATTATTCTCATAGGTGACAATAGCTGTTCATCTTTATCATTGTGAAGGTATCTCTTTTTACTAACGGCCAAAAGATACATTTTTCTTGCTCTGTATGTGTTTATAGAGAACGTGTCTTGTATCACTCTATTTTCAATTTGTCTTTTGGCACCACTCTTCCAGGCACTCTCTTGTTTATGGTCTTATTTCAAATTTGAAATGTAATCTACATACATTTAATTTATTAAAATTATTTAAAATCATATCACATTTGTAAATAGATTTATTTACAATCGAAATGGGGAAAAGGTCTTGATAATCAGGTATGTTTGGACCTATGGAAAGAGAAGTTGAAAAATAGAGAAAGTGAAATTATAGGAATGTATTGGCTGGCTTTCATCCAATGGTTAAGATTTTTCTTCTAGCACTATTTGAAAGATAGACATTTTAATCTAGGATTTAATAAATTATGGTCCATGATTTAGAAAGCATTCCAATTGTCTGTGTCTGGTCTTACCTTTAGTTATATAGCATTATTAGATGGTATGTCATGAGTGCACATAGACAGAAATATATCTAGGGATTACTGATTTATAATTAGATCAGTGGATTACAATGTACAAGTGAAAGACAATGCTAGTACATAGATGGACCTATGTATAATAAATAATGCTATTCCATGACTTCATAGATGAGTAGTATGGTCATGATGTGTAAACATTTGAATAAATTTACTGTACTAACATAGATAAAACATACAAGAAGAATAGTAGTGGTTTTAGTCATTTGTATGGAATAAATTAATATGTACCCATTTTCCTCTTTAGTTAAGACTCAAAACATGGTATTTGTAATATCCTTTTCTAAATGTATGGATATCACTGTCTTTAGTCTTCCAAAAAGATGAAAGTTAGGGTATAGCCCAGTAAGAAGGTAAAATCAACTGTTATAATTAAAACAACTCTTTCTCTCTGCCATGATATGTTATGCAAAGTTTCAAATGTTTTTCCACATCCAGAATTATAGAATTATGTAATATTTGTCTATACAGTGTCTCAGCAAAATAAAGCTCAGATTTGAGTCATTTAAATAGATGAAATGGCAGTTTTCTTATTAAAATTTTTTTTCTAAAGAATTCTGGTTTGCTTCAAAAGACCAGATTTCAGTCCATTTTTATCAGTTATTTACTGTATAATGTTGGGTAAAATACATACGCTTTTCTAGATTTACTTGTATAGTTCTTATTCAAAAAAAAGAGTGATTAACTGAGATACTGTATTTAGAAATACAATATAACATTTTATACTACAGTTTAGAAGTGTTTATACTATGTATATTTTAGATATGACAGTTAAAAATTACCTCCAGAGTAAATGTAGTTACTTTCATGTTTTGACATCTATATCCCTTCACAGTTTTTGGTTGTTTTTAATACTAAATAGATAAATAAATAAATAAAAGAACTCTTCCTCTGTCCCATTTAAGTCCCACTTGTTGCCTAATTATCTCAAGAGAGAATTTCTTATCAATTAAATTTTACCAGACAAGCAAACAAATATTTCTGAAGTCTACTAATTCTGGGATGGAGATTATTCCTAGTAGATAGCATCCAATTCAGCCAAACAAATAAATTTTCAAAGCCTCATTTTGTTGAATGAAAGCAAATCACACTGTGACTTTAGTTATGAAGAAATGCTGTTGGAAATCAATAAAACAGCAGGTTTTTTTTCTAACCCAACATCTTTTCTGTCAATAAAAGTATACATTTATATGAAGGAAAAACATGACATTTAAGGAGATTTTAGTGGAACTAGACTATATCCCACTTGATATATTCAGAGACAATTTATAAGTGGCCTTTTTAAGCTTGCCCCTAAAGAGTATTAATTTGTTGTGACTGAAAGAGAACAGCTGGGGCCAAGGACTGAATTGAGATCACAGCTGGACAAACAGCAGCCTTTCGCCCCACAGAGGATATGTCTGGTCAGAGCCATTTCCTGCCAGTACTATTTCAGCCACCCAGGAATAACCCCCAATTTATCTTCCTGAAGTATATTTCCAAGCAACTCAAATTTTTATCAATTCTGAGAAGAGGGGATCTTTAGAGTTCTAATATTCTGGGAATATTTGTATTCCCCTCAGTATTTACCTCAGTATTTGGGGGAACCCCAGGGAATTTCTTATGAATTTTGCTTGGGAAGATCACTTCAAATTTTATTTTTGTGATGGTGGGAAGAGGCAAAGACTAGTAACATGGGTGACTATTAAGGAAAAGTTGACAGTGGTTCCTCTACCTCCTTACACCTTAAAAAAAAATAACAGGACTAGTAGATGCTCATTTTTTTCCTTTGGGTTGTTTCTGTAATTTTTTTGCTACTATTTTGAATAAAATGTGTTTTTTCTTAGTCATTTTTAAATGGCAACAGTGTTCTTTTTTATTAATTTTTCTTTTTATTTTTTTGAGGTAAAATTCACCTCAATAAAATAGCATAAAATTCATCATTTTAATCATTTTAAAGTGTACAATTCAGCAGTTATGGTATTCAATTCACAATTTGATTCAACCATCACTACTATCTGTTTCTAGGACATTTTCATCACCCTGAAAAGAAGTTCCATACCCATTGGAGCTTCCATACCCATTAAATCACTCTCCATCTGCCCCTTACCCCAGGCACTAGCAATCACTATTATCTCTGTCCCTATAAATTTGAACTAGAAGAATTGCTGGGTCATATGACTCTATGTTTGACTTTTTGAGGAAAGGGCAAAATGTTTTCCACAGTGGTTGTATCTCTTCATTCACCCACCAGCAATGTAATTTCACCACATACATTCTCACCAATGCTCGCAACTTTCTGGGATTTATGTTTGTTGATTTGTTGAAAATATAGGTATCCTCATGGGTATGAAGTAATATCTCATTATGGTCTTCATTTGCATTTATCTAATGACTAATGGCATTCAGCATCTTTTCATGTGCTTACTGGCTATATATATATATATATATATATATATATATATATATATATTCATTAGTAAAATGTCTGTTCAAGTCCTTTGGCCATTTATTAATTGTCTTTTTGTTGAATTGTTGCAGAGTTCTTTAAATATTCTGATTACTAGACACTTATCAGAAATATGATTTGCACATATTTTCTTCCATTTCATGGGTTATCTTTCTGCTTTCTTGATAGTGTTTTTTGAACCACAAAGTTTTCCAATATATCTAACCTTTGCTTTATTCCTTGTGTTTTTGGTATCATATTTAAAAAAACAATTAGCTAATCCAAAGTCACAAAGACCTACACTATGTTTCCTTCCAAGGGCTTTATAGTTTTAGCACTTACATTTAGTCCTTTGATCCATTTTGAGTTAATTTTTATATATGGTGTGAGGGTAGGGGTCAAAGTTTATTCATTTGTATGTGGATATCCCATTATTTCAGTACCATTTGTTAAAAAGATTATTTTTGCCTTAGTGAATTGTCTTGAAAACCTCATTAAAAATCAAATTGATCATAGATGTATGGGTTTATTTCTAGATTTTTAAATCATATCGCATTGAGTATTATGTTTGTCCTTATTCCAGTACCATACTATTTTGATTACTGTAATTTAGAATTAAGTTTTGAGGTAGGGATGTGTGAGTCCTCTAAATTTGTGTTTCTTTTTCAAGATTGCTTTGGCTGTTCAGTGTTTCTTGCAATTCTATGTTCATTTTAGGATGAATTTATTCTTTTCTGAAAAAAAAAGAAATTAGAATTTTGATAGAGATTACATAGAATCTGTAGATAAATTTAGAGAGTATTGTCATGTTAATATTAAGTCTTCTAATCAATGAACACATTATACTTTCTCATATTTAGGTCTTCAGTTTCTATCAAAAATGTTTTATGATTCTCAGTGTACACATCTTACATGCTCTGGCTGAATTTATTCCTAAATATTTTAATATGTTTGATGGTATTGTAAGGAAATTTTTTCCTTAATTTGATTTGCAGATTATTCCTTGCATGTGTATAGAAATACAATTATTTTTGTATATTCATCTTATGTCCTGCAACTTTGCTGAACTTATATATTACTTTTAATAATTTTTAAGTGAATTCCTTGGGGTTTTTTATATATATAAAGATTATGCCATCTGTATGATTCCTAATAGATTATTTACTCATAATCATCTATTCATAATTGGTAGTTTTACTTCTTCCTATTTAACATAGATGCTTTTTTATTTATTTTCTTTGCTTACTTGCTTTGGCTTGAACTTCGAATACAATGTTGAACAGAAAAGGTGAGGGTGGACATCATTTTCTTCATCCTGACCTTAAAGGGAAAATTTTCAGTTTTTCACTCTTGAGTGTGATATTAGCTGTGGGTTTTTCATGGATGCTCTTTATTAAGTTGAGAAACTTCTCTTCCTAGTTTGTTGATTGTTTTTATCATTGAAAAGTGTTGTATTTTGTCAAATAATTTTTCTTTATCTATTGAGATGATCATCTTAATATAAAATATTAAGTTTTTCTTTATCTATTGAGATGATCTCTTAATATAAAATATTAATTGATATTTGTATGTTGACCCATCTTTGCATTCCTGAGATAAACCTCACTTGGCTACGGTGTTTAATACTTTCAGTGTGCTGACATATTTGATTTGCTAGTGTTTTGCTGATGATTTTTTTGTGTATATTAAAAATATTAGTCTGTATCTTTCTTTCCTTGTGCTATCGTTGTTTTCTTTGGTAATAATGGCCTTATTAAATGAATTAGCAACTACTCCTTCCTCTTATGTTTTTTTGGAAGAGTTTGCAAAGGATTGGCATTAATTCTTCTTTAAATGTTTGGTGGAATTTACCAGTGAAGATATTTGACTCTGAACTTTTGTTTTTTGGAAGTTGTTAGATTACTGATTCAATTCTTTATTTGTGTGGATCTATTTAGATTTTCTGTTTTTTCTTAAGTCAGTTTTGTAGTTTGTGTATTTTGAAAAATCTGTTCGTTTCATCTCTAGGTTACCTAGCTTGTTAGTTATATAATCATTCATACTACTCCCTTATAATTTCTGTAAAGACAATGGTAATGTCCCCACTTTAATTCCTGATATTAGTGATTTTGGTCTTCTCTCATTTTTTCTTGGTCGGTCTAGCTAATTTTGTTGATCTTTTTAAAGACCAACTTTGGTTTTGTTGACACTTGTTTGTTGATTCTCTGGGTTATTTATCTCTGCTCTATTGTTTACTATTTTCTTCCTTCTTGCTCTGGGTTAAATTTGTTCTTTTTCTAGTTTTTTTAAGGTGGAAAGTTAGGTTATTTACAAGATTCTTTGTCTTTTTAAATAATAGATATTTAGAGCCATAATTTCCCTCTGAGCACTGCTTTGGCTACATCCCATAAATTTTGGTATATTTTATCATTTCATTCATCTCAAAATATTTTTTACTTTTCTTGTGATTTCTTCTTTGTCAAATTGGGTATTTAAGAGTGTTGTTTAAAATACATATATTTGTGAATTCTTTAAATTTCTTTTTGTTATTTCTAATTTCATTCCATTGTGTTTGGAGAACAAGTTTGTAATATTACAATATTTTTAAATTTATGAGATTAATTTTGTGGCCCAACATACAGTTTATTCTGGAGAATGTTCCTTGTTCACTTGAGAAAAATGTGTATTTTGCTGTTGTTGCGGATTGTTTTAGGTCTGTTATATCTAGGTGGTACAGTGTTGTGAAAGTATCATCTTTCTTTACTGATCTTTGTCTACTTATTTTGCTTGTTACTGAAAGTGAGTTATTAAAATCTCTGACCATAATTGTTGAACTGGTGTTTCTCCCTTCAATTCTGTTGGGGTTTTTTTTCTTCATATATTTTGTAGTTCTCTTGTCATGTTCATTTATGTTTATAATTGATGTCTTCTTGATGGATTGACCCTTTTATATGGTATTCTTCTTTGTCTCTCATATAAGTGTTTGTCTTAAAGTCTATTTTCTCTGATATTAGCATAGACACTTCAACTGTCTTTTTGTTACTATTTGCATGCAATATCTTTTGAATCCTTTTTTTGTAAAGTCATTTGTCTCTTTGGATTAAAAGTAAATCTCTTATAGACAAGTTATGATTAGATCATGTGCTTTTAAAAATTATTCATTCTAGCACTTTACCTGGTAATGGGACATTTTCATTAATTTATTGTTAATGTGATTAGTGATAATGAAGAACTTACTTCTGTTGTTTTACTATTTGTTTTATATGTATCTTATATCTTTTTTGTTTCTCCATTTTTCCATTACTGTTGTCTTTGGTGAAATAGTTATTTTTTTGTATATTGTTTTAATTCACTTTAGTTTCTTTTATTATATATTTTAAGTTAATTTTAAGGCTTTCTTTAAGGTTACAATTAATATGTTACTTTATATCTATCTAAATTTAGATTTATAACAACTTAATTATAATACTACAGATAAACTTTTGCTCTAATAAAGTCCTAGCCCTTCCTTTATGTTGTTATAACAAATCATATTAATATACTCATTAATATAGAGTTACTATCACTTTATGCAGCTGTTTTAAAAATTACATAGAAAAAGAAAAAAAGGAGTTACAGATGAAAAATACTGACTTTTATATTTACCTCTGTAGTTACCTTACAGGCATTCTTTATTTCCTTTTGAAGATCCTAATTACTGTCTGTTGTCATTTTATTTCAGTCTGAAGGATTCCCTTTAGCATTTTTGTAGGGAAAGTCTATTAGCAACAAATGCTAAATTTTTGTTTATAGGAAATGGTATTAATTTTCCATTCATTTTTGAAGAATGTTTTCATTGGATATAGAATTTTTAAATGGCAGGTTTTTCTTTTCTTCTATCACTTTCGTTTTTTAAAAATTGTTTATTTATTTTTTCAGTTACAGTTGACATTATGTATTATTTTATATTAGTTTTACGTGTACAGCATAGTGGTTAGGCATTTATATAATTTATGCAGTAATCCCCAACTAGTCTTGTACCCATCTGGCACTATATGTAGTTGTTACAATATTATTGAATATATTCCCTATGCTGTACTTTACATCCCGGTGAATATTTTGTAACTACCAATTTTTATTTCTAAATTCCTTCACCTTTTTCACCTAGCTCCCCAAACCACCTCCCATCTAGCAATCATTAGTTTTTTCTTTGTATCTATGAGGCTGTTTCCGTTTTGTTTGTTTTTTTGTTTTGTTTTTTAGATTGCACACATAAGTGAGATCATGTGGTATTTGTCTTTTCAGTCTGACTTATTTCACTTAGCATAATACTCTCTAGGTCCATCCATGTTGTCACAAATGGTAAGATTCATTCTTTTTTGTGGCTGAGTAATATTCCATTGTATATATGTACCATTTCTTCTTTATATAATCATCTATTGACAGGCATTTGGGTTGATTCCATATCTTGGCTATTGTAAATAATGCTGCAATGAACATAGGGGTGCATATATCTTTTTGAATTACTGTTTTGGATTGCTTTGGATAAATACTCAGGAGTGGAATTGCTGGGTCATAAAGTAGATCTATTTTTAATTTTTGAAGGACTCCAAACCATTTTCCACAGTGGCTACACCAATTTGCTGTCCCATCAATAGTGCACAAGTGTTCTCTTTTCTCCACATTCTCAGCGACACTTGTTGTTTGTTGATTTATTGATGATAGCCATTCTGACAGGTGTGAGGTGATATCTCATTTTGGTTCTGATTTGCATTTTTCTAATGATTAGTGAGATTGAGCATATTTCATGTATCTATTGACCATTTGTATGTCCTCTTTGAAGAAATGTCTATTCAGGTCCTCTGCCCATTTTAAAAATTGGATTGTTTGTTTTTTTGGTGTTGAGTTGTATGCATTCTTTATAAATTTTGGATATTAGCCCCTTATCAGATATGTCATTGGTGAATATCTTCTCCCATTCAGTAGGCTGCCTTTTCCTATTGTTGTTAATTTCTTTGCTGTACACAAACATTTTAGTTTGATGTAGCCCCATTTCTTTATTTTTTCTTTTGTTTCCCTTGCCTGAGGAGATAGATCACTAAATATCACTAAAAGCAATGTCAGAGAGTTTACTGCTTATATTTTCCTCTAGGAGTTTAATGGTTTCAGGTCTTATATTTAAGTCTTTAAACCATTTTGTGTTTATTCTTGTATATGGCGTAAGAATGTGGTCTAGTTTCATTTTTTTGCATGTATCTGTATAGTTTCCCACCCTGATAGTCAAAATCCCCATTGTTTTTCACAGCTGGATGTTGTAAGGCCTCCTCTTCCTTGCACCAATACTCTGGTCTGGGGAGCCCAGTAAGGGGTTGGGGTCCCTCACTCCTCCAGGCCAAGATATTCCTCCCAGTTCTCAAGTGCCATTCAGAGGTGTGGGGCCAGACCATTCTGCATCTCTGTCCCTTATCCCAGTCTTGACATAGCTTCTTCTTTATATTCTTAGGTATAAAACTTCTGTTCATCCAGACTTCAGATGGTCCTCCAGGTTGATTGTTCTATAATTTACTTGTAATTTTAATGTGGCCATGGAGGAAGCAATCACAGCATTTACCTACTCCACCGCCTTGGATCCTCCTCCCCTCTTTCATCACTTTGAACATGCCATCACACTGGTTTCTGCCCATAATTGTTTCTGATGAGAAATCATCTTTTAATCATATTGATTGTCCCTGCACATAACAAAATGCTTCTCTCTTTATGCTTTCAGGTTGTCTCTTTAGCTTTGACACTTTGATTATAATGTGTCTTGGTGTAGATTTCTTTGATTTTATCATACTTAGACTTCTGGGGAGTCTTGGATGTGTAGATTAAAGTTTTTCATCAAATTTGAGAAGTTTTTGGTCATTATGCCTTCAAATATTCTTTCTTTCCTTTCCCCTGCTCTCTCTTTCTCCCCGTCTCTCTTCCTTTCTTTTCATTTTTTTTTCAATTCTATTGTCTTTTTGCTCTTTTGACTGGATAATCTCAATAGACCTATCTTCATCTTCACTGATTTTTTTCCTGCCTTCTCAAATCTATTGAGGAGAAATTTTAGTGAATTTGTCATTTCCATTACTGTAGATAACAGCTCTAGGATTTCTGTTTTATTTATTTTAAAGTTTCTGTCTTCTTATTCATATTCTCTATTTGGTGAGACACATTTTCATGGTTTACTTTTGTTCTTTGTCCATGGTATCCTTTAATTATTGATCATATTTATTCCAGCTGTTTAAAGTGTTTTTCTAGTATCCAAATCCTTGGCTTTCCAAGAGACAATTTTTATTAATTAACTTTTGTTTCTATGCATGGGCGTAGTTTCCAGTTTGACTAGGGCATATCCTTTTTAATGTTGGCCTAGACAACAGGAGCTATATAGGGCCTGCACCCTAATTGTCAATGTGTAGTAGGTATTCATTTTGTGAATACCACAGGGATGAGATAGAATTTTTCTCTTATGCTTGTATCTGGTTCAATAGTCCTCCAAACTGGTAAAATACAAAGAAATATACATATTTCTGCATTTGTAATACCTAATGTTTGAGAACAAAATAATTATTGATGTCATTTCTTAGCTCCTACTGTTCCTCCAAACAAACACACACATTTCCTATTATTTTGTATTTCAGTGCTGGCATGGATATAGAAAGATCAAAGGTGAGTGGCAGACTTCATCTCTAAACATGGAGGAATGTCTACCTGGTTTTGTTGTTTGGCATGGAGCAGACAGTAAGGAAAGATGAAATGACTTCCTACCCTATTTATTTTCTGTTTTATAAAACATTGCTTATAGAACTACATATGTATTTTTCTTAATCCAACACTTAGAACTGGGTAGCAATTGGAAATTCCAAACTTAACTAATAGGTTTTGTATCAATCTTTATTTTTGGAAGGTGTGAATTTTCAATTTGTTCTGTATCTTCACAGGTATTTTAGTGATAAATTGGAGAGGTTGCAACAGAACTTCCCAGCCAGATGCACTTTAAGCTGGAAGGAGTGTGTTCTTTGTGTTCACACGTGTCCTGCAGCCAAAGCATGCTATCATATTCCTTTGGAGGTTTTGATTTTTTTCCCACAGCTGAACCAACCCTGACTCAAAATCTTTAAAGCTGATGGACTGTAAAGTGATCAGATTCACTTGACACTATGTAAAGCACAAAGCCTCTGGGTTTCATTATTTGAGCTGGATTTAATGAGCCATAAGAGAAAAATAAAATTAACACCTCATTATTGTGGGATGTTTAACACAAAGACAATTAGCAGCACAGGGAGATGTCCAGCTTAATTGGAGATTCTAACTATCACTAAGGGTTAGTTTTGTTGTTCGATGTCGTTCTCAGGAGTTGTGAACTGAGATTTCTGCATACTTAGGTCCTGGCTTTAGATGAAAACCTAAAACATGAGCAATCAGAGGGATTGATGCTCTGGATGCGTTCTGTCATGTTGACTACATTAAATGTGCTTTTCTCTTAGGTCTGATTCCCTTTATAAACTTGAAAAAAGATCAGGGGTTGCAATTAAATAAATGAGTCTCCAAGTGAAAAATACTTCATCAGCATAGCACATCTGTGGAACAAATGTGGGAAACAGCAAGAGAAGTCACAAGGACTGCTGACAGGGACCATTCATTTCACTTCCCTCAGAAAGAACGTTTAGCATTCCTAAAACAGAGTTCAAAAGAGAAAGCCATCAGTCTTTACACACACACACACACACACACACACACACACACATTTACACACACCAGTAGCCTTTGGTTTCGTTTATTATCTCTGTTCTGAATTTGTATTACCTTAAACATAAGCTCAAAGTTTAATGGTTCAGTCTGATTAAACTTCCATCAAGGGACATCTGAGAGCACATATTCAGGCAACTTAATTCTAAAACTGAATTTTTATTAGCAGTAACAACAAACACATCTGTGGCAATGATTCAGCTAGAAGTAAAGAAATAGATTGACTTGAGAAGGCTTTATTCTATTTAAGCCTGTAACGTTGCTTTACTTCACAAAAACATATTCTTAGAGTTGGCCTTCAATTATGTGCTCATCCTACCTGGATTTTCCCAGAGTTTCTGTAACAAAATCTTATTTCCTTCCCTGTGTTTCCCCCAAGATCTGTTCTGTCCATTAGAACTTTCTTCAATTATAGAAATGTTCTATACCTGTACTATCTAATAAGGTAGCCAATGTCCACACATGTCTATTGTGCACTTAAAATGTGGTCAGTACAACCAAAGAACAGAATTTAAAATTTTACTTTGTTTACTTTAACTTAAAATTGAAGTAACTTCATGTGGATAGTGGCTACTATACTGGACAACACAGTTCTAGATTCTTAGCATGCAAAGTTTGGTCCCTACATCAGTAATATCATCTAGGAACTTTTAGATATTCAGCATCCCAGAATCCACCCGAGACATACTGAATCTGAATCTGCAATTTAACAAGATTCCAGATGATTTGCATGTTCTGTAAAGTGTGAGAAACACTGCTCTAGACAACTGTTCATCCTTCAAAGTTCAAGTCAAGAGTCATTCCTTTAGGTATCCAGGACAAACTCATCAATGGTAAGCAGAATGCCAAGGGCATATTTTTAGGGACCCATGAAGACATTTTAATTTCTTTGAAAATCAGAAGAAAAATATAAACTTGTAGGTCAAAGAAAATGTTTTAATATATTATATTCATATTTATATACACAGTCATAAGTTATTGTAAGTATAAAACAATTTCCTGTAAATGCGAGCATGAGTTAGAGGTGGGTTAGTGGGGCGTTAGAAAGACCTGATCAACTATAGGTACAGGTATGATTCAGGAGACTCCTGAAATACACTTAGAGTCTGTGTTCAGTCCTTTTCTAAAAACGCATTGCTTATTACATTGTTTATCATCTATGGTTGTCCAATGCAAATTAATTGTTGGTCATGTCAATATGTATAAAATAGTGGACATCAGCAGAGTCAGCCCATGAATTTCTTCTGTTCTGACAAGTGATGGTGATTCTAGGGCAAAAAGAGATTCAGAGGCAATCATCTGAGTCCAGTGTGAAAATGGCCACTATTAGCTAATGAACCTTTGTCAGAGACTGTTTGCCTATCATAGACAGACCAATTTGGTATGCTGTCCTCTCTTCTCAAACTCTCTGAGCTGCATTTCTTCTTTTGGTGGACCAATTGACCTTCTAGAGTAAATTATTACATGAATTGTTTTGTATTTGTACCAAGAAATAAAATTTGTTGAAGGAAGTTTTGCTAAAAAAGATTTTTAAAAAATGTATTCACCTTATGTTAAATCAATCAATCAATCAATTGTATCACTTTATAGTCTACTGGAGTTGATTACTCCATCTCCTTAGTCTAGGAGGATAAAAAGTAATCATGCAGGGACTACCCAAATATCCTTTCCTGCCCTAGCTCCTACTAATTCCTGTTTCTCCACACCCATTCTTGTCTTTTCAGAGCCTATGTCAGAGAATGAGATTTATCTATGTTTTGGATTGTATGTCTTCTTAAGGTACCTTGTTTCATCAATTTTGCCCTATTCTCAACTCCCACCTGCAACCTTCAGACCTTATCCTCAAGTTATCTATTGAAAATGACTCTTCCCTTTAACCAATAAAATGTACTTTCCTACAAAACAACAATATAATAAGACTCCTTTATAGTTATGCATATCCCTTCTTAACATCCCATTTCTTTCCTTCTTCTCACAGTTCATCTCACTGAAAGAAAATAGGCATCTTGCATCTACTCGTCTACGTGATATCATTTAGTTTTCTTTCTTCCCTTTCTACTCAATCTCCTTTTGCTAAAAGTCAACAATTGATGTCAAATCTAATAGGCACTTTCCAATCCTTGCTCTATTTACCTCTGTTTGATCTCATGCCTTTGGCCACTCAGTCTTCTTAGAGCCTTCACTTTCCTTGACCTCAGTGATAACTATTACTTCTGATGTTCTTCCAACATCTCTGAACGCATTTTCTCTTGCTTCTTTATGTATTTCCCTCACTCTGCTCCTCCCTTGGGGAGAATGCTCCAATGTACTACTCAGATCACCCTTGGGGAATGAAGTGCTATTCCCCCAGGACTTGGGAGCACTGCCAGAAGTTAGCCTTTGGCTGCCAGCCCTCTTTGGACATTGCCTTGGTGGCAAACAACTGCTTCATCTGAGGTCACACCTCAGGAACGGAGAGCCTACAACTAAGCACTGATCACCAGAGGGGCATTGAGACCACCTAATTTCAAATCTAGAGAATTATCCCAGCTCTCTATGTTTGCCAACAACTCGGTTGGGACTGTAATGCTGCTTAGTTTTGCTCTCTGTCCAATCACGCTTCCTCTCCCTTCCTTCACCAGATACTGACCCAAGAACTTCCTAATAAATACCCGGCATGTTAATTTCCGCCTGAGGGATGCTTTCTGAGGTACCCAATCTGTAGTACCCCTGAAAGGTTTGACTACTTGGACCACTAAATTACTGTGTTTCCCCAAAAATAAGACCTGGTCTTATATTAATTTTTGCTCCAAAAGACACATTAGGGCTTATGTTCAGGGAATGTCATCCTGAAAAATCATGCTAGGGTTTATTTTCCAGTTAGGTCTTATTTTGGGGGGAACACTGTACTAAAATTAACTAATTTTAATAAATATTCTAAAAATTATTAACCTGGCCTTATTAAAAATGAGGAGCTGTCTTTGAATTTCCACATTCAAACACTTTACAATCCAATGAGAGAAAAATGGTTAGAAAAAAGTTTTAAAAAGTAACTAAGATGTCAGAAAAGTAAAAATCATAATTTTGCATAGGACGATGTCATTTATAATGCATTTTATCTCTCACATTCCTTTATAATCTAACAATAGAGACAAAGTTAATAAAGATGCCAAAAATAAAATATGTCAGAATGAGTAGTTGTCATAACTTTCACATAGAACCATGCAGGTTATAACAAACTTTTACGGGCATTATTTCATTTGATTGTTGAACCATTGCTTTAAAGTGAGTTTATTTCAGCCCAAGTTTATGAGCAAAAAAGTGAACTCAAATCTTGTAAGTGATCTGGCTAAGACCACACACCTAATAGGAAATAGCATATTCAGTGTGGGGAGGAAATGAGAACAAGTGCATTCCTAAATGCTTTTGTCCTTTGTCCATCCTTTGTTATGGCATTGGATTGATGTGGCCAGGACTGTCATGTGTCTTCACTCTGTAATTAGTCTTTGTGTCATCTCTCCTTTGACAATAGTTTATAAGAAGAGAAAAAGGTCCTCAGTCAGTGTCCTGTCCATCCTCAAGTTCTAATAATCTTAGTACTTTTTTCACGATTTCTGTGTAGGTTCTGGTTTGGTTTCATTTTTATCACTGCTTATCTCTTTAGTAATACTCGCTGCCTTTTATTCACGGTTTTAAGCTAGCACTTAGATGATTTTGCGATGATAGAAATATTCTGTATCTGTGCCATTCAGTGCTGTAGCCACTAGTCACTGTACCTATTGAGCGCTTGGAATGTGGTTAGTGGACTGAGGAGCTAATGTTTAAAATTTCATTCAACTTCAATTGATTTAAATTTAAATAGCCACATGCAGTCAATATTTACTGTATTAGACAATATAGTTTGCACTTTCTCTGGTGCCAGAGCCCAGCTCTCTCTCAAGTCTCCCATTTCCTTCTCATCCTGATTTCTCCCTTAAGAAAACGCTGCAATTCCACCTTTTCTCTCCTTATCCCACTCGGCCTGTCCGCTTCCAATGCCATGGGTACCATCTCCAACTATGCATTTCAGAAGGCAAGGAATGCTCTGAAGATGCAAACACCAGGCAAGTGTTGCCGCAATAGGGACTATGACCAAAGCGACAACTTGATCTCTTGATGGTAGTTTATTCTAAAATATTGTGGATATTCATCAATTGATTAGTTTCTCGTGGTGTGAAAAAATAAGCTTTCTTTAAGTCTTTCCTGATTCGTATAGATTTTCATGTGACTGGTTAGTTCATCATCACTATAAGTAAGTAATTTTATATCTCTGAATCACATATTGCCTTTCCTGTTTAGTAAGGCATTTGTCCCTATCTCTACTCAAAATGTTTTTTGCTTAGTGTATCTCAGTTAGAATTAATGACTCACTTCCATACATCTTCATAGATCTCTATTGTCTTGCTCATTACAGCAGGAACCAGATTATAAGGATTTGTGTTTCTTTGTCTGCTCTACTGAACTGTGAATTGTTTAAGCACAGGATCATGCTATGCTGTATGCATGTTGGTTTCCCCCACTGCTAAATAAAGTGCCCAAAACATAGTAGAATCTCAATAACTCTTCATAGAATTGAGACGTCCACTTGGGCTCTGAAAGTCAGCCTTCTCTTCAGTAGTTCATCTACTTTCTTTTCCTGAGGCTTCACACTCAAAAAATGGTGTTTTGAGATAAGAATGCCTTTCACACACTGTCCTAATTGCCTCCTACCAGTGTCAGTGTCGATTCCATTTAAGTGAATTTGGGTCCTAGAACATTTGTTTATCACCTTATTTCTCTGTGTATATTTGTTATTTTTGCATTTTATTCATTTCTGATATGTTACATATTTCTTTTTTATTTCTCATAAATAACACAACTGTGGAAGCAACATTATCTATTCAATATCTCAACAGTCAGAAGCATTATTATATGGCTTGAAGTCATCTTTACAATCTCTGTGTACCTCATCTTGCCTTCACCTCTTCTATTTTTCATCACTATCCTTTATTATGCCAACAAGTCCCATGATAGGACTGCCTCAATTGTAAATTCTCTGTAATTATTATCTCCTACATATGCCACATGCAATGAAATTTACAAGAGCTCAATATATGTTTGACAAGGTATTAAATACTAAACCAAAACGTACTTTAACACCTGCACATGTAAGCTGCCACAGTAAATAAAAGTTTCTGACAATGAAAGGTATTTATCCCATTTGATAATTTCAATTAAACCATTTCTGATGTCGAATTTAAAACATTTATTTTTCCCAATCATAGCTGTATTTCTTCATAGTGGGAACATGACTCTTGAGTCCCTTTGGCTTATGACACAATGCTGTATCAAATGTTTTTCTAGCTGCAAATTTCATTTTTGGCTTATCTCATTGTGCACTGTTATTATACCTATCAACAGAGAATGCCTGCAGTTTCTCCTTCAAAGCTTAAACACGTTTGGTGATCTGCAGGAGTGATATTAAAAATATCTTAACAAGGGCTGTGGCATCAACCAATTAGAATGGACACCAGCAGGAACTCTGGGGCTGGATTCTGTGGGCCCCTTCTGGGCCTGGCTTTAACCCTTTAGTTATAGGGGAGTGCTTAGAATTATCCGAGGTGAGATGTCAAGGCAATAGTTGGGGGTGACACTCAAGGTCAGGACAGCCGTAGTTTACCAACTGGTATGGAGTAGGTCAATATCAATGCACATCTGCTGGATATCAGCTTTGCTGATGTGTTTATTTAGCAGCCAGCAGAAAAGACAATACTTGTCCAGGTGTTTAGAATGTGTGTTAGAACTATTGTTCATCTAACTATAACTTTTCCTTGGTTTGCACACTTGCATTTGTCATTAAACAATTACAAAGAGGATGCATTCTGTTTGGAGAGACATTCCACCTATTTTTCTGAGAGAGATTTAATACATTGTGTGGAAGGTGAGAGACCTGAACTCCCAGAATCCCACAGAACTTCAGAACTCAAGTAGGAGTTGGGAGAAGGATTCTGTGAGTTCACTGACCCTTCTCCCTGAGTCCAAGTGATAAATAGGAATGAGCTTAGCATTAGGGATGGGGGAAGTGATGGGAAGAACCCTCCTGGAAGCATTATGTGCAAAGGCACATAAGGAAGGATCATGCCATGGGAAGATTAAACAATCCTCAAGAAGGTTAGAATTGCTGCAGGAGTGGGGAGAGGAATGGTTGCTGGTGGGGTTGGTGAGACACAAGGCTGGACAGACATATAGGAGCTGGTTATAAACATGTTATAATGAGAAAAAAGTGTTTATTCTTTGCATGACAATAGCAATGAAAGGATCTCCAATGAAGAAGAAGAAAGTTGCCTCAATACAAGAGGATAATGGCAGATCACTGTGGGCCTTGAACCAGGGCTCAAAGGAAATGAGTGTTCCTTATGGGGGAGAGACAGAGATTGCCCCTCTTCATTTGTAAAATCAGAACTATTCACATCTTTTATTACAGGAGGTTTCTCACAGAAGCTTTCTATAACCATAGAATGATCTTGGGGAAAGTACTGGAATGAAACTTTATGATAGAGTCAAATCTTACTGTTTTAAGCAAAGCAAGAGTCTTTAGGCCTAAGGCCAAAAGTTGGAGGCTATCACACAGTCCTAAAAAGATCTATCTGATCACCTCCACCTGAGTCATAACCCCGGCTACTAATGACATAAAAATCTCTTCCAGCATGACTTTCTCCTTCCGGCAATGCTCAGTTAGAAGCAACCAGCTCATTGCTCAGTGATCAGAACCCATTTGCAACTGGATCTCTGTGTGTGCAAGACTGCAGGCATGAGGTACAGAGGCGTGCCACAGGATCAGATTAGCAAGGAGTCTATCCTTCTCTCTAGCCTATAGCATTAGCACCTCTGATGGTAACTTGGAGATGCTGAGCCCTTAAGTGCATGAATCATCTCCAGAAGCCATTAAGTGTGAACAAGGTAGCTTCCCAATGTAAACTTACCAGAAATTCTGCTTTCTCTGCTAAACGCTAATAGGTTTGAGATGTAAAAATCAGGTAATTAGATTAATGTCTCACTTTTGACTATTTGCAATCTTTTAACTGTAATGATTGTGTGTGTGTGTGTATGTGTGTGTGTGTGTGTGTGTGTGTGTGTGTGTGTGTGTGTACAGGATTGCAGAAGTAGAATTGTGGAATTGCTGGGTCATATGGTAGTTCTATTTTTAATTTTTTGAGGAATCTCCATACTGTTTTCCACCGCATCTGTACCATTTTACATTCCAAACAACAGTGCACAAGGGTTCCAATTTCTCCACACCCTCACCAACATTTGTTTTCTGGTTTGTTGGTAGTAGCCATCCTAATGGGTGTGAGGTAGCTGGGCAATAGTTTTTAACGACCCAAGACAACGAAAGAGATACTAGTTTCTGAGTGTATGGCCAGGTTATAAAATTACAAAGGGTTATAAAATTAATGTGTTCTGATAACAAAAAAACATGTTCATATTATATTATACAAGTTGTCAACCTGAAGTCCAGGCCACTGGAGAACATTTCTGTGTTGACTAAATGAGTTTGGAAAATTATTCTCTATGTTTTCCCACAAACTTTACTCTATCCTCTTTTGTTATTCCTTGTACTTAAATCCCGAGGGATTGAGATTACTAAAGTTATACATTGAAAAAAATAGGAAAGAGTTTAAAGAAGTTCAGAGGGAGGAAGCATAGAATAATGATTAAGAGCAAAATGTCATTCTGCAAAACAATCTGGCAGTTCGTGGTTGAAATAGGTGTTTTATAAACCATAACCCATATCTCCTACTCTTGGGTACCTAGTTTAAATCAAGTCTCATATAGATTCATAAGGGAAAATTTGTGAAGATGTTATAATAGCATTGTTAGTAAGGTGGTGGGAGTTAGAGCAAACTCAATGTCTCTCACCAGAGGAATGAACAGATGCATTCATTTGAATATCAGTACAGCTGCACTAAGAAAAGCAAGAATAATAGTGGCTTAAATAAGACAGAATGTATATATCTTCATGCAATAGACATCTGAGTTTCAGGAGTCCAAAGCTAATGTTGTAGCTCCCTGGTATCATGCTTTCTATTTTGATTCTCTGCTATCTCAACACATACTTCTGCCTTATGGTCTAAGAGGTTAGCTCTGGCTCCAGCTAGTGGGAAAAGGAGAAAGAAAAAATGGAGGGTATATCACTTCTACTTAGGAACACAACCTAGAAGTCTGATAAATTACTGACACTCATATGTCATTATTCAGAACATCAGTCATGTGGCCACATATAGCTTCAAGGGACTCTGGGAAATGTAGTTTCTAGCTGAGCAGCCATGTTCTCACCTGTCCACTACTACTAAAGGAAGAGGGCGGAATTGATATTGGAGGAGAATTAGCCCTCTCTGGCACTGTGAGTAAGATTATAATAAATACATATTATTGAATAAAATGAAGAAACAGAATCAGTGAATTGTGTGTATTCCAGCAATATGAATAGTTCTTAAAAATAGAATGCTGAGTGAAAAAAAAAACACACAAAAAACGAGAGAGATAGAGAGGGAATGAGAATGGGCTAAAAGAGAATACATTAATAAATAAGCATAAATATATAAATATTTCCTGTAAACAAGCATGGGTCCTGGAAAGGACAAATGATAATATTGTGCTAAGAAATAAAGGTTTAGTCAGCCAGATCTCCATACTAAATTTAGTGCTAGCCATATGGTGTATTGGAAGTTACACAAATACTCTAAGTCCTATTTTTTTCTGATCTGGAAATGCTAATTATAATATACTCATCTTACAGAAGTAAGATGAGCTTGTATAGTTAAGGCACTTATCACAGTGCTTGACACAGTAAATTCCCAGTAGAGATTAGTTGTCATTACTATCTTATTATTATTTTTATTGTTAGAAAAATTATATGAATATGTGAGATCAGGATTTTGTGTAAAGTTGACTCTTGGTAAATGTTGGTTGGATGCATGATAAAAGACCAAAGAGTGCATTGATTACAATTGTTAGAGAGGAATGAGCTGGAAGTATTCAGTCATATATCAAATATTTATTAAGTAATTCTTATGTGTCAGGCCCCTAGAACAATAAGGTAAGTAAGAAATAGCATGGGCCTTACCTAGTGCAGGAGAAGGCAAAAAAAAAAAAAAAAAATATATATATATATATATATATATATATGAAGACATGTAAAGTTCTAAATGCTATAAATGCAGTATTGGAGAGAGATACTATGTGTGTGTATGTGTGTGTGTCAGAGAGAGAGAGAGAGAGAGAGAGAGAGAGAGAGAGAGAGAGAGAGAGAGGTGATGCTTGAATTGACATAGATTAGGAATAAACTAGAAAAAAAAATAAAAGAAAGAGCATTCAAGGCACAAGTAACAGCATAAGACAAGGCCCTGTGACAGCCAAGGCATGGCAAATATAATGGACTGAAAGAAAAACAGTGGAGCTGAAGCAGAAAGAATAAGATAAGTTGACATGGGAGAGCAGGTAGAGGCAAGACCATATTGGAGACATAGGCTTTTTGAAAGGGTTTTGTCTTTACCTCATAGGAAGGGACACTGTATTAGTTGCCATTGCTGCTGTAATAAATTACTACCAACTTAACTGCTCAAACCAATGCAAATTTATCTTATTACAGTTCTGGAGGTCAGAAGTCCAAACTCAGCATCACTGGGCTAAAGTCAAGGTGTGGGTAGGTCTTGCATTTTCAGGTTGTGGTGGTCACCTGTATTCCTTGACTGATGTCCCTTCCTCCATCTTCAAAGTGCATCACTTCAATCTCTGCTTCTCTCCTCATATCACCTGCTGCTCTGACCCTGAACTCTTTCTTCTGCATTTCTCTTGTAAGGACCATTGTGATGACATCAGGCACATCCATGTAATGGAGGATAATCTACCCATCTCAGGATCCTTACTTAATCACATTTGCAAAGTCCTTTTTTGCCATATAAGGCAACATTCACAGCCTCTAATAATTAGGACAAGGACATAACTGGAGGTCATTATTCAGCCTACCACAGAAACCATTGCATTTGTTTAAGCAGAAAAAGTGATGTCTTCAGATTTGCATCTTAAGAGATCACCCTGGCTGCCTTGTGAAGGACGAATAGGAGGAAGACCAACCAGGTTTATGTTGGTGAACCAACTGGGAGGCAAATGCAGTGGTCCTGGCAAGGAGAGAAGGAAACTAATTTCATCCAGGAGATGTGAGCTGTAACATCTTGACTAAGAGTCCTAGACTGTTAGCGCTAGCAAGACTCTTAGAGAACACTATCAGTGTGCCACTGGGTTGGCTTCTACTGGTTTTCAAGAGCTGATGTGTATCTCTGGCCTAACTCCACATTCAGTAATATGGTAATGGCTTGAATTAGCCATAGTGGGAGCATTTACACCATGGAATTCACAAATGCTACAAGTCAGGACTTTTCACTTGCCCCCACCCTGAGATCTGGTTTACCAGCACAGCACAGACACTGTAACCTGTGGATTGGGCTAAGTGAGCTCCCTGTCTTTTCAGACTCTGCTTCCAGTAACACTGAGCTCACCCCTCATTCTGCAGTTGACCCGTCCTGATGTTGAACTGTTGCTTTGTGGAGACAAATGGTAACAGAAGCTGATTTTTCAGGATGGGATCTTGCTCTCCCACTTCAGTATTTTCTACAAGTTTTACAATAAGCATGCAATATTTTTATAATTAGAAAGAATTTTTAAAAATCAACTTTATATTTTAAATGTTATTTTTAAAACACATGTGAATGAGGGCACCATGGAACATTTGTTTTATGGCGTTGATTGCTAAACTGTGATATAATCACTAAAAAAATGGATTCCTAGCCACAATTATCTACAAGTTAGTCTATGAGTTTACTGTAGAATTTTACAAGATGTGTTCTATTGATTTGTTCAACATAGGAAGAGGATCTAAGTTATGAAAATGAGAACAATAAAGAATACTTAAAATTAATAAGCATTCAAACATATGAAATTATAGACTATAAAACACATCATGAAAGAATTACAAAAGAAATTTCATTTTGGCATTAGACATGGTCTTGAGACAATAAGAAATGACTAAGGCTATGGTCTCTGGAGCAACACTTTCTGGGTTCAAATCCCTGAACTACCGCTTGCTTTCTGAGCTTTCTGGAAAAGAACTAAACCTCTCTTTGCTTCAATTCTTCATTTCTTTTCTGAAATGGGGATAATGATAGGTGTTCATGAGATTTAAATTAGTTATTCCACATGAACCGTCACTCTTGTGCTTGGCACACATTAAGCACTCAAAGAGTGTCAGTTACTATTTGTTGATATTCAATTGCTTATATTGTCATTTACTTCAAAATAGATATTTCTACAAGAAAAACAATTTAAAGATTTGCTTTAGTTGTAGGACTCTATCACCTTCTTTCCCCAAATGATCTGTCCAACTGAGAAAATGAGTGATTCAAACAAATAAAATTGATGTTAAAAATTTCCCAAATATGTTAGATTTTTTTTTTTCTCACATTTGTGTATTTTACTTCAGTCCTTCTGCATATGCCTCATTTATGATTTATAAGTATTATTGCTAAACTGGTTATTAAATTCCCAAAGAATATTACTACAGCAACCTGATTCAGGTATTACTTCCTCTACACTTCCTCCCTCCCCGACTGAACACACACACACACACACACACACACACACACATCGCTCCTCATTTCTTTCTCCTGGCAAGTTTTCTGAGGTGTGTACCAAATTCTTGAAGAGCTGAATGTCATCTTGCCTTGAGTTAAGCAGAAGCCAGCTGGCCCTATTTATCTCTTCAAGTTACAAGAAAATGTGAGAAGCAATAGGGTGTCTATACAGGGTTGGGCAGGGCCCTAAAGGGCAGCTATGTGTGAAAGAGTGTATCACGGCAATAAGCTTGAGAATTAGGTGTAATCTTGGAAGGTTCAGACTTGACAAGACTTATGTTAAGGTGGTTTCATGATAAGGTTTTTAGATTCTTTTTTCCTACCCTATCTAGCTATATCTTCTAAATTTAGATATTTCCATGAGAATGATAATGTAGGAGGAAATTAATTTTCCTACTTTTGGGCTAGAATCAATACACAGGTTTTTTTGACGGCTCTCTCAAATCCCAGAAGATATCAAACATTTAAGTTTCCTAATTATTCATTATTTTTGTTGAATTCTGTCAAAAGATGATTCTTTTGATGTAGGTTAAGTTTTATAATGTATCCCTTTGAAAAGAAACAAGCACTCCTTTGTAAGCATTCTATGCCCCATATGAGTTTGATATTAGCGAAAATTCATAAAGTATTTTTATTTCAATGAAAATGTTATAAAGTAATCTATTTGAAACCACATACAGAAAGATTAGCCAAGATGAATGTATGCGTGATATTTTTAGAAAGTAGAAATAAGTAGAAATCTTCCTTAGCACTTCTTTCTGTGTATGCCTTAGTGAAAGAAGAAATTACATAAGAAAAATCATAAATTTTAAATCTGGATTATTAGGAAGAAAGCATAAAGGTTCATCCTAGAATAGACTTTTTAAATATATTCATTCTTGTTACACATTTAAGAAAACATAAGGCATAATGACAGGATATTTCACTTTAAAACATGCATAATTGTAGAAAGGGAGTTGGTTGAAATGGGTATAACCTTGAGAAAGGTTTGTACATTTGGACTAAATGAAAGAAAACTTTAGAAATTATAAAGTTTTCTCTGTTGCATGAACAAACGAATGTTATATATTTCAGAAACTAGTTCAGGAATTTAGTATAATAAAAAAGGAAAAGTACAATATCCTGGGTCAGAGTCAATATCACTTTCCAGAAAGTAGCTTTTTGGCAACATTGTTCAAGTAAAATAAAAATGTATTTCAGGATACACTGCAAGACTGAAAATCTACAATGAAAGTGTACATGCAGTCTTTAGAATTTTGATTCTGTTCTATCTGCCATTCTTATCTAGGGTTCACAATAGGCCAACATGCAGCTAGAGCAGCACTTCTCAAACTTTTTGGTCTTAGGATCCATTTATATTCTTAAAAATTAATGAAGAGCCCAAAATATTGTCTTTGTGTGGGAATATATCTATCAATATTTATTGAATTAGATATGAAAACGGAGAAATGTTTAAAACACAAGCATACACAAGCACACATTCCCTTAGCTATGGATTGGCAATATCATCACATGTCATGTAGCTTCTAGAAAACTCCACTGGACACTCATGAAAGATAAAGCGTGAAAAGCCAACTACGTTTGTAACATTACTGGGAAAATAGTTTTGACCTCACAGAACTTTGGGTGTCAGTAGCCCCAGTGGTCTCTGGAATATACTTTGAGAACTGCAGTGCTACAGGGTTGGTAACTGGAGGATTATCAGTACGTTCAGTGATAGAAACTCTAATGGAACTAAGGGCAAAACATTATCAACTAGCATCCCTCAGGATGTAAATTCTCTCTGACTGAAAGTTAGTATTTCTGTTAAAGATCCCTGGATAACATCTTCAAGCATATGATTTTTTTATTTATTTAAGGAATAAAATAATGGAATTAAAAAGGTAAGGGATAGGGAGAAAGATTTGGCCATTATTTGATAAATATTTATTGGGTACCCACATTATATAGCAGTCATTGGAGAGACAAAAAAGATCTCAAAGATGTGATTCTGTACCATGATATGCTCGTAATAAAAGAAAAGAGGTCCCAAATAATTGCTCCAACAGAGTGAAAAAGAAAATTTTCAGACAACCGAGGGGAGGCAAAGATGATTTCAGGAAGTCTCTGTAGAAGAGGTGACATGTATGATTAGGCATACGCAAGAAATGGAGTATCATGAGCAGGAGTGTGCAAGGCAGTTAGCTCAGCAAAGAGCACTGCAAGCAGAGGGTGATTAGGTAGAAAGACATGGAAGGGCATGACTTCAAGGAAGGGTGATTCTTTCAGTATCTAGAGTATCAACGTGGGGTAGAAAGGGTGGGATATACAGGGAGGGTGGGAGAAGTTATGTCAGATTGCAGATGGCCTTACATGCTCACCAAAGAGATTGAGCATTGTCCTATGGACAATTGGAAGCTGCTGAAGTGTTTTAAGTAGAGGGAAGATTTGTTCAGCGTTTATTTCAGAAAGCCAGTTTAGTGCCTTCATGGAGGATGAAAGGTTTGAGGGTAAAATTATCGTTTGGAAGAGCACTTTGGAGCATCTTTCAGTAGTCCAAGCAAGAAGAAAGCTATGTTGCATAGGCTCTGGAATCAGTCTGCTTAGGTTCAAACACTGATTTCTTCCTTGGTTTGGGGACCTCAAACAATTACCTAACTAATATGTGCCTTAATTTCCTCATCTGTAGAGTAGAAAAGTAAGAGTAGCTACTTTACAGAGTTGTTGTAATAATAGAATGATTTGATGCCATAAAATAAAATAACATAAGATAAAATAAAACTGCATTAATACTTTATGACTTTGCAATGCATATTAGCTATCATTATAGGTGTGTAACACAATAGGAAAGCAGGCAAAGGGAACAGATGCTAGAGGTATTTAGGGGCTAGGATTCACAGGATTTTTGTGACATTGTTGGATGGTGGTGAAAGATAGTGGAATCAAATGTTTAGATTCAAGAGAATCCAGGGGAATGTTAGATGATAGGTGATGAAGGAAGGGGCCAAAGGGCACAGAAAGGGTGCAAAGAAACTGAGACCTATTTCACACAAATATGACTTTTATAAAAATGGTGGTAAATGTTTACATAATAAGATGGGGAGTATGTGACTGATGATGAAAGATACCTAAGAAGTTTTAAGGAATAGAGGGAAGAATTCATTTGTGGCAATTTCTCAGACCAAATCAAGGGAAGAACAGAGTAACTAAGCCTCTAACAAAAATTAAGTAATTTTCTCATTAAAATTAAGTGCTCTCTTTGAGACCTGGAGGCTGATGTGCACCCATTAAGGAAATAATTAGGTACACATTAAGAGTAAAGCTGGGAATTGAAGCTTGATGGATTTTTTTGTTTAGCATGAAAAAAATTAGAAAACTATCAATGTATTGCAAGGAAGACAGAGTGTTCCTTGTACCAAAAGGCCCAGACTAGGTAAACTTCTGTTATAATGGGTCAGATTAGGGGTAATAAAAGGTGCTATACAAAGGGAAGTTTTTGTTTACCTAGATGGTCAAAAGGTGCTAATTTAAAAGAAACACAAATATTCTAAAATATGTACAAATTCCTCGCTGTGGATCCATCAGCAGTTACTAATAAAAAGGAGTAAGTGAAAGCTAGAACGAAGTAATGTTTCTTCAAACACAAATAATCCATAAGGTAAAAAACTCAAGACATCAGAGGAACATGTAAGACAGGCATCTCTCCATACTCTACTTATATTAACTATTTGTGAAGATGTGGGGGGAAATCCACACACACAAAAAATTGCTTAGACAAATGTCTTCATCTCAGAATAAGGTAGAGGAAAAGATAAACAGATTAAATGGAGGGATTTATGTTATAGTAGTAATATTCCAGATTACTTGTTTCTTCAGAAAGGAGAGGTAAAGAGGAGTGGGAAAATGTCCTCTTTAAAATTAGAATATCTCATAGAAGAGTGTAGCCAACAAATAACATGCTAAGCATTATTAAAATCTGTGCCAATTTATACTCTTTGCATTCAGACGCTAGTGATATTTTATTATAATCACATGTGAATTCACAAAATGTGAACATTTTGTTCTTACATTTCAATGGAATAACTTCTCTACCCCCACTTCTAGAATGTATTGTTTAGTTTGAGAGACAATTGCTCATGTTCTCTGAATGGATAAGGACCTAAATGATAGTATCATCAAATTACAGTCTGGTCTTAAGGCTTAAAGTTGATTACTAGGTATGTCTCGAAAACCATTTTCTTCTGTTTCCCTTCTATTCCTTTACTGAAATACCATTGATCAGTGCTTAGAATGGGAATTTGGATTTGTAATTGCCTAGGTGGGTGAAAGGATGCCATGCAAGGGTGCTAGTTTCCTACCCCAGGATGAGAATTCACAGTCTCTGGGATAGATGTAGCACCTCACACCTGTTCCTCCCCCAACACGTACACATATGCCCTTCTTGCTGGAAACCTTCCTAGGGGTTATAAAAATGGGATGAGATCTTTCTGAGATCTAAATATACAGGAACACAATTTTAACATATTGTGTCATTAAGAAGTTTAGGAGCTTTTAGACACAATCTGGAGGTAGTGGGAAATTAGATGCAGTGTTGCATTAGACATGTTTTTAGTATTTTCTTCTTTTGTAAAAGCTGTAATTTTCAGAGTTTAGAACCAATTTAATGTCCCTGGAGTTACAGCTTTTTTTGTGTCCATTGTCCATTAGGTGAATTACTAAGCCAAGAATGGAATCCATTTATAATGTATAAAATACTGTGAAATGTCTTAAAAACAGAAGTGGGGGAAGCATTGGGAGTCCATTAAATTTGCAGACAGAGAGTTCTGAGGTTCTTCTTATAATCATATAATGGTTTTCTGTGCTTTGATAATATGATGCATTAGATATTGGAAGATTTATTTAAAAGTTTGAGTTCAATGAAAATGTATATAAAACGAATGCAAAATGCATTGTGTTTGACATTCCAGACAGCTTTCAAAACTGAGTGGATTATAAAAAACTTTAATTATGTTTATTATCTTTTAATACAAATTAATAAATAACCAATACTATACTACTAAATGTCTTATCAATGATGGTGTCTCTATTACTGGCATTTAATAAGCTTATAAAATTTGGTTTTTAAATTCTTATTTTGAAGAAATTCTATGTGGCCTGAAAATTAAAATAAATTGATCTAAAGAGAATCTTTGTAAGATATATATGACATATGTATGTGGATATATGTGTGAGTATGTGTGTTATATGTTTAGACACCAAGCTATCTCCAGTGATAGGTAACTAGCAGCTATTTCATAAGGTTTAACCTACTAGTAACCTTTTTCATAAATATAAGGCTGTGGCACTAAATTATGGTTAAAGTATCAGAAAAAAATCAAATCATACTTTTCATATTCACTAAAGCAGAGAAATGTGACATTTTACTATAAATTCTAATAAATATTGCTATAAAAAGTGTTTTTCCTAGCTCCCATTAATAGGATTTTAACTGAAAATCTTATTACCAAGGTCCTGATAATTTTCTGTGTGTGTCTATCTACCCATTCATGTTTACTATTATATCAGAAAAAAAAAAAATTCAGCTCTATGTTACAGAAAATCGGGTTAGGCTTGGCTTAAGCAAATACAGGTTGTTTTTCCTCAGAAACAGATGTTTGGGGGTAGAAAGTGTAGGGTGGGTGTGATGGGACTATCATATGTGCATGGACTCAGTTTCTTTCTGTCCTTCTGATCAGCATTTTGAACATTTTAGTCAGCTGACAGCTACAGGACAAACCCAGGGCAGGAAGAAGAGAGAAGGGACAGCATTATACCAGCCTCAACCACCCCTTTTATTAACAAAACAAATGTCTTTCCAGAAGCCCCAGCTTATGTTGTATATGTCAGAAAAATGCCCTATGACCACATTTGACTATGACTAGAAAAGTTTATTTTCTTTTCCAAACTCTAGGAAGTGTGAGGGAAAAGGGGTGGAGAAACATTGGGAAAATGTTTGATTACCAATCAACAAATCAACAATGTCTTTCAAATTTCACTTATTTTTCTTTTCTACTCTTTCTCATGTTGGCTAGCCTATACATTGTATTATAATAGACTGAATTATACAAAAATTCTAATATCTGTACATTGTAGATTTATAAAAACAGTAATTTCATATGGCTTGTTACCAAATACCCAGAAAATAACTATAATGTCTTAATATCAAATATTGTACAGTCCATGTTAATTTTCCAATATCTTTGGGGAAAAAACAATTTTGAATCCATGTGATAAACCATAAATGAGTAATGAAGTTACTAAATTGAATAAAGTTTAGAAATGGCATGCATTTAGTTCTGAAGTCATGCTGGATATGTTATACTGGAGCTACTATGTATGTAACATATGTTTATTAAAGTGGCATCAATATGTTAAACAAGATTTACACATGGATATTGATCAAAATGCAAGTTTAAGTTTATGTTTTACCATCTCTTTAAACTTTATTCACTGCAAGTGATTTTCCCCTGTCCAAAATTCATGTAGGCCAGTGATTATTAGGTATTAGATGCCCCTATAGCCAATTCAAAACTTCAAATGTTTAGACCCAGAACTTCTCCTCTTCCCCGGTTCCAGCTTGCTTCAGATTGAAAATATGCCTAAGGGAGGAAGGCTCTACCAGTTACCTACCTCCTGCTGCATTATAAATTGGCCCAAAACCTACTGACTTAAAACAATAATAATTATTTGTCCACATGTCCATGGCTCATCAATTTGGGTAAGGTTCAGTGATATGGTTCTTTTTCTGGTCTCAGCTGAGCTCATTCATGGGTCACCTGTCAGCTGGTGGTCAATGACCTCATTTACATATGAGGCTGTTGATTGGCTATCAGCTGGGGCACTGCGATACTTATTTCTCATCCTCCAACAGGCTGGCCTAGGCTCATTCACAGGGTGGTGGTTATAGGATTCCCAAGACCAGAAAGAGAGGACAAACCCCAAATGCGTAAATGTTTTAAGTATGTTCCAGGTTTGGCCAAAGCAAGTCAACCAATCAACGTTGATTCAAGATGTGGAGAAACAGACTCTACCTTTTGATGAGAGGATTTGTAATACTGCATTTCAAGGGGGAGGATATGTGGCCAATTTTACAATTTATCATGAAGAATTTGAACTTCTTTCTATTCCGTATGTTTTACCCTCTCATGTCCTCTCCACTTCTCTAGCTACTATTCACTCTCTGCCAGAGTCAAAAAAAAAGAGGAACAAAGAGAGATGAGGGGATGGGTGCTACTCAGATAGATGGGTTCTTTCTCTCTGGACCTGGAAATTATTAAAACTTACTCTTGTGTGGGACATAGTCATATTTTCCTCAGTGGTTCTTTTCACTAGACATCACTATCATCCTTGACCTTAGCCAGATGCACTTGTAGTCTGGGTGATTGCTTATAATTTTTCCCTTGGCACCAGGCAGCCAGTTTCATATCTCCAGCTTCTTAAATAAGACTCAGTAGGGCTCAACCTGATGCCTGCTCTCTTTCTGTATCATGGCCCACGGTGGTGGGGGGGGGGGAGCATGATACAGAGAGAGAGCAGGCATCAGGTTGAGTCAATAGGGGGGTCAATAGAATAAACTACCATGTCTTTGTCCTGACAAATTCCAGAACTGAAGGACAATCTCAGCACAGAAACAGTCTCCTAGATCTGCTATCAAAACAGTTCAACATTCTTTCTCTTGCAATCTAGATTCCCTGGGTTGGAATCAGACCTTGGTTCTCAATCTGTTAACTTTATTGGTCATAAGAATATCACCAAGTCTCTGTTTCTCCCATATGAACAAATTTCAAAGCTTTTAATGTGTTTCTCCAGGCTTTGGGTTAGGCAGTGACACTATTAACCACTTTTCCCCCAAAGAAAGGAGCAGGGACTTTCAGCTTGGAGAGACTTTCTCCGAAGAAATCTTTTTACCAGTCTGTTCTCTTTAATTTTTTTTTATTCCTGTTTATGTCTTTTATCTGGCTGAGGGGTACAGGAGTCATAGAACAGATTCCATTTGTAAATTCTGCATATGGTGTGTGTATTGGCAGGAAATCTTTATTCCTTTTGTAAATGCCACATATGTGTGTGTGTGTGTGTGTGTGTGTGTGTGTGTGTGTGTGTGTGTGTGTGTTTTGGGGGGAACATTTTTGTGTCTTAGGAAAAATGACTGGGACAGGAAGGATTCCATTCTGATATGAAAGAAGGGAGGAAAGGAAGGAAGAGAGAAATTCACGTTTTCTACGTCTCATTCTAGAGCCTGCTCATCTTTATTTTGTGGATATTGAATTCAGGACACAGAGAAAACAAGGTGATTACACACATATACTTCATAGACTGTCATCTTCAGTGCTGAAATCTTTATTTTATTTTCTAAGATGAAACATGCCCTGGCCTTTTTTATGTGATACTAAAATCCCCAGAACCACCAAAACAGACTGGAAAAATTCCTTCATTTGAACAGCTCATGGCATGGGTCTTGCAGGATTCTGAAAGAAAGGGCTGTTTTGGGATGCCCAACATGCAGACAGACCTAAGGAACAATTGCATGGAAACTCATGTGAAGTTAAATTGGCAATCAGCTCTAGTATTTCTTATGGTAAAGCTGCCTATTGGGTAAATAATATGCATTTTATAAAAACATTCATAAATGTAAATTCACACAAGAGGCTGAAATGGCTCCTTAGGGTTAAATGAAATACATATTAACGACACTTATGAATAGTAAGTAGCATTCACTTTTAAAACATGCTCAATGTGTATTTACATAATAGCCTGTAAGAGTTCCACTGTCAAGTAAATAATACTGTAGTTACCCTTAAAAGTCTTTAATTACCTACAGTATTTGCAAAGTACGCTGTAATGGATTTCTGGTTCCTGTTAGCACTCCACTCTCTTCTCAAATTTGTTCCTTTTCTTTTCTTCCCTGATTTCAAATGCATATATATTTGTGAAAATAATTTTAAATTGGTGTGGAAAGGAACCACCCATCTAGGTAAAATGGCCTTGAATTGTTTCACTTGTGTGAGAGGAAACCTTTATAAGTGAGATGGCAATATCATGCTGGCAGAGTACCCATAAAGAGCATCTTATAAATGATAATAAATAAACAAAAAAAGGCAACACCGGGGCCATCGTTTGAGGGCAGACTATGCTTTGGTGAATGGGAGCCAGTGTTTCAGTCCTCTCCTGTGCTGTTGTGGGACCTGGTGGAACTCAGCCCCATTTTCTGTTTTTCTACTGTATCATAATGCCTGTAAACTATTATTCCAGTCTCTGTTATCAACTAGTGTCTGGCCTTTTTAGGGCAATGGGAAGTACTGGCTGGAAGCTGGAAGGCAGGCAAAAATGTAAATCAGAAGATGTCCTCCCTTTTCTCTCCACTTCAGGCCATAGCACGGCCCCTGTCCCACCTTCCAGCCCACCCTGCATGTCCACCACTGTCCATGTCCACTGTGGCCCAGCCTCCTGGGCTCCAGTCACGTTGCCTCCTTGCTCCAGTCCTCAAGATGGTAGCAGCTTCCTGCAGTGGCTAATCTCTCTGTTGCCCTGTATTTTCTTGGTTGATCTTCCAGTTCTTCTTACCTCTAGTAACCAATTAAACAGATTAAATTATCCCTATTGAAAAACTTGGTGTGGTGGGTTTTGTGTTCTTGGCTGGCCTCTGACTGATAAAACTGACATATGGAAGTTCTCTTCCCTGAAGTTGTCTAGGTTCAGTCAAAGATATAATTGCCCTGTTTTCTATTCCCTGAAAAATGTCTCTTGTGACTCCACATTAAATCTGTCAGAACTCATCTGGTATTAGTACATTTTTTAAGAAGAAGGAGGCAAATTTAGACATTACATTAGACATAACAGAAGTAAGTCTAGGTATTCAGACCAACTACTTCAAAAGACAGCATTGCTCCAGAAATCTAATTAATGCCAACAGTGACTGTTGTATTTGACTAATTTTGGTCTCGCCTCACTGCTTTAACATCCCCAACTTTTGGAAGTCCCCAACTATAATACTTTTGCTTCTTACTTGTTTGTCATAGCACTGCCCTAAAGCTTTCTGGTTACAATCTGAAATAACTTTGGGGCATAATACATAACGGAATCAGTGAAAAGGTGATGGAGGGGATCGTGCTGAAATGATGTACCTCAATGACACAAAACACAACTGTTGCCAAATCTGGCCCTCTGGGCTTCCAGTTTGAATCTTTTTCAGTTGACTGTTCCATCTGGCAAGAAGTACTCATCTTCCCTCTTTCATATTCCCATTCTTCCTCTGCCACTCTTCCTACCACCACTATCAGTCACATTCTAGCCTTGGATTTCATTGATTCATAGGTCCAACTCCACCTCCCAGTCAGTTAATACCCTACAACCCTTATGTCCTGTGCTCAATCCCAACCCCATTCATTCTTCCTCAATCCTGTCCTTCCCATCTTGTCATGAGAAATGCATGGCATTTGAAAATCAACTATTAGAAATTCATTACTTTGAAAGTTTATCATAGTTAAGATTTTCATTCTTATTTTATTAAAACATAAACTACTTCACATTTTATTTACTATTTATATCAAATATCACCATTGCTAGGTAGAAAGAAATGGAGAAAACACTGAGTGCTTACGATGAGCTCGGCACTGTTTTAGGAGTTTTAATTAATTCCATCTCATGGTATCCTTACCCTATATAATTTTTCTCTCTATGTGATTGTAACTGAGAACAGTGTCCCACCCCCTCCCCAGAGGAGAAAGGTTATATCTAGAATAGGCAGGGGGTTGAGACAGGTGGAGAAAGACTGTAAACAATTTACCTAGCTCAAAGTATTGCCAGGAGCTGAGAATTATCCTAGCTAGAGCTGTGTGGGCGTCCAGTATACTGAAGCTGGGATGGCCCAAGACAATCATTGAGTCTAGTTTCCTCTGTTCATCCATATTTGACAAGAATCTGCTCTCCACTAATTCGTGTCCTAAATGCTGGAAATAAATGAGTGAGAAGGATATACAAGATTCTTTTCCTTATGGAAATTCTGATTCTAATGGAAGGGGGGGAGGGTAAAGGGTTGTTGATGGACATTAAACAAGTAAACAATGATATAAAAAGATAATATTTGAAAGTGAAATTAATCAAATGGAATGCTGTGAGAAAAAACATTAATGAAGCAAGAAGCAGTATGAGATTGGGTGATGAGGTAGAGCCTCTGAGAAGGTAATAGTTAAATGATGGGACGAAGACAGCCATGTTAAGCTCTGGGGGTGTAAAGTTACATGTGACAAGGAAAACAAGTGCAAAGGCCCCGATTCTAGATGAGTATGGCAGCTTTGCAAAGCAGAAAGCCCAGTGCAGCTGGGACCACAGGGAGAGGGGTATAAGAACAGATTTTAAAGTCAGATAGAGATCATCAGGTGATGATCAGGTGGGGTATTTTTACCCCATTCGAATTTTATTCCAGGTGCCTATAAATAAGCAAGCTGAGGTTCCAAGAAGTGAAGTGCCTTGCTGGATTTTACATGGTTTTGTAGTTGTGGAGATGAAAACCCAGTCTGGAATTCCCAATTCAGTGTTCACCAGCTATATTATTTTTGTAATATTCAAATTGATATATTTACCTGCTTAAAAATAGCAATCACCACTTTATACCTATTTTATTTTCAGTTTTTCAGTTTTTTTCTTGGCTGCTGAAATCCTTTAGTACCAATTGATCTGACCTTGTATTAGTTGTTAGAGCAAAGTCTTGGTAGACTTCAGGCCCAGGAGATCGCTAGGAAAAACATAGAAGCTGCTGGGAGCACAAAGTGCTTTTAAATCAGTAAATGGTATTTCGGTGTCATTCATCACCTGGAGTTTGTTCAGTGTGCTAAGCGGAGTTGCCCTCTAAAGAGACCAGCCTACACTTGTGAATCTAAGACCAGGCTTGCTTGTGATTATTAAAGATCCCCTGGCAATTTTTGTAAGAGATGAGGTATTAATTCCAATGTCCTGGCTCAAATCCAACCCAGGAAATTACTTTTTGCCTACCTAAATTATACTTAGACTTCCAACTGGAAATTAATTCTCAAGTTCTTTCCTGCAAAACATCACTGCAGCAGGTCTGCAACGAGTCTGTCCCAATGTGCCCAAGAAATTCTTCCTCCTCCTCATCTTTTTCCTGGCCACTTTCCCTAGCCCACTCCCCCAAATGTGTGCACTTAACCAGCTTGGTATGATTTGGATATACCCCAAGTCTCTCTGTTCGGCAAATATCTATAATTCTTCATGTTTATGGGTGTAAGTTAAACCTCTTTCTATCAACACCGTTATCTGCCTTGGAACCATTAAAGCTAACTCATTATATTTTTTATTCCTCTGTGGATCAGTCTTCATAAGAAGCAAGGATCTACAAGTAATACCTTTTCTTCTGAATTCCATATTATTCTATTCAATTTTATTCTGTTCTATTCTGCACACACACACACACACACACACACACACACACACACACGAGACACACACATTTACACAGAGCCCAGAACTCATTATTCCTCTTTTCTGTAGTCAGTTTTGTTTTCTCCCAAAGCACTTCTTATTATCTAACATATTATATATTTTAATAATTTATATATTCCCCAATGCACTTTAGAATACAAACATTATGAATGAAGAAATTTTTAAAATTTTGTTTGTTGACTGTCAATATCCCAGTACTAAATATAGTGCCTGGCATACAATAGGTGCCCCAAAAATGCTGAAATAAATGAATGGTTAACCACCCAAGCCTAGTTATTTGGGTAATAGCTAAGAGATGCAATTTGGACACTCAAAGTATTGTCTGTTCATTTATTCATTCATTATTTATTCATTCATTTGATAAACATTTATTAGTACCTACTACATCAAAAAAAGTGTAACATTAGGAAGATGAACATACATATTCTGATTCTCATAAAGCTCTTAATCTAAATAATAAACATGTAAGGAATTAACTCAAGAACTAACTATATACCGGTAAGATAAAAGCCAATTTTCTGATACATTGGAGGATGGTAAAGGCTATAGAATTATGACTCAATACTGTTCATATATAGTTCTATTTGATAAATTCCTCTTAAAATATAATAGCAGGGATAAAATCCCTTTCCTAAAGAAAGTCAAGATTCTTCTTTTTATCAGAGAGGAACAATCTCTGTCATGTTTCCCTTTTTGCTTTAGTGGCTAGTCAATGAGAATCTAAATGTAATAATCAATTGTAATCAAAATATATAAAATTTATCAATGAGATGTGCCTGCCTTTATATAATTTCCAATTGCTTCTTCTGTGTATTTTAATTGTTGTGTTATAAACAAATACATACACTCACGTCTACCAGTGTGTTTGTTGTCATTTAACCTTCTTTAAATTCTGTATATCAGTAGGGCATAGATAATCAATAAAGCTTCACAGATACAGATGCTGGAGATGAAATAGTTGACTCTGTTGATCCATGCTAAAACATTAAATACATAAAAATGTAAGATGCTATGCCCAAATCCAAGCCCCAAACCCCAGGTTTGGGGATTAACTCCAGTCTTTTTGCACATGCACTTCTCAGGCTATGATAAACCTTTTTGCCCCCTCTTTCCCTACAAGCAGCCCTTGATTGTTTTAAATCATTTTATGCACCTGCAAATACTACTCCTTGTAGAGAGAGGGTTTAACTTAATTTACTTCGCACAACATCCTGGGATAGGCTTTGTATCCCAACCTCTGCAAAGAACCCCAGTGCGTCTAGTCCACTAGGGTGGGCTTTTTTGTATTACCTTCATCTGTGCCAACATTTCACTTTCTTAGTTTTAATTTTCTCTCTCTCTCTCTCTCTTCTTAAATTTACTTTAAATTGATCTTGCTATATTTTATGTGTTCTGATAAGCGGCATTAAATCCATTCTGAAACAAGGTGGGACACAAACAAATAAACAAAGTTTTGTAAAATAAGGGTATTTGAAACCAAGCCTATACATTGAAATACATAGTAGAAGTGAGCTTTCAAGGTAGTATCCTAGACTTACTTATTCAGTAATTGGGGTTGGAAGTCTGTATTTCCAGATATAAGAGATATATGATATATAGACATTATCTTAGTCTGTTCGATGGCTATAACAATTGCAGAGACTGGGTGGCTTATAAAAACAGAAATTTATTTCTCGTAGTTCTGGAAGTTGATCAGGGTGCCAGCAGATTTGGTGTCTGGTGAGGACTCGCTTCTTGGTTCATAGACAGTTATATTTTTACTGCATCCTCACATGGCAGAAGACATGAGGGAGCGCTCTAGGATCTCTTTTATAAGGGCACCAGTCCTATTCATGACGCCTCCACACTCATTATCTAGTCACTTCCCAAAGTCCAACTCCTAATACCATCATGTTAGAGGTTAGGCTTCAACTTAAGGAATTTGGGGAGACATAAACATTTATTCTATAGCATGATACCCCTTGTCCCCCAAATGTCTGTCCTTGTCACATGCCAAATACATTCATTATATTCTAATAGTCCCAAAAGTCTTAACTCATTCCAGTATCAATTCTAAATTCTATAATCCAGTCTCATTTAAATATCATCTAAATGAGACATGGATGAGATTGAAGGTATGATTCCTCCTGAGGCAAATTATTCTCCAGCTGTGAACCTATGAAACCATGTATGTTATGGGCTTCCAAGATACAGTGGTGGGACAGACCCAAGATAGACGTTCTCATTTCAAAGGAAGAAATAGGCAATAGAAAGGAGTAATTCATCCCAAATAAGTCCAAACTGTAATTTAAGTTTATTGGGATGACAATAAGGCTCAAGAATAATCTTCTTTGGTTCAATGCTCTGCCGTATAGGCCCAAGAGGATGGAAATCCTACCTTTTGGACCCACTGAAGTGGTGGTTCTGCCCCCACAATTTTGGGTACAGGTCATTGGTGTCTTGAAAACTAGGCCATAGTGCCCCCTTTTGAGACCAAGGAGCCAACCCTGATGATCTCTGAATTGCATTTGGGGTCATTCTTCCATTGTCTTGGAGAATAGCTTCTGGCTTCTGCTGAGAAGGCTGATTCATATGAATCTCCTTATCAAATGGTCAGTTGGCCACACCCTTGGTGTTCTCTTCCTACCATGCTTTCTCATTTTTTATAACATGCAATAGATAGGATGAGAATTTTCTAAATCTTACGTTCTGCTTCCTTTTTGCTTGTAATTCCATCTTTAAGTCATTTCTGTCATCTTGTCTTCTATGATAAACAGTCAGAAAGCCAAACCATATCTCCAACACTTTTCTTGTAGGTAGCATTGGATAAATATCTAATTTTATTGCTCATAAGTTCTACCTTCTATAAAATACTAGAACATGAATTCAATTCAGCCAAGTTACCACTTTATAACAAGGATAACCTTTCCTCCATTTTCCAATAACATGTTTCTCATTTCCGTTTGAGACCTCATCAGAATAGCTCTACCATCATGTTTCTTCCAACATTCTGTTCTGGATCACCTATTCTCTAAGAAGACTGAGACTTTCTCTACAGCTCATCACCTTTAAAGTTGTGTTCATGGCCATGTAGATCTTTCTAGCATGTACCTCAAAAATCTTCTAGCTTCCACCCATTACCCAATTCCAAAGCCACTTCCACATTTTTAAGTATTTGTTACAGCAATACCCTACTTGTCATTACTAAATTTTGTCTTAGTCCATTTTCATTGCTATATCAAAAAATCATAGACCAGTTGGTTTATAAAAACAGAAATTTATTTCTCACAGTTCTGCAGACGAAGAAGATCAAGATGCTAGGAGATTTGGTGTCTTGGGAGAGCCCACTTCCTGGTTTGTAGACAGCTGAGTTTTTTGTGTTCCCACATGGTAAAAAGGCAAGGACACTCTTTGGGGTGTCTTTTATAAAGGCTCTTATCCCTTTCACAGGGTTCTGACTTCATAACCTAATCATATTCCAAAGGCTTCACCTCCTAACATTACAGATTAGGTTTCAACATATGAATTTTGGAGGGACACAAACACTCAATCTATAGCAGACACATATAAACTCCCCCCTAGGTGATTCAGATCCCAGGACTAATCTGTCCTCAAACATATGGATGGCAGAAAGATCCCTTTGTTTCATAATAAATCCAACCCCATTCTACTACTAATATTTTATCATCCAACCCACCAATAAAACAGTCATCATTATGCATATTTCTATAAATCCAAGTTGTTCAGACTTAAATAATATCATAACCCTCATCTGGTTGCATTGGCTGGCTATACTTCTAATACAATGTTAAACAATAATTCTTCACTACAAGAAAATGTCCATAGCATTATCCCATTGACAACTGGTATTTCCCCAGTTGTCGATTCTTTCTCTTTTCTTTCTTTCTTTCTCTATCTCTCTCTTTCTTTCTTTCTTTCTTTCTTTCTTTCTTTCTTTCTTTCTTTCTTTCTTTCTTTCTTTCCTTCCTTCCTTCCTTCCTTCCTTCCTTCCTTCCTTCCTTCCTTCCTTCCTTCCTTCTTTTCATCTATGAATATAATTATAGATATATTTATCATGTTACGATAGTATTCATAAATTCCTGTTTTACTGAGTTTTTTTTTTTTATCAGCAACTGTGGTTGAATTTGTTAAACTTTTTATCATCACCTACAAAACTAATCATATCAGTTTTCTCTTTGAGCTATAAATATGGTAAACATCTAATAGGATTTTCTGTATTTAAAGCATCCCTGAATTTCTATAAAAATATATTAATGGATCATTATTTTTCAATGTGTTGTTGGATTCAATTTGTTAAAAGTTTAATTGAAAATTTTATGCACATATATATATATCTGAGATTGGTCTACAGATTTTTTCTTGTGTGAGTAAACTTTATCACTTTATCAGTTTATAATCAGCATATAATTTAATGGGAAAACACTAGAAATATTTTCCTAAAGTGAAGAAAAATTCAAGGATGCTATCTTTACTACTATGTAAAATGTTAGTTATGTGAGAATTGGAAAAGAAGTAAAACTATCTTTATTTACACATAAGATGACAGTATACTTGGAAAACCCATGATAGTAAATGACAAAATTAACAGAAACAATAAACAAATCACTAATTAGAATAGTGTAAAATTAACAATAACAAAAAAATCAATAGCCATATATTGTATGAACTATAACCATTTAGAAGATATAATAAAATAAAAAACCTATTGTACAATAGTGACACAATTCGTAGTAATAAAGTAAACATGAAATAGACAAATCTATAAAAGATAAACTTCAAAATATCTTTGAAAGACACAAAATTAACCTTGAATAAATAGAAACACTTGTCTACTTCCTGGCACATATCTCACCATTATAAAAATGTTAGTTCTCTCCAAGTTAATATATACATTTAATGCAATACCAATAAAACACAAACAAGCATTGGCTTATTTTGTTTGATTTTGTTTGGGGATTAGGTAACTCAATTATAAAGTTCACATGGAAAATAAACTTGAACAATCTCTTGGTAAAGCCCTCGAAAAGAACAGCAGTGAAGGAGAGTGGTGCTCCCAGATATTAAAACATACTATAAAGGCCCTATAATTAAAACAGTGGTATTTGTGCATGAATAGACAAACACAATAACGAATATAAAAGGAGATATGAAAATGGGCCTAATCCATTTAGTGTATAATGAAAGTGTCATCTCAAATTATTGAGAAAAAAAAGAATAATAGATCCACTCCTCACACCATGTATCAGATGCTCTGCTAATCCATCATCAATCTAAATGTAGAAAATGAAACCTATGAGTACTACAGGAAAACAGTGAATTACTTTATAACTTAGCTATGGGGAGAGCACTTCTAGTTATCCCTAAATAAACAGGCAATAAGAGAAATATTACTAAGTTCAATTAAATATAAAATTTAAATAAATTTAAATAAATAAATGACATGGCAAAGAACAATATAAGCAAAATTAAAAGATAAGAAAAGTGGCAGGGGCTAGCTCCCACACCCTGGTGCCTCTGATCTCTGGAAGCCAGGATGGGGAGAAAATATCATTGGCAGTGACAAATGACATACTAGGACCGTTACTAAACATTTTGAGCCTCACTCTCGAGGATAGAGGCTACTTGTTCAGGGATGTAAGAGAAAAGAGTGCAGTGGGGAGAAAATATCCAAGTAAGCTTCTATAGAACTGAGATGTGTTATTCCTAAATCTGTGAGATAGTTACACAGTTGAATTACACAAGTGTTTGATTTCTTATATTTCTATAAATTATATACATACATTTTGCATTTTCTTTTGTTTGTATGTATAATTTACAATAATAAACGAATTTAAGGAACTATCTTTACATTCTCTACTTCTTGTTAATGAATTAGAGTTCTTCTTTTCATTGTTTACTGACTCAAATATTCAACTAAGTTTTAAATTATCCTAATAAGAAAGTCCTATTACATATTATGTTGGACACTTAAGTTTGTGAACTCATCCTAGAAAAAGTGCTACATACCTCACTGCTGAATATCACTGCTGAATATCACTATGGTCACCTTCAAAGTACTCCCCTTGGGAAGCTATGCACTGACACCAGTGCCTAGTCCATCCTTCAAAGCAATTTTGGAACTCTTTTCCTAGAATGGCCATCAGAGCTGTCGTCGTATTACCCTTGATGTCCTGAATGTCATCAAAATGTCTTCCTTTCAATATTTCCTTTATCTTTGGGTAAAGAAAGAAGTCATTGGGGGCCAGATCAGGTGAGTAGGGAGGGTGTTCCAATACAGTGATTTGTTTACTGGCTAAAAACTCTCTCACAGACAGTGCCGTGTGAGCTCCTGCATTGTCATGATGCAAGAGCCATGATTTGTTGGTGAAAAGTTCAGGTTGTCTAACTTTTTCATGCAGCCTTTTCAGCACTTCCAAATAGTAAACTTGGTTAACTGTCCATTGGTACAAATTCATAATGAATAATCCCTCTGGTATCAAAAATGTTTAGTAACATTGTTGCAACAAGTTCTCAAACTTAATTGTCAGATCTTCCTAGTGTTAACTTTAACGAAGTACGATGTAAAGCTGTATATACACAAGCTCAATTCTTAAAAAAATTTTGTCTAGAAAAAACTGAAAGGAAATATTTTGCCATATTTTCAATATTTTATAAAATGAATGTGCATGTCTCTTATAATTGAAAAATATTATATATGTATATACAAATAAAAGTAACGGTAGCCGAGAAAAATAGAGTAAATTGGTTCTGAGAGATTAGAATTTGTCCTTTAAAGATGCAAAGGAATTTCCCTTTCTCATCTTCATCTTATGCTCTTGTGAAACCAGAGGGCAACTGAGTCCGGGGCTCGTGCTGCCTGCGCTGCTCAGCCGATAGCCCAACATAGGAGTTGGGCTACTGAGAATAAGCATTTATTGTCAGAACACAGGTGATCTGAGAAAGCAGCAGGTTGACATCTTCAAAAACTGCCTTAATATCCCCAGATTGGCCCTTAACTAAGGGAAAATCTGGGCATTCCTCCAGAGGCCATGTGACAGTTCTGGGGGACCTGTTCCTTCATGGAGCCTTCCCTCTAATGATGTGGCTCTCCAGTGTCATCAACAACCCAGGGACAATGGTAGGAGTAGCCTGGAAAGAATGTTAGGCCATAGAGATTGTGATCAATAAACATAAGGGTATTACTCATAAGTTTCAGGGTAATTTTCTAAAGCAGGGAACTGGGGAAGGGGACATTCCCAGCTCAAGCACAGGGGGACAATCTATTACTAAGTTATAGGTTAAGGAAAAGTAAGGCCAGGGACACAGCGAGGCTTCTTCTATGGGGGTCCCAACCAGGCCTTGCTTGACTTGTAATTCAAAGAGAGATATGTCCCAGAAAGAGAACAAGAAAAATAAATAATTTAAAATAACTTTCACTTTAAAAAGTTTTTCTCATATATATTGTTGCATTTCATCATTACAAGAGTTCTCTGAGCTCGGCAGAGCAGAAAATGCACTGAGGAGCATTTGACAAACTTATGCCTTATTGGACCTTTATTGGGTTCAGTGCCAGTCACTTTGCTAGGCCTCTATATTATCTCATTATTCCTCTCAGCAAATCCTATAAAGTAGATGCCATTTTCCCATTTTATGCATGAAGAAACTGAGAATTAAAGAGGTTAAGACTTGTGCCTTAGGTCACACAACTGCTAAATAGTAGAGCCAGAATTTGGATCTTAATTTGACTACTAATGCCAAGCTCTTTTTGCAATGCTCCTCATTGAGCTATGACCAGAATGCAAGCCTCTGGATTCCCAATCCTGTGTTTTCTCTGCATCACAATGACTCCCTGCAGTGCTAAGATAATGCTCTTAGAAGCATCTTTAATGGTTGTTTTGACACCTTGTTAAACAGAATTTTGTTCTGACTAAACATTCTTGGCAAGGCGGTGGTTCACACAAGTGCTTTGTTAATTTTAAAGTGCAATATAAGCGGAAGCCCCTATTACAGGAGGTGGGGCAATGCAGTGGAAAGAGAACTTGGCACCAAGTCAGAAGTTCTGCTTCAGAACCTCCACTTTTGCTAAGACACGGGGTGCATTTAACAGCTAAGCTTGATGGACCTGCCTACCCACCAAGTTACTTCACGCCTCCTTCCCTCCTTCCCTCCTTCACAGGATTGAGTGTAATTCGAATAGTGAACAGCCTTGGCTACACAGGGATACATAGGAAAGAGATTTATTTTTTCTTCTATCACTGCCTTCATGCTTGTTATTTTGAACTTTCCTTTCATATCCCTTGATAACATCTGGAGCTTTCATAAAGAACTAGTCACCTTTGGTATAAGAACAGTCTTATCTTCATATTTTTAATACTGAAGTATGAAAATTCTCCAGTTCAGTATTCAAACTTCCATCTTGTATCCAATTCAAGGCCGTTCTTTTCTATGCCCTTTAGATGTTCTGGCTCTTCCTTTTTTCATTCCCACTCCTCTGAATTAAGAGTTAGAGAGGGAGGATTCGGGCAAAGAGCCAAAGTCTCTCACTACCTGCTGCTGTCTTTGGGGCAGCGTCTCAGTGCTGGCTTCCCCTGCCTGGGACATCTGTGTAGGTTCTTCAGAACTGTCACTTCCTTCCAAAAGGACCAACCCTGTAGCGAATATGTTCTCCAACTGATTTCCTCAGAATCCCTTTTCAGTTCTAGGTCAGTGAGAAACTTCATACACTCGGTTTTTATTGTTGAAGCCTTCCTAAGTGGGGCATCAGCAAGATGGCTCAAGGACAGCCACTTTCTAGGGGTCACATTGGCCCATGTGAAACTCCCATGTCTTGTCTTGTCACAAGGTAATTGTGCAGTCTATTTCTCACCTTCTTTCTCACTTCACCGTGCAGTTTATCTCCAATTTATTTCTCTCTCTTCAATTTATCTTCAATTTATTCTCTCCTATTCTCTCTCTCTCTCTCTCTCTCTCTCTCTCTCTCTCTCTCTCTCTCATAAGGCAGAGGAAGTCACAGAAAGTCCACTGTTTAAGCAGATACCAATCTGGAAATGAGATGTCATTATTACCTCCTTGCAAACATCAGTCTTTGCATGTAATTCTCCTCAGACCCCTCCCTTGGCTTATTTGGAGGAGTGGACCATCCTCCCACTGGACGTCCTCATGCCCTAGTTCCCTGACTCAAATGACTCAAGACTTTAATATTCTCCAAATTCTGTCTGTGTCTCTTATAGAGGCTTCAAAGGGGTAGGCAGTAATGGTCACAGTCCAGATTTCCTGCCTTGATGAGAACTGCAAAAATGTGTTTAAGATCTTTAGTTGCTCTCTAAAATGAGGAGATACTTGTTATCTGTTATTTTCAGTTTAGAAATTTTGCCCGAGTTGTAAGGGATTCTATCCCCATTTTACAATGGAAAATAGGAAACTAAGACTTAGTAAAGAGTGAGAGAATTTTTTCATGTGTCATATCTGTTTTTCTACTATCCCTACTCTCTTAACCATTAGGCAATACTGCCTCCATGGGTCCATGGTTTGCAGGCATATCGTGAGGTAGAATACATGCTTTCTGATAGCAATAGTATTAAAATAAATAATACATAAAGATAATTTTACGTATAATAGAAAGTGTAAAGGATGTCTATGAGATGACATGGATAGAAGAATGATTAGAAGTGGATCTCAACCACCCCTCAACATGACTATCTAAAAGATGAGATTTGAAAACTTGTCTTCATTTGAGTCTGTCCTTCATAGGAAAAGAGGGTTTAGTATCCAGAAATCTGCCTTCCATTGTCTGCTTCCTGTTCATTCTAACTGGCTGACAGAGCGGCAGTTTCTGCTCTTCTTGAACTTTACAAAATGTGAGGTTGCCAGTTATACTAAGTTGAAAATAGCACCAGTACTTAGCCAAGAGTTTTCAGAATTGGAAAAAGACTCTTAGGGTTTTTTTTTTGTTTTTTTTTTAAGAGCAAATGAAAAGAGGTAGAATTTTCAATAATGCCTAATAGTAAATAGAACTAAAGAAATCAGACTAATATTTTAAAACACACATACGCAGAGTGTGTTAAATTGTATGAATAGTCCCTGTTTTCTTAGCTTACTAAAAATAATTTCCCAGAACCTCTGAAGGAGAAAATAGGTACTAAATCTGATTTCCTCGAAATCCTTTTCACTTGAAATTTTATGAAGGTGCTTTTTGCAATACTGAATAAGTTGAGACTTCTAAAAGGGTAGGTTCCGTAGCAGAAGGAATACTGTCAGAGTAGCAAATGGTGGTTGCTTAAGAGCTATCACTGCCAAAAATTTAATCTAACAATTTAAACTAGCACAGCCCCAAAGGCCAAACATGGAAGGAAATCAGGCTATGAATCTTGTCTCCTAGAAGAAATGCTGCTATAGATTTGCAGAATGCTAAAGCTGCAAAGGAATTCAAGGTTCCAGATGAGGAAGCTGAGTTACAGAGAAGCCACCTGAGTTGCCTAAAGACAACTTGTTTGTGACAGAACCGTTCAAAAACAACAACAACAACAATAAAAGCCAAGATCTCCTAACTCCTAGTACATCATCAACCCAGTAGACAGCTCGCTGTCTATTTTAACAGGCGTTGATATACAAGAACATAGTGTTTTCCCACTGCTATGTTGTGGACGTATTTTGTCCTACTAAACTATATAGCAATGTAGAGAATTTAAATAATTCTTTTCAGGACTATGTACCTTACAAAGAGAAAATAATACACCTTTCTTTTTTTTTTTCTTATTTTATGTTGCTGTATTTAACACACTGACTATAACTATTAGCCTGCTGAGAATTATCAGTATTTAGTTGAAATTTTTACTTTGAAAGTCTATTTATGTTGAAGTAACTTAACGATGTTTGAAATGAAAACACCAGTCAAGAATTACATTCTGTTGCTTGTAGCTGCAGTGGCTTTACCATTCAATGGCTTATACTTACATATTAAAAAATTTGATAGCATGCAGTCTATGACTGGTAATCCAACTTCATGTCATCAGTATTCTTCTTCCATCTTTCTTATCCATCATCTGTAGCGTGTGACTTTCATTCTAACGGTTATCTTAGTGTCATGAAATGGTGGCCTTACTTCTAGCCTCATATCTGCATTCCAGGCAGGTAGAAAAAGAAAGCAATAAAGAACAAGAGATAAGGCATTATTTCCAAAAGTGATACTTTCCCTGAAATTGCCTTCATTTTTCTGTTTTTAACTCATTGACCAGCACTGTCTTTGAACAGCCCTACACACAAGAGAAACTGAGAAATGTAGATTTATGGCTGAGCATATGAATGCCTCTTCCCCCCACTATTATAGTTCAGTTATTAGAACAAAGAGGAGAGTGGATATTTGGTAGGTAACTAGCAGCATTTACCACAAAAGAGAAGCAAATATGGCACTACTCCAGGGTTGAAGAGACTTGTGTCGTGATAGCCCCAGAATCTCAGATTAAATGATCTTGTTTCATATCCTTGGACTAATTGCTAAACCTCTCTAAGTATTTTTTATTTCACTTGTAAAGTGAAATAATATTTAGATTAAGAATAATCTGTAGGGTAACTTCAAGGGTTAAAAATTCAGATATCTCTTACAAAGAACTGTGTGACCCAATAAAATAACCACTAGCCATACATGGTTATTAAAAAATAGCTAGTTTGAATAGAAATGTTGTCTAGGGTACACTTGAATATTTGATATTGAGAACTTAGTATGACAAAAAGAATATCAAATATTTGATTAATAATTTTTATATTGATTACATGTTGAAATAATATTTTTGTATGTTGGGTTTAGTAAACTATACTATTAAAATAAATTTTACCTGTTTTGTCTTACTTTTTCTAGTGTGGCTACTACAAAATTAAAATTACATATGTAGTATGTTTTCATAAGAGAACATTTATTGTTCTTCAGCAACCAGAGCCACTCGAAAGAAAGTGGAGAATTACAAAGGCAGCATTTCTTCTTTCCTCCCCTCTCCATCCCACTTCGTGTCTACTTTCTTTCTTTTCTCATCCTCTGGCTTTTATTCTCTTCTCTCTTCTCTACTCACCATGAAAGAGCTCCACCTCTCTCTTTCTGGGTGTCCTGGCAAAATGTCTTCCATGAATTTACGCTTTTACCAAGTCTGGAAAAGGGTTTGTCCTCAAACATCTTCTGATTTTCCAACTGTCTCTGAATCAAAGGTCTAACCAAGCTCTTGCCATGAAAAAAGAAAACAAGTACAAAAACACCCAGTCTTCCTATGATTATTTTTTCATAGTAGTGAATATAAGTTACAATATAACTGAGTAAATATCCTGCCACACAGATTGAGATTCTCTTTTTCTTTCTGGAGTCTAATAATTTATCTTCCTGCTTCCTGTTTAATTAGAATACCATTAACTTAAAAAATCCTGTAGTTTCTGCTTTTGTCTTTTAAGTTTTGTTGGGATTTTTAATCTCTTTCTTTCTTTCTCTGTGTGTGTGTGTGTGTGTGTGTGTGTGTGTGTGTGTGTGCGCGCGCGCGCGCATGCATGCTCTGTGATAGCTTTGTTTTATTTTGCCTTTTCTGTAGAGATTAAACCCCAGAAGTGTTTAAAAGGTGAAAATATTATTCAGACAATGACAATAAACTATCCCTTCTCTGTTCAGAATAAAAGCCATCTTTTCTCCATCTATGTCTATGCTCTCATTTATGATTTCTCTGAGTTTTCTTCTGAATTCTCTTTCTTCCATTGTAGAAAAAAAAATCTTCCAAATTAGGCCAAGACACAGAGAGTATGAACAATACACCAAGATTTTTATTTGACTGACCACGTGTTTTATTTGTCATTCAAAGAAAAAGGAAAATGGTGATAATTGGTGCATGGTGTACAACAAATACGTAGTGAAAAATCACTTGAGATAGTGAAAAAAATCAAGTCACAAAATTGTGTGTACTACGATATGAATGATAGAAAATAGGCTAATGGAGGAGATAAGAAGATAAAATGTAAACCATACACAGCAATTTATAAGGCTTTGGCATTATATTAGATAGTTTCCTCTAGTTATCAAGTTTTTTATTATGTAATAATAAAAAAGAAAGAAGACAACACAATAGAGCGGGGAGAGTAAGGACTTTAGAGCCAGCTTAAAGTGGGTTCAGCTCTCAGTTTGCCACTTATTATAACTTTGGTCTTCTCTATTACAGTTGGTTTAGCATCTCTGAGTTTCCTTTTATCTTCTGTAAACCGGGAGTAATAACAAAAATGTTATATCGTTCTTGTGAAGAAGAGAAACTGAGATAACATATTATCTGTGCCTCGTGCATATTAAGTGTCTAGTTAGTAAAAACTTTATGATATTATAATTATTTTAAAAGCTTTCTACCATGCATGTGCCAAAAAAGAAAATACACAAAACGTTTGGTGCATGTATGCCACGTGTGATCTATGCAGATGAGAAAGTTTTCTAACGGAACTCCATTAGAGAACAAGAGAAAACTTGTCATATTACTTAAGAATTCATACAGAATCTGAAAAGGATTCCTGTCTCTACCAAATCTGCAAAAATGTACTGAGCACAGCTACATAAGAATCATGTACTTGATGGCATATGGCATGCTAGGATAGATAAAGCACAGCCCTGGCTTCCAATAGTTCCCTATCTAGTGGAGCATACACATTTGTTCACAAATAACCATAGGACAAAGAAGAACATGATTACAAAAGAGAACAAGCATTTATCGACTCCTTACTTTGTGGTAAGCATTATTTTAAGCAATTTATAAAGAAGTAGTTACAATTATCTTCAGATTACCAAGGCCTGAGAAAGGCATAGTAAACTCTCTAAAGTCACACAAGCACAGAATGGTGGTGCTAGGCGATACATCCAGAGAAACTGAGGTCAAAGGCTTGACCACTTTGATATGAGAAGGTACAGGACAGAGACATTAATTCAATCTTTTGAGAGATTGAATAGGAAAGAGAGAACTGGGAGAGAAGAGCTTTTCAGTTGGGTCTTTGAAAATCCCATCAGGTAGGGTTTTGGTAATAATGATGGAGAAAGTTCATCACAAGTATAAGGAAGAGCTTGAGGAGGGACATGGAGGCACGAGGATACGGGGAGGTGGAGTGCAGCTAATACTGATACCAGAACCTGGGGTAGCTTGATTCCAACTTCACAGAGGAGGGGCTAGCAGTGAAATTGACCCCATAAATTCTAAGTTCTCCTGTGAGTCAATCAATATACTTTATTTCTGAAGGAACAATCAGAATTAATGGGACCACTCTTGGAAATGTTCAGTATCTTTGTTTCACAACCAAAATAAAAGTTAGAAATTCAATCTGAAGATACACAAAATGAGAAGAAATTAAGGAAATATCTTCTCAGCTGACAGAGGGAAAAATATTTTAAAAAGTCTTGTACAAGGGCATTTAATCTGAACACACTTCAAAACAGAAATTTACATACTAGAAAGATACATATTGATATCTTGGTTGGTATAGGAGGTTAAACAATGTCTCCCTAAAATTCATGCTCACCAAAAACCTCAAAATGTGACCTTATTTGAAAATAGGTTCTTTGCCGCTATAATTAGTTAAGACAAGGTCATAATGCATTAGGGTGGGCCCTAAATCCAACAACTGGTTCCCTTATTGGAAGGCCATGTGAAACCACAGAAATATACCAAGAGGGAAGATAGCCAGGTGAAAACAGAAGCAGAAAATGGAATGATACTTTTATAGGTCAAGGAACACTAAGGATTGCTGCAACCACCAGAAGCTAGGAAGAGGCAAGGAAAGAGTCTTCTCTATAGTCTTCAAGTGAAATATGGCACTGCCAAAATGTTGATTTCAGGGTTCAGTTCTCTGAAACTTTGAGAGAGTACATTTGTGTTGTTTTAAGCCACCCAACTTGTGGTACTTGGTTATGGCAGCTCTATCCAACCAATAATATAGTGGGCAACTGAAAACCTCAAGTAATTCATAACAAAAGAAATGTGGTCATAATATGGCAATCCCCATTGAGATTAATAGGATTTAAGAACCTTAGGAAAACCGTGGACTTTAGGAAGACAGGTGCTACAAAGCTACAAATGGCTGTCTTTCGGAAGCAGCATGAAAATGTGGAGTCACCAAATAAAGCTTTCTGATTTCTTTGTATGCTACACCTTTCCTGTGTGTTCTCTGATAGCAGTCTCTAAGATCAGCCAAAAATGAAATAAAAATAAGGTTACTTCACTCTCTGTCTCTCTCTCTCCATCCACACATCCATCTATGTCATATAGAGAAATAAAGTAAACTATGTCATTGACACTGAACCTACCAGTATCCATGAAATAAAAATCAGTAGTTAGTGGCCAGGAAAAAAGAAAATCACTTTAAAGATAGACTTCAACCATTCAGAAATTAGGCACATTTGTCTTACATAGGGTCCCATGCTGAGAAAGTCCATGTGTTGCTATAACTATGAAATTATAGCCATGTCTAAGTGAAACAGGGCACCGGCTGGGGGGGAAACAACAACCCAGACATTCTGTAGTTAGAGCGATGCCAAGCAGAAGAGCTTCAAAGTCCTGTGAAACTCTTAAACTCTCTTGGGCTGGAATTCCACTTCTCACCAACTTTCTTTCACTTCATCTGCCAGTCCCTCTTCTCTCCCAGCTATGAATTCACAGTCAGGCAGCGTCAGTATATGCGGTGTGTTGCAGTGAAAATGCAAACACATTTTCTATAATGAACATATGGGAGACTCCAGTTGAAAAGAGTTCTGATTCTGTCGCAAGCATGTTATTGGCTGTGACTGCAGAGAAGGAGGCAGCAGACGGAATCAGGAAGTGTAGAGGCAAGAAAGGAAGGATGTGTACTTGACTGCTGTTTCAAGATCCTGAGTCCTGCCATGCCATGCTGCAGCCTCTTTCAAAAAGCAAACTTGTTGGGCTGGTTGCTTTCCTGGTTTTTAATATATATCTTTTACTCTACAGAGTATGGTCTTATATGGGTATAAGGGGAAAAAATTCTTAATGCAAAGTGTGCCTTGAAATTTTAGTAGTTATCAGAATTTTAAATGTTTTAATTTTTTAAAATGTTAAGCATTCAAAAATTGAAGTATGTAGGTAACTCTTACATGTACATACCTAGGCTTAACAATTATTATTTTTTCCTATTTTTTCTTCATACGTCTGCATTCTATAGGTGTGCAAATATAAACATGTGCATATATGCATATATATACAAACATATCTACTATATATGCATATATATGAAATATATATGAAATAACCTTTCATATATATATGAAATCATGTTAATATAGTATACTTCACCCTGAAAAGCAAGGAAATTCTTACACATAACACCTATACAAGACATAGGTATTTTTGAAAAGCTTTATCTTGTCCTGCTGTCAATCATTAGGATGATACAGATTCAAAATGACAATAAATTAAGGTTATTTCTGTCCCCCAAATGAAATTACTTGTTTAAATGTCAACTCAAGAGTGTTTTCGTTCAGGATTCTTTTTTTCATTCTGATGTGAAGGAAGACATATATCCATAAAGATCTGTCAGTGGTGAGCACAACCGTGGGATATGCTGGGAGTCAAAGAAATAGCATTACTGTTGACTGCTCTGAGATAGCTAAAGGTCATAGGAGCAGCTGTCAGATTGGTACATCAGAAAACTGTACCATCTATTTAGTTAAGGATCTTACCACCCAAATAAAATTGCATCTGCCGATATGTAATAATTTCTCTGCCAGCCATGGGTTTCCTGCAGTGTAACAGGAGGCTTCATATAGAAGTCTAAGAGCTTATAACCATCAGTCCTTCTTAGGTTTGTAGGGGATTTTTTCACTGTGCTGAACAAGGTCTGTTTTTATTTTAGTAAACGATGATGAAGGTAAGGATATGCGTAAGGACTGAGAGAGATTACAGTAAGTTAAGGAGAAAGTGTAAGAAACATAAAAATTGGGGTCTACTTCTCTATGTTTTAGAGGACTTAACAACTAGTTGGTTGCCTCTCTGAAGTTGAAATGATCATCTTTACACTTGCTTTCTTGCTGATTGTCTCAAATGACATTACTGGGTGTCTGCCTGTCCTATCCCATTGTCTAGTTCTTTGTAGTAACTTTGCTCAAATACTTACCTCACTGGGTTCTCGAACAAGTGGAGTGTCATTTCCGGTAGGAACAAAGGAAAACTTCCTTTAGGAATCTTATTATTTCCTTTAGATGTGGGATTTCAAAACTTGTTAGCAGTGACACAAGAAACCAGTTAAGCCATGATCCTGTACAGTGAGCTGAATTCTGGAAGCTTTCTTCTTCAGTGACCTTTGCACTCTCTCTGCTAGGACTATTTTAGCTTTATGTGCAAATCTGAGTGGATGAGGTATCAGGAAAGAGTGGCTTCTTTGGGCCTGTGAACAGGAAAACTTAAACACCGATGTAAAAAATTGCATAGTCTAAATCTTTTCCAATAATAAATAAATAAATAAATAAATAAATAAATAAATAAATAAATAATCTTTTCTAACTTCCCTTATCTTGTCTTTCTTCATTTCTATTTAGTCTTTGGGCTTTTAAATCACATTTCAGATATATTACTCACAACTATATGAGAAAAGGGGTCTATTTCATGAATAAGAGTTTTTTACAAGGGCCAAGTTATATTTATATGATAGCTATCTCTGCATACATAATTATTTTTAACTTAAGTGATACAATTTACTTTCAAAACTCTTTTCTGTCTACAAAATAGTCTGAACTGGTTTCATTACAGGACTTATCATGAAACATCTTAACTGCTTATGCAATTTCATAGTCTGGAAAGCTACAGTGAGTGTGCTAGGCCTTCAGCATTCAAGCTTTAGCATTTGCAACTTTATCCTTGCAGAATACTCAAGCTCCATGACACAGTATAACTGATAATTTTGCCACAGCAAGAAGTTAAATTGGCATAACTGAGATGTTAGTTTATATGAAAGTCTCTTTACTAGTGAAAGCAGCTAAATGGCATAGCATCTGCACCTTAACAAGATTTTGTTTTCTTTACTCAATTTCATATATGCAGTAACACAAATGTCGCATTTTTTTGAAAAATGTAAATCAGGTGAAAAATGAAATCTTTAATAAAAGTTGAAAATACTGTTATTTTGTCATTAGAAGAATAGGTGGTAAAAGCCAGGAGCCAAGGGCTTTCTGTAATTGGTTGGGATGATAACATGATCCCACTAATGGTGTGTGCATACTGATATCCTCAGTAGTTGGAGCGGTGAGGACAGACTTCCGCTCACCTTACATTATCTGATATCAAAGAACAGGGCTTTATACATAGGTACACTTCCAGGGGGAAAAGACTGTATTACTAATTGAAACTGTCAAGATCTTCTATTCTGCTCCACCCTTGCTTTTCCCAGGGAGCTGGAGATCTGGAGAAAAAGGCCCAGGCCATTTCTTGCGTCTTGTTCCAAAGGAAGGATAGCAATGGAGTACGAAATCTAAGAGAGGAGTCAAGAGGAAAATCCACTCTATTAGAGAATTGTACCTATCAGAAAAAATAAGCTTGTTTTTTATTTTTTTAAATGGACAGAAGCACTGAAGGCAAACTTTAGAAATAGAAAGGCAAAAAAATAAATAAATAAAAGGAATATAGCACACAAGAAAAAAAGATTTAAAAAATCTACTCTAGCAGAATATTTATCCCAGGAAATGAAAGAAAACTGTGGACAACAAATGCATTTCTCATGGAAATAAAAGAGAACATAGACTCTGCAAGGAGACAGAAGTAAAAAAGGAAGAGATCAAACATGAGCTCCTCTTACAAGAAAACAACCTAAAAAGAAAGCTGGCAGATCTAAGAAAAAGACAATGTGACTGTCTTTATTGATTTGGGCTTTTATAATGAAATGCCATAAACTGAATGGCTTACAAACAACAGACACTTATTTCTCACAGTTCTGGAAGTTGGGAAATCCAAGATCAAGGTGCCAATAGACTTGGTGTCTGGTGAGAATCCACTTCCTAGTTTATAGCTGGAAGACTGTCTTCTCACTGTATCTTCACATGGTGAAGGGGACCAGAGTGCTCTCTGGGGCCTCTTTCATAAGAGCATTCATCTCACTCATGAGGACTCCACCCTCATGACCTACTCACCTCCCAAAGGGAAAAATTGGCTAATATGTAAATATGTTATTTGTGTATAAGAAGACAATACAATTAAGATGCTTTTACTTCCTAAAAATTCTCCAAAGTCAACTAAAACCAAAAGAAAATTAAAATACTATTATTGTAATATGACAAGAATATTTCCAAATTAACTTGGAAGCCTAGATGTACAATAGCCAAACACTTTTTGAAAGGAAAAATAATGAGTTAAGGCTAGCTCTACCATATATTAGAATATATTATAGAACCATAATATTTAAAACAACATGGCTACAAATCCAATATAAGTGTGTATTGAAGTTTAGAATAAAAAAAGTTTAGTGCTTCCTACTGATTTAAATAGCCAGCAAAAGATGGAATTATATCTCCTGAGTGTCTACAGGCCTCTTTACATAACAAGAGATGATAATTTCTGTATAAATTTAAGCTTGTCAATTTCTCCATCCTAAAAAATGCAAAAAATATTATGCTGAACCACTAATGTAATCAATATGAATATCTTAAATCTATATTTGCTTTTAGTTGCCACTGTAATAAATTACCATAAAGTTAGTTGCCTAAAACAATACAAATTTATTCCCTTAGAGTTCTGGAAGTCAGAGTCTAAAATGAGTCTTATGGAGCTAAAATCAAGACGTCAGTAACACTGGGTCTTCAGGAGATTCCAGGGGAGAATCCATTTCTTGCCTCTTCCAGTTTTTAGAGGCTGTCCTCATTCTTTGGCTGTATGACCTTTTTGTCTCCTGCTTCTATCAAAACATCTCCTCTCTGGGACTGATTCTCCTGCCTGTCTCTTATAAGGACCCTTGTGATTATATTTGACCCACCTAGATAACCAGGCTAATCTTCCCATTTCAAGAACCCTAATTTAATCACATTTGTCAAGTCCATTTTACCATGTAGAATAACATAGTCACAGATTCCAGGGATTAGGACATGAACATCTTGCAGGGGGGCAGGGGGGCGTGAATGGGGGGGTTATTATTCAGCTTATCATACTCTCCTTTGTTATTATCCTAATTACCTAGTAATAAAAAGGCTGGAAAAACTAATGTCATATCCACATATGTACGTGTGTTTATGACAATGGAATAGTGAAGAAAAATGTCCTGAATGTTGAATCTTTTGTTTTTCAATTAAGCTGTGGTTGTTTTTTAAGAAATTGATAGAGAATGAATAACTAACTTGCTCATTAACAAATGAGAAAAGGTATGAAATATTTGTATTTTGCATTCATTCCATCATTTCATACTTATATACTGAATACCTAATAATTATAATAATTATTATTAGAAGAATAGAAGCTGTCATTTATTAAGTCCTTTCCATGGGTCAGCCCTTGTACTAAATTGCATGAATTATCTCATTTATTCTTAGTCATCTTATAATCAGGGTACGATTATTTCCCACAATTTACAGATGAAGAAACCAAGACTAAAAGAGCTTGCAAGAGTTGCTCAAAGCCATAGGTGTGAGGAACAATATTTGGACTCTGTGACTCTAGGGAGCTGAACTTGACAATCATTAGCTGTGTTCCCAGTTCTGTGCAAGGCCCAAGGCACCTGGGACTGATGGAGTGACCTCTTGACCCATGCTTCCATTCCATGGGAGATCCAGACAAATAGGCCAGAACAAAAGGATGAAATGTGCTATGATGGGGAAAGTTTAAGATAAAACGGGAACATACAGGCAAGCATCTAACTCAGACAAAGACGGGGTTTCGGTTTTATAGGAGGAAGCTGAGGAATGAGAAACTGATACATGGTTAGGGTGAAGAGTAGTGGGGTGAGGACTACAGATTGATTTAACAAAATGGGCAGATGCTTGGAGGCAAGAGGACATGGAGAGTTTAAGGAATTAAAAGAAATTAATTATGGCTGGATGATAAATATAAAAGATAGGATAGCAAATGGCGGGGACATAAAAATGGGCCAGATTACACAAGACCTCATAAATCCTGTTAAGGTGTTTGAACTTCATCAGAACTTCGTCAAATGATCTATCCCTTTCAAAGTTGTAAGCAAAGGAACGACCTAATTAAATTTTCATTTTAAGACTTTATGAAGCATGGTTTGGATGTGGCAACACTGGAAACAGGGAGACTAGCCGATAAGCTATTACAGGACTTTAGATATTATGAAGATGTTACAAAGTTAATATTTTTATATTAAAACATACATAGAAATATTGTGAAGAACACAAAATTCACGTGAATTTTTAATATAAACCACCTGACTTCAAGGGAATTTAATGTTTTTAACACAATCCTCAAGTCTCTTCCTTCAGCCCCCTGCCACACTTCCCCTCGTCCTCCCCCAACCCCACTCCTGCCAACCCCAAGTATATTCTGCTCTGCTCTAAGGAGCACATCAACAGACAAAGCTGCAGAAGCAGAAGCATTTGGATGGTACAGTAGCCTAGGTATCCCCATAAAGCAGAACGTGATACAGAAGCTCGCATAAAGACAGTTTATTTGGGAATGATCTCAAGGAGCAAGAGTATAGGACAGGAGCGTGAAGTAGAGAGGGAAATACAAGAAAGCCTTTTCAGTTTGGTGGAAACTTTTGAGGTGCCTAATGAAACACATCTCAGAACTTTCCTCTATGGGGATGAAATAGGAAGCACGTTTATCTCCCATCACCCATTGCTCAAGGGCAGGTCCACCAATGAACCTAGTAGGCTCCCATGGATATTTATGCTGAGAAGCTGTAGGGAAGGCATCAGGCCCAAGGGGAGGCTCCAGCAAACTGTACCTGTATGAAGCTGGTTGAAGCTCGCATAGAAGCTGTTGCCAAAGCCATAGCCAGAGTCATGTATAGAACTGAGATTTGTAATAGCACTGTCACTGTCTGAACTGACTTTTTTGTTAGATTTGATGTTTGTGCTGCCTCTCTTACCCTTCAGACTAGAATTCAAATTGTCTTTTTTACTGTTCATCACTTCCTCCCTAGAACATTACTTGTCTTATACTAGGTGCTTAAATATTTTTTAATTGAGTGACTGTGAAGTCCCAAGTGTCTGCCGTGTACAAGGTTGTCTGTTTAAGATGGTGGTCCCAACTAGGTTGTTTGTTTTTTCCCTAGTCCACAGAGTTACTCCACATTGGGTGACTCAGAAATAACCAATTAAATCCCAGTCTTTGGAAAATATCCATCTAGAGAGAGTAAATGAAAAGGGGCTTCACTGAGCTCCACATTTTCCCCTGACGAGTGTGGGGCTACTTATCCCATCTCAGAGACAGGCACCCAGGGGTAAGTGTGCCTGAAACCAGGGGTAAGTGTGTTGATCATGATAGTGGCACTATAGCAAACGCCCCACCCGAATAACTTCACCAAGTTTTGTATACATTGATTCTTGCAAAGACTGAGACTTTGTGTTCTAGTCATAGAGATTATTAGGGATGACATCCTAGTATTGTGTTGCATATTAATTCCCGACCAAACTGAAATTGTAAGATCGGAAGATTTAGAAATAACTTTTGTTTGCTGTCTTCCTCCTTTTCCTACTGTCCCCACCCTGCCCGATATTTGGCCAAGAAGAAATTAAGACCCAGGAAAGTGAAGTGACTGCTCTACGTTACCCAGCTATTTTGTGACAGGAACAAAATGAGAGTCATTCTGTGTGGCATAGTTCTTTTTTTCAGAGCAATTCAATAGAGTGTGAGTTGCTGATAATGCTAAAGTGGCAGGTTTGATTTTCGTGTATAGGCCATGGATTCTTTCCTCCTTCCACCGACCTCCCTAAAACACATAAAGTAGCCTGAAAATGCCTTGAGGGTTAGAAATGTGTCTTTTATCCAGTGCCTGGCACATTATAGGATCTCAAAAAATATTTGTTGTAAAATGAATTTCTATAGCTGTGGTATTAGTCATCCCGAAGGAGGATAATAACCTTTTTCCCCAAATACATTTTTCTCTGCTATCCTGGTTACTTTCGTCTGTCTTTGTTTATAGTCAATCAATATCACTATTAAGGTGCCTCCAGCCTGGTTGTATTCGGGTCTGGAGCCTTGTCTGTTGGACACCCTTACTTACCATGGAGATACCAAACACCCTTTCAAAATCTATTACTGGGTCAAGCCTCAACTCTACTACTTTAAAAATCATTTCTTCAAGGTTTACTTTGAAGTTTTCTTTCTCTCAATGTCAGCAGGATAGCTGTGAATTTTTTATTTTCAGCAGGCCTGAAAATATTATTCTTTGAGTAATGGTGACCCAGTAAGAGGGATTTTCACATACACTTTCAAAATCTTTCCATCATTTAAACTTTCTTCCACTAATCTAGCAGGCAAAGGGACTCTTTTTTCCTTAGTTTCTGTAATTGTTATTACTGCATCAACTAATACCAATTTTAAAGCGTAGTTCCAGCATACAAAGAGACAAAATTAACAGAATTTAATTTCAAGATAAAAAAAAAAAATTGCGTTTCTTTTTACATGTTTGTCTTGCTAAGGATAACCTAACCTGCATTGTTAGGCACTGCAGAGATGTGTTGCCAAGGAATATGTTTAATGGCATAATTTAAAAATAATATTCTAGATTTGTATAACTCTGAATTTAGCATTTGTATATTATTTTACACATTGATTTGTTGCCCCTGCTATCTCAATGAAATAAACAATGAAGGTATATCCCTCTTTGAGGAGACAGGGAAAGGTAAGGCTCTCCCAAGTTGATCAAATGACTGGGTCTTAGGACTGGACAATGGAAGCTGCTTGAGAGTCCCTGGAGGGAGTAAAATTGGGTGAACAAGGACTGGAGGAAGTTGAAAGGATGTGGGGTGTTGGGGCTATGGGAAATGTGGCAAAAATACAGCTGTTTCCCAAAATCCTTGTGAGAAGTGAAGACTGTTCTTGGGAGGAGAACAGGGTACACCAAATATAAAGAAATGAGACAAGAACACCTTGCGAACATATTAGATATTAAAGAAGTCAAAAACTGAATGAGATGAGATATGAGTAACAGATAAAGCAAAAAAAAATAAAGGTTATTATGATTCAGTCAATATATGAAACTGGTACCAAAGAGCAATCTTTGTTGACAACAGCAATGTTGTATCTATATATGTATTCGATGAAGAAATTGCTCTCTTGTAAATATTTTTCTATTTGTGCCAGTGAAGAAAATCTATAACCAATTACCAATGAAAAGCAAATGACACTATTTAAGTTGTTGAACAAATCTGTGTTAAGGAGCCACCATGAGTAGGTACTTGGTTAGGTACTGCGCTGGTTCAAAGATGAGTTGGAGATAGTAACTGCCCTTGAGCACACACAACCATAAAGGGAGAAAAGTAGAAAACATCACTATTTATGTTTATTCTATTAATAAGTAGTTTTGAGCTCTTTACATTAAGTGTTGTGTGGAAGGATGTTAGATCAGTGAAGACCATAATTGCCGAGGTAATTAGAGAAGGATACATAGGCTTGAAAATGTAGAATTTCCTTAGGTAGAAGGGTTCTATTTGACTGTTCCACTCAAATAAATTGTACCAGGAAAAGCAAGAAAGGAAAATATTACAAGGCACCAGGAGGAATAAGCTGAATGTCAGCTGTGACTGGCACAGAGGTGCATTTTAGGGAGCAGCAGGAGTTCGTGCATCAACTTCAGTGTAGGTTGAGGAGTTGGGTTTTTATTTTGTAGGCACTGGAGAATCATCGAAGGTTGCTGAGTGCAGGTTCACATGATAAAAACAGATTAATGTAGAAGACTGAGAATAAATCAGGGAATATCAGCTAGGTAGCCATAACAATAGCTCATACACATTTCCTCAATAAAACAAAACAAGGAAAATGTAAGGAGAAAGAAGGGAGTTTTCCAGAAGATAGTCCCCGTACTTTAAATTGTGGATAATTTGGTTACTTATCTCTGCAGAAGGTCCTATCGTTATACAGTTTATTGCAATAGCTGACACATATATGGAGATCACTGGAAAAGTACTTTGGGCATTATAGGTAATAAAATGTTTATCTGGGATCCTTTTATAAAACAGACTCCTCTATGGGTAAGATGTGATCCCAGCTGTGAAACCAGTTACATACAACATCCACAGGTTTCTGACCAAAATGCTTATAGAAGTCATTCTTCAAGATGAGGACAACCATTTGTTCTGGAACAACCACAACAAAAAGACTGATAACATTGGGGTAGTATTTTGAAATTTTTGAATGTGAATACATAGCTTAGTAAAATCTTAATGTCTGATAGATAAGGCCAAGAGAATATTGGTTGTGAAAGAAAGGGTATTTCTAAAATCTTGCCTATGTGTTGAGGAGTAGTATGCAATTTTTGGTTTCTACAGTGGAATTTTCTTTTTCTCTTTTTTTCTATGCCCTTTTCTTCTCCGAATAACCCAGAAAGGGGCAATCTTCCTGCTGCACGGCGGGCAAGGTAAAGGACGGAAAGAACAGTGGATGTAGAGAGGGTGGCTATAAATGCACCTAACACAAGACAACTTCTATAGGCAACTAACAGAATGAACCATTTCTCCAGACCTGGTTTCCTCCAGCCAGTTACACCAATGTATAGAACAGATAATACTACCTATAATGAAATGCAACCACGTAATTCAAACAACGGATATATGCCAGAGCCAGCACTTGGCAGGTCTGCAGTCTCCGATTAACCTTTACAAACATGACTTAAGTTACCTCGCTCATAATCTTCCCTATGTGACATAAATCCTTTCCAAGCCCTTCCCCAGATCTTCCCCTCAAAAAAGTTGCCCCCTACCAATTGCTGTTTATTTACATCACACATCTTTTTTCTTTCTCATTGAAATGTTAATAGTATGTAGAGTTGGTCCTGTTACCAGAGATAACAGGAGTGGTTTCTGTGTGGTGTGACCTTTACTGAAACCTTAACCCCTATTAGCAAAATTACCAGGGAGTTCTTGGCTCACTTCACTCCTTCTATCAGTGGAACAAAATATTCCACAACCCTGGTTGTCTCATTTCTTGTTTTATCTCCATTTTATGCTACTCATTTACCTTATTTCTACTGACCACATTTGATACTTTCCAAGGACTTACAGGTATATAGTACTGTGTTTCCTCGAAAAGAAGACCTAACTGGAAAATAAGCCCTAGCATGATTTTTCAGGATGACATCCCCTGAACATAAGCCCTAATGCATCTTTTGGAGCAAAATTAATATAAGACCTGGTCTGATTTTCAGGGAAACACAGTAAATGTCTCCAGTAATCAATATTTGCCACTATATAGTTCTATATATCAGAAAATTAATATAAGTTCAAATTCTTCAATTGCAACAGTTAAAATATTCTTCCTATAAGTCCATTTTAGACCTGATGACAATTGATTTTCTCCTTCTAAAAAAGTTATAGTAATTTAAATATATATATATATATATTTTTTTTTTTTTTCCTTAAATTAGCAGTCACAGTTCAAATTCAAGACTATCTGATTCAATGGCTATGCCCTAATAGTAAGAAAATTGGAAGTATCAAATGCCATCCTTATAATACACACACCAAAATATTAGATGAAAACATGAGTATGTCATCAAAAATCACAAGTATTTAGACCAAATGGGAAATACAGGCTGGAGAGCTAAAACTTTAGGAAAATAAAATTCATAGTCTAATCCAAAGGAGAATATAGAAGTATAAGTAATATCTTCAGAGGAATCTGAGATAAAGATATACATATAAAACTCAGTTTTTAAAAATAAGGAAATCCTGCCATTTGCAACAGCATGGATGGACCTGGAAGACGTTAGGCTAAATGAGATGTTACTTACAGAAGGACAAATAGTGCCGTGTTCCACTTATATGAGGTATCTGAAAAATGAGGTATCAAATTTATAGAAGCAGAAATAGCAATTGGGAGTTGTTCAATGGGTATAAAGTTACAGTTATACATGATGAATAAACTCTAGAGAGCTGCTATGTGATACAATGCCTATAGTTACCACTACAGTGCTGTGAACTTCAAAATGTGTTAAGTGGGTAAATCTCATGAGTATTCTTCACACACACACACACACACACACACACACACACACACACACACAAAGGCAAAGGGACAAAGAAAACTCTGGGATGTGTTGGACACGTTTATTACCTTAATTGTGGTGATGGTATCATGGGTATATGCATCTGTCCGAACTCATCAAATTATATACATTAAATATGTGCAGGGTTTTTGTATGTAAAATAGAGCTGTATAAGAAAAATACAAAGGCGTCAACTTTTATAGTATAAACTACATGTTTGTTATGCTAATATCCTGGTCACACTCAATTATTAAAAATGTGCTCAATGTGAACAGACTTGAACAGACTTACAAAGTTTTCAGCTGCTTGGTCTAATCCGTTAGTATTCTCTCCTGTCTTGATTTTCTATCTGTCTGCTACTCTGTGTCTGCCTCACTACTTCTTTCTGGTTCTCTCAATGAAATGGCACCTAAAGAACAAATTGTTTCTTTTGTCTGCACCGTGGCTTGTTCACAGTGGGGCTCTCGATTTGAACAAACCTGAAGATGTCAGGCTGTATAAACACACAAGGAAAGATATGTTCACAGAGGTTCCATTCTAGAAAATTATACACTACTTTCAAAATGCTTTGCCACATTTAAAAGTGTAATTATACCCTTCTTCCTAATGACTGACATGACATATGTTTACATGTGTTTTTGCTGACTTACGACTATACACAATAGTGTGTTGTACACTTGATGGCAACATCTAAAATTTCATGGGAGAAAATATCTGAAGTCATCTGTTGTCCAACTGCTTTAGAATAAATAATGCATTTTGCAAATTTCACAATACTTTTTCGTCTTTGCATAAGAAATTGTCACCACTCTTTGTAAAACATATGTAATTTAAAATTTTCTAATAGCCATGTTGAAAAAATAGTAAAAAGGAAAGTAAAAATAAATTTTAAGAATATATTTAAACTCACTAAACCACAAATAGTATCATTTTCACCTAGAGTACTCAAGTTCATGGACAGAAAGTAGACTAGTGATTGTCAGAGGCTTGGGAGGTGGGGGTTAGGGAAGTGATGTTTAATGGGTACAGAGTTTCAGTTTTACAAGACGAAAAGCATTCTATGGATGAACAATAACAGTTGCACAACAGTGTCAATGTATTTAATGCCACTGAACTGTACACCTAAAAATGGTTAAAATGGTAAATTTTACGTTATGTGTATTTTATCACAATTTAAAAAAAATTTAAAAAATGGAAATATGATCATTTCAACAGTTACCTAATACAAAATTGTATTCTTACCTTCTTACTAAATATTCAAAATCTGGTGTGCTTTTTATATTTACAACATATCAGATTAGCCATTTTCTACATATTTAGTAACTACATATGACTAGTAGCCACTATATTGGGCAGAGCTGGTCTAGAGAAAGAAAACTATGAAAAAATGTAATAATCTTTCTTCTTCCTATCTTTCCAATTGGGAAACAATATTTTTTTTTTACCTGTAGAACTGTTTGTCCTCCATAAAAGGAGAGGCAAGAGTAAGCAAAGTTAATTAAATGACATGTTTGCCTCCAGAAAGGTGACTGATAAATACCTTGCCCTTCCCCTAAGTCTATATTTCCCCCTATCTGAATGATACTTAAATGATCCCTTCTGGATTTTTATGTATATATTAACTGCATTGGCGTTCTTCGTACTACTTCATAGTCCTAAAAACTATGTATCTTCATGCAGCTGTGCATCTTAAAATCAATAACAACTTGGAACTGAGGAAATATGATATTATTAATTTTAGTTACCAGAAACACTGATATCTTACATAATCCTCTAAACAATCCTATTGCTAGGCATTATTATTCCTATGTCGTAGTCAGGAAATTGAGAATGAGAGCATTAAGTAAACTTCTCAAATCACTGAGTTAAAAATATATCAGGTATCCAAACTCAGGTATAGCCTAATCTAAAACCTGAAAAAGGCAATGTGTCATTGGTAAGAGAAAGTCTACACACTGGATGGTAATGCCTAAATGACTGCTACTTCTTTCATGTGCTATGCAAATTGAAGTAATCATCAGTCTCCACAGATAGCCCTTGAACTTAAAACGTTCTTTATCTTTTTTTATACCAGATTCTGAAGAAGTGATTTACGGGTGATGTATGTGCATATATTGTTTAGTGAATACCATAAGTAAAATGTTCAAACAAATAATAATCAAGATTCTGAGGCATCTGTATTAGTGAGAAAGTTACCACCAACCAATTAATATGCTGATCTCTAAAGTGAACCTAGGGCGGCCAGTTGACTCAGTGGTTAGAGCGCAGTGCTCTTAACACCAAGGTCACTGGTTTGATTCCCACATGGCCAGTAAGCTGTGCTGTCCACCACTAGATTGAAAACAACGACTTGACTTGGAGCTGATGGGTCCTGGAAAAACAGACTCTTCCCCAGTATTCCCCAATTAAAAAATAAAATGTTATAGATGTTTAAATGTGTTAAATATCTGGGTGAAAAAATGAGGAAGTGTGACTTACTATAAAAAAAGTGAATCAAAAGATTAAAACTATCAGAGAGATAAGCATCTAAAATGTATTCGATCTTAAGGACAAAGTCTGGAAGGAAATGAAGAAAATGAAATAGTTTTACTTGTCATTGAGACAACTGTGTAAACTTTGTTACTTTTTAAAATTCAATATTCTATTGACTTACATAGTGTATAGGTCAGTGTATACAAAGAATAGAATACAGAAACTAGTCCACATATGTCCAGTAGAGAGAAATTTACTACAGCTAATTTACTGCAAAGTTGTTAGAAAATAAGCCCGAGGATCAAAAGACAGGAGGATGCTGTTGTCAAAAGGTTTGGGATCTGTTTTGTCCTCTGAGCTGCATGCCAGGAGTCCACACATCCACTGCCACAGTAACCCTGATAATGGTGCTCAAACCCACTGACTTAGCTGGAGGCTGCAGCCCCCTTCAGCTGCCTACTTGTACTAACAACAAAAAAGAAAAATGGTGGTTCTTCCCCTCCCAACTCCAGTCTCTCACAATACCTCCCACTGAAAGAACCTAGCAGGAAGTCAGCAGGCCAAGGAGTCTGGGACATGTACTTTGCAAGCTTCCAGTTCTGGTGGTAGAAAAAGGCAAATATGGAGAGATCTAACCAAAACTCTCTAGCACAACTGAAGAAAAATAAGAGGAACTCTTTGTACATTTTGCTCAAGTTTGATGTGAACCTAAAACTGCTCTAAAAAAAAAAAAAAAAAAAAAAAAATATATATGTATATATATATATATATATATATATATATATATATATATATATATATATTAAAGAAGGTAAGAAAGAAAAAGGAAGGAAATTCTGATGTATGAATGAACCTTGAAGACATTAGGCTAAGTGAAATAAACCAGTCACAAGAGGACAAATAAACGTATATGAGGTACAGAGTGTAGTCAGATTCATGAAGTAGAATGGGAGTTGCTAGAGGCTGGGGGAGAGGGAAATGGGAGTTATTGCTTAATAGGAACAGAGTTCCAGTTTGGAAAGATGAAAAAAGTTCTGGAGATGGATGGTAGTGATGACTGCACAAAAGTGTCCTTGAACTATGGTAAATTTTATGTTATGTGCATTTTACCACAATAAAAAATGTTTAAAGGGGGGGAAAATGTAGCTTTTAATCTTTTCCCAAACCTGCTTACCGCACACCATCTTCTCCAAATAGCACATTAACAGTCTTGAGAAACCAACAAAATAATTACCCTTGATTAATCTCCTTCCTTCACCCCTATGTCCAATCCATCAATTCTGATTCCAAAACATATCCTAATTTTATCCACATCTCTTCATCATTATCATTACCTCAGGCTGACTCCCATCTTAGGACCTTTCTGCTTGCTGTTCTTTCAGCCCAGTAGACTCTCTGCTGACTTTCTTCACGTGGCCAGCCTCTTCCTATCACTCAGGCTTTATCTTCCAGGACCCTTCCTCAGAAAGACCTTCTCTAACCACTTCTTCATGTAGCCACTCAATTTCAGTGGTTTTTCAGGGTACTTATTACCGTCTGAGATGTACGCATTTCTTATTTGTTTTCTGTCTTTCCTTCTACCCCGATATAAATTACATGGGTGCAAGGACTCTTTAAATCTTTATTACTGCTCTTTCTCCCCCATCTGGCTCAGTGCCTGCCTGGTACCTATTTGGCACTCAACACACATTTTTTAAGTAAATGAATGAACGGACTTGCCTGAGTTTTAGTTTCCTCTCTGTGAAAGTGAGTAATTATAATATCAATCACAGATTGGTTCTGAGTATTAAATAAAATAACGCAGTGAAAGTGTTGAGGACAGTGCCCGCAGCAGAGGCAGCACACAGCACAGGTTAACTGTTATTGTCGTGACTTTATATCATCACTAGGCAAATTATAGGGTGATCCTGGTGCCTGCAGGCTTTGCTGTCACTGGTTATCTTAGTACCTAGGAAGCAGAAAACTGACATCTAATCTATAGAAGATAATAGAACATTTCTAGTAAGATCAGTGTTTGAATATTCAAGTCAAATGCATTTCCCCCCCTTTAAACATTCTTTATTGTCCAAGGAGAATTGGTTGGACATAGAGGAGGTATAATTTTGTTACATAAAATTTTATAAGCAAGGTGTCTTATCTGGATATCAATGATGGATCAATAGAGTGCTTGAAAGCTTAAAATGAATTTTTATATGCATCATCTGATGCCCGCCCAGCCCCCCACCCCCACACAATAATGCTGTGAAGCAGCCATGCTAGCTATTAATATCTCCTTCTAAAGAAGCACCAATACAGTTAAGGACTTATACCAAGTAAGGTCCAAAGCCAAAACTTGAATCCAAATTTTGCCTCTCTGTTCTTATCATTAATATAAAAATAATTACAGCTTTTAAATAGGAAACATAGAAACCCTGAGATTTATATATAGTTTGGGTAGAATTATTTGGTGTTCTCTCAAGATAGATTAATTTAAAAAAATGAGATATCAAAACTCAATTTTGTTTCATTCTAAAAAAGAAATCATACAGGATCCCTCATATTCAAACTTGTCCATATGAGTTTGAAGGATTTCAGATTGCTATTTGGAGCTATAAAATCCTCTTTCTTATATTGAGCCAAAAATCCCAATGTAAAAATATCAGTCACCCAAGCTGTACTTGTTATACAAGAAGATTTCCCCCCACACTCTTAAGGTTTCTTTTAAAGTTGTTCATCTTCTCTTGAAAAGAACAAAATCCTGGATTACATCAGTTCACCTTGGCAAAAAGAAAAATGAAAAGTTTCATAATGTTAACAGAAATGACATCTTTCACTCCATTTATATATTTCGCTAAAGATAGAGCACTTTCAAAATTTTAAATGTTGCAATTTGAAAAAAAAAATAGAAGCATAAATGAAGTCTTTTTTCTTTAGTTCAGTTGTTAAAGCATTTAATTAAAAAATATTTGGTTGATAACTTGGTTTCATGCATAACATGCCGTTCTTTAATGATAGAAGCTGAAAAGACAGATGGGTGGGAGAGATGAGGTGAAAATTGGAGTAGAAAATGACAAAGACTATCTAGATAGTCTCATTATATAGGAGGGGGATTGCCTTAGGTAACTTGTGGAGGAGAAATACCAGAAACATAGAAAAAAGAAAAGCCAGTCAAGTAGAGATGGGCAGTCTTAGATGAGAAGGAAAGGAATGTGATAAATAGAGACAACAAGGAATTAAAGGTAAAAGGTAGCATATCAGTTATGTAACTGGGGAACAGAACAGAACAAGCAAGAAGGCATGAACTGTAACAGCTATATATGATGTCAGAGGGGCAATAGATTGGGGGAGGGGTTTATCACTTTGTGAGGGATGAAGTGTCTAACTAGCACATTGTTTTGTATACCTGAAACTAATAATAATAATAATTATATATATGTATATTTATTTATTTATATGTATATAAATGCATAGGACAAGTGAGGGTGAGACAGGGACTCAGGACCCTATATGTGTGAAGAGGGCATGGAATGGGCCATGTACTTCTAGCATCGGTGGAAACAGCATAAAGGCACTATGCTAGACTTCATTCATTTGAGTGTGAGAAAAAAGAAAATTGTAGAGAAATTACATTCTCATTGTCATAATTTAATGATGTGATAAATAATGTTACGTTATAAGGTACATAGTAGCAAGGGTTATTATGTGAATATATTTTAATAACTTCTCATTTTATTCTTTTAATTATAAAAGTGACATTTTCCCACTATATAGAACTTAAATTTACTGTAATTAAAAATAAATCAAATATTACATACATCCCCAACATTCAGAAAAAGTCATTCTTAACAAATTGCTGAGATATTTGCATAATGTGTGTGTGTGTGTGTGTGTGTGTGTGTGTGTGTGTGTACATATACCATGTTTCCACAAAAATAAGACCTAACCGGAAAATAAGCCCTAGCATGATTTTTCAGGATGACATCCCCTGAACATAAGCCCTAATGCATCTTTTGGAGCAAAAATTAATATAAGACCCGGTCTTATTTTTGGAGAAACACGGTATATATCTTTATATGATCATAATATATTGTTTGATACTTTTACTATCATTTTAACAGTGTAATATGACTTTACATATAAATAATCTTCAAAAGGATCATTTTAAAGATTGCATAATATTCTATTAAAATATTTTTGACTTTTATACTTTCAATTTTTTTGACATGGAATCTAGCAATAAACAACTTTATAAATAAATATCTATCTGTATCTCTTACAAGTGAAATTATTGGGTTAAGCTTGTTGAAGGCCCATGACATATTGTTAAATTGGTTTCCAGAAAGTTCCATAAATATGCACTACTTACAGTGTAAAACTTGGGAACAGAATGAATTCAGTTAATGGGTATCCTTTGCTATCTGAATTCTCACTATCAGAATTCATGAATTAGATAGCAAAGCATTTTACACATATTTTCAGAAACTTGGAATTACACTATGGATGCAGTTTTATATCTTGGTTTTCTTTTACAATTATATAGTAAAATGACAATTACAGTGACAGTAGATTTTTATTAGCAACAATAGATGCCAGAAAACAATGAAGTAATATATTCAAAGTATCAAGGAAAAGTAAACTAAGTTAGAATTAAGTATGTAGCTAAACTGTCATTCAAGAATGAAGGCAAAAGAATGATCATTTGTTTGTCATACATAAAAGAATAAAATTTCCTACGAATCCTAAAAAGGTACAAAAATAATGAAAATTCTTTACAAAAAAGGATAATAGAAAAGAAATGGAATGTATAAAATAATGATAAGCACATTTGGGAAGTGTTTATAAATCTAATTACTTGTTGACTAAACATTACAATAAGTTTACATAATTAAGAGGTAATACTAGAAAATATGAAAAAGCCCCAATTATAAAACAACTACATAAATACACAGAACTCATAAGCAGGAATAGCTCCACTAGCCAAAACCAAAATTGAAACAAGAGCCTGAGGATAAGCACAATGTTTTAGAAGCCATGAAGAGAAGCAAGGTGTGGTTTCTGAAGACTTAATTATGTGCAGACAGGGACAGGAGAAAAGGACTTGGTCTGAAAGGAAAGAGAAGTAAAGTGGAAACTCACATAAATGTAAGGAATGTACTCTCAGGAAAAAGAAAGTCTAAGCAATTCTACCATTGCTGGTTCAGAAAGAATTTGAAGACGCTTATCTGTAATGTTAATGTCCTACATTTGGGGAAACTATCTCCCACAATGTTTTATAACCAAGGGCCTACCATCATGTGATTTTGAGATTCAAGTCTTAATGTGGAATCCCCAATCTAAAAGTGTCCTAGGTTTGTAATACCCCTGGACCATTTGGAAAAATTAAATATAAAACTGCCCTGGAGGGCTACACCCTAATATTCCTCGCAGCATCTTACTTGATGAAACTCCTCTAAAGATGTGCTCACTAGCTAATATTACAAAACAGAAACAGAAACAATTTTCCTTAAACAAAAGAAAGTAGTCATAACAAATAGCAGAATTAGATCCCTAAAAATTGTATGTGATAGAGCCTATGAGTATACATGTAAAAAAGGATTGGTGTTACAAAAAAGAATAAAAACAAGAAAACTTAAAACTCTATGGAAAAAGCTCGGATTATTTTTAAAAACACAATTTGTGCAATAAAACTTCAATGAACACTTTAAACTTTGAAGTTTGTTCAGGCTAAGTACAACTGAAAAAAAGTTTGTGAATAGGAGTAGATACATTAGGAAGTTACCCAGAAGACAAAGCAGAGAAAAGAGACAAGACGAAAAAAATTAAAATGAAATGAACATATGTGAAGGATATATATAGACAAAATCCAATATATGTTCATGGAATTTCTTAGTGGACAAAACAGAGAGAATGGGAGACAAGTAATAAAGTGATTATTTTATAGAGTTGAGAAAAGTCATAAATAAGCATATTTGAACAGCATAATTGGTCCTTAGTGTAATAAAAGTAAATGTGCTCCTAGACTCACTCTGCTTTGTAACATAGACTGAGAGAAAATTTTAAATGTAATACCAAATAAAGAGATTCCCTTCAAAGAGCAACAATTAGTCAAAAAACTGACATCTAAACTTCAGCTAAACTAGAAGCCAGAAGATAATGAAATTATACCAAAAGATGGTTAGGGAAAATAAGGTATAATTCTATATCCAGCTGAACTATCAAGGAAGAACAAATCCAAATAAAATCATTTTTATGCAAACACACACTGAAGTATGTTATTAACAACAGACTTGGGGAAGGAATTACAAAAGCACATATTTTAGGAAGAAAGTGATTGGACCCAAAAAGAAAAATTGAGTTTCAAGGAAAAAATCGTTATTCCCAGACAAAAAAAAGCTAAAGGAGTTCATCACTACCAAATCAGTGTTGCTAGAAATATTAAAGGGACTTCTTTAAAAAGAAGAAGGAAAAAAAAGTTTAAAAATGTCAATAATAAAATGGTGATAGCTACATATCTATCAATAATTAGTTTAAATGTAAATGGATTAAACGCTTCCATCAAAAGACATAGGGTTGCTAAATGGGTAAAAAGCAAGACCCTTACATATGCTGCCTACCAGAGACTCACTTTAGATTGAAAGACACACGGAGACTAAAAGTAAAGGGATGGAAAAAGACATTTCATGAAAATGAAAAAAACAGAAACAAAATAAATTGGGGTACAATACTTATACCAGATCAAATAGACTTTAAAACAAAGGCTATAATAAGAGACAAGGACCCAGTAATTCCACTTCTGTGTATTTACTGGAAGAAACCCAAAACATTAATCCAAAAAGACATATGGATCCATATGTTTTCTGCAACATTATCTATAATAGCTAAGATATGGAAGCAACCTAAGTGTCCATCAGTAGATGAATGGATAAAGAAGTGATTATATATATATATATATATATATATATATATATGAATATTACTCAGCTATAAAAAGAATGAAATCTTGCCATCTGCAACAACATTGATGGACCTAGAGGGTATATGCTAAGTGAAATAAGTCAGAGAAACACAAATACCATATGATTTCACTTATGTGTGGAATCTAAAAAAACAAAATAAACAAACCAAACAGAAATAAACTCATAGATACAAAGAATATTTTGATGATTGCCAGATGGGAGGGGGTTGGAGGATGGGTGAAAAAGGTGACGGGATTAAGAAGTACAAATTGGTAGTTACAAAACAGTCATAGAGATGTAAAATATAGCATAAGGAATATAATCAACCATATATTCAAAACAAACAAATTAACAAGTGGGCAGAGAACCTGGATGGACATTTCTCCAAAGAGGACATACAGATGGCTAATAGACATATGGAAAGATGCTCAATGTCACTAATCATCAGAGAAATGCAAATAAAAACTACAGAAAGAAACCACCTCACACCTGTTAGAATGGCCGTCATCAATAAATAAACAAACAATTAATGCTGGTGAGGATGTGGAGAAAAGGGAACCCTTGTGCACTGCTGGTGGAATTGCAAATTGCTGCCGCCTCTGTAAAAAACAGTTTGGAGGTTCCTCAAAAAATTAAAAACAGAACTACCTATGACCCAGTAATTCCACTTCTGAGTATCCAAAGAAACCCAAAACACTAATTAAAAAAGATATATACATCACTGTGTTCATTGCAGCACTACTTATAATAGCCAAGATAGGGAAACAACCAAAATGCCCATTAGTAGATGATCAGATAACGAAATTGTGCTACATATATACAATGAATATTGCTCTGCCATAAAAAATAATGAAATCTTACCATCTGTGACAACAGGGATGGACCTAGAGGGTATTATGCTAAGTGAAATAAGTCGTACTGAGAAAGATAAATACTATATGATTTTGCTTATATGTGGAATCTAAAGAAAAAAATAAACAAACGAACAAAACAGAAACAGAACCACAGATACAGAGAACAAACTGATGGTTACTAGATGGAGAGAGAGTTGGGGGCTGGGTGAGAAAAATGAAGGGATTAAGAAGTACAAATTGGCAGTTACAGGAGAGTCATGGGGATGTAAAGTACAGTAGGGGGAATATAGTCAGTAATATTGTAAAAATTACCATGTTTCCCCAAAAATAAGACCTAGCTGGACAATCAGCTCTACTGTATCTTTTGGAGACAAAATTAATATAAGACCCGGTCTTATTTTACTATAAGACCAGGTCTATATAATATAATATAATATAATATAATATAATATAATATAATATAATATAATATAATATAATATAATATAATGAAATTATATTATATTACTATAAGACTGGATCTTATAGTAATTTTTGCTCTAAAAGACCCATTAGAGCTGATTGATCAGCTAGGTCTTATTTTCAGGGAAACAGGGTATGTATACGAGGTCTGATAATTTAAGTTCGCAAACTCATCCTAGAAAAAGTGCTGCCTACCTCATTGCTGAATATCACTATGGTCACCTTCGAAGTACTCCCCTTGGGAAGCTATACACCCATGCCAGCACCTAGTCCACTCTTCAAAGCAGTTTTGGAACTCTATTTCTAGAATGGCCATCAGAGCTGTCATCGTATAACGCTTGATGTCCTGAATGTCATAAAAATGTTTTCTTTTCAATATTTTCTTTATGTTTGGGTAAAGAAAGAAGTCATTGGGGCCAGATCAGGTGAGTAGGGAGGGTGCTCCAATACAGTTATTTGTTTACTGGATAAAAACTTCACAGACAGTGCCGTGTGAGCTGGTGCATTGGTATGATGCAAGAGCTCCTTTGTTACCACTTTTGCACACAGCTTTCTCGTGCTAAGATTTTTAAGTTAAGATTTTCCTAAGTGTGTCTCTATTGGTGTTTACTTGGTCTGCTTTGCTTCTCACAGTCAGCCAATGATTTTGATGCACAATTCGATGAATTTTTGCAATGTTTTCATGTCAGTTCTGCTCGTTATTGGCTGTCCTGAACTTTCTTCATCAGTGACACGTTATCTCCCCTCTAAAAAAAGGTTTAATCCATTTGTACACTGCTGTTTTTTCCATGGCATTATCCCCATAAACTTGGAATAACGTGTCCCTGATTTCACTTTCACTCTTACCAAGTTTAACAGGAAATTTAATCTTTGTTTGTTGCTCTAATTCAAGTTCAGACATTCTCACGACAGCACACAAAAACACGCAACAACAATAATGAACACCACTCAGCACGACACCGCCACACGTTGACATGAGCACAGATGTAAAACACTGATATACCAACGTTATGAAACCTTACTGAGCTGTTGGTAGAGCTGCCAATGTAAGCGCACGGTGGCAAGTTCATGAACTTAATTGGCAAACTTCATAGTGTTATATGGGTACTAGACTTACCTGGGAGATCACTTCATAAATTACATAAATGTCTAGCCACTATGCTGTACACCTGAAACTAATATAAAATAATATTGAACGTCAACTGTAATTTAAAAAATAGTCACATGGATATATAGTACAGCATAGGGAATATAGTCAATAATATTCTAATATCTGTGTGTAGTGTCAGATGGGTAATAACCATACAGAGGTTATTACTTTGTGAGGTATACAAATTTCTAATCATTATGTTGTTTTGTACACCTGTAACTAATTATATATGTATGTATGTATGTGTATAGTCCCATCAGCTTGGCAAAATTTTATGAATGTGATAATACCAATTGTTATCTAGAAAAAGGGAATATTCAAGTGTGGCTGCTAGAAACATAGACATCAGCTTAACAAAACTATTAAAGCTGACGAAGTTCTCTGTCCCAGTAATTCATTTTCTAGTTATACATCATAGAGTAGCGTTTTCTAAGTGTGGTCCACAGACACTCAGGGGCCCCTGAGAGCCTTTCAGAGTATGTGCAAGTTAGAATTACTTTAATAATAATAACAATAATAAGACCTCTTTCGTCTTTTGGTCTGTGTTGGCTGATGGCGTAAAAGCAATGAAACACAAATCAAGGTAGAAGCATCAAAATGTATTGTAGTTACTGTATTTTTCATCGCCAGGCACTTGCAATTAAAAAATAATAAGGTAGTTTTACTAAAAAATATCCTAATAAATCAATGAAAAGTATTATATTTCTTAAATCTTGACTCTTGAGTGTATATCATTTTAATATGCTGTGTGATAAAATTGCAATAAGAATGAAGTATTTTTGCTGCATAGTGAAGAGCAAAGAACAACACTTGTGTGATTGAGTTACGAGCTAAAATAGCTGTTTTTATTTATGGAACACCATTTTTACTTGGAAGAATGACAAACTAGTTATTCAGAAGGGTATCTGGCAGACACTTTCATGAAAAAGAACAAAGTGAGTTTGTCATTTTCAAGGAAAACAATTGATAGAATTTGTACCAACTGTAAAACTCCAGATTCTAAGCAAAAATTAGAATTTTGGAAAACTTGTATTAGCTACTGTAAGCTTAACAGCTTCCTAATATTTAAAGCTTTTCCTGATGAGACTAGTGTGATGTTTAAAAACTGTGATTTAAAAAAAATGTTTTATAATGAAATATGTCCTCATTTAGAACGTCTGTAAACTCAGTGAACCGATACTTTCCAAATGACCAATGCATGATGTTATAAATCATGCCTCAGGTAACAGATCAATTCATCATGCAAGATAAACCAATAGATTTCAATGATATAGAGTATGAAAAGTTCATGGATAGGTTTCAGATTCCATACTGCAATGCGCCTTTTATAAATTGCCGCTTGTTGAGGTTTGGTATAGAATTAAAGAAGAATAGCTAAAATAATTTCAAAGGCTACTAAAATAAATTTCCCTTTCCAACAACAACAAATCTTTTTGATATTGGATTTATTTTAACCAAAGCTACATATCACTACGGGATGAATACAGAAGCAAATATTACAACCTAACTATGTTCTGGTAAGCTAGACATTAATTAAAGAATTTGTTAAAATATAAAACATTACATTCTTTTTTCTATTGGGACAAAAAATAGTTTATAAAATATGCTACTTATGTTGAGATATAACGTATTTATTTTAAGTAGATTAATTTTAAATTTCTGTTTTAAATTCTAGTATAGTAAATATTTACAAATATATTCCATAAACAAATATTCTTTGGCACTCTCAATAAGGTTTACAGACTAGAAGAGTCCCAGACCAAAACATTCGTGAACTTTCATCTTAGAAAAATACTGGCACATATCAAAAGGTTATGTGTCTTTTATTTATTATGATACTGTTATGATGAAAATTTAGAAATAATTCAAATTGCCAACAGGAAGGGAATGGGTAAGTAAATTATGGTACATACAGTGGAATGATGAAAAAGGAATGAAATAATGAAAAAGGAATGAAATGAAAAAGTAGTGAAAAAGGAATAAATTAGATCTATATGTGTCAATAGAGATCTGAAAAATATAATATTGAATAACAAATTAGCTTATTATATGTAAGTTAGTTAAAGTAATTAAGATTACACATATTATTTATAAATTATTTTTATTATGAATTTTGTATGTATTGAATTATAAAACTCAAAGTTCATGACAGTAACCGCCCCTGGAGAGGGGAAGAGAAAAGGCAATTCGACTGAGGGATTTCAAATTTAAAATATTTTACATACATGAAGAAAATGAAAATGCTATATGATCCTCTTTCTCCTTTTTGTAGGCTATACTTAAATATACTTCATATATTTTAGGGTTTTTTAGTAGTGTTTGCTATTATTAAAAACACAAATGGTTTAACATCAATCTTAATTGCAGCTCTCTCTATTGCTTTAGAAGAAGAAATTCTTCCTTTAGGATATATTATGGGTATGACTCTGTATGGTTCTTGGTATATTTTATCCAACACAAAGCTTATATAAATATGTAACAGGCAATAACTGGAAGTGCCTGCTTCTAGGCACACTTACCAAGTCTGTATATGTATTTTTTAATTCGTGTCAGTTTTATAAAGGAAAATGACACATGATTGTTTTAATTATTATTTTGGTGATCAGTAGTGAAGTCTAGGGCTGGGAAAAATACAAATTATAGAAGCAATTTTATAATTGCTTGAGAAACAGGAAAACTCAACCAGCGTATAGGCCCGTCTCTGGAGTTCATTCAACACTTAGACAATGGTGAGAACAGAAAAATATAAGTGTGTGGTCTTAAGTCACAGAACTCTGGAGAGGTTGCTCTTATGGTTTCTCTGTCCACCATTTCTCACCTGGGGAAGAAGTGGCTGTGCAACTTCATGATTGTTTACACTGCTCAGTGTCTGTGAGAGAGGCAACAAATATGGAAAACCAAGAATTCCCAAGTATGCAAATTTGGATTCCCGTATGAGTACACACACAAAAGCCTCTACTTCCTTTGTTCCCATTCCTTAATTCATCCAGGTTTCTGAAGAATCCCTCCCTTGAAGACATCTCACAACCACCATGGGTTTATATTAGTTTCTTAACGTAGGTTCCTTTCAGTATCTATCATTGTAATAGGGAGAGTGTTTCTTAGTGACCTCACCTTGCTTTAGCACCTCTGAAGTTCACGGTGATGACTGTTATGGTAGTTGATATTCTTCTAGACTATATGTTGTCCTCTGAGATCAAAACCATGCTAAAAGCCAGGAATTCTCTTCACTGTTTGATGCTATATACACAGCAAAACTTGTCCTCTTGTTTCCTATGACCATTGCCCTTCTGGTGATACCTTCTGGTAGAAGCCTGCTTTAGCTCTTTGTACTCCTTTCATAGAACAAAGAATCAATATGAAATAATGTCATATTTTTGTCCTTCATTTTAATTTGTTTTACTCTTTTCATACTTTGACCAGTTTTTCACTATATCTTACATTCTTCCTGATTTTTAAGAGCTCTTTTTTTAATATCATAGGAATCTTGAACCAAATTAACTTGTCAAATTTGTGGCATATATTTTATTACATGGTGTAAATTTCCTTTACGTATCTTTATTATCTTCATTTTTGCACTCCAAAATTAAAACTTTATATATAGACACAATATATCAGTTTTCGTTTGGCTTCTTCCATTGCTTTATTTATTTTTTTCTTTGCAAGACCTACTCAAGGTTCATCTGTATCTTCTACTTTCTTTGTTTCCGTTTTTGTACTTGACTCCTCAAGTCATGTGGAATTAATTTAGTGTATGCTGTGATGTGTGAACCTGTCTTCATTGTTCTTCTCTATTCTGACCAATTTTGCCAGAATAAAGAAGTGAGGAGAAAAAGATAGATTTTCCCACTTAATTACAATACTACCTCTACCATATATTTAATTTTTACATGGAAAAACATTTGACTGTTGGGCTTCCTGTGAAGTTCACCAGTCTCTCTGTGGGTTCCTGAATAAGTAATATACTGTTCTAATAACTGTACTTATAGGTTTTATAACTTATAGGAAATATCCTTCTTTCTCCTTTTTTTCCCCAGAAAAAATTTTTTGAATAGTTTTACCTATTTTTCCAAAGTACCTCACAATTTCTTCTATAACAGTTTCTGGGATTTTAATCGGAATTGCTTTATTAAAAAAATAGTTTGAAAATAATAGTGACATTACTATTTCTATTCAAGACCCTGGCTTATCTCTTTAATCATTTCCTTATTGCTTGCATTGTAAGTTTACTTCATATAATTCTTGTTGATATAACCCCTACTTTGTTATTGCTGCTAATGTGATAAGATATTTTGATTCATTGTATTTTCTAACTGGTATATATAAAAGCTAATAATGTTTGTACATTTATTGTGCATTACACTCGTATTAAAATATTTTGTTCTTGTAGTTTTTCCCTATTGGCTTTTCTAGGTTTTCTAGGTAGATAATTTTATCATCTACAGATAATGATGCAATAAAAGCTATATCTATTTCTTTATTTGTATCAAAGTCAGGAATTTTAATAATCATTTTAAATAATATGCTTTTAGAGGACATTATTCCTAGTTTTAATAGCTTTTTTTCTCCTCTGGTGTATTGTCAGCAATAATGTTGGGATCCCCTTTTCATATGGCAGATATTACTAAATGATCATTGCATTTTATATTTCAGGTTTTGTCAATAACTCTCAATATGCAATGTGTATTTTTATTTGGACTAGTAACTCTACTTTAAATTTATAAGTCAAATTATGTCATTCCCATTATCTCTGTTACACCATGCCATTTATTTTCTCCTTAGCACTTACCCTAGTCTAAAACTATCTTATTTACATATCAGTTTGCTTTGCTTACTGTCTGTCTTCTACTCAGTTCGGAACAGGACCTCTTTGGCCCTTGTATCCTTAATACCTAACGCACTACGCGGCACATAAAGATATTCAACACATATTCGTTGATAAACAACTCCAATCAATCAAAGACTATGCCCTCAACTGTTCCTAGTTCTCTTTCAATCTCTAATTCTGCTTACAACACCTTAGGTGATTAAGCATCTCAGGGAGCAATACACTTCTGCCTGCCTCCCTCTAATTTGCATGGCATTGGGTCTAGGTGGCGCTATTTCTGGATCCATATAAAGAAAATATAGAAGGAGGATGTGCGGATGGTCCTAGCGGATGAAGAATAGATTTGGAGGACTTGGTGCACTGCATTCTCTGAATCTTGGGGTTAGGGACAAATAGAATAAATGAAGATTTTGCCTAGTTGGAGATATTAGTGCTGTTTATAGATGAATCAGAGCAAGGAAGTTCATGGGATACATTTTAGGAATGTATTTCTCAATCTGTCTTTATACTTAATGATTTTAAGTAGTAATCCCATTTGGATTTTGGCCAGTGGTTTTCTCTTATTTGTAGATTATAATAATGCTGACATTGTTGTTCGTTTTATATTTTGTGTAAAACTTCATGAATGTATGCAATATAAAATTAGATTTTTGCATATGCGTACCTATATAGTATGCATGTAATCCATGGTCATAGTGACCTAAAAGAATGATTTTATATATATGTATATATATACGTATATATACTAAATACTTAATGAATGCTTTTCATTGATTAAGCATTTTTACTTTTGAGAATTAAATGCGATCTTATAACAAACTCTAAGGTAGGTATTATTATCTGAATTTTACAAAGATTGGTTCTTAAGTTCAGAAAATATACATAGACAGTGTCTACACATTTATATCCAAAAAGTAGAAAAAACAACACTTAATCCAGGTTTTCCATCTAAAAATTTATATTTTTTATTGACACATTCTAATTTTCTATTCTATTCTCAGTACTAGCATTGCATGGGTGCCATCAAAAGAAGCAGAAAACACACATACACACACACACAACACACACAGTTCATTCTTGGTACTTTTGTTATTTGCGGTAGTCATGTTCTATTAAATTATTGTGAACACTGAATTAATGAACATTGAATTAGTATTGCTTCTAGGGGAAATGCAGGCTTGGGTTCCTATGAGCCTCTGAGCACATTTTCATCAACTGATGGATGCATAACCTTGTTTTATGTGCGTTTCTGTTTATAGACACCTTATTTAATACATACTGTTGATTCATTATCATTGAACTTAGGGCTAGCAGCACTATAACTCATTCCTGAAGAAATCTTATCTAACACACTCATTTTTTTCCAGAAGGTACATCACAACCTTCTTGCCCTTAGGAACTCTAGATAGCACTTCAGTACTACACTTGGAGAGCATTTTAAATAGCAAAATCAACAGCGAAAAGCCCCAAATGTTGTTAGGTTCATATATGTTTATAATTGTTATATGATGAATTAACCCTTTCGTCATTATATTATATCCTTTGCTCCTGTAACAGTTTTTGACTTAAAGTGTACTTTGTCTAATATTAATAGCCACTCCAGCTCACTATTAGTTATTGTTTTCATGGAATAACTTTTCCTATCTTTTCACTTTAAACCTATTTGTGTCTTTAGATCTAAAGTGAGTCTCTTGTAGAAAGCGTATAGTTGGGTAATTTTTAAACTGTTCTGGTAATCTGCCTTTTGATTGGAGAGTTAAATCCATTTATATTTAAAGTAATTACAGATAAGAAATGACTTACTTCTGTTAGTTTGCTGTTTGTTTTCTGTATATTGTATATTTTTTGTTCTTCAGTTCCTCCAATACTGTCTTCTTTTAGGTGAAATTGATATTTTCTAGTGTGCCTTTTAAATTTTTTTGTTGTTTCTTTTACAACACTTTTAGTTATTTTCTTAATTATTGCCATAGGGATTGTAATTAACAATTTAATTTATAACATTGAGATTCAGAATTCAGATGAATACCAAATTCATTTCAATATTATACAATATACTGTATAGCTCTTTTGCCTCCCCTTCTTCTTTGAGCTGTTATGGTCACAAATTACATCTTTACACACTGTGTTCCCTTTAATATAGATTTAAAATTGATGTAATTGTCTTTTAAATAAGATAGGGGAAAAAAAGGAGATACAAACAGAAAATGCGTTAATACTGCCTTTTATATTATATACCATGTTTTCCCAAAAATAAGACCTAACCTTATAATCAGCTCTAATGCGTCTTTTGGAGCAAAAGTTAAAATAAGACCTGGTATATATTATATTATATTATATTATATTATATTATATTATATTATATTATATTATATTATATTATATTATATTATATTATATTATATTATGACCCAGTCTTATATTATAGTAAAATAAGACCAGGTCTTATATTAATTCTTGCCCTAAAAGTCACATTGGAGCTGATTGTCCAGGTAGGTCTTATTTTCAGGGAAACACAGTACATACATAGGTATCTTTACTGGTCTTTACTTATTTATATGCATTCATGTTATCTTCTCATATCCTTTCATTTCAGCCTAAAGGACTTACTTTGGAATTTCTTGTAGGGTAGTTCTAGTGATAAACTCTCATTCTTTTGTTTATCTGATAATCCCTTAATTTCTTCTTTATTTTTGAAATACATTTTTCTGAATATAGAATTTTTCATTGACAGTATTTTCTTTCTGCTCTTTGATGCATTATCCTACTGCCTTCTGTGCTTCATACTTTCCGGTGAGAAATTAACTGTTAACTATTATTGAGGACCCTTTGTCCTTGTGTGTCAGATTCTCACTGCTTTCAAGATTCTCTTGTTGTCTTTGGCTTTAAACTGTTTGATAATGATGTCTTAATATGAGTCTCTGAGTTTATACTACTTAGAATTCTTTTAGTTTTTCGGGTGAGAGTATTAATATTTTTTTCTCATCAAATTTGGAAAGTTATTAGCCATTAGTTTTCCAAATATTCTTTATGTTCTTTTTTCTCTCTCCTTTCCTTCTGGACTTCCATTTTGCATATCTTGGAATATTTGATGGAGTCTCACAGGGCTCCTAGGCTCTGTTCATTTCTCTTTATTCTTTTTTCTTTCTCTTTCTCATCCTTGATAATGTCATTTGACCTATCTTCAAGCTAACAAATTCTTAATGCCTGCTTACGCCTGCTGCTGTGCTCCTTTAGTCAGTTTTTCACTGTATTGTATTTTTCAACTCCAGAATGCCTTTTTATAATTTTTATCTCTTTATTAGTATTCTTCATTTGGAGACATTATTCTGGATGCTTTTCTCTAGTTCTTTAGAAATGATTCCCTCTAGTTCTTCGAACACACTTAGATGATTTTAAGTTTTTGTCTGGTAAGCTCAATGTGTGAACTTTCTCAGAGACAGCTATTGGTTGCCTTTTTTTCAGTGTATGACTAATATTTATTTTATTTCTTTACACACCTATATATTTATTTAAAACTAGACATTTTTAATATTTTAATGTGGTAATTCTAAAATGTCCCCCCTCCCCTGGATTTATTGTTGCTGCTTGTTGTAGTTATTTTTGTCTGTTTGCTTAGTGACTTCTCTAAGCTACTTTTATAAATTCTGTGTTCTTTGTTGTGCATGACTACTGAATCATCTATTCCACTAGATTAGTGGTCGACTAGTGCTTGGATAAAGATTTCCTAAAATATCTGGGACCAAAATAAATACACAAAAAGTTCTCCCAGATGGATACTAGACTTATCAAGGTAATCACCTCATAAAATATATAGATATTTAATCACTATGTCCTACACTTGAAACTAATATCATATTGTATGTCAACTGTCATTGAAAAAATAAATTTAGAAAGAATTTTTAAACAAAGATCTCCCAATGTTTGCCAAAGGTCTCTCGGTGTTTTAGATCATGTCTTCAGCACTTAACTTGTTGGTTTCAATACAGCTCTTTATTAACCTCACTTCTGGTTGGGCAAAGCCTTGAAGTTAGCTAGAGGTAAATGCTTAGGAAATTCTCAGGTATTATTTGAGCATATGAATAGTCTTGGGAATGCATATGGTCTTCTAAAATCCTGGGGATATGTCTTTCAAATCACACTTCTGATCCCCCACTGAAAGCATTTCATTCTCCAGCCTTCCCAAGTTTCTTGGTTAGTTTACTGTTTGCCCCAACTGCTGTTCATTGCCTTAAAAAGTAGCCACTAAAACACGTGCCTGGAGTTTTGACAAATGCCCAAAGGACAGTGACTTTGTCTGGGGAAGTTCTGAGTCAGCCTAGATTAAGACAAACCATTTGAGAAGGTCTTCTAGGGAGTCAGCAGACAGATCCATTATGGGCAAGTCTTTGTAAATGAGGTCCTTCTGTTCCCTCAGGAAGAGTGGTCTATAATTTTCAAGGCTACCACTGTGCTGAGAAGTGGGAGCTGAGACTAGGTTAAGTGGAAATGCAACAAAGTCTGCTCCTTTTAACATGATTCAACCTTTTCTTTCCTTTTTTTTTTGGGATGGGGGGCTAAGTTCTGCCCAGGTTGCTACAAGTTTTTAGTTAGTTTCCAAAGTTCTGAGAAAGTCAATACTTAAAATATTTGCTAGGGTTGTTTTGGTTTTTGTTTGTTTGTTTGTTTTTGCTTTTATGAAAGGGTGGACTTTTGGAATTCCTTTTATCACTATTTTTTTCTGATTTCACCCCCTTTGTGTAATTTAAAAATATATTTTAAAATCCCTTTATTTCCAGTAGCTTTACATTATTCATTTGCAAGTGTTATACTAGAGTGAAAAATGATTTTAAATGAAAAACATTGTAAGCATTTTAAAGAACTGCTCAAAGTTCCCTGGGCTGATGGATTATTTTTCTTAAAATAGTAATAATAGTAACTAATAATATCCGTGTTTCCTAAAGCATTTATTATATGATAGTCATTGTCTATGTGTTTTATATGCATTTTCTCAATCCTCACAATTCTATGCTGTAGTGACTTTTATTAGCCTTATTTTATACCTGAGAAAACTGAGATTTCAAAAGATTAAAGTTAAGATCACATTGGTAGCAAGGGGCAGAGATGTGATTCACATCAATATCAGTATGATTCCAGAGTGTTGCTCTTAACTATGATGCCAGAAAAGAAAGCAATTCAGAATTCCATAATATCTCATTTTGATATATAGGTAATTTGTTATTACCATTACTATTAAAATTCATATATCAGATATTAAGATAATGGGTGAAAACTAAAAGTTTGGCTACCAATCAACAAGTATTTACTGAATATTTCTCAGATGTCAGTATTTTGGTAGACATTTCTTAGGATAAAATGTGATTACTATCTTTAAGAATCTAATTATCTAACAAGGAAGTAAGAATGACTATGTGAGAAATAATTCAGCTCTAAACTATAAGATACTAAGAATAAATTCAATGAAAGTTCAGAAAAAGTTGGTCACAGGCTGTAGTGCAAAGGACTTCATGAAACTATTGAAATAAACTTGAAGAATAAAGAGGATTGAACACCACTTAGAAATTTACAGATTCATTGTCTAATTTGACAACTTAATTAAAAAAAAAACAACCTTTTTCTAATGCAGACTATATGCAAGGCATTGGAACTGTAAAAGATAAAGCACTAGACCCCACCCTTATGGAATTCAAATAGTTTTCTTTTAAGTATATAGTATAACATGTTATGTTGTGGGTTTGTATAAAGTGCTGCAAACAAATGTAAGAAGAAATTATACCTTTCTGGAGAAATCAAAGACAAATTTTAAAAATCCAGAGAGCCAATGGCTTTCAAGCTGGCCCTGAAGGATGAGGTAGTAGCAGTTAATTTTACTATACTTACACTTGCACTTGCACTTGTACTTACACTTTACTGGGTAGTCCCAACCCTCCTGGGCATTGGTAAAGGCATGCCAATAAGATAGCTCTCATTTCTCAGACCAGAAGAGCAAGCTTTTTCCTTCCTGATCTATTATGTGAAGAGATATAAGGCAATGTGGATGGGCAGCTATGGGATTTATTGCCTATGCTAACTTGAGAAGAGCAAAAGGGAAAATACAGGTGTCTTAGTTACTCAAGAAATTCTTGGATTTACATACTAAAGTTAAAAAATATAAGGACATGTATTTCTTATTGTATTTGCTCTTTTTCCTCCATCTAGATTCCTATGTAATCTTCCCTTAGAATTAGAGTATCACAAACACTGTTAGGGCTCCATTTCTTCAAGTTCTTCATATTTCTATGGCATTGTGAGATAGGGAGGGATTTGGTATCCCAGACAACCTTATTTGACACCTACATAATCCTTCCTTGATGGTACCACTTAATTATCTTAAAGCTGGTTGGTTTCCTTCCAAGCGCACTGCAAACCATATTGTTAATCTTATAAATGCCAGTTGGGGTTAAGCTGACTTGACTCCTTTTTTCACTGTCCTTGTAGTTTGGGTTCAGCTTATTGGGCAAGGCTTGGTTTTCTTTGCTTATGTCTACTTCTAATACACTATTAGAGGACTTAAAAAAAAATACATACATACATACATACATACATACATATATATATATATATATATATATATATATATATATATATATATATGTATGTATGTCAGCAATTCTCCAGGAACACAAGTTTGCAGAATAGCAGTCTATGTACAAAGGTAAGCAAAGGCACAGGGTTTGTCCACAGAACACGAGGTTTTCAGAATGGGTACAATAGAAGTCTGTTAGGAACTGGAGATTAAGGTGGAAAAGTAGCTAATGCACAGGTCATACATAAAACCAAGGAGTTTGGACTTGATTCTGTTGAATCAATAGTGACTGATCTGGGAATATATAATCACTCCATTAGCAGAATAGAGGATGAATCAAAAGGAGGCAAATGACAATAGTGTTAGGGACATCAGTGTTAAAAAGGTTATTAATATAGTTGCTAGGGATTAACCCATTTCTACTTGTATTCTAATGTGATAGGAATTTTTTTTTTTTGTAAGTAGTTGAAATTGGACAGGAAAGAAAGTAAGACAGGAAAGGAGAGAAATTTTGGTCTAATTTTAAATAACCATTTATTCTTTATTATACTGAGATGACTAACTGAAATTATATAACAGGGGTGCCAAAAGAACTGTATATAAGTGGACACTTGGGTCAGTGTTGCTCAAGCCATAGTTCACCATAATCAGAAGTGTCTGGACGCTGATGGTAACAATTTTGAGAACCTCTTGTAATTATAGAAGTCAAACGTGACTTGTATTCATCTTTTGTTATTGGTATATGTTGAGTATTACATTTTAGTACAGTTTTTCTTTCTTAAAATGTGTATATGAAAAGTCAGACAATTAAGTGCATGAATTTTTTACTGTGCGCTTATATGGTGGAAAGTTCATGAACCTAATTGTCTGAACTTCATACATTTTTTTGGCATCTTCTGTATATGTAACACCTCCTCTTTACCCATTCAACCATCAAGGGACATCCAAGATGCCTCCACATGTTGATCATTGTAAACAGTGCTGCAATGAACATATGGATGCACATGTCCCCTCAAAGTAGCATTTTGGATTTCTTTGAATAAATACCCAGAAGTAGGATTACTGGGTTCTTCTTTGTCTTTTGTTATAGCCTTTGCTTTAAAGTCTATTCTGTCTGGTATAAATATTTCTATCCCAGATTTTTTTTTTTTTTCATGAAATATCTTTTTCCATCACTCTACTTTCAGTCTGTGTGTCTTTCAATCTGAAGTGAGTCTCTTGCAGGCAGGATTTGTAAGAGTCTTGTTTTCTTATCCATTCAGCCACCCTACCTTTTCATTGGAGCATTTAATCCATTTACATTGAAAGTAAATGGTAGTTATTACCATTTTATTATATATGTATATATTTTTTCATCTTAAAGAAGACCCTCTAAGATTCCTTGTAATACTGGTTGGTGGTAATGAACTCCTTTAGATTTTTCCTTGTCTGGGAAGCTCTTTATCTGTCCTTCGATTCTAAATGATAGCTTTGCTGGGTGGAGTAATCTTGGTTGTAGATCCTTGCATTTCATCATTTTGAATATTTCCTGCCAATCCCTTCTGGCCTGTAAAGTTTTTGTTGAGAAATCAGCTGACAGTCTTATGGGAGCTCCCTTGTAGGTAATTACTTTTTTCTTGCTGCTTTTAAGATTCTCGCTTTGTCTTTAACCTTTGGTATTTGAATTATGATGTGTCTTGGTGTGGGACTCTTTAGGTTCATCTTGTTTGGGGCTCTGCACTTCCTGAGCTTGTATGTCTATTTCCTTCGTCAGCTTAGGGAAGTTTTCCATCATCATTTCTTCAAATAGGTTTTCAATTCCTTGCTCTTTCTCTTCTCATTCTGGTACTCCTATGATGCAAATATTGGTACACTTGACATTGTTCCAGAGGCCCCTTAAACTATCATTTATTTTTTACTTTTTTTCATTTTGCTGTTCTGTTTGGGTGCTTTCCGTCACCTTATTTTCTAAAATGTTGATTTGATCCTCTGCTTCATCTAATCTTGTTGATTCCCTCTAATGTATTCTTTCAGTTATTATATATATATATATTTTTTTATTTCTGACTGGTTCTTTTTATGTTTTCTATCTCTATTTTTATGTTTCCTATCTCTTTGTTGAAGTTCTCCCTAAGGTCACTGAGCATCCTAATAACCAGTGTTTTGAACTCTGTGTCTGGTGGATTGCTTGTCTCTATTTTACTTAGTTCTTTTTCTGGAGCTTTGTTTTATTCTTTTATTTGGGACATGTTTCTTTGTCTCCCCATTTTGGCTGCCTCCCTGTGTTTGTCTATGTATGAGGTTGGGCTGCTATGCCTCTTGGTCTTATTAGAGTGGCCTTATGTAGTAGGTGTCCTGTAGGACCCAGTGGTGCAGTTTTCCTGGTCAACAGAGCTGAGTGTGCCAGGTGTTTCCCTTGTGTGGGTGGTGTATTCCCTCCTGTTGTAGTTGAGCCTTGGTTGCTGTTTGCACATCAATGGGAGGAATTGACCCTCGGGCTGATTGGTTGTGAGGACTGGCTGTGACTACAGTAGAGGAGCTATTGTGCAGGAGCTGACCCTGTGAAGCAGGATTCACTTTAGCAGGGCTCTGGTGCCTGCCTAGTCCGCTCTTTTGGTGTGTCATCCTTAGAAGTGGCCGGGTGATGCTGTGGCCCAGTCCAAAGTTGTCCTCTGGATGTGCCAGTTCCTAGGGCCTCCTGAGAAGGGCCCCACCACAGGCCAGCTTCGGCCACAGCCTGTACCCTTCCCAGGGCCACCTGGCATAAACCACAAAGCAATCCAAAGATAGCCACCACCTGTGCTGAACTTGGAGGTGCCTCAAAAGGACCAGCCACAAACTGAGACTGGCTGTGGCTAGTGCCAGGCTTAGGGCTGCTCAGCAAGAAGTACAGGACACACCAAAGCCAGATGCTGCTTGTTTGGGTTTTGTGAACCTTTGAGAGATTTTAGGAAAGTCTGCAGCATGAGCCAAGACAGGCTGTTTATATGAAAAAGCCACTGGAAGCAGTTTGGGTGTGTCCTAAAGTTGGGTGGGGCAGCATTTCTGGGAATCACCCAGGGCGGTAATGAATGGAGTTATCCATGTTGATGGAGATTCAGATATAATGGCAGTTACCTGTGTTTGCATGGTGGGAAGGGGTAAGGCTCAACAAAGAAACAATGGCTTCCTCCAGCTCCTCCATTTGGAAGAAAGTTGCCCCTCCAGCCCTCAACCTGGAGCCAGACCACTCAATTCCTCCCTGATTGTTTTTGGTGCCTTTGGAACTGCTGTCCCAGTGCTGGAACTCAGAGTGAGTGAGTCCATCAGTGAGCAAGTCCATACACTAGCCCTTTAAGTGGAATGCTTAGGACTCCAGCCACCTTTCATCTCACTCAGTCACATCTCTGCTGATTTTCATAGCGAGAAGTTATAGGGACTTCTCTCTCCAGCACTGGAATTCTGGGCTGGGGAGCGTGTTGTGGGGCTGGTACCCCTCACTCCTCCTCTGCAGTCGAGATATCCCTCCTGATATTTAATGGTCACACATGGGTGTGGGACCTGCCCATTCTGCATCTCCACCCCTCCTGCCAGTCTTGAGGTGGCTTCTTCTGTATGTCTTTAGTAGTAGGGCTTTGGTTCAGCTGGACTTCAGGTGAGTCTCAATGATGGTTTTTCTGTAGTTCAGTTGTAATTTTGATGTAGTCATGAGAGGAGACAAACACAGCATTTATCTACTCCACAATCTTAACTGGAAATCTCCTCTGTAAAACTCTGTGGTCTTCTTGAGGAAATTAACTTCCCCATTTCCTACTTTTTCAGTACCAGATTACTTGGGGGATAAGCTGAAAAGAAAAGATGATCTGCTATGAAAGCATCATTTTCTAACTTTTCTTTTTCCTTAAGAAAGGTCTGTGGGCATAACACAATATTACATTTGCAAGCCAGTGAGCCTCATGACATGAAACAATTACATTAATTACCTTTTGAAAGTATATCTAGGGCTTTATGCCACATTATGGAAACACAGTTAAGTACTTTCTCTTTATCTAAAAACCAAGTTAAATGCATAGATGCATACCGAGATTTCCAGTCCCTTGAATCTCCAGGGTGTTTGAAAATGTCTGAAATCTCTTTAAAGAGCATATTAACATGTATCCAAAAAGTTAGACTGTAATACTATTTAACTGCTCGATTTTTCCATTATGGGTCTGTCAGCAGGAATATGTTGCCCTATAGTACATGACAAGTGAAAACGCTAGTAACATTGTTTTTCATAGACAGAACAAATACCAAAGAAGCAATTTCTTGGCTAAAATGTCACCTATTAGATGTATAGGGCTCACTGTATTTTGTTGCCCTGGTAACGGATGGTGTAAAATGACTCCTTTGCACCGCTCCATCAGAGTGATTGCATCCTGTTTTTTCCATCATTTTACAAGAGGCTGTTTTCATTCTCCCTTCCTGACCATATTAAGTGTAAAGAGATTGAATTACTGTGCTGTACCCTCTCCATCCGATCTGGATTTAAGAGTTGATATTGATGTACTGAGAACTGTGCTTCTTCAAGAAAAAAAAAAAAGCTACAAATTATAATGAATTTGACTTTTATGTATCGACCATTCAAGAGTTGAAGTAGGGTTTCTGCACCCAAGGGATAGACATGGCCTGATCAGCATTTTTCACTTGAACGAATCCAATTGATAAAGCAATATACTCAGTGTCACTTTGCTTGATCTCCAGGTTTAACAATAGTCATGCTAAAAGTAGATACATTACTCTATAAATTTTACCTATAAAAAAAAATGTGCTAGCCGTAGCTTTCTACGGCTGTACTTCTTCCAACTTTTAACCTAGCAGGGCAAAAAGGAGACCCACTCCAAAATTGTGCTGAGACCGTGCAAGTGTGGGCAATGTGTATTCATCAGGTATGTATTCGTGACAATCAGGAGCTAGACACCACTTTACTTCCTTGTCTAAACCACCAAATCAGAAAGCACTTCCTGAAAAAAACAGCTTCTTGTTCTGTTAAATGGAAAATTGTTCTCCAAAGTGACACACTGCTTTACAATTATCCAACCATTCCACTCTGTCATTATGAACAACTTAATGCCTCAAAAATCATTTGTCTGAATATTTCATTTGTCCCCATACTTGAAATAAGAGTGTGATTTTCTTAAAGTAAGGATTTTTTGTTAATATACTTTGGGTAATTTAATTTTTGACCATTACTATATAATATTTGTCATTCCACATGTATTTTTTATTTTTTTTATTTTATAGCTTAGAAGTACATAGACAAAATAAATGAGAAAGTATGAGGCAAAATGAAGCTAGGACATTTCAAAAGAATGAGAAACTTTGTCCTCTGTCTCACTCTGGGGTGGGGGCAGAAACAGTGGGGTTGTCTACTTTATTTACTTAAAAGTTTTGTCATAGGATAAAGATCTCTAGTTAATTGCATTCCTTGAATGGTAATTCCCTTTCAGAATTTTATGTAAGAGACTATTTTGAAGTCCTACCACTTGGTCACAATTGGAAAGGCAAGAGATTCTGCCCACGCTGCCAATTTGGATAACTGTGTGTTTAGACATTTTAAGTGACTTCAACCACAGTGATAAATGATCATTTCCCTTCATAGGGGAAATACTGAAAACATTTAAATAACTATTTAACAAACAAACATTTATTGTTTGACTATTCTTAATATGTGTGCAATAGGAAACTGTGGTATTGATTTGTTCTTCTTTTCTGGTAAGTTGACTATCAAAGGTTCTTCATTTTAAATCAATCAGTCTATCTCTGTGTGTCTTTCTTGGTCCCTAGCTCTGCTCTCCATTTCTCTGTCTCTGTCTCCATCTCTATCTCTCTCTGTCTCTCTTTCTGTCTTCTACTGTCATCTACATCCTGCTGCCTCTTGATCCATTTTCTTAATTGTCTATATCCCAGAAATTCCCTAATGTAAGGTGTCCTTGTCCCAAAATGTCCTCAAAGAATAACCAGCTCAGCTTTTATACATATTAATTGACTCCATCCTGTCACTAAAATGATATGTCCCCTGTCCTCATGAATTTCTGCCACGGAGTTAACACCCTAAAGCAATGGCTGTGTCATTGCAGTCCCTGCGCCAGTAGCATCAGCATTACTTGGGAACTAGTTAGAAATGCAAATTATGAGGCCCAGCCACAGCTATAGAACCAGAAACTCTGAGATAGGGCCCAGGAATCTGTATTTTAACAATTTGTCTAGGTGATTCTAATGCTTGCTGTTTGAGGACAATTGTTCTGAACCTCAGTTCGTTCAGTTAGTCCATTCTGGTGATCAAATCTATATAATCAGCTGCAATCATGGATGAAACTAACTAATTTCAAGTGACTAGGCTAGGACAAGTGGCTTTAATGATCTTTGTGCCCCACTTGTCACTAACCAAGAACATACTCATTCTTATCTTATGAATCTTACAGAGTTTAGAGAGAAGAACACCTTAAAGTACCTTTAAGCAAGAGCAACCAAGCCATAAGAAGAACTGAGGGGAAATACTATCAGAATCAGTTTCTAGACTGCAGTTCTACTAATGGCTTGCTGCTAACTCAGTGATCTTCAGTAGCTCATGCAGCTTCTGTCTCCTCCTTTTCAAATGGGAATAAAACCATCTAAATCAGGGGAGTCATCATAAGAGATCAGATGATAGCTGAGGATATGCTGTTTAAATTATAAAGAGCTACACAAATACAAGAAGATACTATTAATATTATAATCACTTTTTATCTTTAATGGTAGCTTTAGAATAATTACAAAGGATTTAGATAATGAACTACTGCTAACACCAAATGTCTTTTTCTGCTCTGTATGCTCCGGGAGAATGCTCTCTCTCTCTCTCTCTCTCTCTCTCTCTCTCTCTCTCTCTCTCTCTCTCTTTCAGTTCTGGACTCATTGTACAAATAGCCTGGCACATAATACCACCTGCTTGGAAGATGGCGTGAAAGAGCAGCTCTCATTTTGTGCTCAATCACAGAGCCAGTCCCTCACCCATATTTTAAGAAAGATAAGAGAGCTGCCAGGGGAAAGTGCCTTATAAATATATTTCCTTTGCAGGATTACAGGACAGGGAGACACTGACAGTCATATATAGTCCTTTCCGGAATGTGTCATATCTTCCTGGACTGGGCTAATCAACTGAAAAGTTTTGGGGTGGTCAGGAGACTAGGATCAAAAAATATACATATGTCTGCAGTGTGTATTTTAAACTGAAGAGCACATCTCCATTTGGACTACCACATTTCAAGTGCTCAATAGCCACATGTTGTGAGTGTGGCTATTGCGCACTATAGTGGACAACAGAAGTTTAGAGAATCTTAATTTTAAAATGCAGATTGGGAAAACATCAACAGGCTTACAGAAAAGTTGGAAGTCCTTCAGAGTGTTTAGAACAGCCACTTCTGTGGCGAGCGTGCCCTTTTCTTCTCTCCCATGTTCTTCTTCCTCCCCTATTCTCCTATCCACACACACACACTCACACACACAGTCACACTCTCTCACACTCTCACACACAGTCACTCAGCCACTCCCCCTCTCACTCACACACTCACATTTATACACACACACACTCACTATGCTTCTGTGGGACACAATCATCTGGCCAAGCTTCTCTGTCCCCCTTTCAGATGCTATTGCTTTTATTTGTCTCAGCGGAGTGAGACTTTCCTCCTTCCAAACAGTACGTGGAAGGCGATAGTGCAGGCTTGGATTATTGAATGTACTGCATTCACAAGAAACGGTGCTCCTGTCCTCTTCAAAAGCCAAACACTGAATGGCACTTTTCACAGACTTGGGGTTGTTTCTATTCACCATTTCCTGATTTGTTAAGACAAAAGAGGAAGACAGAGAAGAATGAGAAAAAGAGATTCTGAGAAGTAATTAGACCATCTTCCCATATCAACCCTTACCTTTGGAGGGAGGAAAGAGTCTGCTTAGAGGGGCAAATCTACCCCTTCAGCTTCCTAAACATAAATCATGTTCATGGTATGAAAAAAAATGAAATTTTCTAGGGAAGCATGGTAATATTACAAAGTAATTAAAACCAAGTCATCTTAGAACCACTCAAAAAGTTATGAACCTTTAAAAATGGGTATATGTTAACATTACTAGAAAATTTGTAAAAATACCTCTGCTGCCTACATGATGCCCCTTTTTGTTTGGGGGGGGATAGCTTTTGCTCAGTGGCATCTTTTTTGAAACAGATAATAATCATCTTGGGTAAACTCTACATCACTATTATATCCCATTACCTCTTCACCCCAACCCCGTGTCCAGCGAACGTCTTCTTAAATCCCCCTGACAGGCTGGCCTCTGGTCGTATATCCCGCCACCCTCGTCTGCGTGTACACACGTGTTGTTCCGCATCAGCACCATGCTGGCTCATTTAGCCCTGCTGACTTGAATCAACTGGATAAAATTTTATGGCGCGCTGTGATTGTAAATATGCCTCCTCTCATTCACAGCCTGGGAAGGCTGGAGGGCCATTACATCTTAATTGGGTAATTTCTTTTTCAGATCTCCGAAGGCAGGGTTGCTGCATCAAAGGCACCTCAGAGCAGGGCTCTAGTGCCAGCTAGAATTAAAATGTTGTCATTTCCAAGAGGACCCAGGATCTTATTCATGGACTGGATTTTTTTTAGGACATTAAAACAATTTAACTTATTTTAAAACAGAGATTTGCATCTATAATGCCAACTGGTTTGAAAAGGAAAATATTTGGTCTAAAAGATCTCTTTTGTTCCCTTTTTTCCCTGTTTCTGCACACTGCACTTTTAGAGATTTCAACAAACTTCAGACTCATGTATTTATATACCAAAAACACTTGTTCTAGTTCATTTGCTGTTTGTAAAATGTGTTTGGATGTAGACATAAGTGTAAACACACACACACATACACACACACACACCTTAAAGCTCAATGGAAAGGGGTCTCTTTTTTCAGTCCATAATTGCACCAATTAATGGTGCAATATACTGTTGCCATTTTGCAGAGGATCAATCTAACAAAATAAAATAAGGTCGATTTCTTTTAGAATAAAAGCCGTAATGTAAAAATGTAAAGGATGTAATCTTTGCCCAAAGTATTATGAATCAAACCAAAACAGAAAAGAGGAATAAAAGAACTATTGCCAGGAGAGGGAGGTAGACAGAGGTCGGAAATAGCAATGGGTGTCATTCCTCCTACTGCAGAATCTGTGCAGCAAATCGCTGTGCTTAAAGGAGAAGTGGCAATCAGCACGGATTGAAATATCCCTGAATGCAGTTATAATGACATTCCTCTTCTCCCTCTTGTGTCTAGCACGGTAGGCCATCATCAGAAATGTGCACCATCCTGCAAGGTACACTTTCTAAAGACAGGAAAACCCCTGCATATGATTCCAAGACCAAGAGTCGTCTGTGTATAAGGCATGTACCCCGTGTCACACAGGGTCTGGCACTTAGAAGGGCTCCACATCTGATTAAATGCTCTGATGTCACCATCCCGAAATTGAAATTCTTAATTTTTAACAAGGGGCTGCACATTTTTATTTTACACTGGGACCTATAAATTTTGTAGCCAGTCCTAGATGGATAAAATATAGTTATCCAGTTAGAGAATGTCCACTTGAAAAGTATTTCACCTACATCTTCCCTGACTAGGTAATAGTAGCAGGGAAAATGAAAACAACATTTCATTTTATGAAGGTACTCCCATCCCTATCCTAGCTGTTTCCCAAAAGAATTGTGGGGATGTCAAAAAGCAGTCAGCAGCCCTGGACCCCAGCTTTGCAACAAAGACCCACCAGGGCTATTCTTCATTCCTCCATTGATTGGGTTGAGTGACAGAGCAGCCCATGTCATGTCACATCAAACATGGCTTGATGTGACAAGACATTACAGGAGCTGGTGCAAAACAGGAGGAGAACTGGAAGAAAACGTTGTTTTGTTTAAAATGCCAAGGAGGATGTGAGACAAACCTAGGAGAACAGAGGTGACCATAATAAAATAATGCTGCTAAATTATAAATGATAGTCTATATCTCTGACCCTTTTCATCCATGGCTATCAAGGCTCCACAGATATGGTTACGCCTTCTTGTAATTTCTTTGTGGGTTCTCTTTGCAATATACTTTGGTGTGAGAGGGTCATGGGTAAGTCTTCCTCATTCAAAGGTGAGATGGATCCAACTTTGATAGCTGTTTAGAAGAAATAGTTCACAAAAGCTTCAAAAAGAACGTTAAGAAGATTGTTGTCAAAGGCTAAAATAGGCAGAAGGCCATTGGATGGTTCCTTTTTGATTAGTGAAGGAAAAAATTAGGAGTTCTTTTTTGAAAACGATTGCTGCTCGTGACTTGATGCAGGAGCAGGTGACTCGAGGAAAGGGACAGAATGTGCTAGGATCATGTCACCTCATATTTAAAGAGTATTACCTGCTGCCAGGATTTTTCAGTGTTCTAATGTGATTATGTAAAGGCAAAAGGGCATTGAGGATGGCCCATTCTTCTAGGAAGAACTGTTCAGTGCTCTTGGGAAGTCAGTTTCCTCTCAATCAGGCTTAAGTAAGTCAATGAACTTTAATCCCATTAAATTCTATCAAAAGGGGGAGATTTGAGAAAACAATGAATTTTAGGGTGTTCCATCCTTCTGGACTCTGAGTAGTGTTAGAATGGCTCTGCCCAATTGACCAGGCAAATGATCCCATGGAAAGGTCAAGAGTTTCACAGAGCGCAGGGTTTAAAGCTGAGATAAGGTACCTTCCTGCCACACAAGGAGGAAGACTGGAGTTAGCTCAACACCTGCACTCCACCAGACCTGAGACATCTCCAATAACCTGAACTCATACTCTGCCTCCATAGATATTTGCAGCATGGAAGGGTGTTACCAGTGGAGAATTTAGAACCAAATTACCTCAGTTCAAATCACAGCTTGATCTTTCCTCAATGAGTGCAACTTCGAATGAGTGATTTATCTCTTCTATGACTCAGTTTCATTATATACAAAATAGGGATGTTAATACTCATATACCTAATTCATAGAGTTATTGTTAGTATTCAATAGAAACAAATATATGTCAAGCACTTAGAAGAATACCTGGCACATAGTAAGCAATTAATAAAAGTAATAACTCTTAGTAATTCCCTTTTGGGACTGTGTTGGATTTCAAATACTGATATTTCCAATTACAAAATCAAATGAGTGATCTCACGGTCAGCAGTCTTATTTTTATAAAGCTACCTTTAGAAACACTCTTCTTACTTTCCTCTTCAGATTTGATATTGTTTAGGTTCTCTGACTTCACTAGAAACTGGGAATTCTAGCAAGGCTTGGAGATTAGTAAGTCTAATAATATTTCTGGTGAACCAAGGTGGCAAAATGCAAAGTTATCCAATGGATATCCAAGGGTATTAATTAGTACATTTTGGATAAGTAACAGGGTTAATAATCTGCTCTTGTCATATTCAGGTTTATTCTGCCTTGGTCAAAATGTAGATGACAATTTTCTCAATTTCACATAGATCATAGTAAATCTTGCAAGATCTTCTTTCTCTTTTGGTTGTAACCCCCCCCCCCCCCACACACACACACCAAAAAAAAAATTTCTCCAGGTCCATAAAGTCAAAGAAACTGAAAAACTAACTCAGTATTTTTTCCACAGTGAAAGAGAGGATTTGGGTTTTTTAACTCATGTAAAATTTTGTAATGTTGCCTTTTTTTATATTACCAGTGGCACTTCTAGAGCTTATAAGAAAGGAGATGAGTGGAGAGTAAATACCTTTGACAATGGAGCTGAGAGAATATTAAATGTTCTATTTTTAGCCTGTCATGAACGTAGGGAAAAAAACCACCTTAATCTACTGAAAGGTGGTCTTAACTTCTAGTATGCTATCTCACATTTAAAAATTTATTGTCTCTATGGCTTTCCAATGAAACTTTAAAAGACTGAGACTACTGTAACATTTTTTGAACGAACTTAAAAATGAAAGTCTTCTGGCTTTCCTTGTCATAGGGAGTTAAACATAGGGACAACTTGCACAGAGCAGAAAGGCCACTTGACATTGGGGTCAGGCAAACTGCTTTATTTGCCCACCATGGGCCTTGGGATGAGACATTTCACTGCTCTAAGCCTCTTTTTCTGTGAAAAAAACCTCTCATGGTTATTCTGAAGATTAGAAACAACACATTACAATGCATACCAAAAAATGCACTGTCCTGATGCCTGAACAACAGTTGTAGGCACTCAATGAACACTAAGTTGTTATTATTACGACCACTATGACTATGACTATTGTGTCATCATCTTCACTGTTGTCATCATCATTATACGCCTCTACTGGTCACTCTACAACATCTTAGCTCATTTAGTTACTGTTATCAGGGCTAATAGTCTAAAATAGGATCAATACAGTAAGTATATGCAATATATTAGTGGTGTCGTTCTTTTTCTGAAGTGTTTCCATTAGGAAAGAGGGGAGGAAGAAGCTGTGAGCCTGCCTGGCATATGTGTTCGCTTAAGCTAAGTGCTAATGCACTGACATTGGCAGCAGGAGTGGTGGACCTGCCAACCTTGTGGGGTTTCTAAAAGGGAGGGTTGGCATAAGGGGAATTCAGATAGAGACAGCGATGCAAATAACCTTACAGCAAGCATTGTGGCTACTCCTGGGCACTGGGCTTATTTATAGTTCAAAGCTAATCTGAAAGGCAATAAGAAAATGACTTAATGGTATCTCCTCAGCTTGAAGCAGGCCTTACTTTTCACCTGGTGAGAGCTCTGGACAAAATCCCAGTCAGCCTAATAGCTAAGCCACGCCACGGGAGTGTCATGAGGGATCAGGTGCTCACCAGGAAGCCTGGATGTCTTTGTTTGTTTTTTTCTCCTGTTCTTTTCTTTCTCTCACTGAGATGTCAGGAGGCCCATGACCAAGGGGGAAAGCCCTTGTTTTTTGAGCCATCTTGTTGCAGAGCTATTTGGCGAGGATCCAGGGAAGCATGAACTGCAGTGACTAAAGAGTTGGACTGGGACCCATGAGGGGAAGATTAAAGAGAGGGTTAATTAAGCCATCTGGAAGAGTTAAGGGTAGTTGAACAAAGGTCTTCAAGTACACCCAGTAGGATTGCACAGAGAATAAAAAGCAGTTGTGTGCTGTCTCTAAGGGGAACAGAATAAGAGGGACTAAGCTGTAGACAAAAAAGTCCAAAGCCACCCCTTTGTGTTCACAGCCCCACTGTGAGTTCCCCCCCAAACATTCTTGCCTCTAAGTTGTCTCTTCACACGTAAGTAGAAAAGAGAAGCAATGGGTCTCACCTCACTGAGCCTCTGAAAGAAATGTAGAAGATGAGATTCAATGAAGAGATGGCCTGACTCTAGGCCCATGGCAATCTACAAAGCACTCTCTTCCAGCTCTAAAAGGGATTACATTTTTATTGCCTTCACAGCAACCTTTGTTTTCATCATATCGAAACTATAACCCTGTTGAAATATGCAAGGGATAACAAAGTAATATAAAATAAGGTCACATTCACTAAGTAGTGGGGCTGAGCTGCTTTCATACCAACATTGGCATGCACCCGCTTTACTAGTTTCCATCTGTGTCTACACAAGTCAGAGTTGTCCAGTGGGTAGTAAGTACTCTCACAGTCAACTGTGTCATGATAGCTCTGTATCCTGAACTACCACAACAGCCTAGGAAGGAATACCACCTGCAGTAAGAGTAAACTTATCTTGATGGTGACAAATTGGACTAGTTCAGGCCCTTGTAGCTATAGTAGATCTCAGTCTGGCCTCTCCTAAATTGGTGGACAGAAAAAATAAAGCCGTCTTCAACCCCTATTCTAACTCACTTGCCTATATTTTTCTTAATTAAATGTCACTTTCTGTGAATCGAAATGGTGACTCCTAAGTTCTTAGATGGACCTAAAGTGAAATTGTGAAGCCAATGAAATATATACCTTCCCACTCACCCCACGCAACTGTCTCCTCCACCATCTCTCAGTCCTGCCAAGCTAAAATGAATCAAATAATTGCACAGTTATGAGAGATAGAAAGCCAATCTATAACAGAGACCACTCTACTTGAGTACCCCTTAAAGCGCTCAATGAATGTATTTATCAAGTTGGACCTGATAATGTAAGTTGCCTAGCTTGAGTTATTCATCCTCTGATCAGTTATCATGGGTCTATTATTCCCCAGGAATTGGAGAAAATATAGAGGAACAGAGGTAAACAGAATAACAACCCCACCTTTTTAAGAAACTTGATAAAAATATCTGTGGTATTATTATATCTTTGTGAATAGAAAGAAAATTGGTTTGATTCAAATGTATGATGCTGGGGAGTGATGGTATAATATGAGGCCACAAAATTAGATCCTGACTTGTATTATCTGCCATGCTAGGAAGTTTGCGCTTTGCACTACAACCACTGGGTGGGTGGGTGGGGCAATGGAAACCTTTCAACATGATCATGAGATAACTAGATTTGCTTCCTTGTTTTTGTTGGTTTTTTATGTTTGGCTTTTTTGCTTGGGAATTTTATTTTTTGTTTGTTTTTGTTTTTTGTCTAAAGTATGGAGGATGGACTGAATTGAGGAAAATTTTATGGCAGGAAGATCAATTATCAAGCTATAAAATGTCAGGTGAGAGATGGCAGAAGCCTAAAGTAAGGCATTAAAATTTGAAAGATGGGAACACTTTGAAAGACACGGAAAAGGTAGAGCTGACATAACTTGTAACTCTTTGGTATGTATATGTTCGAAACAGGGATAGCCGTGGATAACTGAGTTTTCCACCTTGTTATAAAACTTTGTAGAGTACAGAGGAAAAAACAACAACAACAACAAAAAAAAAACTCTGAAGGCCAGCAAATACAAATGAGTAGCCAAAATTTAATAAAGAGAAAAATAATTATCCTTGGTGTCTCCAAGCTCTGTATCTTACTTCAAGACCTGAAAAGGTACTTAAAAATAATCAGATTATCAATTTGCAACCTTCTATGAGAAAACAAGATTCTGAATTGCAACCACAACCTCTTTCTAAAGATCAGATTGACCAGACCAATGTCATTTCCTACTGTGCTGGAGTGACATACGAGGGTGATAAGAGGAAAACAGTACTTGTAATCTACCTGGAATTCAACTAAGGTTTTGATTCTGATTTCATTTTACATGACATTCTTATTAACAAGTCAAAGAGATATAGGCAAGCTCCAAGGTTATATTTAAAGGAGACCAAACTGAAAGGAAAAAATAAGAGGGATTCCACTGTGGTCAATCTAGTTAATATCTTTCCTAGTGGCCATTGAAGAGAACACTGACCCTTGCTCTTCATTTGGAAGGAGTCGCTAATACAATTTCAAATTAATGATAATGAGTGAGAGTAATGTCCTTCCTCAGATAAATTTGATTCAGAAAAGGGCAGGGGAGTTAAAGAAAACAAGATGGAGAGAGACAGATGAGGCCATCCATGTAAGTGAGGAAATAGCAGAGGTTATTGCTTGTACGAATGTGGAAGTTGGCTAAATTCCAACACTAAAATCATAACCCTAACCTCATCAGGATTCATGTCAAAGTTTAAAATAGGTTTCAAATATTTGAGATAAATCAGTTGGCGTTACGTAATAGTACTTGAGAATGAAAAAAAAATTGTTTAAGGAACAGATTTTTCTTGGACACAGAGTTAGAGTTGGATACTAGATGTAGGATTAGTTCAATGTGTACTCATACATATGTTAAGTAAATTGCTGGGAATGACTCTAAAGGGGCTAGCTAACCAAACCTATTATCCCAGAAATTGCTAGCCATAACTGCTGAGTAATATCTGAATTTCCACCACTAGAAAAGGGAACTAAAACAGATTTAGTCACTTCTATGAGCCAAACACTATGCATGGCCCATCTCATATACCTTCTTAAAGAACCCTGCATGGAAGTACTATCATCTTCATCCTACAACAAAGGAACTTGGGCTCAGAAAGGCCAAGTTGCTTACCCAATCACACAATTAATCAATAGTGGAGCCAGAATTTTCTGCTAGGTTGGCTTCACACCCTATGTTCTTCTGTTATACCACATTAAAAGGCCAGTCTTTTGAGTCACTATTTTCTTATACACTTGGGAAAGTTGGCATTTCTAGTGGTGGCTAATTCTCTACACTTTAGTGTGAATAATTTTCAGAATCATCACGACCAAGAGAAGGAAAGGAATATTAGAAAGAAGGTGAGCGCTAAACTGGGAGGAGTTGAAAGGTGTATCTCCAAATGTAGGATAATAATACAATTAAAGAAACAGAGTGGCAAAGGCAAATGCCTTAATCATTTCTTGGCTAAATGCCGATGGCTCATCATAGAGGATAGGAGAGAATTGGCATGGTTCCAGTAATAAGAAACAACACAAGGGGCCCGCCTCTCCAGTGCTCACGCACGAGCGCGCACACACACACACAAAATAAAGTCACATACACTCACACAAGAATAGATTAGATTAAACACAGCTAAAACCTTAGACATACTCCATTGTCACTTGCTCACTTCAAAGATAAAAAGACTCTGGTTCAGAGTGATCTACATGAAAAATCCCTTAGCTACCTCTGGCTAAAGGTACACTCAATACTAAGTCTTGTAACTTCAATGGGTAAGTGTCTACTCCTGGGACTACAGATTTTTTTATAGTTTAGGTCCATACCTATTTAAAGCAATGTGCTTCGTCAATGTACTTTCCTTTGGGATCGCCTAGCTCTTTGAGTCCTTGTTATCTGCTAGCTTAAAATAAAAGACAAAACTAGAAAACTGTTGTAGAGGATATTTGCTATTTTTGATTTTCCAAAATCCATGAATTTCCCCCTTCTCCTTGGTAACAGCAGGCTGATTTCATTTGGGCATTACATCCACCCCGTCCATGGAAGAATAGAAGGTTGAACTACTTGTGAGGATGTGACCCAATTTGGACAAATGAGATATGAAAACGTATCTGCTCGAGGTTTCTGGGAGGCAAATTTCCACATACTTTAGAAAGAGCTACAAGAAGAGGCTGCCATTCTTCCCCTGGTGGCGTGGAGTTGAGGTGTGAGTTCTAGAACTAGCATGGCCATTTCTCTTATTATAATGGGATTTTATCCTAAGGACAAAATTGAATGAACAAACAGGGCAAAAATACATAAAAGTGAAGCATAGGGAAAGAGAGGCCTGATGGCACCAGGAATATCAGCATCAAATTGCACCAGAAGGCATACATATATTTGAACCATTGAATCCCATTTTAAATTTAAGTCAGTTTTAAATAAGTTTTCCGTCACCTGCAACATAAACAGCTTAACAAGATTTAGCTCTACTTTTTTTGTTTGTTTGTTTAAGCAAAAATTAACCCCAGTATGGTTGACTGGTTGAACCTATCTGCAGGCTTACAAGATGGTGTAATCAATAAAGAACCCCAACACTGTCCGGGCACAAGGCAGTGTGGAGGGTGTTAGTTTAATACTAACTATGGATCAATTCTCCATAGAGCATAAAATCTAGTTAGGAGAAAGTGTAATAAACTACTGGAATAAACTAAAGGAAGATGGTGCAGAAAGTACCACATATTCCCAAGGGCCTGGTATAGAAGAAAACTACAGTTTTAGAGTAGTTTAGAGGTGGAAAAGGTCTCTTTGACATGGGGTTATTAGGGAAGCTTTGTGCATGCAGTGAGATTTAAGCTGGCTCTTCAAATAGAAAGTGTGTGACAATAATGTTATTAGTATCCACCTGGATTCTATCTGCTGTCTGAAAACCAGATGGGAACCCCTGAGATGCAAAGACTTGTCAGTTTCCACAGAGAACAATTCCCTCACTCTGTGTGTTTCTATGTGAAGGGCTTTCATCTAGAACAATGTTCTGAAGGTGGGGTTTCTGGACCAGCAGCATCACCATTATCTGAGACTTGTAGGAAATGCAAATGCTCAAGCTCCAACCCAGATCTCCTGACTCCAAAACTCTGGGGGTGAGGCCTAAAAATCTGCATTTTAACAAGCCCTCTCATGCATGCTCAAGTTTGAGAACTACTGATTTCAAGGGGATCTTACAGTGTCCATAAACATAAGGGATGTTTATGTACTTGGATTAGAAGAAAAAAAATTCACCTTTATTTACACTAATCTCTAACCAAAATTTAACATTTAGTATTACGGATAATAAACTAGAGTCATATTTAGCAGTATATGTCAACAACAGAAATCAGATATGTTTTCATATCTCATTCCGGTGACTGCGGATATTTCAAAGTATCACTAACATCATGGCTACTTTGAAATTATGGCTATTATTAGGCCTGCTGCTAGATCTTATTATTAATGTGTTAACAAAGCAACACACATATTATTATATCTCAAATTCTAAAAAAAATTTTGATAACTGTATTTTAATATAATTGATTTCCTTTGCAAGTCTGTGTACTTTATTTTATATATTCAAACACGAGTCCTAGAAAGAAGATAAGAGTCATTCACTGGACCACTGAAGGGGAGCATGACAGGAAAAGTGTAAACCCCTGACTGAGGGGTAAGGCAGGTGTCTCTTCGTCAGCCCTTCACTCAGCACTCCCAGCAGGAAGAGGGTGCTGATGTAAGTGGTGAGAGATGTGGAAGCTGCAGGGAAAGGCTTACTCCACCCCTTCCTCATCTCTCTTGCTGTACCTGCCTGTGTGCAGAGCTCACAAGCCCCCGTCTGCTCTGCACCATGCAGTTATGGCTTTGTGGTGGTCCAACTCTGCCCCTGGCTCATGAGTATGTTTGTCTCCTTCAGAGCTGAAGTACCAGAAAGCCCACATGGATACAGAGCTAATGCCACATGCTCCAGTCCAGCTTTTACTCCTTGCAAAGCTAATATTTTGATCTCCAGCTGTCTGCCTCCTATCTGTTTCTTAATTGGTCCTAAATTCCAAACTCAGGCAGGAAGGAAAAGCATCATTTATTGACCCTCTAAAACTTAAACAGTCTGTACGTCTATCTCCTTCTCTCCTTTTTCTTCTGGGAATATACCAGTGTGACGAAGACAATGCAGAAAAACAGGCAGCCCCATTGCCACCCAGGAGATTTCTTAATCCCTTACGTAGCATCGGTACCAGATGCCAGATAGAAGCTGCAGAAATGTTCTTCCTTCTCAGTGTCCTAGAATCAGGGCTATAAATTAGTTGGGTCATTGCCCTTTAAAAGAGGAGGAAAATATGAGGTGATAATAGTCAAGGTCATCATTGTGCATCCAATGAATTCTGTAAACCAGCTGCAAAGATTCTTTCTTAGCCACCCAGCGTAAAGCCTAACACAATTCTACAGACCCTGGCTGACTTCCTAGATCTTCAGATGAGACTTTTTTCCTAAGCAGCTTTCCTTTTTGTCATTATTAACTTGTTAGACAAAATACAGTTAACCTTATTATGAACTCAAGTAGAGCAATAGTGATTACAACATTTAGCTATGTAACACACAAGGATGGAAAGCCAACCAAAATGTTGACTCCAGAATTTGAAGAAAGGTCCCCAAACCAGCCTAGTTCCATACTAACATCTACTACTCATAGAAATACTTACTATGAATAAGGTCCTATGGTGATGACTTTCCTTGTATCGTTCACAGTAACATTAGGAGTTGGAATTAACATTATCTATCTTTTACAGATTAGGGCATGGAGGTTTAAAGAAGATAAGATAGCTTTCCCATGGTCAATGAAAGTGGTGGGGCTGAGATTAAAATCTAGGCATGAACATCAGAAAGTCCAGGCTCTTAGCTACTGTCAGAGCTATTAGTCTCTTCTTTTTGCACTTGTTTTTAACCATCCCTCTCCAATAGTCTTGTATCTTCAGTTCAGAATCCATGAGTACTTAAGATATCTGACTCTGTGTGCTTTTCACAAAGTACAGTAGTCCCCCCTTATCTATGGGGGTGTGTGACATTCCAAGATGCCCAGTGGATGCCTGAAACCACAGCTAGTGCAAAACTGTAGATATACTGCCTTTTCATGTACATATATACATACACTTTATGGCTTCTCTTTGGCATAATTGAATTTCCATCATCACTATTCTTGTCCTTTGGGGCCATTATTAAGTAAAATAAAAGTTGTTTTTACACAAGCACTGTGACAGTCAATCTGATAACGGAGAATGCCACTACATGACTAACGGGTGGGGAGATGGACAAATGGATGACTCATGTCCTGGGTCGGAAGGAGCTGAATGGCATGAGTTTTCATCATGGGATTTTCCATGTGATGTTTTTGGACTGCATTTGACTGTGGGTAACTGAAAATGCAGAAAGCGAAATTGCGGATAAGGGAGGATTACTGTATATTAGGTTGGTGCAAAACTAATTGTGATTTTTGCACTGATTTTTAACCTTTTAAACTGTAATTACTTTTGCACCAAACCTCAAATTTAAACCTCATACCAACCATGTTACATGAGTCGTATTATCACCTCAATTATATAGCTAAGCAAACAGATGTAGAAAATGCAAGTCATTTACCTGAAATCAAATCATACAAACCAAAGCTAACATATGAACACCAGTCTTAAATTAAGTCACAATTTTATATATTCTGATAAGTAGTAGGCTTTGGTGACCAGGATTCTTTTTTTTTTTTTTTAAGACTTTTTTTTTTTTTTTAATTGGGGAAGGGGAACAGGACTTTATTGGGGTACAGTGTGTACTTCCAGGCCTTTTTTTTTTTTTTTTTCTAAGTCAATCTTAGTTGTGGAGGGCGCAGCTCAATTCCAGGTCGTTGCCATTGCTAGTTGCATGGGGCGCAGCCCACCATCCCTTGCAGGAGTCGAACTGGCAACCTTGTGGTTGAGAGGACACACTCCAACCAACTGAGCCATCTGGGTGCTCAGTGGCAGCTCAGCTCAAGGTGCCGTGTTCAATTTTAGTTGCAGGGGGCGCTGCCCACCATCCCTTGTGAGACTCGAGGAATTGAAATGGCAACCTTGTGGTTGAGAGCCCACTGGCCCATGTGGGAATCGAACCGGCAGCCTTTGGAGTTAGGAGCATGGAGCTCTAACCGCCTGAGCCAACGGGCCGGCCCCGGTGACCAGGATTCTTTATCCACAATATCTCAGTGCAGCAAATCCTGTTTGAGGTAGCTGGCAGGGCATATGGGAGGGTACAGCCTGTAGCTTCAATGCACCCAGCACCAGCGTTCCTTGGGCTTCCAATCTACCTCCATGTCCAGTAGGAGTTTTCTCCAAACCCCAGTGAATACTTCTCATTCCTACTTACAGACAGCTACTTACCACAGTGATAGCATTTCTGCACATGGCATATAAGCCTTTTGAAATTTTGAATGGAAAGACATGTAATTGTCAAATCTCCTGTTCTGATGAAAAGTGAAGGCTGGGAGGACAGACTCTGAACAGAGCCTCTTTGACGTTCATCAGCTCATTAGCAGGAGTCTTCCAGACACCTCTCCAACTCTTGATGGTCAGTCATACTCAGTGTTAGCACAAGTGACTGGCCCTGTAGGTATAGAAGTAACTTTATTCCCTCATTAAAAAAAATAATTGCAGGAAGAGTTGGGTATAAGGCCAAAATTCGGCTTGCCAGGTGTACGAGAAAAATGAATCATGCTCAGTTTGGTTACTTAAAGGATAAAAGCTGCTATTTTGAGCAATAGTTGTTTTTGGCCATCCTTCGCATGGAGGTATTCAACGTAATTGTGCTAAGTAGTGTGAAAGAGAAACCTGCTTCAGGGCTAATACGATAATGCATATTATCTGGGAGACTAGAGGAAAGGCAGCTAGTAATGTGATTTCTCATGCTTTTTTGTTGTTCAGCTAAAAATAAAAGTCTCATTAAAGAGAGTTTTAAATGAATTATATTTCTCCATTTCTCTCACAATTAATTTTTGTGCAGCAATTTGCACTTCTGATGCTTCTACCCCAGCAGGGCGGCGTGTGAATTGCTTGGGGAACGGCAGAGGGCAGTGCTGAGCTGAAGCTGGCACTGGAACCTTGCTTCTGGCTGTAAAATCGTGCTTATTATTAAATGAAATCTTAAGGCTAACTTAGCCACAGAGGAAATTAAACTGCTAATTATGTGTGTATAAACCACTAAAAATGGGTCCAGTTGTTGCTCAAGATTTCAGACACACCCACCTCTTCTCCTTGGTTTTAAAATATGTAATTACGCCTGGAAATAGTACCTATTAACAGTTTTACACAATTAAAAAAAAATTAGAGTTATCTGTTTGCAAAGCTCATCCCTTTCAAAGTAAATAAACAAAAGATTTGTAGTTTGAGTTTAGTTTTTGTTTATTTGTTTGTTTTTCAAATTGTCCACGTCTTGATAAAATATGAGTCACCCAGGCCCTGTAGAGTTCTAATGGATTGAGACAAAAGGACCAAATTATTTTTATAGCACTTTCTTAAACAGATTTCTGTAGAGGCAAAAATGTCAAAGATCTGGAAGATTTGGAGAGAAGTTTATTCTGATTGGGGAGGGAAAAGGAACAATGATTTCCTCAGTGTGCATAAGCATTTAGAAAGGTGACGTCATTGTGGACTTATCCTCACGACAAGGAAATATAAAACAGATTATCTCAAAGTAAGTGAGGCCAAGATTATTTTAGGTTCCTGGCGATGCATCCTGATAGCTGTCCATAGATGATCAGATAAGTGAAAGGGAAAGACATTTGATACCAGGTTTTAATATAAATACAAACTGACAGGGAATGTCGATGTTACAGTGAATAATTTGAGTAATTTGCATGGCCCCAGCCCTTCAGTTTGCAAATCGTTTTTCACTGCATGTCGATCTCTTTTAGGCCTTACTACTTACAGTGTGTTCCCTAGGTTATCAGCACTGCTTAGGAGCCTGTTAGAAATGCAGAATCTGGACCTACTAAGTCATAATCTGCATTCTAACAAGTCTGCCTAAGATTGGATTGCATGCTCAAATTTGAGAAGCACTGTTTAAGGTCTTATGTTAGTAATTTGCTTTCTCTGAAAAGGGCATCTTCCTGCTTTTAATGTAGAGACAGTTCAGAAAGCCTACAACAGCAAATCTCATTTTGAGTCAATTAAAAAAAGTTTTTATGGTTGTAGTTGTTTTCCTCTTTGCAACAAATAAAACCTTTTTGAAATATATTTTAATGGATACTTTTTTCCAGCTGGTTTTAACTGGGCTTAAAACACTGGCCTACCATGACCTGGAGTCTGGGAAGAACTAATGCATATCAAGGACATGGCATTTGCATATTTCTTTTTAGTGTTTCTGGTCCTGCCATAGATGGTGAAATGTTGTGGGTTCACCACCCCTTCCATTGACTTGGCTCTGTACTTCATTCTATGCTTTTTATAGGTTTCATGAAAGGATGATAATGACCTATTTTACTTATCCATTAAGAGCTACCAGCCAGAAGATTTCCCCCTTCCTCCAGCAAGAAGGGCAGCGTGACTAAGTCAGCCAATCAGAGTAATGAAGCTCTCCTGCTTGGCAAAGTGAGATTAATCTAAATCAAATACTTTCCACCTTGGCAATTTTAACTAATTCCCACAGGAATACAAGAACTACGTGAAGCCCCCACAGCCGTGCAAGTCTCCTGGTATGGGAAGGCAGGTAATATTTTTTAAGCTTGTTAATATCTTATCCTGCTGGGTCCTACAATGTACTCAAAGAATAGCTGCAACTCCTCAACCTAGCATTACAAAGAAATGCAGCTTTCAGGGAGGAAGAGCAAAAGTCCTGGGCTGCACAGCATATGCTTTATTCTGTGGCGATGGCTCCGACTGCCTTGAGTAAATTGCTTCCCACATTGTCTTTCTGCCTCTGTCCTAGCAATTATCAGAGGATCTTAACTGCAGGATCTATGGCCTACACTGTGACACATTCAGGCTGCATATTAGAGAAGCTTCCTTCCTTCCCTTCCTTCCTCTCTTCCTTCCTCCTTCAAGGTGCATATGCTTTCCAGTGTGGATCTGCAGGGACCACACTGACAGGCAGACCTGGTAGATTGGACAGCTCAGGTGTGCTTTGGCTTCTGGGGGCATGGGGAGCCTCCCTCCTCTGCAGCAATAACCATCTCCACACTTGAGGCCCACTCAACAAGAAGAGCTCCCTGGATAACGCAGTGGGACTTCTCAGATGACCTCTCCCTTTCACCTTCAGCAAAAGGAAAGGTCTTGCCTAATGCAGACCCAGCTCTCTTGGTTTTTCAAGTAGGAACTGTAATGGAAATAGGCCAGGTTTTACTTGACTTTGTGGGCACCGACCTAGGGCTCCCAGAATTCTCCCTGTACTTTTTAAATAGAATAAATTGTCAACAGTGATAAAAAGACTAGTCTTTGCACCCTGTACAAGGTGTTTCTCTATGAGCCTTTGAAGATTTTTGTTTGTTGGGGTTCTTCTTTGTTTTTATTTATGTCAGGTTTATTGAGATATAATTTAAATAGAATAAAAGCCATTCTTTTGGGGCTGGCCTGGTGGCTCAGGCGGTTGGAGCTCCGTGCTCCTAACTCTGAAGGCTGCCGGTTCGATTCCCACATGGGTCAGTGGGCTCTCAACCACAAGGTTGCCAGTTCAACTCCTCTGAATCCCGCAAGGGATGGTGGGATCCGCCCCCTGAAACTAAGATTGAACACGGCACCTTGAGCTGAGCTGCCGCTGAGCTCCCGGATGGCTCAGTTGGTTGGAGCGTGTCCTCTCAACCACAAGGTTGCCGGTTGGACTCCCACAAGGGATGGTGGGCTGTGCCCCCTGCAACTAGCAACGGCAACTGGACCTGGAGCTGAGCTGCGCCCCCCTAACTAAGATTGAAAGGACAACAACTTGACTTGGAAAAAAAAGTCCTGGAAGTACACACTGTACCCCAATAAAGTCCTGTTCCCCTTCCCCAATAAAATCTTTTAAAAAAAAGATCCATTCTTTTTAGTGTATAGTTCTATGAGTTTTGACAAAACCACAACAATGACAGATAGAACATTTTCATAGCCCCCTCTCGCCCCAAATCTCTCCACTCCCTTTATAGTCAACCCCCACCTCAACCCTGTCAACCACTAATCTGTTTTCTGTGCTATAGCGTTGCTTTCAGTTCTGAAAGATTTATTTACTTTTCTTTTTTTTTAAATAACCCTCTTTTCTCACAAGAACTAACAAATTCATCTGATTAGCACAATACGATGTAGTTAAAGGAGGAGTTCTGGAGTCAGATAAATGCAGATTCCACTTTTGGCTCTACCTTTTTTAAAGGGTCTCTGTCAGTGTTTCTTAGCACTCACATTGATCTGGGAATATTATTTATCTTAGTTAAGCCTCAGTTTTCTCATCTATTAAATGAGCTAATGATAACCAGCAACAGTTATCAGATACCACTTTACTTGCTAAGACTTGCTTACATCACTGCGAGGTGCTACCCTACTGATGCAATAGCTAATTTTTCTCTTTCCTGTTACTTGTCGTTGTCTATTTAATCTGACTGCCCATATTAGAGGGCCGGATCCTAAATCACACACATTTTATCCTCCACAATACCTATCAGAGTACATGACTTAGTCTGTTCAGGATGCAATAACAAAATACCATAGACTATGTGGCTTATAAACAATAGAAATTTATTTCTCACAGTTCTGGAGGCTGAAACATCCAAGATCAAGGTGTCAGCACATATGGTGTCTGGTGAGAGCCTTCTTTCTGGCTATAGACTGACATCTCACTGTCACCACATGTGACAGAAGGGGTGAGGGATTTCTTCGGGGCCGTTTTTATAAGGACACTAAATCCCATTCATGAGGTCTCTGCCCTCATGCCCTACTCACCTCCCAAAGGCCCCACCTCCGAATACCATCACATTAGGGATTATGTTTCAACATATGAATTTTGGGGGGACACTAACATTCAGTCTATAGCAGTATATAACAGCTATGTGGAACACATACATAGAATAGAAGGGTATCAAACATTACTTTGAAAAGTAAACACATTCACATTTGTTATATTATTACTTCATATAAAGGTATTCGTAAATTAATTTGTGAATTATTAATTTATATTATTGATATATATTTTTAAAGTTTACATGAATGGTATACTCTTTGTATCCTTTTCTGACTTGCTTTTTCCTATTTAGTAGTATGGTATTTTAGATTTATTCATTATTTAACGACTAAATAGTATTACATTTTATAAATAAGCCAGTCTATCCATTCTGGTGTTTGGGGACAGTTAGAGTGTTTCCACGTTTTTGCTGTGCAAATGTACAAGCATTCCCCTGAATAGGAATAATACCCACCACGTGGTTTTGGTGGGGAGAGGGAGGAGAGAAGAGAAAAGGAGACAGGTAGGAGGCTTTAACTGTGCTGTAATACATTGTTTCTTTAAAAAAAAGAAAAGAAAAATGGGGCACTGGAGCTTCAGAGCTAGCAAATTGTTAATATTTATCTATTAATTCTGGGTGATGAATTTGTGAGTGTTAATTATATTTAGTATTCTCTACATTTTAAATTATAATTAAAGAAGAAAATTAAATATAAAAAAACATTAAAAAATCAATGAACATGGTTCTATTCTGGAATGTATAATCATTATCAGTGGCACTGAATTTGTCTCCTTGAATTTTTCATAACTAATGAATTTTTTTCCATGACCAATGTAAGATACTTATAACATATCCTAGTTAGTTTGATAATAAAATGTCAAGAGTCAAGCTTTTCCCTGATAAGTGACACTCCTTCATCAGTGGTAACTGGTCTCTGCAATGTTTTCCTGTCAGAATCCAACTGCATTTTTTTACTGCTTTTTTTGTTTTGTTGTTGTGGTTGGAAGTGGTGAGTTTTTAGCGCTAAAAAACATGCACAGAACTTCTTTAAAAATAACTAGATGAGATTTGTATATTAAAGAGAAAAAGGTTATGAGGCATCTAGCAATTCATCTCATCAAACCCTGTACTGTTATCAGGACTTGGCTAATACAGGGCTCCTAGGGAATAAGCATGCTTTTGCTTTCATTTTACTCATCTTTTACAAAATAAAGGGAACTTGGCTTTACACAGGAAATAGCTAAGCTTTGAAAATAGTTGTGGGGCTTATCCCATTCTTTCATTTTAATGACTTTCCCTGGTATTTAATCCCATCTTCCCCCTTCTGTGCCTACACTTATTAGTATGCTCTTCAGACAGCTAAGAAAACAAACAAGGCTATCAAAATACAGCGTACACCAGGTTCCCCTGGTTGAGGTAGCAAGCAAGCATGTTTCCCTGCCCCCTTGTGGCTTGATTACAGAACTCCTGCTGTGGGTACCCCCATGGCTCATTACCCTGCCTCCTCTGAAATGCTGGGGACTGCAAGGCCGAGATTCAGCTCTGCTACTAGCGGAAGAAGAGATAGACTTTTTATTAGTGACTGGGCTTTATCTTACAGAAAGCATTTGCTTCTGAAGGGTCTGTGGGCTCCAAAGTGCTCCTGGCACAGATGACCTGAGAAGGCATGGACTTTAAGCCCAGAAGGTCCAAGATTGCACTTTCCATATAGAAAGGTTAAGTCTGCAAAACAGGTCATGAGCTGGTCCAGAAGGCACTTGAGAAAAGTCATGACTTCAGAAGGCAACCCTGCCATTTGAGTTTGTGACACAATCTCCAAGACAAACCCGGCTTCTCAGAACCAACCGATAATTGTTTTCCAACTGAGGTTACATATTATCAGAGAATATCTGTTAGATGGAATTTTCAGCTGAGCGGGATGTGTAAGACCATATAGAGTGACAACTTGCTATCATTACAATGTAAGGAGCAAATTTTAATGTTAAGCAAAGACCAAAGAAGGATTTCATGGCTAAACCATTATAGGAGACCTTTAAGGCAGGGCACAGGGGGGAGCAAGTCAGGGCACTAAATAATTCTCAAACTATGACATTACTGACATCAATCACATGTGATCATTTAACTTAGTTTCTCAAAGTGTGCTCTTCCAAAATTTCTATTTACTGAGAATAGGCTGCAAACGCAATCACTGCCCTAGGATTAAAAAAAAAAAAAATATGTTGGGTCATTTCCATTTTATAGACAGAAAAACTGAGTCACCAATGCATTCAAATTATTTGTGATAGATCTCATAGTAAATCAGTTGTAGAGCAGGAAACAATTGAGAAATTGAGAGTGTCTTGTGCTTTAGATAAGAATTCTTGTCTCCAGAGCAGACTTTCTCTCTATTGCAATAATGAACTGCTTCACTGCTTCCTAATGTGCCATGTGCGTCCGTCAACTTGTCCTTCTAGGCTGCTGGAGGCACCAGGTCACTGTGTCACAATGTAGTGTCAAAATGTCACAATAATATTAGGTGGCTGATGACAACAGGGACGCAAACCAAGGGGTACAGAGACACATCAACACTTGTCATGCAGCATATCGATGGCAATACTTTTTGTATCAGTATTCAAAAAAGGTGTTTTAGAATAACAGAAACTAAAAAATAAATGTGAATCTCTGGCCCACTGCTAAAACGGTTTATCATCTATGTGCTAACCTCAATGTTTCATCAGGTATTCATATTTGATTATAGTTTGAATACTGTAAAACAAGGATAAGGCTGCACTTATGCTAATATTATAATTGTGCAGATAATTTTGCACAATAATCATGGCTCTTGTCTTCTACTCTATAGGATTACAAATGACCAGATATATAATATATTGTATTATAATACATCATGTATGTACAAGATCAGTATCATTCATTTATATCTAAAATAAACCTAAGAAGACTTAAAAAAACAGTGAGTATATATGTGTGAGCACACAAATTATATAGATATAGATACAGATATAGATATAATATATGTATAAATTTCATGATTATAGTCTAGAGGGAAATAAAAAACTAAGATGTAAAACAATAACTATTTTTGGATGCATTCATTTCCATTCTCCAAACTGAAATAGATTGTCCTGATGAATTTGATGATAGACTATATGGATAGATTGATGGATATAGATATATAGGTCATATATACTTTTCCATTCTTTGGTTTTCCCTGGTCTTTCTGTTTCACCATCTTGTTATTTCTCCATCTAGTGGTGCCCTCACTCTGCACCCTGCCCATGCCCCATTCTGCTACATGGCTCCATTGGGTCTAAATGATATTTAGTTCACTATAAATTAGGGACGGCTAATCGTGGCCCTGATTCAGTACTTCTGGAAATACTGTGTTTCCCCGAAAATAAGACGTAGCCAGATCATCAACTCTAATGCGTCTTTTGGAGCAAAAATTAATATAAGACCGGGTCTTATATTAATTAGAGCTGATGGTCCAGCTAGGTCTTATTTTGGGGGAAACATGGTATCTTTCCGTAGAAAAGATTCATCTAGGACACTTACTAAAAATGCTCATTGATGCTACCTAACCCAGCCCTACTGAAACAGATCATTTTAAGCCTCCCTCTCTATTTTTATCCACATTCAAATTTGAATTTCCTCCCTTAGAGCAGCAATCCTCAGCAGGGATGTGCACAAACCTGGGAAGTTCCTTAAAAATGCAGACATATCCATTATAGAACTGGCAACTCATACATTAAGTTTGGTGGAAATGGTGGTGGATAGGAGAGTTCAAATTATGCCACCACACCCCAATTTGGAAATAATGATATAATACTCAAGGAACATCTTTACCACAAGGACTGAGCCACTCCAGGGAAGTCACCCTTAGTAATGGGAGATTTCTTTGTCACGAATGTGTTGCTGTGAATATGTTAAGAACATAGATTTTGCGATGCTCTTGAAGGCAAGTAGAAGCAACTGAAAATGACATCACACATTTAACTTATTTTAAAATTATAAAAAGATTTAATTGTGTACGATAAAATAGAAATGAAATACATTTCTTATACAATGGAAATGAGTAATAAATATCACAAGCTTTTTTTCTGGTAATAATCAACATAATAATTATGAGGGGTAAATACATATACACAATGCTAATTTTTTTGCTACTTTTGGTAGCCATCAAAATGAACCACTCACATTAGAGAGCATAATTGACTCATATGATATGACTCGATACAATACGATACGATACGATACGATACGATATGATATGAGGTTAGCCCCATCTGCTGACCCTCTGAATCAACTATCAGGTTTGTACCAAAGCCAGGCTTCTTCTAGCTAATGCCTGAGCACAGAGTGGGTAATAAGGCAGACGGATTCCAGTGAGATGCAGAACTCCTGATATAGTGACTCCCTCAGGGGATTCCCCCTGGCCTGGCTGAATCTTCCTTGGAACTGTATTGCAGTCCACAATTCTTCCTACTCTATCCTCCTTCCTACCCTCTCTCCTTCATCTCTATGATGTATGTGGCAGGCCTACACCATGGTCCTGCTAAAGGCCCTCTCTGCCTCCTCTTGCTCCCTCTCCCCATATTCTCTTATTCTCTCCCGCAATAAATCTCCTGTTCATCTAATTCTGTCTTGATATCTGCTTCTTGGCAGACCTGAACTAATACACTATGCTTCATTGAAAGCACTAATCGTTTCATGTTCTGTCCACTCCATCAAACACACACACACATACACACACCCTGGTAGATTGCTTATGCCTTCCTCAAATTACTTTGGCCGTAAGAAATGCTCCATCTGAATCTCAATCTTATGGTTTCTTATGCTCTGGCGAATGACAATGAATGGTACTGTATTTTTTAAATAGGATGATCTCTTTTGGCATTTTAATTGTACATTGTATCCTCTTGTTAATATAATGCTTCAAACAGTAAAGATAGAAAAAAATTCCAAAAGATACCTAAGAAGAACTTTAATTGTGGGAATGTCTGTATCTAGTCAGTGGGCATTCGGGGGGTCAGAGGTCCCTCAAATTATACTCTACAGGTAACTTTCTACTGTATTACTTCTGCCTAATGGTATAGTCTTCACTCACCTCTTCGTTCACTTTCCACTTGTGCCTCCAAAGCAGTGAGAAAGCTGGGAAAGTTTTCCCTCCTCTCCAAATTACCATGAGAATGCATGCCTGCCATACAAAGGGAGAAAGTAACTTTAAAAGTTGTCTTGGAGCTCTGTTGGAACTATGATGTGAGAGAAGTTAGAATCTACTCAGTGATGTAGTTTCGTGTAAGTAGTTACACTCAAGCATAATAAGGTATGAAAAATGGAGAGGTAGGGAAAAATCCCGTAGCTATAAAGTCATTGTCAATCATGAACATTCTATAGTGACTATTTATGCAGTTAGGCTTTTACATCTCAGCTAATACAGGAAGTAAGCTGACACCCTAAGCTAGTAAACACTGCAAAAAGATCCTGAACGTTGAACCCTATAATACTTAAGGTCTATGGCAGCTAAAATAGTGCTTTCCAATTTTTGTCAGAGTATTCAAGATGTTTCAGAAAGAATTAATAATATTTAAATGGATATTGAAGTGATTGTTTAAAAACTGATATGTAAATATTTTAAGTTAGGCCTAACATTCTAATTGCCTCTATATTTATCTGCAATTTATTTACTTATTCTCATAGTTGCTAAATTTTGAATGAAACTTGACAGCTTCCTTTGGATGATTGGTAACTATAGCAATTGGGAGGATAATAAAAAGTAAATATAAAAGTGGCTGTATCTATTAAGCAAGTCATTATAAGAACTGGTGTTACTAATGACTTGTGCTAGCTAGTGGTGGGCTTTGTCGGTGGTGGGATTACACACTTTTCATGCAGTATTTTACTCAACCGTTTTAGCCATTTTATCCTCTTCTTTGCATATGAATTCTTAACTCAGAAAGAATGCCTTTGGGACAGCAGTGAGAAAGAAAATAAATGTAATAGTGCCCCATTACTAAAAATTATATATAATCTGACTTGTTAGGTTTTCCAATCCTATTATAATCTGAATCTAGCCTACCTTTGGATATTATATTTCTGCTACTCTTATACCTTACACACCAGCCAAAGCAGACAACTTTCTCTTCCTAGAGGTAGACATATGGGCCTCTGAGCCTTTGTGCACTTTATTCCACCTTCTTAGAAATCATTAAGATACATTTACTCAGCCCATGGCAACCACCAATCTACTAGGAATTTCTAGGAATTTGACTTCTAAATTCCACATATAAGTGAGATAATGCAGTATTAGTCTTTGTCAGACTTATTTTACTTAGCATAATGGTGAGTATAATTAATAATATTGTATTAAATACTTGGAAATTACTAAATGAGTAGACCTTAAATGTTCTCACCGCACACACACACACACACACACACACACACAAACACACACACACACACACCTACATCAGGTGATGGATATTAATTAACCTTATTGTAGTAGTGATTTTACAATACATGTATATCAAGTCATCAAATTGCACACCTTAAACTTACACAGTATTATATGTCAATCATACCTCCATAAAGTGGGGGGAAAATCACTTATGGACCAATTCATACCTCACTTTTCCGTGATGATTTCCTTGACTCTCCAGTAGGAAATGACCCATATACTTTCAAAACAAACACAACACAAGACAATTTACAAGCACAGATTCTGGACCTGGACAAGTCACCTAACTTTTTTAAGCCTCAATACCTGTATCTGTTAAATGGGGGAAAACAACAGTTTCAACAAATGTTTGTTTTGAAAATTAAATTAGATAATTTACCATGCTTATGATTTTGGTCTGGGTTTATCCCATTTGGCTTTAAAGCATAATTGTTTGTTTTAACATTTATCTCTCCTGATAGTTTATAAGCTCTTTGAGATTGGAAATTGTATTTTTTTCATCTCTCTATCCACAATAGTTACAAAACAATGGTGGATTTTCAATGACTTTTTTTTTTTTTTTTTTTTTTGGTACTTGGATGAAACACAGTGAATGAACTCTGAATTCTATATCTATTCTCACAATAGTTCAACTTGTTTTGGGGTAAAAGTAACAGTAGTAAGAACACCAACTGTAATATGAGGACAAATGAGAAATTTGCCTGTCAGGGCATCAGGATGGATATACCTACCTGGTTGTGACTTACTGGAGTAAACTTTTGGGGTAGCTTCCATTTTTCCTCTTCCTAAGTGCCTGCTTCCTAAGCTTTTCCTTTTCTTTCTCTCTTTTTTCAATAAAGAAAATTCAGGTGGGTCTTTCAAGCCAATAATGAGGGTAGAGAAAGCACAGCAAAAGAGGTTACCAACCAAGAAGATTCACAGGGAACCTCCTACTGAGGAAGTATGTGAAAGTCATATGAAGCTTTTAGCCAGACAGAGGCTGAGCTAGTTGAACTAGCACCGCTCCTCTCCTTTCAGACTTTAATCCGTTGCACTAAACTCTGCCTTGCTCCTTTGAATTTACACCTAGAAACCAGTACTGAATGTTGTCCTTATTGTTAGCCAAAACACACTGATATGTATCAAATATGGAACTCATATGAACATAATTATTATCTTTCTATATATGATTGGTGATTAACAGTTTGCAAAATTCTGTAATTATTTTTAACATGTATACCTGATTTTGTCCCAGGAGAATACATCGCTAATTTGATCACGAAAATTAATCGTAAATGGTTATGAGACATAGATTTTTTGCTTAGGTTCTTTGCAGATAGACTTTATTTCTGTTGTGTGACTGTAGGGTAGAAAGGTGCTACTATATTCCTAGAGTCTGTTTTGTCTTTACTCTCATTTATGATTGCTTTTATCAAAAGAGTAAACAGGCCCACCTTAGAACCCACACGCTCCAGTAGTTATTAGGGCACTGCCAGAGAATAGTGCATAAGGTGGGAAAAGTAAGAATAAAAGCGTGCTATGTTTTAGTTGTTATTTGATATACTATTTTAAAGATACAGATTGAACTCCATTCATATTGAATTAAATCATTAATTTGTCATATGTAGTAAAGCTTGCTTAGAACATCCATAGATACTTTAAATGTATGTTCTAAGTAAAGCATGCCATGTTTCGGCACACAAGTAGTATCTAGGAATATTTGTTTTTATGCCATTCTTTCATAACCATGTGTATGATGTATAGTATGTGATGGTTAAACTATTAGGGGCATCCACTGCATTTATATGGTTCCTATCAGTGGTCATTATGAAGTCTCCAATTAGTGCTCCTATATTTATCCACTGGCATTTTAGAATAAAGATCACATGATGCACGTCCTTATTGTAAACATTGTCTGTGTTCACATATGAAAGAGAAAAGATACCAGGTAACTTTTACCTTTACCTCCTAACTTTCTAAACCACTTAATGTATTGTTATAAGAAACTCTTTGGAAACTGTATGCTCCCTCAGGGCTGGGGCCATGTATTGTCCACCATTGAATACACAGACTTATATATGTATGGTAGGTATACGAGTATAATAAGTAATCAATAAGTATTTGTCAAAAGGAATTTCCTAAATGAATGTAGTTTGTTGCTTTAAGAAATTAACTTATGCTAATTACCCCTCATAATGCATGGTGCCCTTTAGGAATACTGGCTGGGTGAGTATTCTGTAAGTTCTGTGGCAGTAGGCAGAACACATTTCCTAAAACGTGCAGCAAACTTACAGGTGGAAATAACTGCTGGGTGTTCAATATATGCATCAGATACTATGCTAAGTGCTTTACATGAATTCTCTTTTTTGATGCATATATCCATCCTACTGAGGGCTATTTTTTTTACCTCAGATTACAAATGAGGAAGTTGAGATATAGTTGAGTTATGGTTTAGCTATTGTTTAGTACTTGCCAACATCACAGCTAATCAAGTGATTGATCTTGATTTCAAAACAGGCAAGTCTGACTTTATAACCTGAAGTCTTAGTAGTCACTATGCTCTACTGCTTTTTAAATAGACTCAGAAAATGTAAATTCTGTACAAGAAAACCAGGTGGGAATCATGTACTTCAAAGCCCACTCATTCATTCAGTCAATAAATATTTATCATGTAGCTACTCTGTGAGGTTTTTCAACAATCCCTTGCTGGAGTTTCAAAGCTGAAAAGAGGAAGAGCTTCTGTCCTCAGCGTGTTTGCAGAGTTTTAGGGGGTGATTCTAGATCATGAGGACTATGCTACGGGTTAGAACAATGGACAGTGCAGTCACCTTCAAAGGATTCACCAGCCTACCCAGGTTGACCTGGTATTGCTTAGTAGAAGAACTGAGGGATTTTCTCGGAGGATGAGCAGGGTCTACTAGGAATACAAGACTGAGAGTGTTCTAGGCAGAGAAGAACAGCCTGCAGAAAGATGCAGGGGTGAGAAATAGTAAGGCTTAAGTGTTTGGGGGAAGTGGTATAGCAAAAACATAGGACGTGAGCAGAAAAAGGTCATGAGTTCACCAAAGTCATTATGTTCAAGCTCATTCATACTGCTTATGGAATCACGTTGGAAAAACTGGGCCTCCAAGAATCAAACATGTCAGTCTTGCCTCATGATCTGAGCTGTTAGAAGCTCAGGGTAAAGATATTCTCATAGACATCATCAAAATGGTGTCATGAGGTGAGCCTCTGTAAATATCCCCTGGAATTTACAACAAATGGAACAACTATAACTCCACAAAGGACTCCCTGCACAGCAGACAGGCAAGACGAAGAGGCCCACTACTGAATTCACCTAAAGGTGGGTGAATCACGCGAGGGGGGGAGGAGGAAAGGGAAAAGTGCAGAGACAGAGCCACGCGGGCACAGGACGCAGACCTAGCTCAGTGCTCCGAGCTCGCTGCATCCTGGAGCTTCCTCAGCTGCAGGAGAGGGAAGAACTCGGATTGCTAGGGCTCCATTTATGGCCCACAGGGCTGAGGAGATGAAACAGCATATAATACAGCTGAATCCAACACTCATGGCAGAGACCTCGGAGAAAAGACTGAGGGAAGAAGGCTGAAAACGGTGGTTTAAGCCCTCACTGTGAAGCACAGAACGGAAGCCTTAGGCACTGAGATAGCCACCTGCTCCCTACCCTCCCAGAGCTCTCCCAACACCCACCTGCTCAGTGCCAGAAGTGGAACAGTAGCAGTGTCAGATCAAAAGAACAGAATATATGCTGTTCTGAGAACTGTAGACCGCTGACACCGATTCGCAGCCCAACTAGTTTCGGCAAAGGGGAGGGAGCTGTGGAAGCAGAACCGGCTGTGGTGGTGGGCGCCACCATTGCTCTGGGCCACCTCTCACAACTCACCCCACCCCTGGTCCCACCTATCTGGGTGGATCCCTGCAGGAGTAAACAGAACTGCTGAAATATACGGGCTCTAAATCTGGTGCAGGAAGAGCTTTGGAACTTCAAAAGCTCTCTGCATACCCACAAGGACACCGCGCCCTGTGACCCAGGCGAACTATTACCAGAAGAGAACCCCGTTTCCCAAGGAATCCCCCCATTGTATGAGAAGCTGGAATAGTGCAGAGAAAACATAGCACTACCGTGTGAGAGAGAAAAAAAAGGCTGTAGTTGGAGAGAAAATAAAACATTCTACCAACAAGTACCGGAAAACAAAAGAAAGACCTCTTCCTATCAACCTGTTGCAGAAGCCATTCTTGTAGATGTCTAGGAAGAGAAATAATAAATCAGTAATTGCCATGAATAACCAAGGCAACAAGACAGCTCAGAAAGAAAGTGAAAAGTCTCCAGAAAAGGAACTTAAAGATATGGAAATATGTGACGTAAATGACAGAAAATTCAAGATTGCAGTTCTGAAAAAACTCAACGAGATGCAAGAAAACACAGAAAGGCAGTTTAATGAACTCAGAAACACAACCAAAGAACAACATGAGCATTTTACGGAAGAGATTGAAACTTTAAAAAAGAACCAAATGGAATTTCTGGAGATTAAGAACTCAATAGAAGAAATTAAGAATGAAATAGCCAGCTTAGGTAGTAGAGTTGACCAGATGGAGGAAAGAATCAGTGACATCGAAGATAGAAACCTGGAAATGACACGGATGGAAGAAGAAAGAGACTTGAGACTTAAAAGAAATGAAAGAACTCTACAAGAACTTTCTGACTCCATCAGAAAGAGCAATATAAGAATAATGGGCATACCAGAAGGAGAAGAAAGAGAGAAGGGAACAGAGAATATATTCAAACAAATTGTTGATAAGAACTTCCCAAACTTGTGGACAGAACTGGATCCTCGAATCCAAGAAGCAAATAGAACACCTAATGACCTCAGTCCCAACAGGACATCTCCAAGGCACATTGTATTGAAGCTGTCTAAAATCAACGACAAAGAAAGAATCCTCAAGGCCGTCAGAGAAAAGAAGACGGTAACCTACAAAGGAAAGCCCATTAGATTATCATCAGATTTCTCAGCAGAAACTCTACAAGCCAGGAGGGAGTGGAACCAAATATTCAAACTATTGAAAAAGAGAAATTATGAGCCACGAATAATATATCCAGCAAAGCTATCTTTTAGCTATGAAAGAGGAATAAAGACCTTTCCAGACATACAAAAGCTGAGGGACTTTTCTAATACACTACCTGCACTACAAGAAATACTAAAGGAGGCTATTCGACCACCATCAACAGGGACAATTTGTGGCAACCAAAACATAAAAAGCGGGAGAGTAAAGGCCTAAACTGGAATATGGGAATGGAGAAAGTAAGCGTGCTGAAGAAAATGGAATACTCTAAATATCAAACTTTCTTTTACATAAACTTGAGGATAACCATTAAAAAAAAGTCCAGAACTGAAATATATACTGTAATAAAAGAAGAAACAGAGGGAAACATCATAGAAAACCACCACACAGAAATAATAGACAACAACAAAAAGACAAAGAAACAGTGGAGACACAGCCTCACCAGAAAACTAAAGATAGAATGACAGGAAATCCTCACATATCAATAATCACCCTAAATGTAAGTGGACTGAACTCACCAATAGAAAGGCACAGAGTAGCAGATTGGATCAAAAAAGTAAACGCAAGAGACACATTTCAGTGACAAGGACAGGCAAAGACTCAAAATGAAAGGGTGGAAATTGACACTCCAAGCAAATGGTATCCAGAGAAAATCAGGTGTAGCCATACTGATATCAGATGAAACAGACTTCAGGGTGAAAAAGGTAACAAGAGACAAAGATGGACATTTCATAATGATAAAGGAGACTATACAACAAAAAGACATAACACTCATCAATATTTATGCCCCCAATCAGGGAGCACCGAAATATACCAAACAACTACTAACAGAACTAAAGGGAAAAATTGACCAAAACACAATTTCTAGGGGACAATACTAGGGGACTTAAATACATCATTGACAGCTCTGGAAAGATCATCCAAACAGAAAATAAATAATGAAATAGCAGCCCTAAATGACACATTGGATAAAATGGACATAATTGACATATATCGAGCACTTCATCCTAAAACATCAGACTATACATTGTTTTCTAGTGTACATGGAACATTCTCAAGGATAGACCACATATTGGGAAGTAAAGTTAGCCTCAGCAAATTTAAGACAATTGAAATCATACCAAGTATATTCTCTGATCACAAGACTTTAAAATTGGATATCAACTGCAAAAAGAAAGCAGGAAAAAACACAAATACATGGAGATTAAACAACATACTTCTAAGGAACTACTGGGTCAAAGAAGAAGCTAGAGGAGAGATCAAAAGATACATAGAAACAAATGACAATGAAAATACATCCTACCAAAATTTTTGGGATACAGCAAAAGCAGTTTTAAGAGGGAGATTTATATCGTTACAGGCCTAGCTCAAGAAACAAGAAAAATCTCAAATATATAACCTCGCGTTACACCTTAAAGAACTAGAAAAAGAAGAACAAATGAAGCCCAAGGTCAGCAGAAGAAAGGAAATAACAAAAATCAGAGCAGAACTAAATGAAATGGAGAACAAAAAGCAATAGAAAAAATTAATGTGACAAAGAGCTGGTTCTTTGAAAAGATTAACAAAATTGACAAACCCTTGGCTAGACTCACTAAGAAAAAAAGAGAGAAGACACTAATTAACAAAATCAGAAATGAAAAAGGGGAAGTTATCACCGATACCACAGAAATACAAAGGATCATCCAAAAATACTATGACGGACTATATGCCACCAAATTCAATAATCTAGAAGAAATGGACAAGTTCTTAGAAACATAGCCTTCCTAGGCTGAACCATGAAGAACTGGAAAATCTAAACAGACCGATCGCCAGTAATGAAATTGAATCAGTCATCTAAAACCTTCCCAAAAGCAAAAGTCCGGGACCAGATGGCTTCACTAGTGAATTCTACCAAACCTTCAAAGAGGATCTAATACCAATCCTGCTCAAACTCTTCCAAAAAATTGAAGAAGAGACAGTACTCTCCAACTCATTTTATGAGGCCAACATTACCCTGATACCAAAACCTGGTAAGGACAACACAAAAAAAGAAAACTACAGACCAATATCTCTGATGAATACAGATGCAAAAATCCTAAACAAAATTCTAGCAAATCGAATACAACAATGCATTAAAAAGATTATTCATCACGACCAATTGGAGTTCTTCCCTGGAGCACAAGGATGGTTCAACATCCACAAATCCATCAATGTGATACACCACATAAACAAAATAAAGGACAAAAATCATATGGTTATATCAATTGATGCAGAAAAAGCATTTGACAAGATACAACATCCATTTATGATTAAAACACTTAATAAAATAGGTATAGAAGGAAAATACCTTAACATAATAAAGGCTATATATGACAAACCCTCAGCTAATCTCAATTAATGGTGAAAAACTGAAGCCCTTTGCTCTATGTTCAGCAACACGACAGGGCTGTCCCCTATCACCTCTGCTTTTCAACATAGTGTTGGAAGTCCTTGCCAGAGCAATCAGGCAAGAGAAAGAAATAAAAGGCATCCAAATTGGGAATGAAGAAGTTAAATTGTCACTCTTTGCAGATGACATGATGCTATATATAGAAAACCCTAAAGACTCCACCAAAAAGCTATTAGAAACAATCAACGAATACAGTAAAGTTGCTGGCTACAAAATCAACGTACAAAAGTCCATTGCATTCCTATATACTAACAATGAAATCTCAGAAAAAGAAATACAAAAAACAATTCCTTTTGCAATTGCAGCAAAAAGAATAAAATACCTAGGAATAAACTTAACCAAGGATGTGAAAGACCTATATGCTGAAAACTACAAGACATTTTTAAAGAAATTGAAGAAGACACAAAGAAATGGAAAGACATTCCATGCTCATGGATTAGAAGAATCAACATAGTTAAAATGGCCATATTACTCAAAGCAATATACAGATTTAATGCAATCCCCATCAAAATCCCAATGGCATTTTTTAAAGAAGTAGAACAAAAAATCATCAGATTTGTTTGGAACCACAAAAGACCCCGAATAGCCAAAGCAATCTTAAGAAAAAAGAACACAACTGGAGGTATCACACTCCCTGACTTTAGCTTGTACTACAGGGCTACAATAATCAAAACAGCATGGTATTGGCAGAAAAACAGACACATAGACCAATGGAATAGAAGTGAGAACCCAGAAATAAAACCACATAAATATGGACAGATAATTTTTGACAAAGAAGCAAAAAACATACAATGGAGAAAAGACAGCCTCTTCAATAAATGGTGCTGGCAGAATTGGATAGCCACATGCAAAAGAATGAAACTGGACTGCTATCTGTCACCATGTACCAAAATTAATTCAAAATGGATCAAAGACTTAAGCATAAGACCTGAAACAATAAACTGCATAGAAGAAAACATAGGTACTAAACTTATGGACCTTGGGTTCAAAGAGCATTTCATGAATTTGACTCCAAAGGCAAGGGAAGTAAAAGCTGAAATAAATGAATGGGACTATATGAAACTTAAAAGCTTCTGCACAGCAAATGAAACCATCGACAAAATAAAGAGGCAACCAACTGAATGGGAGAAGTTTTTTGCAAACAGTGCCTCTGATGAAGGGGTAATATCCAAAGTATACAAGGAACTCACACAACTCAACAACAAAGAAACAAACAACCCAATTGAAAAATGGGCAGACGACCTGCAGAGACATTTCTGCAAAGAGGACATACAAATGGCAAATAGACATATGAAAAAATGCTTAACATCACTAATCATCAGAGAAATGCAAATAAAAACCACAATGAGATATCACCTCACCCCAGTCAGAATGGCTATCATCAACAAGACAAATAGTAACAAGTGTTGGAGAGGCTGTGGAGAAAAAGGAACCCTCATACACTGTTGGTGGGAATGCAGACTGGTGCAGCCATTATGGAAGGCAGTGTGGAGGTTCCTCAAAAAATTACAAATAGAATTACCATATGACCCAGCAATCCCTCTCCTGGGTATCTACCCAAAAAATCTGAAAACATTTATCCATAAAGACACGTGTGCTCCAATGTTCATTGCAGCTTTATTTACGGTGGCCAAGACATGGAAACAACCAAAATGTCCTTCGATAGATGAATGGATAAAGAAGTTGTGGTATATATACACAATGGAATACTATTTGGCGGTAAGAAAAGATGAAATAGGACCATTTGTGACAACATGGATGGATCTTGAGAGTATGATGCTAAGCGAAATGTCAGACAGAAAAAGCAGAAAACCATATATTTCACTGATATGTGGTATATTAACCAAAAACAACAAAAGAATAAGATAAACAAATGAGAAACAAAAACTCACAGACACAAACAATAGTTTAGTGGTTACCAGAGGGTAAGGGGAGTGAGGGGTGGGAGATGAGGGTAAAGGGGATCAAATATATGGTGATGGAAAGAGAACTGACTCTGGGTGGTGAACACACAATGGGATTTATAGATGATGTAATACAGAACTGTACACCTGAAATCTATGTAATTTTACTAACAATTGTCACCCTAATAAACTTAAAAAAAATTATTAAGGGATCCATACAAAAAAAAAAAAAAAAAGATATTCTCATGCATCTATAAAAATGTTAGTTTGCCTCCCCTTGAACTCACTGTCCTTCCACAGATATAGTTCATGGTTGGTTTCTTACATTAGTTCTGTAAAAAATTTTAATTAATTGTACTAGCAATTCCATGTTGACCAACAAAAAGAAAAAAAATTCAGGCTTCATGTTGATGGTAAAGATGATGGATGCTACCTTCTTTCTGAATAGTATTGCCAGTCATGATTGATTTCATAATAGGTAGGTTTCCTTTCAATTCTAGTGACAACTGTGGAAAGAGTTGGCAAGGAGATTATGAGAGTGGTACTCTATAGCAGGTATTTAACAAAGACCGCCTAAAAATCAATATTAATCCTTTGCTGGCAGCTGAAAATTTTAGACAACTTAAGCAGACGAATGAGCCATAATGTCATTCAGTATTATTCTATTCATTGGCTCACTCTTGGACTCAATGAGAACTGTTGTTGATTAAAAAATCCATTCCAGAGATGCTATCACACATGTTAAACAGTTCTTATTCTCCCCTGGGGCCTGACAGTGTTCCTCCCTTCGCCTTTTTAGGTCTTTCTTTAATCCCATCAGTTTCCAAGTAGCTCAGTGCTTCTCCTGTGGGCAAATTCTTACAGGCCTTTTGGAGCTCCAGGGTTTCAGTCTCCAACTTACAGGAGCAGGTGACCACGTGGAGCCTTCCCCACCAAGACAGTCCATCTCCTACAAACCCCAGAGATAATCCAAAACTGTGACACCAGCAGAGAGATATCCGACAGACCAAATCAACCCTCAGGCATGGCCTTGTGGCTGGATTTCTTGTCTTTATCTGTACGTGTTTGTAGAAGAGGTGTCAGGAAATATAGAAATTTAGCAAAAAAGGAACTGTGAACTTTCTGTATTTCGTACCTAGTAAAAGTATCCTGGGATTTTATGATAATTTACTTAGTCTATCTACTTTGGAGATCTGCAGGAACAGGTCTTATGTTAGACCTGAGATTGGCTAGAGTGGTGGAAAGCTTGGAGAAATGAACTCTGAGCCAGTCAATCTCCCAGGAAACAGAAATTGCCTGTGGTTTTTATGATACTTGCACCTGGTTAGTAGTAAGACACGTGCCTGAAGTATCCAGAACAACTGGATAGGTACAGAAGAGATTAAGACCACCCATGTGAGTGGTAAAGAGCAGCTCCTTGATGAGCATGCTGGAATATTTATGACCATCAAGGGGAGCTGTTCATCTTTGTGGGAACTTGATGGCTACGGAAGCATCCTCTTTAACTGGCAGTGCTGTAGTGTTCCCTGGTGAGAGCAGCATCTTTATTTAGGTATCTCCTTATGTCTTTGATCTACATTAATGGAACTTATGTTTTTCCTCTGTCTTGTTATGTCTTTCCATCAATCAGATCTTTGTAATTATTATGACAATGCCTGAGAACCTCAGTTTACAAAATTATCCTTTTTGTGTTACTAATTGGAAAAGATCTAGAAAATTGTGAGTTTTCTCAAGGTTCCTTTGATAAGAAAGGGAGCAAGGGAACTCTCCACAGTGTAATCCCCTGCAAGACTCTATCTAGAGTGTTAGAGTGAAACGACATAATTCAAATTTGTAACAGGCTGTTATTCTAGGAGTCAGATTCTGATGTCTACTTCACATTCTATGAGAAGTGGATTCTTGGTCTCTTTCTCTATTCTTCTGAAGAGAGCAAACTGAAATTTTCAATTAGGAAAGCTTACAGAATTGGACGTCCACAAACTGGCTGGAGGTTTATTAAATTACAAAGAAACTCTAAAATGGGCACACTGTTACCAGTTTTAGAAAAAAGTGAGAAGTAAAATGATTTTAACTCATTTATTTTTTTACTACCGTAAGGATGGCACAAGGCTAGATATGTTACATTGTTATCTTGTTTTATACTCAACTTTTGAGAGCTTGGTATTCTTATACCAAGTTAGATGAGGTCATTAGGACCCAGATCACATTATTGGTGAGTGATGAATTTATTCCGATGTCCCTGACTCCCAAACTGGTATACTTTTCAATGTATTATACCATACCTCACTTAAAACTATTCTAGCGTATGAGCAAGGAAAAATAAATTAAGAAGTCCTCCTTGATATTTCCCTTGCTTTCACACCTGACATCTACACATTTACATGTAGAGTCCAATCACCTCTCTATTTCTATTATGCTGCTGCAATCTATCAGCGTCTCTTTCTTGGGTTATGCAGTATCCTCCTGACTGGTCTCCTTGTGTCTACCCTCGTCCTCATATTGTCTAGCTTGATATACTGCGTTTCCCCAAAAATAAGACCTAGCCGGACCATCAGCTCTAATGCATCTTTTGGAGCAAAAATTAATATAAGACCCGGTCTTATTTTACTATAATATAAGAAGGGTCTTATACAATATAATATAAGACCGGTTCTTATATTAAGTATTGCTCCAAAAGATGCATTAGAGCTGATGGTCTGGCTAGGTCTTGTTAAGCTTCTACTATGGAAGCTTAAATGGATTTTTTTAAATGTCAGATCAAATCTCTCCTCTGCTTAAAACTATCTAGTAGCTCCCTACTTAATTCAAAATAAAAGGCCATTATAGTTCACCAAAAGCAGTGGAGTACAGAACTCCAGGTCTCCATCCTTTCACAGAAGTGACTAATAAGCTGGCAACAATGGTCAGAATCAACTTTTGCAGAACTCTGGAATCTAGTCATAAACACAACAACTAAGGGAAATGAATGAAAAAAGAAGCTGCTACAATGCAGTAAGAAAGAGCAGTGCCATTTTTTAAAAATAAACTTTATTTTTTAGAGCAATTTTAGATTTACAGAAAAATTGAACAAGACGTACAGAAAGTTTCCATATAACCCCTGACCCCCATATACACAGTCTCTTTCACTATCACTATTCTGCACCAGAGAAGTACATTTGTTACAGTCAGTGAACTTACATTGACACATCTTATCACCCAAGGTCCATAGTTTATATTAGGGTTCACTTTTGGTGTTGTATAGTCTATGAGTTTTAACAAATATCCACCAGTATGGTTATCATACAGAATAGTATGATACTCTAAAATCCTTTGTGTTCTGCCTACTCATCCCCCCCTTCCCTATAACCCCTGCTGATCAATTATCTTTTTATAGTCTCCATAGTTTCACCTTTTCCAAAATATCATGTAATTGGAATTACATAGTATGTAGCCTTTTCAGATTGGCTTCACTCAGCATTTGTATTTAAGCTTCCTCCATATTTGACATCTGTATCTTTGGTTATTTGTCTGTTTAGATCTTTTGCCCATTTTTAAATCAGTTTGTTAATTTTTTTATTACTGAATTTTAGGTGTTCTTTATATACTTTGCATAACAGTCCTTTATCTCATACGTCTTTTGCAAATATTTTCTCCCAGTCTGTGGCTAGTCTTTTCATTCTCCTCACAGTATCTTTTACAGAGAAGAAATTTTTAATTTTAATGAAGTCCGACTTATCAGTTACAGCTTCATGAATCATATATTCAGTGTTGAATCTAAAAAGGCATCATGGTCATCTGAATTTTTTCCTGTTTCTCTTCCAGGAGTTATATAGCTTTGCATTTTACATTTAGGTCTATGATCTATTTTGAGCCAATTTTTGTGAAGGATGTAAGGTCTGTGTCTATATTCATTTTTTTTTTTTTTTGCATGTAGATGTCCATTTTTCTCCAGCACCATTTGTTGAAAAGACTGTATTTTCTCCAGAATATTGCTTTTACTCCTTTGTCAAAGATTAGTTGACTATATTTATGTGGGTCTGTTTCTGAGCTATTTTGTTCCATTGAACTATTTGTCTGGATTTTTTTTCACCAATATCACACTGTATTGATTATCATAGTTTTATAGTAAGTTTTGACGTCAGGTTGTGTCAATTTTCTGACTTTGTTCTTCTTTTATATTGTGTTCGGTATTGTGGGTCTTTTGCCTCTCCATATAATCTTTAGAATAAAATTGTTGATATCCTCAAAAGAACTTGCTGGGATTTTGATTGCCATTGCATTGAATAGATCGATCACATTGAAAAGAAACGACAGCTTAGTTATAGTGAGTTTTCTTATCTATAAACATGGAACATGTCTCCATTTATTTACTTCTTTGATATCTTTCATCAGTTTTTATAATTTTTCATATATAAATATATATGAAAAGTATGTATATATCTGAATATATACATATTTTATTAGATTTATACCTGAGTATTTCACTTGGGGGAGTGCTTATGTAAATGGTATTGTGTTTTTAATTTCAAATTGCAAATGCTCAATCCTAGTATGTAGGAAAGTGATTGCCTTTCATATATAAACTTTGTATCCTCCAACCTTGCTATCATCACTTCTGAGCTCTGGGAGTTTTTTGTTTTTCTCTTTAATATTTGATTCTTTTGAAAAGCACCTTTCTTATCGACAGACAACCGTGTCAATGCATGGGATACAGCAGAAGAAATTCTAAGAAGAAAGGTTACAGTAATAAACACCTACATTACGAAAAAAGAAAGATAAACAACCTAACTTTACAACTCAAAGAACTAGAAGGAGAACAAACCAAGCCCCAAGTAAGCAAAAGGAAGGAAATAACAAAGATCAGAGCAGAAATAATGAAATAGAGACTTGAAAACCAATAGAAATGATTGATGAAACTAACAGCTGTTTTTTTGGGAAAGCTAAACAAAATTGACAAACCATTAGCTAGACTAAGAAAAAAGAGAGAAGATTCAAATAAATAAAATCGGAAATAAAAGAAGAGACATCATAACTGATACCACAGAAATACAAAGGATTATAAGACAATTATAACAGATATATACCAACAAATTGGATAACCTAAAAGAATTGGAGAAATTCCTAATCTGAACAGACCAATAACAAGTAAAGATATTGAACCAGTAATCAAAAATTTCCCAGCAAAGAAAAGCCCAGGAACAGATGACCACTGATGAATTCTACCAAACATCTAAAGAATAACGAAGACCAATTCTTCTCAAACTCTTCTAAAAGATAGAAAAGGAAGGGAGACTTTTTTATTTAGTCTATGATGCCAGCAATACCTTAATTAAGGTAGAAAATTTGCTAGAAAATTAACAAACTGATACATTAATTGATACAGAAAAAGCATTTGACAAAAGTGAACACTCTGATGTTATTTAAAACACGGCACCAACAAACTATAAATAGAAAGGAACTTCCGCACATGATAAAGAGTGGCTGGGAAAATCCCACAGCTAATATTATACTCAGTGGTGAAAGAGTTAAAGATATTCCCTTAAGATCTGAAATAGGACAAGAACAACAGCTTTTGCAACTTCTACTTAACATTGTACTGGACGTTATAGCCAAGAAATTAGGCAAGAAAAAGGGGCTGAAGGAAAAGGGGAATGGGGAGTGATTTCTTTGTGGGTATGGGGTTTCCTTTTGGGATGATGAAAGTGTTTGGAACTAGGTAGAGGTGATGATGATAATGATGGTAACTCATTCATATCCAGACCCCAACCAATGACTAGAATGAAGTTCAGTAATGTGAAAAGAATACTGGTGGGAGGTAGCAGTCCTGGAACAAGAGGTTTCTGAACATGAGGTGTGGGATTCTGGATAAAATTCAAACCAGAAACCAAATGGGAGTAAAAATCCTCAAATAATGTCAGTCAACATAGGAAGGGAGTACAGCATCTTATGACTCAGTGCAGTCAATGTCAATGTGACTAACTCCACATCCCATGTCTGGAGGGCTGGGGTGGCCTACATACACACGCAGGGATATCATTTGCAGGCTCAGTTCAGGATCTGGGCAAGTCCCAGACTTCAGGTGGCAGGCGTCAGTGACTCAGCTGCATGCTGCTGGGAGAGGCACGGGAACACACCTAATTATAGGCCTGGCACTACAAAGTAACATGGAGAATTGAGGCAACTACCAAAGGAGTTTGGGAAGAAGAACAGGATCTTAACCCCCCAATTTCTTTCCTTGTCTGCCTACTTTGGGAAACGATCTTACTTTTGCCCCTAGTCCAGAGCAGTTTTCTAAAGTGTACTCTGCTCTGCAGCATTAATGTTATATGAGGAAGGGGTTCTTTGGAAATGCTGCATTAAATAACGTTAAGCAGGCTTTATTATTGCAGGACATCTGAAAGTTTTTGTGTGCACTGACCATTTGAGAGAAGAATGTAGCATTTGCACAAACCTAGTTGCCTAAGAAAGTTTTGTTTTGTTTTCGTGTGTGCGCACGCGCATGCACTAGTAAAATGTCTTGCCATGCTACTGATACTTCAAGGAACTCATTCGGGGAAATGCTAATGTAGGTATTTTCTCCTCTTTGCTTTCTATGAGGCCAACATCAGAAGTCCTTTCAGTTCCCAGTACATAATTGCTGAAAATGGTGTGGTGCAAAGGAAAGCCCACAAAGCCTGGAATCCATGCATCCATCAACAGAGACTAGAGTCTAAATTTAGCAGTGCCATCACATTATCTTGGGGAAGACATTATCGCTGTGCTTCCTGGTCTATAAAGGGAAACCTGGACCTAAGATTCTTTCTTTTAAACAACCTGAAAGTCCAAGTAGTTTGAAGTGTGGATATGAGGTTTCCCTATTTCACATAACATCTAAAAATATTCTATAGAGAGTCATCATTCTACCTAACTTTTCCAAAACCATTTAAAAAAAATATTTCATCTCCTCCTTGATTTGAGATGTCTCCTTGATCATATATTAAATTCATTTATAAACTTTGGTCTATTCCTGGGTTTTTCCAATTTCTTTCATTGTTTTGGTGCACCAGTACCACACTATGTAATTATTGAGACATTTTAATTGGTTTTGCATATAATTTGACTACTTTAAAATATTAGCAACATCCAGGGAACTAATCAGAATAAGAAATATAGTTCACTTGTATTACTTATACATCATTTGAATGTAAAAACAAAAAATGTGTCCGCTTTTATCTTGTTGATATTCTGGAAGGATGAGTTACTTTGGTGACTATAAAATGCCACAGCTGCCCAGAAAGTTGCTAAATAAAATATATATGAATGCAAATTTCACTGCACTGTCCTCATCTCAGTAACATGGGGGAAACTAAGTCAGAAATTTGTATCTTCGTTATCCACTGGACTATGTGAAATTTTTATCAGTAGTCTAACCACCTAGAATCATGACGTTGCCTGCTATGACTTTTGAAATTTTGTCTTGGTTCTTTCTTTCAGTCTAGTTAACTGCTTGAGTTTCCCCATCATCGATTTTAAATACCTATGTCCCACCCCACTTATAAGTCCTGCTTAAGGACCTGGGCTAGTCATATGAATAGGTTACAAAATTAAATATGCCTATTTGCCAATTTGTGTGTCCATCTGTGAATAACTAGGTTGTCCCTAATCAAATTCAAAGGCCAAATTAACTGAAGACAAAATATGGCACTGATTATTGCAATAAACTGGAAGCGTATTTAATCTTGCTATCCTGAGTAAAAAACAAAATCTTGGTTTTGTTCTTTGGATGCTACAGATATTCTAATGTTATGGATTGAGCCTTTACTGCATGCCTTTAATAAAAAATATTTTCTTAAACTAAGTGACTGATACCAACAGCAGGTGACATGGAGCTATTATTGTTTTTTTAAATTTCAAAAAAACTTCACCATTTGTACCTAAAAAGAAGCCTTTCATATTCACTGGCCAACAAGATTCTTTGGATGATTGCAGAAAGTTTTGGTAAACATTATGCAAGCCAATCATATTTATTCATCTTACATTCTATGTTTCAGAAAATGTAGAAACAAGATATAGACTGCACATAAAAATATGTTTGGTTTTTATCTCCCGATATTTATTTTAACTTCCACCTGGGAGAGATTCAGCTAGCCCTTTGTGATGTCTGCATCAAAATATGCAAACTGAAGATTGGTTGTTAAGGTTAGAGGAAAATGGAGCTGAGCCAAAAACTAAAAAATAAATAAAAATAAGTGCAGGAAACAAATGCTTGTTAAACCTGGCATGGCGTCTTTCAGGAGTGAATGAGGTATTCACAAACTATATTAAAAAGAAGAGGGATATTTAAAATACACTCCACATCCTGCGGATACAGACACAAATCTCAGAAGTAATTAAAATAAAGATATCAAAGGGAAGGGTAAATACCCCTGCAAACTCAGAATGGTAAAATACACACAGCCTGACCTCAGTTACCATTGAATCAAATAAGCTGTTAATTACAAAAGGATGAACACCCTCTGGAGATAACAGCAAACTCCAGGCAGTCAATAGGATGTGATAACATCCAATACAATCAAGAAACATTTGAGTTGAGCACAGGATTATACATGAGGATTGGAGGATTAGGAAACATGGCATTTCTGAGTCTAGTAAACAGAACAGACAAGATGCCAGCTGAGGAAGGTATAGGATAGGAAAGACAGATGTGATGAATTAATCACCAGGAAAGCAGGAAGATAATGGCCTAGGTCTGCTTGTTTCTGGCAGGGAATGAACGCACCAAGATGACCTCTCTTCCATCTCTAAACTGCCATTATGAATTGAGCACATGTATGACTATAATGTTAAGAAATTCTAAAAACTCTGTAACTGCTGTTGATTTTTGGCTAAGTGTGCGAGTTGTCGCTTTGTATTTAAAAATTTAGGAGGTAAATTGTGTCCTAAATTCCTGATATTAAATTACTACCTCTCGTGTTTGAGATTATAACTGAAGGCATATTTTAAGAGACATTCATTTTGGTGAACATACATACCTGCTATTTATCCTAGGTGTTTGTTACTTATTGCTATGTAATAAGTTACACCAAAGCTTAGTGGTTTCAAACAACACACATTTATCTCACAGTTTCTATGCATCAGGAACCCAGATGTAGGTTAGTTGGGTGTCTCTAGTCGAGGGCCTCTCATAAAGCTCCAGTGAAGGTGTTGGCAGAGGCTGCAGTCATCTCAAGGCTCAAATTGGGAAGGATCCACTTCCTATCTGATTCACATGACTGTTGTCAGCCCTCAGATCCATTCCTAAGCCTGGTCATGTGGCTGTTGGCAGGCTTCAGGCCCTCTCTGGCTGTTGTGTAGAGATTGCAGTTTTTTGCCATGCAGCCTTATCCATGGGGCTCTTCATAATATGAAAGGTTGCTCTCAAGAGCCGAGAGAGAGAGAGAGAGAGAGAGAGAGAGAGAGAGAGAGACCGACCCAAGATGGAATCCATATTCTCTTTGTTGCCTAATCTCACAAGTGACATCCCATCATTTCTGTTGCACCAGATTCTCTAGGAGCAAGTCACTATTCCAGCCACACTCAAGGAAAGGGGACAACACAAGGGCATGAAAACCAGGAGGTAGGGGTCATTAAGGGCAGTTTTAGAGGTGGTCGCCTACATCTTATTTATCAACATTTGAAGGTCCATAGAACAATATTGAAATACTCATAAAAAGAGTTCTTTTGCATTCCTAACTAGCTTTCTTTTGCATTACATTTAACTGTTTATGGACAGTAAAGTATATATGTATATATATTATGACAAATATGTAGAGATAAGATTAGGACCTTCTTGTAGAGATCTATAACTTATTTGCTTTATCCTTCCACCAATATCTAGTTGATACTCAAGTTGACATCTCAATTCACACTTTCATGATCTTATTTGAAACTCTGGCAAAACTGGGCATCGTTAACCTCTCCCTCTGTATAAAGACTCTCTTGGCTTCTGAGAGTACTACTCTACTCTGGTTTTCCTTCTCCCTCTCTGACTTTGCCTCTTAATGTTCCTCATATTGTGGATAAAAAAAGGGGTTCTCTGGAAAGTAACCTCACAGGGTGATCTGATCATAAATTCCCAACTGGGCAGGTTGTGGTGGGTAGTCATGCCTCATGCATATAACTTTCCAATAAAACATTTATCTTTGCCTTAAGCAAACCCTGTCCATTGTTTCTGTGCATCTCGGTTTACACACCTTTGAAATACACCATAACCACCCTCGAGAGAACACATAATCTTGTTAACTATCCTGTAATCCAATTCCCGCCTTGCTTTCTCCATGTAACCTTCCTTACAGTCCCTCCCTAATTTCAAGTACATAAAAGAAGCTGCGAAACCATTATTCTCTGGAGCATTTGAGATCTAGCTCCTGCACATATGTTGTCAGTTTGGCTCAAATAAACTCTTATAGAAATTCTGTGCAGGTATAGACATTTCTTACATCAACAATGTACTCTTCCATCTTGCTTACTTACTAAATTTTCATATTCTCTATGGTTTTTCCTCAGCCTTTTCTCTATTCACTTCATTTATTTTCCTTCAGTGGCCTCACCCATGCCCATGGTTGTAAAAGTACCTGGACATTGATAAGCTTCAAAAGTACTTATAAAGTACGGATATCTCCTCAATGCCCATGTATCCAATGCCTCCACTAATTCTTCATTTCTACTTTACTATTGTCATTCCACAAATTTCATTCACCATTTTCAGTGTCTCAGTTAAAGGCAACACAGCAAATCTTTTGTCCAAAGCAGAATTAACATAGTCATATTAGATGTCTCCCCTTTTCTAAAACCCCTTCAAAATGGTCTATCTACATCATTTTTTATATATTTCTTCTCCCTTCCAGTCCCACTGCAACTGCTCCAATTTGGGCCTCTTTCTCTTCTCATATAGACTAAAATTGCAAGCTCTTAATTGGTTACTGCCTCCAGTGGAAACATCTTCCAACTTGTCTTTGTGTCTCCAGAATGATATTTAAATGATTGAAAAGCCTTTCCCTGGCTCCTTATCAGTGTGGTGATAAAATCTAAACTCTTTTGCACTATATGCAAGAAATCGTATCTTCTTTACTTTCTTCTCCCAATCTACCCCACATGCATTGAATGTTCTAGTCATTTGGAACCAGTTGCAGTGTTCTGAAGATGCTTTCTCATACCTCTGTACAGTGCACACAGATTTCCTCAGCCTTGTACATTTTCAGGCCTCCCTCTAATTGACTAATTCCTATTCATTTCCCCCCTCACAACTAAAGAATTGCCAATTCTTTGAATTGTCCTTCTCTGCACTTTCACCCCCACCTCTCCCCTACATATATACCTATGTGCATATACACCACACAACCACAGGTTAATCTGAATGCCCTTATTCTGTCTTCTCATCTCATCCTAGACATAGCTGTATCATTGCCATGACCATTCTGTGCTGTACTTACCCGTTTCCCTATGTGTCTCCCCATATAGACTGAAGGTAATAATTGCGACGGCAGGATTGTATACATTTCTGTATCCCCAATACCTAATTCAGAGTGTGACATAAAATAGGTGCATAATGATGTTATTGAATGAATAAAAACATGTATGAATAAGTGAGTGAATGAATGAATGAACGTTAAATTCTCACATTTTGACCATATACAATATCTATTCAGTTCAATATATTCAATTTTTGAGAACCCACATATTTTAAGGGGAATGTAAGATTCCTAAGAAATGTGGAGCTGGTTATCTCTCTGTCCCACCAGTTGAAAAACAGTAGTTGGAGTTCAGCAAATTCTTAGTTGACTAGGACTGCGTTTTTTTGAGCTGATTGCAAAACTGTCTGCCAAGCACATTCACCATTTGACCTTCTGTGTCCTATGTGTTTGCCTGAAATTTTCTTGGTGCTTCCAACCACTTGGTTGCTATGTTGTGATTAGTTACATTCGGAAGGTTCCCTCTTCTGTGGGGATGGAGAGTTTTCTGTCTGTTCCCAACTCTTCTCTGCTTTGGGGGACAATTGGGAAGGGAGGTGAGCAGAGAATTTGACAATTTGCCTTTGATGAAATAATCACTTTCGACAGACACTCTCTGGAAAAATGGACAATAGCTATAATGAAAGGCTAACTTCAACCAAATGCAAGTTTTGAATTTCAGTTGTGGTTGAGGTTCCAGAATCTCATCATAGCAGGATTGGTTATAATTCTGCTGAGGGATTCACAGGGTGATAATAACACAGCAGGGAAGTTGTTTGGGGCCTTTCTTAAGAGTTCAAATTCCTTACAAATACCAAGTTATTAACCCTCCAAACATGCCTGCATCTTAGAGGAAAGCATTGAACTTGTGCTCACAGGTAGGTGCTTGAGTCTGTTTCACTGCCTAGGGGCAGGACCACACCTAGCACATACTAGGAAAGTGACATCTATTCTGGTTTAATTGTGGGCCCTTAATGCCTTTTATCCTCCCTGGAGTGGAGTCCCTCATCTACAATTTAAGTCTGTTGATTATTACTAACATCATTAGCCAAGTCTCATGGTTTGAAGTCCTAAATTCCCGTGTGTGTGTGTGTGTGTGTGTGTGTGTGTGTGTGTAAGTAATCTGAATATGGTGGCCTAAAGCTGTCTGTACATGCATATGTGTGTAACTACCGGTATGTGAAATTTGAGCTGAATTTTTCGTTCTGAGTTCATTCATAGAGCACTGAGTTTCCATACTCTCTAACCCTCCCCAGCACATACACCATGTTACTACTACCTCTTACTTATCATCTTGAATAACACTTTTTCTCTTTGTAAAAAACTGAATTAATAAGACTTCATAGACTTGATGTTTCAGCTCTAGCTTTAAGCAAAATCCTGAAAAGGGCAGTGTGTAACTAAAAACTTTTCCTTCCCCGATAGGCCACTTCCGCTCCCTCCCTTTATTCCCACTCATCCCCACTTGTCCAGTTGTTGTCGGGGTTTCTTTCTTCCTCTCCCTGTTGTGTGATGCTTCATTTATCCTAACACACCATCCTTGATATAGAATGATATACGTGCTACGTTTTCTAACTACGACAACATTTAAACAAGAACAGATATATGATGAAGGATCAAATCTCTTGTGGTTATGTTTTAAGCATCAGCCAGCAGAGACGGGAGAATTTTTTTTTCAACTGGGACTTCTTGCCTCTTCTGTTTTGGATACCAGCCCAACTTCACCCTGCCTTCAACTTAAATTGACCAAACATCTCAAGCTCCTTGTATAACCTTTCCTTGGACCCAACTTCCTTACCTCCTTTATCAAAATCATCATCTTCACCACACTTCAATCTAATTTCTTCACATCAATCTCTGACTACAAGATACTAAATATCATTTAAGGGTTCTGATTAACAGTATGCAATAAGAATATGCTTTGTTCAGTCGGAAAACCCAGCATTGGTAAGGCTGGAGAGAAGCATGCATTCACATACTTTATTGTTCTTGATGCTGTGCTGTTAGATGTGAACATTAGACCTGCTGTATCAATTTGTCCCAACCACGAAGAAAGCCATCCAAGGTTAAGCTTAAAGAACAATGGAAATAAACTGAGTCTTTGATGACATTGTTGGTCTGCTGATTCAAACCTGAGGTTACCCCACCTACGAGGTGGGACAGTTAAGTTCTCGAACTCATCCTAGAAAAAGTGCTACATACCTCATTGCTGAATATCACTACAGTCACCTTTGAAGTACTCCCCTTGGGAAGCTATGCACCGACGCCAGTGCCTAGTCCACCCTTCAAAGAAATTTTGTAACTCTTTTTCTAGAATGGCCATCAGAGCTGTTGTTGTATTACCCTTGATGTCCTGAACATCATCAAAATTTCTTCCTTTCAATATTTCCTTTATATTCAGGTAAAGAAAAAAGTCATTGGGGGCCAGGTCAGGTGAGTAGGGAGGGAGTTCCAATAGTTATTTGTTTACTGTCTAAAAACTCCATCACAGACAGTGCAATGTGAGCTGGTGCATTGCCACAATGCAAGAGCCATGAATTATTGGCAAAAAGTTCCAGTTGCCTAACTTTTTCATGTGGCCTTTTCAGCACTTCCAAATAGTAAACTTGGCTAACTGTTTGTCCAGTTGGTGCAAATTCATAATGAATAATCCCTCTGAATCAAAAAAGGTTAGCAACATCGTTGCAACAAGTTCACAAACTTAATTGTCAGACCTCCTATGTTCTTGTCAATGAATGAGCCTCTGCATCCTTTTCACGTTTTCAACCAGGTTATACTCATGTGTTACTTGCTTCTCAAGTCATCCTAAGTGATATATATAATATGGGATATGATGCAGGTTGCAAAAAAGAATAATGAAAATCTGTATACACTAATATTAATAGAAGGCATATGCCGCAGAGAAGATAGCATAATTTTCAGCACTTCTTTTTATTTACAATATGTCTTTCAAAAAAAATCTTACAATGAGGAACAAAAAAAAAAACAAAGCAGAAATAATGTGATGATCGTATTCCATTTAATGATTCACCTGACCTGCTGTCTTCATCCAATTATTTCATCCCATTCAATATACCAATCCAAATAGAATCAGCTTCTTCTTTCACAAGCACATTCGCACTGGATACAACTTCTCTGTTTCCAGAATTCTGTAACTCCTTCCCTCAAATCTAATATTTCAAATCCCTCTTAAAAACAAAATAAAATTTAACTAAAATAAAAGTATTTGCAACGAAATAAATGGAAAATAATTTATAATCTGGCCTTTGAATACATAATTTATATTAAGCTATATTAATACCATGTATTTATATTAATACATAAATTAAAACCACGTTTCTAGTTTATTTATAAAATAATGCTCTAATATAGTCTGTTAAGTATATATAAAAATACTTATAGTTATAAAATAATGTCTTAATATGGTGCATAAATATTTTATGAACATAAATTTGTTTATTAAGTATGGAATATTTATGCATATATATTTATACTTCTTTTCTTTAATCCAACATTTACTCCTTTTCTGGTTAAGAATGTCAAGAAGCCAAAAATCAAGTAATTTAGGGTAGCAGAAATCATAATTCTGTCTTCTTATTCAGACTATTGAGTCAGAGACTATTTCAAAGAGAATGAAAAATAACTTGGAAGTACTGTCAGAAGTGGATTGAGAGCAGCCGGATGGCTCAGTTAGAGAGTGTGCTCTTGACAACAAGGTTGCCGATGCAGTTCCCACATGGGATTGTGGGCTGTTCCCCCTGCAACTAAAGATTGAAAACAATGACTGGCCTTGGAGCTGAGCTGAGCCCTCCACAACTAGACTGAAGGACAATGACTTGACTTGGAGCTGATGGGTCCTGGAAAAAACACACTGTTACCCAATTTAAAAAATTAAAAAGTGGATTGAAAAGTTTAGACTTTCTAAGGAAGGAGACCAGTTAGGAAGTTAGAACTATAATCCAGATAAATGCGGATTGGGCCTCTTCTAACATGTTGCCAATTGGAAAGGAGAAACTGAGATTGTCATAAAAAAACATTTTCAAAGAAGAAATAACAAGTTTAGGAGACCATTTGTCTTCTTAATGTATAGAAGAAAGGGAAATCTCAAAGATAACGCTAAGATTTTGGACCTGGAAACTGGAGGAATTCAAGGTGCCATTGACTGATAAAGGGGAGCTGTGAGTAAGTGTCATTTTTGGGAAAAGAAGCTAAATTCAAATCTAGAGCTACTGAATTTCAAAATATCTATGAAGTAAATAACACTACTACAATTTACAAATGTGTAACTTAGGCAAAAAGCAGTAAGTAATTTGTCTAGGGTCACACAGCTAGTAAGTGACAGAGCCAGAATTTGAACCCAGGGAGTTTTTATGTTTGTTTTGTTTTGTTTTGTTTTGTTTTGTTTTGTTTTGTTTTGTTCTGTTTTGTTTTATTGCCCCAGTGAATTTTTAAATCCCTTAATTAACACAGATCTGGTCTTTTTCTTTGGAAACAACTATAGGTGATTAAAAAACAAAATTGTAATTGACATCTAGTGTTTGTCAGCCCAGAACAATTGGTGGAAAAGAAACTTCTACATTCTTAAAGATTCATGACCACAATTACCTGGGTTCCTGACTCAAGTGCTGTTATATAACCCAATATCCAGGATCATTGATTGGTTCAAACATGAGCACCAAATCCAGGTTGAACCAATCACTGCTTTCCTCAAAAACTTTTAACTTGAAACCCAGGAGATTTTTGGAATTGCGAATTTGGGGTTGTCAAATAGGCATTTTCTAGTTTCAAGGAGAGAGCTATATGAAAAAATGAAGCCAGAAGTAGTAGAAATTAGAGGAGGGACTCCTGGCAGCATTTGAACTTGATTCCAGTTATCCTTGAGGCCCAGTTGTACTTCCTCTTTCCCACGGTTTGGTTAAGTGAACCAAGTTTTTTTTCTGGCTAATATATTTTAAATCAAGTTTCTATCACTCAGTCTATCACAACAGTCATGATAGATAAAACCACACAACTGTGGGAACTTGAACAAGTAACTTAAAATTTCTGAATCAGTTTGCTCATTTGCAAGTGGGAGAAGCAGATATGCACTTTTCAGAGGATAAAATGATATATGTAAACTCTCTGCCTTTGCTTACTTAAAAGTCACTTCATTACCTTGAAAAGTACCAGTCACATTCTTGGAGCTCTTTCACTTCAGTGAACTCTTCTTTTCTTTGGAATGGTTGATTACCTAACATGGGGCATGCTGTCTCTCTAGAACACTGTAGGTTACCTATCACAGGGACCCTCAGATCCTTACACTGGTTTTCCTCCTTCTACTGGACATACTACAGCTTTGTATAAGTATGACAGACTAGAGCAAATATCTGATTGATTTCTGTATCCACAGCACATGATATAACACCAAGCACTGAGGAATTCCTCAGTGACTCTTTTATAAAGATTATAAGCAATGGTTGAATTTCCTTTAAAAGTGATCATAGAATGCAATGGTCTAATTCCCGGCATATTAAAAAGTCTCAGTAAGTATTTGTTAATGCTTAAAAATCCACAGTAGTGACTTTTAGTTGTTTCTCTTTATTGGCATGTTATATTGATTTTGAAAATTAATCTCAGCTTTTCTTCCTTCCTTCCTTCCTTCCTTCCTTCCTTCCTTCCTTCCTTCCTTCCTTCCTTCCTTCTCTCCTTCGTTCCTTCGTTCCTTCGTTCCTTCCTTTCTTTCACAGATTATAAGCACAGTCTGGATTCAGAGTTCCAGATGCTAGATATCTCACCTTTTGCTCTTTCTTTGAACTATTACTACCTCTTTAGGCCATCTCTATTATTACTCAAGTCAGCCAGGAAAAGTCATTATGACAAGAGACCAGAATTAAGGTCTTAAACATTATGCTCTGATATTATGTATATTTAAGCTATCTGTCAGTTTTTGGCATACACAATGCCACACAGTTATTAATTTTTACCAGGTGGTTTGAATAAATAAAAACTCCAATGATGGCAGGAAAATACTAACTCTAAACTTTTCTAAGTTTAGACTTTGTTAGTAAAGCCATAGAATCTAAGAAAGATGCTGTACGTTTTTTATGTACAAGAACCAGTATTTATGGAATATGTCTATACAGAGGGTGCTAAAAAATGTATACACATTTTAAGAAAGGAGAACTTTATAAAAATTGTAGTAATATATACCGATAACAAAAGATGAATATAAGTCACATTTGACTTTGCAAATGCAAGAGGTGCTCAAAGTCATTACCATCAGCGTCAGACACTTCTGATTACAGTGAACTACTTCTTGACCAACGTTGACCAAAGTGTCCTCTTGTACACATTTTCTTCGGCACCCTGGTATTTAGTGCTCAACTATAATGAAGAATACAAAGTAATTAGCAAGTCACAGCTTCTAACATTGGTTTTACCCACTTCAGCAAATTCTTCCAAGATCTTTCACGGCTAATTTAACATCTTGCTTATATGATATAGGTGGGTGATATTTTCATTATAGTTAGGAAATAAGATTCTAAGAAATTCATTATCTTTAATGCCTACTATGGACAGTGACCAGGCATCACTGCCTTCCATACCAGTAAAGGATTAGAAGAGAACAACTTAAATGATCAGAACTTTAGTTGGGTTGAAATGTATGAATGGCTTCAAAAAATTTTCCTCCTTTTGAGTGGGAGAGCACTTCATTTGTGGAACTCTTCACAATGTATATTATTCTCTTTTTGAATGGAAATATTTGCTGCCAAATGTAACTTTACTTTAGTACAGCTTGGCAATTAAGTTTTTGCTTTAGAAGAGAGTTTGACTTATTCATTGTAATAATAGTAATTTTCATGAAAAGGTTTTAATAAGTATTCAAGGTCTATTAGACAATATATATGTTACACACACAAAAAAAATTGCTGTTTTCAGAGAACTATGTATATTCTTTGCATATTCTTGAATCAGTCCTCTAAACATAAAAGTTAATCTGTCTCCTATTTTACATATGTAATTATGAGGCTCCAAGTAGCTGTTCAAGGCCAACCTGAGGAAAGCCAATCATCTCTCTACTAAGCCTTGTATCATGTTATGCATTTGAATAGGCTTGGGAACAGGCAAGCTGCAAAATCGGTGAAGATGATCTTATTTGACTCAGCCTCCTATTATGGGCTTTTCTTTGTCCTTATACCCTTTTGGAAGCTTTCTTGATCCTTGTCTCCATTACACACTTCTTCCTACCTCCAAGGCAGTTTTTGTTCCCCTTCACAGATACTCTTTCTCTGCCCAGCTTTACCTAACATGCAGGTGTTCCTCAGAGTTCTGCCCTAAACCCTTCTCTTCTTTCACTATACTCAATATTCCTAGAGGATATCTTCCTGTAGCTTCTTCTTCCACCTGTATAGTGACCTCATACTAATTTCATATTCCTCATTCAGACTCCTCTACTAGTACTTGATATCTCTGTCTCGATAACCGACTATGAGCTCAACATATCCCTAAGTTGAACTGATATGTTCTTCTGCACATGCTCCTGTGATGGAGGAAGAAACTTTCCTCTACCCTTCAATGTTCTTTCAGCTGGTCTAAAAATTAAATGTACATGAGGCAGATTAACAAGAGAAAAAAAAAACAAATTTAATTACATACATACATATGGGAATCCAATATATATGAGCAAGTCAGAAACCCCACATTCATAAGAGGTTCAGAGACAGAAAAGGAAAATTACCTATATATGACATTGTGAGCTAAGGATGAGATAAGGTGTCTTAGGGCTTCAAAGGGTCATTGCAGGATAATAAAAAGAGCAGCTGTTCAGTAATTAGTAGTTTTTCCTGTCCTATCGATAGATCAAAGAAAGTTATCTCTGATAATCTCTTATTATGGGCAAGGCCTCTAATTTAAATTCTTCTTAGGTAGTTAAGGGAGTGGAGGGGCAGAAGTTTCTCTCGAGCCCCCAGGGTCTCAGTTGTCTTTAGCTCAAAATAATCCATATACCACAGAGGCACATCTTGGGATGAATCATTCTGAACCCCTACATTCCTCTTTGTGCTTCCCATGTCTTACTTATTGGCACCACTCTCTACCCAGTTGTTAAAGCCAAGATCCTCAGAGACATCTTTGAGCCTCCTGTCTCTCTCACTCTCTATATGTAATTGACCTCCACATCCATAGATTTTTGTTTAAGAAAAATAACCTTTCTGCCCATTTTTCTTTCAATTCTCATTGCCGCTGCCATTTTGGTCCTGCCTATTTCTCTCTAGAACTTTTATTATAGCCACCTATGTATTTCCTTGCATTTCCCTACTTATTCTCTCACTCAAGGCATTCTATTCTATTCCTCCCACATGGGAAACTTACTCCTAATCATACCCAGGAAAATAAGGAACCATATTCAGACTGTATTCCTTTCTTGCAAGCAATCAAGTCTGTACCTTATCATGTTCCATGTCAAGTTGCAAAGCTTGTCTGGTTTTATATCAACCACCTCCTAAACCTCATCATACTAGGAGGACCTGGCAGGAGTAGCCACAAGCCGAGTGCTCGAGCAGCAATAACTACTTCAGCTCCCCCAGGGTCTTGGCAGCTGCTGCACTGACTCAGCCAAGATACCCAGTTAAAATGATTACAACATTTTTAAAAGAGCTTTTGTTCTTGATTTGTTTGAGATGCATGTTATCTAGATTTTAATGTAATCCAAAAGGAGGACAATAAATACAGCTAAATCAATGGTAGCACAAAAATATCTCCAGGTGAAATAATAAAAGAAAAATCTTTGACTCTTTGTAATAGTGCAAACGCCCATGATGCTACCTTGTGCTTTATTCCCAAAACTTGCCCCTGGGGATGGGGTGGAGGATGGGGTGGAATTCTGTAGCAAGGCAGCAGAGTAAGGTACACATAACCATTTCTTCTGCCCTTTGTTTCTCTAAGTAGAGTCTTCTCCTTGTGGAAAAAACAAGGGTTCTCTGGAAAGTAACTTCTTAGGATGATCTGATCATAAATTCCTAACTGGGTAGGTCATAGTGGGTAGTCACGCCCCAGGTCTATAACTTCTTTAGTGAGGTTTTAAGCCAGCCTTGTCCATGTTCTTGTGCATCTAGGCTAACACACCTTTGAAATACCAGAAGTAATACCCCTTGATGGGATATTAACCCTCCAGAGAGCATATAATTTTGTTAACTATCTTCTAATCCAATCCCCACCTTGCTCTCTCCAATCTTCCTTACATTCCCTCCTTAATTTGAAATGCACAAAAGAATCTGCAAAACTTATTTTTCAGGGCATTTGAGATCTTGCTCACCGGCATATGTCATCAGTGTGGATCAAATAAACTCATAAAAATTCTCTACAGGTTTGGATATTTCTTATGTTTACAACCTTATCTTACTGTATATTAGGTTTATAAACTCATGAGAATTCAAATTCATGTATTTCTTTTTCAGGTCTTAATACCTATATAGTTGCAGAACTCTAAGCTAAAACGTTCAATTAAATAATACACACTCTTGAATTGTTAGCACTGGAAGAAATCTTATAGATAGCCTTGTTCAACTCATTATTGAGAAAAATGATGTTTCAAATAGGGAAACATCAGTTCCAGTGGGTCTGTGGTCACATGACTAGTGGATAGCAATGAACACTGAATAATATTGTGTTGGTTTTACTATAGTTAAGTCAATGCACTTCCTGAATTCCCATAAATTTGACATACAAAAATAAATTGGTTCGCACAGATAGCACCATGATGCAGTGAATAAGCATGGACATTAGAGTCAGACCAACCCAACACAAATGCTAGCTGTCTGATTCTTAGATCAGTCAAGTTAAATTTGAGGCTCAATTTTCCCATATGTAAAATGGGTATAAAATTAACTATCTCATGGAGTTGTTATGAGGATTAAATAAAAACAGGTACGTAAAATGTTTATATTATGTATAGCATAGTTTCATTTTTTACTCAAAAAAGAAAGAAAAAAATAACTAATAGTATATTATTAAAACATTCCCAGCTCTGCCTGAACTCTAAAAGAAAAGAAATTAAACACATAGCTCTTGGATTTAAGGAGTATTTAAAGAATTGAAGATATAGACACATCATTTAATCTTCCCTTCCTTTAGATTTTCACTGGTATAAAATGGAAATTAGGGGACCTAGCCTCCCTACTCCAAGGATTAGCCCGAAACCAGAATAGAATGACTTATTCATGTTACCACAGTTTCACAAATGAGTTTAAGGGTTTTTAGTTAATTAAATACATGCATTCTAAGCTATAATTATACTATAAATAATATGATTATCAAAGTTACATAGAGTGCCCAGTAATAAAGAGAGACCTATGTTCATTAGGGAAAAGGCATGATGGAGGTGGAAGGAGATAAGCAGGGCCGAGCTTCCTAGAAAAGATAGAGTGAGTTGTGGGCTGGTTTGCAAGAAAGGAGGAACCTGTTTAATAGCAAAAGGGCATTTATGTGTAGGAGAAATTATTGCATAGATTAAGGTTAAGCAATTTGTTTCCTTGACAGTGGATGAAATATTCTCAGTTTAACTGCACTAAAAACCTATTGTGTAACCAGAGGTTTGTCTTCTATCGTTCTAATCAGCATACTCAACAATTACACCCTTTGCTCCAAGGCACACCCACCCTTAAGATTTCACCCATAAATCAGGGAGTGGCTTTACATATGTACTTTGTAATAGGACATACCAATAGGACATAATCTCCACAAGGGGTTTTTGTGGAGCTGTAATCAAATCCAATTTAAATATGTACTTTCCCTCAATCTGCCTTTGAGCAGATGACATAGCAAAGCAACTTTAATTTTTTTGCAAAGTTGCCATGGGAAGAAACTAGTAATAGCAAACATAGAATGGTGCTCTCGGTTATAGATAAGGACTTTATTAGAAGTCTGTCTCTCTGTCTCTCTCTCTCTCTTTCTCTTTCTATCTCTCTATCTATCTCCCCCCCTCCCATGTGTGTACATGTGCGTTTTAAATAAATAAAAATGCACATGTGCAAAAATTCTTAGCTTGGCCACGGAGGGACATTTAAAAACTTGAGAACAGCTGACTTTTTATTGTGTTTCTCACTTGAGAGCTAGAGGGATGTGAAAGATTATCTGGTTCACTAGTTTTCCAACTATATTCCCAAGAGCCCAAATGTTTCACAGAGGGAGTTAGCAGGTTGACGCCCCCCCCAACACACATTTGATTCCTGTTGTAGGCTAACTCGCTAACAAACAAGAGGGATGCATCTTGAAAAGCATTAAAAAGGCAGTGATTTTAAGTCAAGTGTGACTTAAAAAAGCATTTGTGAATTTAAAAGTATTTGTTTTTAGGTAATTAAGACTTAAGGCTCCATTGTGCCAATTCTAGGTAGTCAACTCGCAGAGAACTCAACCCGAGGGACTCAACAAAACTAGGAATCAGCCTGTTGCCTGTCGCCTGACCCTCAGTGCTAGCCAACTCCTCGATCTCCCCATAGTCTCGCCTAGACACCTGTTTGGGCCATGTGGTTTCCAGAAGGTCTTTTATAGATTCCAGCACCAGATCTTCTCTCTGAACCACACTTTTCTGATAATCACAGACACTTTTCTGATAATCACAAATTGTTAACCTAAAGCACAAGTTGTTAGGCACGGCCAGAGGAATGAGTTGTGGGAGACCAAAATTGGTCTATTAGAATTTATATGTCATGTTTGAGCTGTGAGAGGTCAGGCTGGAAAAGACCATAACCTCTCCGAGCAAAATGGGGTATGGAGTTTTATAGTACGGGGTAAACAATGTTGTTCCCCCTTCAATGCTTCAGGGTTTGTCTTTGTTTGTTTGTTTGTTTGTTTGTTGTTGTTGTTGTTGCTGCACTGTCTCTAGCAGCAAAGGGTTTTGGGGCATGACCAAGCCCTCCCGCTCCACACCCTGGCCTCCAGGCCTCCGTCTGGCGCCCAAGTCTGCTGATCACAAGCCCCTGGGAGACAAAGCACAAAGCAAGACAAGATGGCTTTTAAGATAAGAAGGTTCCTGTTCACGGCCTAACTATGGCCAAACACCAGTGACCCCATAACACAAGCAATTTCTCAATGTAGGGAGACAAAAATCACGTCCCAAATGGGAGTGGCGAATATTTGGGATGCCTTGTGGAGCCATTCACTGGGGACTTTCCATATTACCTACACCACTGCCTAGCAATAATCCCATTGTGTGCTGTCATGACTACCTAAAGCAGTTTTTGTCCTCATTGACAAATACTTTCTTTGAACAGGGATGCATTAATAAAGCATCTAAGCATATGTGAAATAAATATATGGGAACCAAGAACTGCTTATTTGAGGGTTTTTAATATGTAGTTTATAAAAAAATAAGTTCTACCATAATAAAAATTTTAAAAACTATTAATAATAGTCATTTATTCTTACGGGCAAGGAAACTAAAGGTCAAGGAGCTAAAGTGAATTTCTCAAAGTCACACAGCTTTTAAATGATAGAGCTGGAACTAAGATTACTGGTAATTTGCTAAGTATTCAGTTACCTGGCCCCTCTCTTCCAAACAGAACCACAGACTCTCAGGGTGTCAGAGTAATGAGGAACACTAGAATCCATTTAGTCCATCAGTTTTCTAAAGCACAGATGAATAATAGAAGAAATCTAGAAACCCAGCTTGATTCTAGAATGCTGGCACTACCTAGCTACATGGGTATAGACTCTTCAGTCTTCATTTGCTTCGGGAAATGAGTTTGCTTTGGTAATTATTCTGGGTATCAGTGAATTTTAACTGCAATGTTACTTGTTTTGGTTAATAGTATCCCCTTAACCCTTGGAGAACCTCCTCTCTCTTAGTCTCCATCACTTGGTGTGGGTGTCAATAACCCCTCTGCTAATGGTATGCATGTGTCCCAGGCTTGCCCCATCAGCGTCACAGTGGATGTGCCCGGCAGTCCACCCAACATAGTTGCCAATGAGAAGCAGGTTGGGGTTTTGATTTCTCTCCACAAGTGTGGTTTAGCTGGGGGAATATGGGCCTGCGGTTGCTGAAGGACACATGTAAAGAAAATAATGCCTGAGATAAAGCCACATAAAGGAAAAAAGAGATACAAGATGGAGAAACAGAGTCTTCGTGTTATGTGAGGACTTGGATCCAGTATAATTAGCCAAGAGATTCCATTTTTATAATCTAGTTCAGGTTAGATTTTGGCCCTGTACAATCTAAAAAATCCCGAGACAAAATCCTTGGAAACGGTCAGCATTAAAATTGCACAACTTTGTGAAGAAGGTGTCAGCAATAACAAATGCACCCAGAAATATAGAGGAAATTATAAAATTAAATGCTCTTAGAATGTTTTTTTTAAACTCTCTGATCATTTCTCATTGTTTTGATTACTTGAAGATACCTACCATGCTTTAGTGCTTTATAAATGAATCCCTACTTTTTAGGAGAGTATCCTACTTACATCAGCTATATATTCTTTTTTCCTTAAATCATTAGAGGAAGAAAAGGAGTCTAAGGAGGAGGAAATGCCATGGCACCATATTTTTAGCACCTTTTAAATGTATGTACCGTTTCCCCAAAAATAAGACCTAGCCGGACCATCAGCTCTAATGTGTCTTTTGGAGCAAAAATTAACATAAGACCCGGTCTTATTTTACTATAAGATTATTTTACTATAAGATCAGGTCTTATGTAATATAGTATAATATAATATAATATAATATAATATAATATAATATAATATAATACTGGGTCTTATATTAATTTTTGCTCCAAAAGACACACTAGAGTTGATGGTCCAGCTAGGTCTTATTTTTGGGGAAACACGGTATTAGATTTATTAAATTAATAGTTGTCTTAGCAGGTTGGACAATCTTATCATTAATTTGAGGTTTCATTTATTTACAATATCATTCCCTCATTAAATATTTTTAAGAGAAGTTTAGTTGAATAGGAATATTTAAAATGAGGTGCTGTAAATCTTTTCTCCTTAATGAATTTATTACTTTTTATAGAATTAATTAAAATCAGTTATGGACAAGAGATATGCAGTAAATGAATAAAGTAGTGTCCAGGCAAAGGTTAAGGAGTAACTGCCATTAAATGAGATGAAGCACATTCTGAAGGCAACTTATTAATGAAGAATTTTCATACTTACACACATCAACAAGTTCATTACTCAAAGAAATTGCATTCATCTGAGATTAATGGTTCCTTTCCTCTCTTCCCTCTTTCCTTCCTTTCTTCTTTCCTTTCTTCCTTCCATCCCTCTTTTTCAATAAAGAAAATTGGCTTCATTCCCATTTCAAACAAACCTATGCTTTTGTGGAGAACCTGGATGCTCTGGGATACAAAGTTGTCATGAATTCTCTTGTTTAAGTCCAGAGGCTTCATTCTTAAAAAGGCATGATAAAGATAAAAGAACACAAGAATGATGAGAGAGCTGAACTTTCAAACTAGAAGAAACATCCTTTCAAATTTAATTCACAAACTGGGAATGGAAATGTCATTGCCTCACTCAGAGGGTTAATCACTTTCTAATTTGAACTGGCAAATTTTATAATGACACTGTGAAATTAGCAGCATTTTATTGTGTTAATTATCTGCAGGACACTACATCATTACTTCTAATAAATGTAAATGAGATTGTGTCTCCTAGGACAATACGCAGACAAGGTGAATTTTTATTGGCTATTTACAGGATTCTAGCTCAGTCTTTCTACATTTTTCTTCCTTTATAAAATACATTCAGTGTTGGCTTAACATGCCAATTTCCCTGTATTTTATTTAATATAATATTTTAAAGGTCATTAAAGTTCTCTTTAGCTCACTTGAACTCATTTTCACTCAAAGCAATGGTGATTATTAAAAACCATGTCAAGTGTCAACCCAATCAACCAAGACTGAGGTCCACAGTCTTACCATAAGAATAATAAAAATTTAGCCTTTCCTTTTAAAGGCATTTAAGAACATGTTGCCCATTCACTTGCTTGATTTGACTACATACCTACAGATAAAATTCTGCAGTGAAATGAGCTAATAAAATGTTGAAGTCAGTGATAAAAAGGAAATATGTATTTTTAAAAACAATTCAATAAATATGGAAGTTAATACACACACAGTGCCATGCCAATCAAAATTGACAGATGCTGTTGGAGACCTACTCTGAGTGAATCACCACATGAGACGTCATAAGGTGTGAAGGAAAATAACAGGCAGTTCTCAGCCTAAAAAAAGTAACAACTTGAGAGAGGGAAAATAAATATAGAAATAATTGATGAAAGAGAAAGTATTAAAAGCGTATGACACATATATAACACAAATAAGGAGATATTAAGATTAAACGGCAAGGGATATTGTTCACATGCTAATTATGGATATCACAGAGGAAGGAGATGTCATTTAAGATGAGCCTTGAACAGGAAAATTAGATTTTTATAGCTTGAGATAGGGAGAGGGTAGAGTGATAATGAATGATAATTATTTTAACAATAATAATAGGTACCAATTGAACAACTACCACGTACCAACACATTCTATACGTTAGCACTCATTATCCTAAAAGCCTTGTGATGTATATATGATTCTTGTTTTATAAATGATGAAATTGGGAACAAGAATGTTAAATAATATTACCAACGTCACACAGGCAACAAGCAGAAGGATCAAAATTCTAAGCCATTTTTGTTTAGTGTAAAATCTGCACTGTTTTCAATAGAGAATGCTGCATCTAAAAGCAAAATTTGTCAATAGATATTTTCACAAAGAATAACCAATAAGTGTGGTGCCATAGTTCTGAACATAAATCAAAAGCAACCCCCCCTTTCTCTCTATCTCTCCCCTGTTTCTAATCTTCAGATTTCTCATATTTACAAATAGGGAGAACAGTAGCTACCCAAAGGTCTAAGATAAGGACTATATCAGGTAATTAATGGGCGCACTTAGCATCATACTGGCAATTATTAAAAGTTAGTTATTATTGTTGCTGCTGATTATAATTCTAGTTGATGTTGTAATTGTAAATAAAGTAAATGTTTCTGTCTCTTACAGAATTTGTTTCCATCTTTATTTCAGTTAGTTGCCTACCTTTCAACCATTTCATCTTTTTCAGTCATTTTGTACATTGAATGAAGATCAAAAACAAATGATGTATCAGAACTAGGCTGCTATACTCTGATTAACTTTTACAAACTTAAATGAGAGAAGATATTTGAAATTAACAACTGAAATTTACCTTTAATATGATCAAACAAGCAAGAAATACATAGCTGGTGCCCACAGTGCTCATTGCCATTCTAGATGATTGGTTATACAGAGAAAATAGAACATGGCCCTACCATTGAGGTAATTACTATTTAGTTGGTGAGATAAGACAAGCATGCAAGCAGTGAGAGATAATAGGAACTGGATTATAATTAATGGATTAATTATGAAACATAAACTGTGAACATTATAGGACAGAAGGGGGTGCAAGGAAGAGGCATAGCTCCTTAATGGAGGAGGAGCTTGAATTAATTACTCCTTGTACAATGAAAATAAGATTGGATGAGTGGCATGGAGTCCTACATGGATTATGTTTGTGCAACATTTTTGCTACAGTAACCTGTCTCTGCTGTGAAATTATCAGAACAAATTACCTTTTATTTCAGAAGTAAGCTATACTGAGGATTTGAGGAAAGAGTTTTGACTCCAGCTAAATATGAAAGGGATCGTTGTAGAAATAGCAGTGTTGTGATAATGATAGCTCACAATTCTACAGCTAGGAAAGTTGTTTTTATATATGAAAGGGACATATAATGAAAATATTACTAATGTTAAATTGGATCTAGTAGCTCAGATTATGCAAATCCCCTTTCGTTAAAACTAAGCAGTGAGTGCAAATAGGTAGGAGGAAACAAAAGCATAAAAATTTTCTACTCATATTTACAGAGAGATAATTTGTTTCATCCTTTATTTCTTTTGGTCATTCATTGATTGGAACAAGCACTTTGGAAAACTCAGGTATCTATTAAAGCATCATTTAAAAAAAAAAAAAGAAAACCAGTTGTAAGATATAAAACAAAATGACTATTTTCCAATTTACTAGATAAAAATAACTAAGAAAAGTAAATTATAAGATAATAATTGTACAAATTAGTGTGTGGATTGACAAAATAAATATGAAATGTGTTAATCTGTATGTAAGGGCAATGACTCAGAAATCAAAACATGATAATACGAGGTGTGATCAAACAATATGGTGAATGTTTAGATTAAAAAAAAATATTACAGTAAAAGACACATTGCCATTAATCCCCCTCAGAATACTCCCCCTCTCTTTGAACACACATCTCATTGTTCTTGCCACTTTCTGAAGCAGTTCTGTAAGTCCTCTTTCATGTCTTTAGTTGCACTGTCATGGCTGACTCAATGTCCTGAATCGATTCAAAATGTTTACCTTTCATGGTCATTTTGACTTTGGGGAAGAGCCAGGAGTCACACAGTGCCAGATCCAGTGAATAAGGTGGATGAGGACACACCGTAGTGTGTGTCACAGAAATTGCCATACCAGAAGCGATGTATGACATGGAGCCTTTCCATTGTGATCAAAACATATGGTGAATGCTGCTGCCAAGTGTCATCCAACAGAAAGGCAGGGATCTCCAATATGGGAAGCAGCATGTCAAACCTTAGTAACCGTGTGTGACAAGTTTCAACTTGTTTGGTGCAGTCAGTCAGGTGTGAGCTACAGTTGAGAAGAAGGTGTATTTTAAAGTGTGCTGTAAGTCATCCTCCATTATGACAATGCTCCATGTTACACATCACTTCTGGTACAGCAATTTCTGTCAAATAAAAATATCATGGTGTGTCCTCATCCACCTTCTTCACCAGGTCTGGCACCGTGAGACTTCTGGCTCTTCCCCAAAGTCAAAATGACCACGAAAGGTAAACATTTTGAATTGATTCAGGACATCGAGGCAGCCACAACAGCACAACTAAAGACACTCACAAAAGAGGACTTCCAGAACTGCTTCCGAAAGAACGATGGGATAAGTGTGTTTGAAGTGAGGGGGAGTATTTTGAGAGAGATTAATGGCAATGTGGCTTATTCCATATGATCACAATATAGGAAACAATTGTTTTTAAATACTTTAAAAAGTTCACAGTTTAGCAAAACCAACAGATTACTACTTGCCTCAATAATTCTACAAGAGTAATGTTATTACATCATTCAAATTAAGTATTTTTAAATACAAATATCAGGTTACAAAAGACTATATTCAATATACGGCAGAGGCTGATTAGTGGCTCAGCACACTCATTTTCTGTCTTCCTGGTCACACAGATAAAGATTTCTGTCTTGCACTTGTATGGGGCCATGTAGCTTGAGTTCTAGCCAGTGGATTGTGAATGGAAGTAATCCATGCCACCTCTAGGCCTGTCCCTCAAATCCTCTCACATTTGATCACCATGCTTCTTCTTCTGTGGGAACATAGACTCCTTGGAAGTCCTGGTACGAAGTTTATGGAGCCACAACATGGAAATAGTCTAGGTCCTCATCTTAATGATCACAAACACCAAATTTATGTATTATGCAAGTGAGATATAAATTTCTATGATGTTTAAACCATTATACCTTTTGGGCTGGGTTTTATAGCAACTTGCTTCCTTAACTTATATAGATGATGATTGAAGTGTGTGTGTGTGTGTGTGTGTGTGTGTGTGTGTGTGTGAGAGAGAGAGAGAGAGAGAGAGAGAGAGAGAGAGAGAGAGAGAGAGAATTAGTATATAATGTCTGTTTTCATATATATCATACTTGGTCACAATTATTTGCTCCCATGACGATATGGATGTAGTTTTAATTACATGTAAACAAAAATTGTGTTTATCTTTTGGTGATGGGATTAGAGATAAATTCTGTTTTCATATTTACTCTTATTTTTCAGATATTCTGTAAGGAACTTGTATTACTTTTATTATTAGAAAATATTAAGCTTATTAAATTTTTAAACAAGGGAAAAAAGCAATCTCCTTTTTCAAAGTTCTTGTAAGTGCAGAGACAAGCTTCTTGTACATTAATGACTTGTGAGTAAATGTACATGTCTTAAGAGCTTTTAAGAGCTTACTAATCACAGAAAGAACTAGTCATTCTTTCATTTATTCATCAAACATTTATTGAATACCAATTATTTGTCCGGCACTAAGCCAGGCACTAGAGTTACGATGGCACAGTAGATATGCTTTTACCTTCACAGAGAAGGCAGTTTCTACTCTCTGCATTCACAGTCTGTTATGAGAGATGGTTATATAAACATATTGTAGTAAAGTGTGATTAGCACAACAGTATAGGCTAGTGATTGCCTAGACAAGAGAATAATTAACTCTGTCTTAGTAGTCAGAGGGATTCTCATGACAGGAGATGATTGAGCTGAATTTTAAAAATAAATGTGTTTGCCAAATGGATAAACAGGAAGAGCATTCTAGAAGACATACTAACACATGCAAAAAAACATGGCACCTTTGCAGACACCAGGTAAATAGAGTAGAATGGCAGAAGTGCAACTCCACAGGGAGAAAACCTAGGAGAATGTGAGGCAGGAGGTGGAGTTAGGTAGGAACAGATCATAAAGGCTTTACATATGACCACACTGTGGTTTCTGAAGAATTTTAGGTTGAAGAGAACTGTGATCAGATGTGCAGGGTGGAAAGATGTCTATGTCAGCAGGAGAAATGGTTAAAGGAGGGGAAGCTGGAGGCTGGATTAAAGTGAGGTGGTTCACAGTTTAGAACCCACCTCATACAAAAGCTGGACAAGTGGAGGGGGAGAGGGGAGTCGTCTCTCTGAGCATTTCCCAGAGCATCCATTGCAGAATAAGCACCATATGGCTCTGCCTGGCTGAGGATATTCTGTCACCAATCCTGTGCCTTGAGCAGCCAAACAGACTTAATCAGCACACAGCATATACATTTATTTCTTTCTCCTTTGCTACTTATATAGAAAACACCTAACTGCTCGGATAATCCTTCCTGCAGACTCAGGAAGACCAGCAAATGACTGGCTAAGCTTGAGCTCCGTTTCCTACAACTACAATTTGAGATAGATTTAAAGATGTGTGTAGCACACTCAGCCCATATTTTACAAAGTTTTAATACATTTTTGAGGATAAGTAAATATTAGCTTATTTGCTGCCATGCACTTTGAACACCCCAATGCTGATGTTCAGCATTACCTCCTGGTCTCCTTCCATCCACCGTTTGCAATGCTGTAAATCCTGCAATCTTGCTTCTTTCCTGCTCACCATTCAACAGATTGCAGGGTAAATCCCTTCTCTGACTGCACAGCCCTCTTAAATCCCTTAGATTAGGGGACACAAACAAATTGGTAATGAATAATAAAGGTGCATTTTGTTATTACAGTATAGTAACTATTTGCAGATATCATACATCTTGGTTCTCATTGTGTACTACCATAAAGTCAAATATATGGGAGACAAGGTTAAACTAATTGAGGTAAGAGTCTGTATTAACTTCCTAGGTTGGCTGTAATGAATTACCACCAATTTGGTGGCTTAAAACAACAGAAATTTGTTCCTTCACAGTTCTGGAAGCCAAAGTCCAAAATTAAGGTGTTAGCATGGCAGCACTCCACCTGGAGGCTCTAGGAGGGATCCTTTCCATGCCTCCTAAGCTTCTGGTGGCTGCTGGCAACATTTGGTGTTCCTTGACTTGTGGCTGCATCCCTCCAGTCTCTGTTTTCCGATCACCTTCTCCCCTCTGTGGGTCTCTTACAAGGGCACTTGTAATTGGATTTAGGGGGCACTCAGGGAATCCAGGATGACCTCTCAAGTTTCTTAATTGTACTTGCAAAGTCTCTTTTTCCAAATAAGGTCATATTCACAGGCTCAGAGAATAAGATGCAGATAAGTTTTTGAGTGGCTACCATTCAATCCACTACAGAGGTCAAAGACTTAGAGCCTCATAGCCAAAAACAGTACATGACTTTGTAACTGCTTAGAGCTCTTACAGACTCCTCGAGGGCAGGAGTTATGTTTTATACCTGGATTAGCAACCAGTATTTTGCAGATCACATAGTGGAGGTTCAACAAAATCAAGGCTGCAAACTTTGTTTTAGAATGCAACAGTGCTATGGCTTGGAGTCACTGAAATAGATGGTAGAAATAAACATCCAAATTCCCACCCCTTCTGAGAATTTCATTCCAGTGCTGTCATCTTCTCTTGAAAAGCAGTTCTCCATATCTTAGCAGGCAGTTTTATGTGAATTTTAAAAAGTGCCTTCTACAACCCTCACATTAATTATGTTCTGTAGAGAAACACTGTGTCATATTGTTCTTTGCTCAGATTTGTCTTGTAAAATGTGGTTACATCTTCGTAAACTTACTAACCGGCTTGCATGAAGGTTGCAAACCTTGCAGGCACCTAAAGGAAACCTTTTTTTGAAAACCTGTTCTAGCAGAAATGCACAGCTTGATGCAAGGGCCCCTCCTACACACACACACACACACACACACACACACACACACACACACTCTCTTCTCTCTCTGTCAATGACACTCCTGGTTGATTTATTGATTGCCTGTAACACCGCTGGCTTTTCTCGAAGCACTTGTGATCTTCCCAGTTGTAAGTGCCACCCCCAGTGAAAAGTTGCTCCAAACTGGGATGTTTTGATTGCTGTTTGAGTTCCCCAACTTGACTGGTCAGGGCTGAACCTTCTCAGCTTCCCTGGAATAAGCTCCTTAAGCCTTTTCCCTCCAAAGCATCTGTAAACAGTTGAAGGTCATGATTGTTCACTCTGAAAGATCGATATGCCATTAAATTGTGACAAAAAAGACTGCCAGACCATTAAGGACTCCCTCATACCCTCAGTAATCCTGATAAAGTGATGAGCTGTTTTAACCTCTCTGGCTCCCATTGCTAACTACGTAGAACACTCCTAACTGCTGAGATAACCCTTTCCGCAAAGTCAGAATGACCCACAAATGACTGACACTGATTTTGAGCTCCCTTCTCCTGTACGTTTTTTCCTGCCATTGTGAAGCCACCTATTATTTTTTAAATTTAATCTTTTTTTTTTTTTTTTTTTTTTGTCCACGCAGTCTAAAGTCTAGTGTTAGTCTCAAAACTATTTGACTCAACACTGTTTTGTTCCAGGGTGAACTAGCTTCCTACAGGCCTCAGTATGTAAATGAATATGCCCATTGCCCAGTGATTAAGAGACAAAAGTAGAAGTTTCATGGGAACTGAAAGTAACACAGGGCTAGTTTACCCCAAACACACAGGATTTGCCTAAATTGGGTCAATCTTAGACACGTGTTGAGTTCATAGCAGTGAAGATTTAAATTTCCATCTATTCTATTTTCTCACCAATAAAAGGTGAGGAAAAAGGAGAGGATTTTGATAAAATGGAAGAAAAGGTGACTTTTGTGAATTGAAAATCATTTTAATGGAACTAAGCATACTGGAAACTATTTTAAAATTAAATCTAGACCAACCAAGTCTTGACATTACATGAGCTCATTTATATTTGAAGAATGTTTCTTTCTTCCAGCTAATGTTAATGTCAACTGCTATTGTGAACTGATATCCAATGTGTTTGAACAGTCCGTGATTGTTTAGCTGAATAAAATTGATCTCACCCTCTTTGCTAATGCTAAAGTTATCTGCTATCCAAAACATATTTTTACATTTTTGTTTCCAGTTTAGAAGTTCTTCGCCAGCCATGTTGGCTTTTGTAAGCTAATGTAATCATAGTTCAGTGGCTAGGTTTGATTATATCTGATGTGTACATGGACACACTTGCATACACATGTACAGATAAAACACAAGTATTGTCTTTTCTGAACTATTCTAAAAAGATAAATACATTATCTGGGTTGCAAAATCAAGTTTGAAAAGTTAGATCTTGAGTTCCTCACTTTATTGTGATTTTTTTAAGTTTTAAACTCTTTAGATTAGTAAATTTAGAAAGATCTCAAGGCTGTTACCCCAAATATGGTTAGTAGAATGCACCTCCATTTCAGTTCCCAAGGTTCTGTTGCAGGTTCATGAGCTAAGTGCACATAGGATTTCCTGGGCACAAATCACTCCATTTTCTATTTTGCTGATTTGCAAGCCTGCATTTGCAGGGAAACTTTCACCTCAGTTCAGGTTTGGCCTTGAATAGCTTATTGTGTCAACAAAACTTACCTTCAAACCAAACAGGAGTTGCAGGTAGTAAACAGAAAGAAAACAGGCTTAATATCTGCTGAGCCCATTAGTTCTCACCTGCATGTGCGTCTTCAGCATATCAATGAAATAATCTAGGAGGGCACAATAACAAGAACAAAGCTTCAGGTCAATGAAATCATTTACTGATCCACCAGCAAAACACGATAAGCAGTGTATTAACTTAAAAATTCCTACATGCTGCTCAGCCATCATTGCGTAGGTTCTGAAATGAGGCAAACAGACCCTACTAAACAGACCCTACGTGATACCAAAAACTAGAGGATGTTTTTCTGCTTTGACTTATTTGAACTCCCAAATTAATTCTGAATTTAGATTTTCATGACTTTGAATTGGCTCTGTAGATCCTGTGACATCAGTTAAATGGAAAATGATGACTTAATGAAACCGAAGATGCACTATCTCTCCCTTTACACTTAATCATGTCTAGACTCATATTGCTCACTAACATATTACGTATGTATTGTGTGCCTACTAGGTGTCCTATAGTTTGATAAATTTATGGGAATACAATAGTGAGCAATATCAAGGAGCTTCTATGCTTCTTGGGTAAGTGTTTCTGTCTTTAAGAGCTTCTATTATACTATAGCAGAGCATTTAGGGCACGAAGACTTTCTATTGTGTTGCCTTTTCCAACAACTTTAATCCTTTCTACTGGATGTTTGAATTTTGATTCAGATGAGTTACCACTGATAACAGAATTTAGGTTGGATCACTATTATAAGACACAACAGACAGATGTTCCTGAAGCCATTCCACAGATTGCTTTGTTGGCTGATGATAAACTTTTGCTCTTTCTTCCACTTACGCTGCGTCTGATTTCTCCATCAGCAAGTTAGTTACCTACTCTTTGGTCTAAACCACAGCTGATGTACATCCATATTGCACTTGGTGCAGAAGGCTGGTTGCCAAGCACATGTTAGAAAGCAAATTTATCTATCATTCTCACTCACACACGGCGTCACGCAGTCCTGGCCCATTCATTCAGAGGCGCTTCCAATATCCGAAATCCTTTAGCAGGAAAATGTTTACTCTGAATCAATCACCTCACATTCAGATACATTATCTGAAGATAAAATATGTTACACATTAGAAGGAAAGATGGGAGAAAGGACGGGAGGAAAATGTGGATGGAACAGAGAAAACATCTTGGCATAGATAAAGTAAGCATAACCACCAATCCATTCCAAGGATAGTGGTGCAGATTATTTATCTTACTATACTCTCCCTTCCATTGTTTAGGATGGAAAAACTTGAAAATGTAAAGCTCTATATTTACATTCTCCTTGGGAGGTATGGAGGATTCTAATAAATGTGTTTGGCTGACTCCAGGAAATCTGCCTCTTTAGGTTGCATCACACCCAGCTGTTTGCATTAAAGTCCATCCAATTTGATTTTCATTTGTCAAACTGATCCCTTTGATGTCAAAATTACTCTCTCCTTTGCATTTAGTCTTTAAGAGTTTCCAGCTGCCGTTGGCTCTGTAGTTGCATTGAGGTCTTAAGCCAGTCTTGGGTCATATTGTTCTGCTTTGCAGTTGTCTAAACTATAACTAGATGACCTCATTCATCTTGATGACCTCACTTGAGACACTTATCCAAGATGTCTTGGGAGCTGCTGTTCTTGAAGTTTCTCTTGCATTGTGCTCACCCTCTGGTAACCAGCTTCAGCTCTGTCTACTTCTCTCTGAGTGCACACAACTCATACCAGCATCTTCTGTTCACTTGGACAAAGAATATGTTCCATTCCCTTTGGAATCACTCATTGCCACCTGATTTACAATGTCTCTTTTTCTTCTTTAGAACAGATACCCTCTTAGTATTGAATGTTACAGATTGGTTTGGGGATTCTAAGTAGACCACAGAGTGTTGAATCAACATTTAAAGAGCTCTTCAATGTAACAGTATTCAGTTCTATTTCTTGGAATTCTTTATGAGAGAGACATCTATTGTTACCATTCTTTTAGAGAGGAGGAAACCAGGGGGTTAGGCAGATTGTCCAAAAGATGTTTTTTTTTCTAATAACTATCTAGGCCAGACTTTGCTCTGCACACTTTTGGCCACACTGAATTCTATTTGTAAAATTCTGTGTGATTTTATCCAATGCTCTTATCTACTTGCCTCTCTCTCTCCATCTCTCTATTTTTCTCTCTCGTATGGTTGCACTCTAAAGGGAATATGAATTACCTACATTCTAATTCTAATTTTTGTCCCATTATTGAATTTTCTAGTTTGACCACCAACTGAAATGTTTTGAGTTGTTTATTTTCTCTGAGAATGTTACTTCTTTTGTAAATAGAAGCTGACACTTCCATTTTAGAGTTGTTATAAGGATTAAATGAAATAATAACTAAAAAATTATTCTGATTGTACCTAGTAGAGTTACAAGAAAGGATAGTTCTTTTCCTCTTAATATGAAGGTAACGCAGGACCAAAAAAGTTTTTAGAAAAAAATTAAACTACTGATTCTTCTGGCATAACCCTTTATGAAATGAAAACTCATCTGTTTGGAGAGAAACTGAGTCTGACTATGTGTGAATTTTCTTTTAAGACTAACTTCCCCTCCGACTGCAAATCTAATGTATTAGTTTCTTATCGCTGCTGTAACAAATTGGCACCTATTCTGTGGCTTAAAAAAATACAGGTTTATCATCTTACAGTTCTGCAGGTCAGAAGTCCAAAATGGGTTGGCAGGGGTGCATACCTTCTGAAGGCTCTAGAGGAGTATCTGTTTCCTTGTTGTTTTCAGTTTTCTACATGCTGCCCACACTCCTTGCCTCACAGCCTCATCACTCCCACTCTGTTTCAATTGTCACATCTCCTTTTCTGACTCTGCCACCTCCCTTCTTTTTCCTTATAAGGACTCTCATGATAACACTGGGCCCACTCAGATAACACAGCATAATTTTCCCATGTCAAGATCCTTAAACTTAATTTACAGTAAAGTCCCCTTTGCCATGTAAAGTAACATAGACACAGGTTCTGGGGATTAGGACATGGAGATCTTTGGGAGGCCATTATTCTGCCTACCATGGCTAATAAAAACCTTATAAAATGCTTTGATTTCGAAGGTCTACTCTTCACCACCCCTGTGAGTTGAAATTCATTTTTTCATTCACTATTTCTATGTCATTTACTTACCTTATTATTGATATTTTCAGTTACTGAAATATAAGAAGGCAGATAAAATGACATTTAAGATCAAAATGCAATAAACAATAACTTTTTTGATACTATATTCTTTCTTGTAACCCCTCCTTCCCCTATTTTCTTTTGTGATTTTAGATAATGTTTAACTTCTGTAATTTTTGTGTTGGTCTATTCCTGTCTTAGTTGCTCTTAAAATATAAGCTTCCAGAAATAGACCTTGATTATTGTGTCATTTTAGAAGAGTTTGCCCAACCCCAAACATTAACAAAACAAATTCTCTTTAATAATTATATTATTTACTTTCTTTCCCTGGATTTTTATTGATGAGCACAATTAAGAAAATAGCAGATTTGAAGGTTTTTTTTATTACTTAATCTGTTATTTCTATATTTTGATATTACTAAAAAGTATTTCACCACATAAAATGGAGGAGTAAGAGGTGAGCAATCTTTTCAACATGTACCATTCTAATTGTTACGTGTGTAGGATTTATTATATAACAATCAAACCACTGTTGTAAGGATTTTACATACTATGGCTTAATTCCAGAAATGTGTAATGCATTCAGGTGGAAATAGAAAAGAGATTTTTGTTTCTGAATTGTGTGTCTCTGTGTTTATGTGCCTAATTTTAAAAATACATTCATTGAAATGATAGTAAAATTAAATTTATTGAAAGCAGTGACTGGATTTTCCAGATCTGGAAAAAAAAATGCATCTCTAATGTCAAGTTTTCTTTAAAGACTTATATTAAAATATGATTAAAGGTAGACTGTAATGCTGGAGAGAATTCGATCCTTGAAAGTGGTGGGTTTTAATGGGCACATTCCACACAATGGTACATTTTTAGAGGACAAACAGGATAATGAGTCAATAAAGGCACCAACGTTCCATTTCTGGTCAGGGTGCTTTACCTGTAATGACCCTGAATTCTGAAAACTTTGTTCAATTAGCTTTATCTGGTATTCATGAGCATCCCTTCTTTTGAAGTCTTGGGTATACAGGCTAGCTATACTAATGGGCTTCCTCAGCCTAAAACTGGCTTTTTTAATTTTTTAATTAAAATTTATTGGGGTGACAATGGTCAACAAAACTACAGAGGTTTCAAGTATACAATCCTATAATACATCTTCTGTGTATTCCGTTATTTGTTCACCAACCAGAATCATAAAACTGGCTTTTAAAAATTGTTCTCTGGAACCGATGTGATTGTAAAAGTGGTATCTAATGTGTGTCTGTGTGTAACTGTTCCATCATTTCCAATTCATTCTCAAACTCTACTGTAATTGGAGTTCCAACATATTGGAAAGATTACAAAAGAGTACCATTATCCTCCAAATTTGGAAACCATCAGTCTGCACTAAGTTTAAGACTTGCTTTATAAACTTATCTTAAAACATTGATAAAACTACTATTGATAAACTATTTCACAGGAATATTGGGATAACAGTTTGCCTTCCTACCTGTCTTCCTTCCTTCAATTTCTTTCTTGTTTTCCTTCCTTCAATTTCTCTCCTTCCTTTCCTTTCTGTCTTCCCTTCCTTACTTTCTCTCTCTCTTCCTCCCCCTCTCTTTCCTTTTTATCCCTTCGTTTCTATTTTTTTCTTTCCTTTCTTCCTGTCTTTCCTCCTTCCTTCTTTCTTTTTATTTCTTTGTAGTAGAATAGGATATAGGAAATGACAAAATCTAGCTTTCTCATACACACACGATGGTGGATTGTGATTTCTTATTGTCCGCTTTTACGAGATGGTGTGCACAAATGTCTGGAAACATCTATGAAGTCAAGGGGCTGTTTTTTTGACAGGCACACCGAATCTTAAACATTGAAGGGATTGTTTTTCTTCAAAGTAGCCATCATATGAGAATACATAATTAGTAATTGCCTCCATTATTCAAAATATTTTGAAACTCCTCTTTTGAACCTGCCTCCTCTGACAGTTTCAGTGTTTCACTACATTTTAACCACTCTCTATTTGACTCAAAATGCATTCCTTGGATTAGTCATTTACCTTATTTACCAGACTTGGGTTTAATATCTTTTGCTTATTTTCAAACAACAACTCCAAGAATCAATGTTTACCTATACAAAGGACAGTCAAAAAATGTTCCCACTTAAAGTTTAAAAGCCTTTAAACTTTTATCTAGTAACTTGCAATAGCTGGCATATCGAACAAAAATCTGTTTGCTATACAACTTAATGTGATAGCTAAAATTAAGAAATTAATTGTATAGGCAAATATACATGATAAAACTTTAAATGCAAAACCATCCTTGCAGAATTATGTAAGACACACACAAAAACATACCCCCATACACATTTACATAAGGAATTACTTTACAATGTTTAGAATGGTTACCTGTGAGTGGTTTTAATTTTCTTCTTCTTTCTCTAATTTCCAGAGTATATACAGTTACTTTTGTAATCAAAGGGGAGAAAACAATTTGAGTCTTAAAGATAATTCTAAACACAAATTTCAAAAATGCTGAGTAATGCTGGGTAATGACTCCATCACTAGAATAAATATATCACCTCTAAGGGTTCACAAGTAATTGAATGTGTTTGGGTTGTTTGTTTGAAAGTAAGGTAGAATTATACACGTATATGATACACAATTGTAAATGCACTACCAACTTTTCCCTGTTACAATTGAAACAAATCAGAGGCTGGATAATGTCCACTAAAGTCCTTTAAACTCACTTCTACTGAGCCAAGGCCTGAGTGTCATAGAGCATTGTATCCAGTAAATGCCTAACTACTATAGTCAGGAGCTCTAGTTTCTGGGGTCAACTTGGCTTGTACAAACTCTCTATCATACTCTGAAAGGCAAGCACTTACATTATCTGACTCCACTGTAAAATAAACTTCAGATCTCCTCCATCTCTGAAATTCAGGGAATCCTTTTACTCACTGGTTTGATAATAAATAATTACTAGATAGATTGTTGTTCCATTAGTAATGTTACCCACAGCAAACAAAATTCATCAGAGGCAACAAAGAAAGGATTTGATGGATTGTCTCTTAAATCACAATGGAATTTCTGCAGATTAGTTTGGCAGTGGTTATAGGATCTTAGAAACAATGAGGTTTAATCACGCCATTCTAAAAGCTAAGCAACTGCATTTTCACCTTGTCCAAAGACAAGGGTGGCCCTTGGTTTTACGCTACAGTAAAATTATCATCAAAGTCTCCTGCTTTAGTGTTTCTGGGCCTAATCCTACTTTGTATAATTTGAAGAATCTGGAAAACACACACTGCAAAAAATAGTAATGTGATAGTGAATCTTAAATAATCACAACTTTCTTCTCACTTAAAAAAATTTTTTTTTCTAACTACCAGGTTTTCAGCTTTTATTTCTGTATTATTCAGAGTAATGGTAGATGCTATTATAAATAAATCACAAATTTTAAATGGATACAAACACTAAAAGGTTTTTTGTGTGTTTTTTTTCTTATCACAGTCTGACAGGTAGCTTTCTTCCTCATTATAACTTAGGGATTCTTCTGTCTGTGGCTAGGATGAGCCCTAACAGCTTGAAGTTCTCAATTTCCAGCTGGCAGGGAGAAAGAGCCCATGGAGACGTCTCACCTGCTTCTGAAAAACAGGGGCAGGAAGTGAAACATACAACACTCCCTACATTGATTGGCAAGAATTAATCACATGGCCACCTGGATGAAAGGAGTGCTAGAAAATGTAGTTCCTGCTTGTGCAGCTGCTTCCCAGTGACAACTTAATACTATGAAAGGGGAAGCATGAATTTTGATGTCGAGCTCCACATCTCTGCTCCATTTCCTTGAACTTCTTACTATAAGAATTGTTTTAAAATATATAAATATGCAAGGTCTACCAAGTGATAGCATTTATTTATACATGCATTAATTTTCTCATTAAACATATGTTTCTTTGATAGTCTACCATGTGTATGGACTTATATATTCTATCATCGGGATTATAATAATAACAAAAACAGTCCTGGTATTTTTACTCTCAAGAGTTTATAGTCTAGTTATAGTTATAGATAATAATAAGTAGCCAGCCCACCCTCACCCCCCAAAAAACATCTTAACCAAAAAAACAAGGGCACTGTAATACTGAATAGATGGTGGTTGGGGATAGGTCTGTTTTAATTGGATACTTAGAGAAAGCCCCTCTGAAGGAGGACGTTTGATCTTAGATATAAAGCATATGAAGGAGCTACTAGCTAGCATTGAGCACAGAGGGGAGAACAACATATACAAAGACCTTTAGGTAGAAGATAGTTCAAAGGGCTTTAACTATATAATTTCTCTAAAGATTAGATTTATGTCTTTAAAATATTTAGAATCAGCCCTCTGAATATTACATATAAACTACAAAGGGAAAAGGGAACATTTACAGTGGAAAAATCTGGTGGGCAATACTTTGACCAAATGGTCAAATTTTATGTCACCTATAATGGAATCAATTCACAGTCTATGCCCTGCTGTGATGGACTGAGGACACACCATCTACTCAATAATACAATGAAAATTTTACAAAAATAGAAATTTTAACCTAAAGCTAACCATGAGAAAACAGTCAGGCAAATCCTAACTGAGATATTCTGTAGCCCTGTGGACCTAAACTCCGAACTGAGAGTAAAGAGACAAGACAGCTAACAGCAGTGCATGATCCTAGATTAAATCATGGAAACAACACATAGACAACAGAAAAAAAAAGAAAAAAAAAGCTATAGAGCTATGAAGGAACTCATTGAGACAATTATGGAAATTTGACTATGACTATCTATTAGATGATACTGTTGTATTGATGTTAAGTTTCCTGAGTGTGAAAAAGACATTATGGTTATATAGGATGTGCTTATGTTAGGATATATATGATGAATGTTTCAGGGATAAAATATGAACCTAGTGATGTGTACAGGATATTCATTGTATTATTCTTGCAAATCTTCTTCTTCTTCTTCTTCTTCTTCTTCTTCTTCTTCTTCTTCTTCTTCTTCTTCTTCTTCTTTCAAAATAAAAAGTTTGAGGAAACAATTAGATTCATGTTTTTTAAAAGTTACTCAAGGTATTGTTTGGGGAAGAAATTGGGAGGGGTGAGTGGGAATATAAAAGAGCAGTCAGGGGTCTATCAAAGTGGTCCAGGATCATTGCAGTGGACATTAAAAGTAAAGTTGAAGGTGGAAAAGATGGATTCAAATATATTTTGGAAGTAGAACCAACAGCTTTTTCATAGATTGAATGTGAGGAAATGAAAGTGAAAAAATAAAATAATGATGGGGGTGATGTTATATACAAAGCTCACCTTAAGGGTGAATCTCAAATTTCACAGATTTTTCTGCTGAAGTCAAAAGAAAATCATAATTCCTACACACAAGATTCCCCATGTCCAGAGGATACAAATCCACCGGCTGTAGCAGAAGAAGCATGGCATTTCTTCATACCGCAATCTGCAGCTTTTCCTCTCACTTCTCATAACACGGGTGACTGTGAAGTAAATACATTCCTTCTTACATTCATGCGCTCCCAGTGACCACAAGACCAACCATTTCAATGACTCAACTGGGCTTTGGCAAGTAGGCACCTTAACCATGGGCATCTTCAAAATTCCTGTGGCGAGAAAACCTGCTAGGCCTGAAACTAGAAGCTTAATGCAATTTGGAGCAAATAAGGAGCTTTGTTCAGTTCAGACCAACATGTTACTTAGTGTTTTATGCAAGAGCTGTTATTGCACTCACACTGAAGAGAAGATTCAATGTGAATGGTAAATTATAAGAGATGCCCACACTTCCTATTTCCTATATCTATTTTAGTTGGTGGCAGCTAGGATTTACTACGCAACACTCAACATACAAATGGTGTTATGTTAAAAGATATGTAAGTGACAGATTTGCAACCTCAAAGCGTGACTTCAAAATATTGGTGCCGGAAAGATTTCCATTTCCGGAAAGCAGTTGAGACACACCACGCAAAGAACCCGCAGGTGAGAGTGACGATGTGAGAGAAGAGTTACAGGCCCACTGGATGTTGAAATGAAGCTGTGCAGGAGCTGGAGGGAGGTGCTGGAGCAGGCAGATGGAAGAGGCCTCTGGGTGCCAATCTCACGATGGGATGGCACAGACAGTGAGGAAATACTGCTAAGCAGGGAAACTGAGAGCATAAGGACAGGAGGGGAAAATCAAGAAGGAAAGCCAAGGACTTCAGAAAAGTATAGAAGCAGGGTTATCTGAGGACAATGTATGGGCATCTTCCATTTACCCCTTCAGCTCTGCTCTAGGCTTCTCTGCTCCGATTTTTGGTCAGGAGGCTGGATTCTGAGGACTGCATTGCCAAACGGTTCCCGTGCCCCCTACAACTAATTGGTATCATACAATGGGAACCACTTGAAGAAAATCAGAGCATAAGCATAAGGAGAGCTTTGCTTCTTCCCTCGCTTCTGCCTGCCTGGTCTTGGTATATTCTGGACCCTCACCGGATGCTGCTCTTGCCTTTCAGGCCTGTCGTTGGTAACGGCCTCCCACTTTTGCTAGTCCAGGGGTGGGCATCATCTCATACTTGTTTCCCACAACTATAGCTCACACCTTTGTAAGTAGTTACTTCATTAAGTGCTCAGGAAAATGCCATCTGGTTCTGGCTGGGATCTGAATTTACACAGGGAGTTGCAAGTACAGTACCCATATTCAACTTCAAGGACATTGATTCGGGACATAAAGGGAACCATACTGAGTTACATATAGTGAATAGTCCAGCTTAGAATAGGAAACAGAAATGATGACTCCATACTCCTAACACAGAAAGATGACAGATTCCTTAAGCTTTCTGCATTTGCATTATTCTCCAGTCCTTAGGATACTCATATTCTTTCTAACCAATATCTCTAGCGTTCCTGCCTTAAACCTAATCTCTGCCCACAATCAGGACTTTGCATTCAAATGGGTAAGAACCTAGAGTTCTAGACACTTCAGAACAGAGAGGAAATTAACTTGGAGGGCTTCATTTTACGACAGTTGGAATTGTCTGGGAGAGCATCACAACCCAGGGCGTGTGCATACTTCAGAATTAAACTTCAAAGCGTCCTAGTTTATGCCTGCGTACTGACTCCTCTTCAGCTCATATGCACTGGTTTTTGCATTGACAGCACAAATAAAAAAAAGTTTGGAGAGCAATGTGCACACTTAAAATATCCAGGAGGATGCAGTATGTGTTACCTGTATCATGAGTACAGTAAGAATGCGAACTGAGATTCCTACACAAAAGAAAAGAAAGAGATGTTACACTGTATTCTAAATTTTTACAATAGCTCCAGACTATATTCTAGTTTCTAGGATTACAATAATTAAAACAGGTATTGAAAAGTTGCTTGTTTGTAAAAATGGTTGTGTAAAATTAAACACGCAGACACAAACGCACCAAGAAGTATCTACCTCCCTCTCTACCCTTCCTCACATCCACCCACACAAGCTTTCTGCTTCATCTATGGAAGGCCTATGATCGTCGCCTTTCGAGGGATGCTAATGCACAGAGAACATCAATGGAGTGCAGAGATGGGAAGACTCTCAGCTACAATACCTAAAATTAGAAGTTGCTCTTAAAAATCTGTCCCAGAAATAAAAGTAATCAGAGGACTATACTTGACTGAATACAAGTGACACTGTTTTAAGCACAAACTGCAGAAGTGAGGGACACTGGTATCTCTTAGACACAATAGCGATGGCCCAGATGGTTTGTTATTAAAACTACTCAAAATTCCTTTTAAAGGAAAGAAGTGCTTTTCTTCTCTACCCCTGTACTAGGAGCACTCTTTTTCTATCTGCTATAAATTATGGTTCAAGTTTCATGAAACAAGGCTCTGGAAAGATATCTTTTATTCTGCCTGCACTGACATTATAAGTTTGTATCAAACTACAATGAGGATGGTTGTTATAGAATATTAGTGTTATATCATACAAAGGAAGGTTTGGAAGAAATAAATGGAAGAGCAGAACTATAAAATAATATGAGGCTAATTGATGTCATTTATTCATATGGAAATATTGTTGGTATAATAATAACAAGAACACAGAGAAATAAATCCAGGACATGGAAAAGAACCCTAAAGGTCAAGAAGGAAAGGAATGTCATGTGAATGGTGATATTACAGAAAAGATGAGGTTTAATTATACCATCTCTAAAAACTAAGTGACTAAATTTTAACCTTAACCAAAATCAATATAGCCCCTCTTTTTATTATGTAAAATTATCTTCAGTGTCTCTTATTGGAGTGTGTTTATGTCTAATTCTACTCTGGAAAGCAAGCTTTGGAAGGTTAAAAACAATAACAACAGCAGGTGATGCATAGAAAGTTAGAATAATTTCTAAAACAAAAACACAAAGAACTGGAGGATAAGGCAACTTTCACTGAAAAGAAGAAGTTTCCTTATGACAAAGAAGGTTTTATGGAATCTTGTTTTAGTCATTCTTAGAAATTACAGCTGCACTCAGCTAGAGCAAAATCTGGGAACCATAATATTTGAAGACAGGAAACTCAAAACTTTCAGGCAGAAATGTGGGTCAACCTATGGTGGACAAATATAGTTTAATGTAACTAGTCCACTCTACTTGGGACGGGTGTGGGGGGAATGAGGATAATGAGGGAAACACAGACTTTTAGAATTACTTTGACAGGGAAAGATTACTTTGACAGAATTACTTTGACAGAAGAATTCATCCTGGAAAAAAACAGTTATAAAATACTAAGAAATGCTCACCTTACCAAGAATAAGGAAGGTCTAATTCACTAAAACAATCATGTTCTATCACCCTTGAAAATGCAATTTGAGTGAGTATCTAAATGAGTTGACTCTAGAAAAACCATGGGCATATTTTACCTGGACTTTGTAAGAAAGCTTTTGATACCAGGCTATACACAGGGGTAATCTGTCAAATAATTATTAAACTTGAGAGGCAAGCACAGGCCTTGGCCAGATAAGTACAGCCCTGTAGCTGCATCAGATGAGGGAGCCAGCAAAGTGCCAAAGAACGATCCATTTGAAGAACAATGTGGTTCTCTCAATGCATTAATGAAGTAGGGGGAAAAAGAAAAGAAAGAAAAAGAACAGGCAGTCAAGTCATCCCATTTGCAGATGATGAAATATGGGGAGACCATGTGAGGGAGGGAAAGCCATATCATTTATCTTAGCGGGAAGAGCTCCATCTTGGGCAGCATTTTTCAGTCATTTTGCACTATGCTTGGGGCTTTCCAATTCCCTCTGACAGATGTGCTTTTTCTTTAATAATACATTGGGTTTGTATAATGCTTTTCTTCCTAAGAGCAAAAAGTACTTTCCATAGATTTTATTTCATTTATTCTCATCAAAACCTGTGAGTTTAAAAAGTTCAGGTAAAGTTGTCTGTTTCACAGGCAAGAAAGCAAAGTTCATGTAGGCCAACGGAACCCCTCATGGTCACAGGGAATGCATATGCTCTTCCTACTTAACCACTTATCCTCATCAGTGGATGCATGGAATGGAGGGGCTGAGAGATCCAATGATTAGGTATTCTAGCAGAGCAACGTAGTAAACAATGCTTCTCCTGATTCTTTAGGCTTCTTTAGGCCATAAATTGGCAAGCTCTGGTCTATAGGCCAAATCTGGACTACTGCCTCTTTTTGTATGGCCCATGAGTTAAGAATAGTTCGTACATTTTTAAATGGTTGGAAAAGAAGAGTAATATTTCACAATATATGAAAACTGTATGAAATTCAGATTCATTGTTCCGTAAGTAAATTTTAATTGGAACACAGCTGTGCCCATTTGTTTACTTACTGTCTCTTGCTGCTTTTGTGCTACAAAGCATATCAGAATTGTGGTGACAAAGACCATTGGCCCACAAAGCCTAAAATATTTATCTGGCCCTTGACAGAAAATATTTGCTGACCCAATGGGTTTCCTGTTTTTCCCTTTTTCTCTCTTTCTCTTTCTCTTCTTCCCTTCTCCCGCTTTCCCTCCTTCTTATCTTCCTTCCTTCCTTCCTTCCTTCCTTCCTTCCTTCCTTCCCTCCCTCCCTCCCTCCCTCCTTCTTTCCTTCCTTCCTTCCTTCCTTCCTTCCTTCCTTCCTTCCTTCCTTCCTTCCTTCCTTCTTTCCAAAACTTTCTTTCAAAAAAAAGCTTTCATAGGGAACTAGAGCTCCTCCTTCAAGACCATCCTGCCATATACTGCTCCCTAAAGTGGAGCCGGAATCTTTCCCTAAGGTTCAAATTCAAAATGATGAAGCCGAGAAGCCAGAACTCGAGTCTCTCTTTCTCTTAAACCAAACTAACTAGTTGAGTGAGCACATGTGACAGCTGGTGCCATCTCCCTACTTAGTGAAGGACAGTGACTTCCCCAGATACCTCCTTCTCTCTTAGATTGTGAGCCCCGTGTGACATAAGCATGTCTTATTCATCTTTCTACCTCCAGCTACTGGCACTTAATTGGACTTAGTAAATATTAACTTAATAAATGTTAATGGACTGAAAAAAATGAGTGACTTACAACCTAAGTTCAATCAACATTTAGGATAGACACAGAAGCTCCGTACTCTGCCTCTTGCCCCACTTCTATTTTTTAAATAGCATCTTTGTCCTCCTGAACTCAGAGAGATTAATGGAAAAGAACAAACACACAACATCCTTCCCTCCCTCCCCTCTCAAAAAAACCCAGGTATATAATTCCTTCCACTGGCAGAAATTAGACTCACAGCCTAAAGAGCAGTTGATGATATTTGGAAGCATTAGTAAATGAATTCTCATTAATCAACACTGGATAGTTTTGTGATCACTGAGAAAGGAGAAAAAAAAATTATAAACAAGCCAATAATAATTCTATTCTGGAGGAAAATTGAGGCCAGTTTCAAACCTACCCAGTAACCATGGACTTTTATAAGTAAAGTTGGTGATATTTTTTTCCCGGTATATTTGTTCATCCTTCAATAATTCAACAACACCAGGCATATTTTGGTCCACTGAATATTACTAGGTTCTACATAAAGTTTTTACATCAGCTCCATAATTCAGGAGAAAGTGTTAGGATACATAGACATAAACCAAATATAACATTTGCTTCTGCATCCCCCTGTCTGCTAATGATCTTTTTCACATTTGATGTCAGCCAAACCCAAAAGGCAAAAATACAAATGGAGGTGAGAGTCAGTCCTCTGTTCAGCTTAGCAGCACTTCTCATGGATTAGTGGATCTGTGAGATATAAAATGAGCAAGAATTGATCCTATCCTTGCTAATGATGGCTTTCCTGCTGCAGCAAAGAAGATAAATGGTGACTTCAGACTATGATTAACCCCAAATGAACTGTTTCAGTCAGTGCCTGGACAAGCAAAGAAAGCCTGCTCAGAAAAAGTATGAGGAGGTAATTTACAGAGTGTGAAGAGACTGTTTAAAGAGCAGCAGTAAGGGACCCTCCAGCGGACACTGAGCACCCAGAGACTAGCAATAAATGGAAGGAAGCTAGTAACGTCTTGAGAGCTGAAGAGGCAGGGGAGGGAATAGTCCTAGAGAATTCTAGGGAGAGCTGGAGCCACAGAGAAGAGCCACCTCACAGAAGCTGCAGTTGAGGGATGGAGGCATTGCCAGAACCACAGCATAAAGCAGGAAGAGAGTAGTAGGGGAAATGCCCTATCTTCTCTCTTCTCTTGCCCTTTGATCTCCTGCCAGGGCTTCTTATTGGCTTATTCGAACCCAAAGCTAGTGATTAAGGGAGTCTGGTCGATGCAGTGGTAAAGGTCATAGTAGTCTTCTGTCTCTCACTAGCCCAGGCAAATTATCAGTGCCGAGAAGGTGGAGAATAAATGGACAGGGATGGACTAATGGAAAATGAACAGCAGATGAGCCATATCCTCTTTGTCTTCCATATCCAACCACCCTTATACTTCTCGCTTCTGCATGTTTCTATACTCTCCAAGTAAAGGAGAACAAATTAATCAACAACTGGATTTGTTAAGCCATTAGAGAGGTACAAGAGAATGATTGGCCAACCATAAGAAATCTATTTGCCTGAACTTTTGGAAACATTTTTTTTTTTTTTTTTAATTCCCAATTTTCCTCCAGCGTGCCACAGGGAAATCTTTTGGGTGGTAGTAATAATATTTTAAATACTTTAAAATTTTACTAGCATTTAGTAATCTTAAACAATAGAATTTGCTGTAATATGTAATATTCTATTCTGGATTCCCTCCTTAATGTGTCCCTTTGTTACAGCCGAGCCCATTGGGTGACAGGTTTACTTCATTAGTAAGCCTCAGAATTCTAGGAGATGAACACTGTACAAGGTAGTAAGTAAAACACGGGGCTGGACATGCCAACAGAATCAATGGATTTGGGTCCTTGATCCTTCGCTCTCAGTAGTTGATTGATCTGGATCATATACAAGCCTCTTAACCTCTCTAGGCTTCAGTTTCATCATTTGTGAAATGATGGAGTTGAACTGCATTAATGGTAAGGTTCCTTTTAGCTCTGAGATTCAGTGACTCGACACTTCTACTTATACTCAAGCAACTGAAAGTGTTGCATTGCCGAAAGAATATATTACAGACTTAATAGTGGCTGGTAGGGGACATGGAGAGAGAGAGCGCCAATACTGAGAATCAATGCTCACTAACATAGAACAGGAGGTGGAAAGTTCTGAGAGCAGTCAATCAAGGGCTAATGCACAGCAGACTTCTTGGCCAAGGCCAAAGACTGAAAGAAAAATGAAGAATGTGGAGGGAGGGCTGGGGCTGGTATCAAGATAAGGCTCCCTTTAGGAATAGCTGCTCAGAGAAGCAAGACATAAATTATAACGCATGGCAACATTTAGTGTTTCTTGTTTGGAATGTTGCAGGTTTGTCTGTCACTGTTAGCTGTTAACTAGAAGCTGGCATATTGCTCCCTAGGCCCTGAGTATAAGTTCCGATATTCAGTATCTAAGTGAAGCAGACGTGGTCCATCACATGGCTGAGCCATGTCCAAGAATTCTGAACAGCATAGTATAAACTTCGTGGTTTGTTTGGATCTGGTTTCTCCTGCATAGCCCCGCAGCAGTAGGGGGACTATTAATAAAAATTATGCCTAGAAAATGCCTAGTGAATTTACTAATAGGGAAACCAACTATGTGAATGTATGGTGATCAAAACTGATACTCTCTACTGTTGCTACTACTGTGTATTGCATACATGGCAAGACGGTAATTGACAATATATTAGAAAGAAATTATTACTTGGATTATCCATATTATTTATTTTGTTTCCTTTTGTGACTGGGGATCACAATTTTTTTTGTTTTTTAAATTCAATGACAAGGAGCCTCTCTGCTTAAAATAGAATAAAAATAAGGAAAAATATCGATTGTTCATCACATGTGCTGTCAGTCTGTTCCTGTGCATACAGCTAAAAATGTTTCTTCTCTCTATCAGGTGGTACCACTCAGGTAGACATCCTGGACCCCAGGCAGGTCACGGAGTTCTCTAATCTAACGTGTGGGGAGCAGTGGGCAGCTGGGGGCGGTGACTAGCAGACTTGAATAATAACCTCTGGCAGTTTCTTCTCCTAGCCACTGTTCTCTGAACGAACCTCTACACTAGGAACAAGGTTGCTATACATTCTGTTTCTTCACCCATGTTGCAAATGAAGACACTACTCAATAAAGAATCCAGTAGTAACCCTTGAAAGAGGGAAAAATAAGTAGCTAGTGTTTTTCATGGCAGAAGGGAAACCAGAGAGAGACATTTGCCAGACCACAGAGATCACTACTGAAGAATGAAGTTTAACTCTGAGCACTTGGCCTTCTGCAGGCCATCCCCAAGAGGGCTACCTTGACTTGTTATCAGTGAAGACACACCAATGCCCAGCTCTTTTCTTAGGCTTCCCCATGCTTCATGAAAGGCCATTAAAATTATTTTGAAGATGAATAAGTAAACATTGCATAATTCCAGTCCTTTTCCCGTAGTGGTTATTTTTCTTCCCTTTGAGTTGGTTCATTGAGACACCAGGTCACAAATAGCACACAAGCCCCATAATACCCTTTGTTTTCAAGATATATGTGATACTGTTTCATTTAGTTCTGAAATCTTTGCCCAGGGCTGAAAGTAGCTTCTTGACAATTTAGTCTTCCAGACGACTCAGATTTATTATTAACACCCACTTGGCCTTAAACATGAGCTGGATCTAATGTGAACTTAGAATTGTGGTTTTTTAATTCACGACCTCTGTAACAGACATTACTTACAAAAGCCCACTGTAAGTTTTATTTCAGAGGCTAAGCATCAGCTTTTATTTACCTGATTTTCAAAGTTTTCAGGAGAGCCCATGTACTAAAACAATCTACACAGCTGAATGAGTTCAGGGAAGTTCTATTAAAAAAACAACAACAAAAAACTGGAATAAAATATACCTTCTTCTCCCTTTTGGGAACATATGAGAAGTCTTTGATAGTGACTATCTTGAATGATCAGCAGTGTAGCTATATTCAAAGTATTTGTAAGCTGATAATGAAAACCAGCCTTATTCATTTATATTTGATACGTATTTCTCTGGTGCTTTTGTTCTGAATTTATGGAAGGCCTTTACATATTTTAGTTAATCCTAACACTATCCATATGAGATATGTGGATAAAGATTAAGATGAGGGGGAAGTTGCCTCTCTACTTGCAACCATATAAACATAGACAAAACCAGGAGGAAGGCGAGAGAGAGACAGAGACAGAGGGAGAGAAGAAGAGAGAGAAACAGACACAGAGATAGGGATTTCCTACCAATCTAAACACTTCCTGACATTTGTCCAGGTTAAGTCTATATCTCTTTATCTTCCTTTTGCCACTCACTCCAATATCTGTCTGTCAAAATTGTTTTCTTCTTCTCTGGCCTGGTCCAAAGGCCCCGTCCTCCCAAATCCTTTCTCAGTACTACCTTCCCACTTAAGAAATGATCCCTTCTCTCCATGAAGCCCCATAGAACTGAATTTTTACCTGTGTAACAAAACCTATCCTATTCTATTGTGTACAAAGCTTACACAAGGTGTAACAATTAAGTTCACAAACTCGTCCTAGAAAAAGTGCTCCATACCTCCTTGCTGAATATCACTACAGTCACCTTCGAAGGACTCCCCTTGGGAGGCTAGGCACCAACACCAGCGCCTAGTCCATAGTAGATGCTAAGTATCTATTTGTTAAATGAATCAAAGGAAATTTTGATTCCCAAATTTATGTTTCCCTGCAGGAAAATCTGTAAACTGAAACTTTTCCTAATTTTCTCTTTCCTTAATCAGTTGTCAGTTTTCAGTCTTTTTTTTTAAACATTTCTTGAATCCATTGTCTTTTTTCTGTTATTGTCCTAGTTTAAGTTCTCAGTTTGGGTCACGAAGCATAGCTCTCTGGTTGTAGTCTCTTTTTATTCCTCACCTGCCCTCTACTCCTTCCTTTCTACTCACTGCTTCAAGTCCTGTTCATGTACAGTCTTTTGTATAAAATAAAAAGCAAACAAGCAAATACAGTTGACCCTTGAACAACATGGGTTTGAACTGCATAGGTCCCCTTACATAGGGATTTTTTTTTCAATAAATATACAGTTGGCCCTCCATATTCCTGAGTTTCGTGTCCATGGATTCAACAAATTTCAGATCCAAAACAATATTTTCGATCCATGGTTGGGAATCCAGGAAAGAGGAGAGCTGACTGGATGCATTGTCCTACACAATTTTATGTAAGAGAATCGAGCATCTTCAGATTTTGGTATCCGTGAGGGTCCTGGAACTAATGCCCTATGGGTACAGAGGGACAACTGGAGTCAAAAGTCATATATGGATTTTTCAACTTCAAAGGGGGGTGGTACCCTAACCACCACATTGTTCAAGAGTCACTGTACACCCCAAGTCAATACCCACTGTTCTTTATTACCTACAATATTACAAACTCTTCCAACATATGGCAACCTTATTTCCCAGTACTGGTTGACATAAAATCTATATACTAGCCTAACTGCATTTTTTGTTGGTTCTGGAAGGTTCCTAATCTTTCCTATCAATGTCATTTTGCTGATGAGATTCAGTCTATCTAGAATGCCTATACCTCTAGGCTGCTACCTGCAACCATTGTAATCTCGCTTGTCTTTCTCACCCTAGCCCAAAGATACAATCTTCCATTAAATCTATCCTTATTTTTTTTCTTTATTCCTAAATGACATGAACTCTCCTTTGTTGGGGATTTCTTTTTCTCTCCATCATTTGAATTCTTTTCTAATCAGGAATCATGTTTGACTCATCTTGGTATAATACAGCACCTGGCAGAATGCCTTTCACGTAATAGGTTTCAATAAATATTTGTTTGAATTGGGTCTCTTAAAATTCATTTATAGTTATCCATAAAGGGCAGAACACTCTATTTTGTACTTCTCTAATTCTCAATATCATCTTTCAATTCCACTTTATTTCTCACTCTCAGAATTTAAATGTCACTTTACAATTCCCCGTAGAAAATGAACTTCTTTCATATTTTGTTCCTTTGCTCTGTATCTTCACCTCCTTTCTCTGCCATTTAAACTTTTTCTTTCACTTCTCTTCTACTTTTTCCTTCAGTTTTACCCCCAATTCTAAGCAAACCAGTGCATCACTCTAGAACACTGGATGTCAGTTCAGATGATCAAAAATTTCTCTCAGTTTCGTTAGTCAAGTAGTTTAACAAGTTTCATACTTAAGAATCCAAGTTATTACAAACTTAACACTTGTGTTCCCATTAGTCTTTCTTATTTTTAGCTCCATTGTAATAATAAAGTGCTAGAAAGGTCTTTGGGAAGGGAGGGTGAGTCATTTGCTAGCTCTTGAAGCCTCAAGTCTGGAAAGGGATTCTATGAAGGTCGGAGATCAGGATGTGTTTCTAGCTTCACAGCAGAATTGCACCCTGGAAACTTGATTGTCTAGATGCTCAAGGAAAGGCAGGCTGCCTGCTCTGTCTCTTTGTTTTCAGCATGCCTTTAGGGGGTGTTTTATATTTTTATCAAATTGTGCAATAACAATGTTGCCAGTTCCCAAGGTACCTTAAGGGATTGTATATCAGTGTAATGCCTCAGGAATATAAATTAAATGAGACAATTTTGAAAGAACTATGTATCACAAGATTTAACTCTTGCCTAGTTTTCATTTCTAGAAGATGACAGAAAAGTGTATGTAGGGGGCAGATAAGTTAATGCTGATACCCAAGATGTTTCTGAAGTACTTTCTAGCTCTAACTAGAAATGAATAAGGAAATGAGAGAAGCAACAGTGATTGGAGCCACATTCCTCCACAGAAAATATGTGGCAGCAACTAGGGTAAAAAATGAAAATAACAACAACAAAATAAAATAAATCACACATGTGAAATATTTACCAGATGATCAAAATAAATGGTTGAAGAAATAATAGAAGATGTCTCTATTGCTATCAATCATTATTAGGTATTATATAATAATGTTATATAATTATAAATGTTATTTATGTTATATGTTAAAATACATGTTTCTATCACTATTACTAGTCAAATTAATCTGTTCTCAGGAATCTATTATAATATGAGTCATGAGTAGTTGCACTGGTAAATAAATCTTTCAGCAATAGTTAGGTAGCAAGCAGCATCTTCCTTCATACCTCAGTCCTATTATTAATCAGTTGGATATATAATTAGTGTACATGAGAATGACACAGCCAGCAGACTGGAAACTGGGTTTTCTTTACTAAGTAGTCATGTCCCTAAGTGCCCCAGTTGCTCTGTAAAAGGAACTTTATTTTCTTTCTTCCATGAAGCATAACATAATATATTTGTTTCATAAATCCTCTTACCATCCTTACAAAGCACATAAGGGACACATAGTTTTATTTCTCATACCTGAATGGATAGGCTGACGCAGATGCAGTAGATTAGAGGGGAAGAGCCACTCGTGATGTCCAGCAGACCTGGCATTGAGTCTTCCGTTGTCACTGACTAGGCATGAGACCTTGAACAAGCTTACACTTTTTCATTCTGGCCTTAGTAACTATCTGAACAGATTGTTGTGAGAAACTAATGAGAATATGTATCTACACACATAAGCGCGTTCACACACAAAAACACCCGTTGTACATGTATACTTTGTGTCATTGTAAAGTGCCTAGTATTTTTATCATTATGAAGCACCTAATTGTTCTTAGTTTTTCAATGTGGCAACCACGCCTTTCAGTACATCCTTCTCAATGCCAGGAGCAAAGTACTGGGCCCCAGCACCCTCTAATCTGCCACGGGAAAGCTGGACCAGGATATATCTGCAGCCTCTTGTGACATCTAGGTTATGTGTTGTGATCAAGAAGTCGTAAAGAAATTTATAGGACATCCTTCTTGCCATTAGACTTAAATACGAAGCATTTAGCACTCAGGCCATTTCCTTACCTTTTGTTTTGAAGGAATAAAATCACAACACTTAGCAATGCTTGACATGTAATGCGCTCTCAGTAAATATTGTCATCATCTTCTTGGATGTCCTGAGCTCTAAACACTCAATCCTGAGGACAGAACAGACACAAATGGGTAGGGCTTTTTTATAACTACTAATATTACCACAGCTACACCATTACCATATTTTAAAACATTTTTCTTGAAATAACATTAAGTTTATAAAGAGTTACAAGAATAGTACAAGGAACATTCCAGTATATCCTTCATCCAGATTCATCAGTTGTTAGCATTTCACCCCTCTCTTTCTCTCCATTTGTCTCTCTCCCCTTTTCCATTCTCCTCTCTCTCTCACTCTCTCACCCTCTCTCTCTCTGTCTATAGATAGATAGATAGATAGACAGATAGATAGATACAGATATAGATATCACATTCTTACCCCATCACACTCTTGACATATTTTTAAGAACAAAGACATTCTTAGTGCAATCATCTAAATCTAGGATATACATAATACTATTTCCTGTATATTGCCCATATTAAAATTTCACTAATTACCCTTAATGATATCATTACAGTATTTTATTTTCCCTAATTCAGGCTCCAGTGTCACATTTAGTTTCATCTGCCTCCTAACTGGGGTTTGTCTCCTTGTTCTCTGGAGTTGCATGAGAGTGTAGTACAAAAACGAATGAAGACAAAGCTTTTTGTTCTAATGAGAAGCAAAATATTTTTATTAAACATAATAGATTCTTTATAATAAATATTAATTTTCTTCTCCTGAAAAAAAAAAAATTCTCAGGGACTTTGTTCCCAACTCTCTAGTAAGTTTCACCAAGGCCACTTACTTAAGAAAGTCTTTTACCACGAAAAATCCACAAAGCTGAATTTGCTTTGACTTGACCTTGCTTTGTTTTCCAGCGTGGTTTGAATATAAATCAAGTCCCTACTAAGTGTCAGTGTGACTTCTGAGTCTAGCCCTGAGTTGGTTTAAAAAATCTGGGCAGAACTGCATATTTTATCATTCCATTTATATGAAGTAAAACAGACTAGAGGTTGCCTAAGGCTGTGGGGTGAAAATGGTATTGATTGCAAACAGGCCATGGAGGGTCTTTTGGGGGTGATCAAAATGTTCAAAAATAGGATTGTGGTGAGGGTCGTGCAGTTCTGTAAATTTACTAAAAGCATTGAATCATGAGCTTAGAACAGGTAAGTTTTATGCTACGTAAATTATACCTCAAAAAAGAGGAAGAAAGGAAGGAAGGAAGGAAGGAAGGAAGGAAGGAAGGAAGGAAGGAAGGAAGGAAGGAAGGAAGGAAGGAAGGAAGGAAGGAAACAGATGAAAATCTGGACCAGAAAATCCCATCTATATTACAATTTAGGCAAATTACAGGGATTGTTTGGGTGATGAGCAATGCTTGTGAGTTATCTAAACATTGTTGGTACCTGGATACCATTTGTTCTCTGACAAGTGGAACCTGGATCCTGTACTACTTTTTTCCTATATAAAAATCCTACCTAATTTCATGAGTACAGACTCATGAAACCATGATAAAAATTAAAGAGAAATAGTCTCCACAAATGTTTTGAAACTTTTGAAGACAAAAAAGAGCCAATAGAAGTTGCTAAACCTGTCTTTCTGACAAGCATCTGTTTTTATGAAAATGGTGAGAGGAAACACATCTGCATCCGTATCAGCATAACGTCTTAGTGGTGGTATATTGGGAAAAAAAGAGCATTGAGTAAGTTCCATTGCCAAAAAAACTCTAAGTTGAGAATTTTTATGAATCAGTGACCTCAAAATTATTTTGCTGATTTTATTTTTTAAAATAAAATTAGGTAAGCTCTCCAAGCATCCCTCCTATGGCCTGAATATCCACCTTCTGTGAAAAGCATGAAGAAAACTTCAATGAAGCAACAAGGCTGTAACACTGGGGGAAATGATTGATTTCACTTGAATACCACCAACAACAAAAAATGTTTAAAAACAGTTTCACGGCTCAACTTTCTCTTTGCCTTTTTTTCCTCTTATAGTTGGAATGTATTTTATCATCTGTCAGTTTTGCCCTATGATATGTCCTCTTAAATTGGATCTGTAAGCCCTTCATAAAGTTTAATAAATCTTCAGCATTTCACCCTAAGGAAATTATATTAAAAACCTTCAAATGTGAAGTTGGGCCCGCAGACACACAGCGCTGGGAATTTTATCACCATAATCAGCGTGTAATGAAAGCCTCTGTCGCTGTTCCTTCCCAATCATAATCTGCCTGTCTTTATGAAAAAAGGGGGGTTGGTCTGGGTTCATCTGCAAGCTTTAATTGGAAGATGTCTTCATTTCATTCCAGCCTACTGGGATAATAACTCAGCCCCGTGTTTAAACACAGACCCTTGCCGCTGATATTTTTTCATTTAGTAAAGCATGTCTCTTTAAATGATTTAGCAAATCATCATGAATGCCAAGGCAGGGTGATTGACAGCTCATTGCTGGTGCACCATTTGCATGACATTTGTTCTTCAGCTAAGAAAGCTGCCACAGGTAAACAAGCAGGCCCTGTACTGACTCCCTTTGAGTCCCTTCCTGTTTATTTTCTCATAATCAAATGACATTTATGGAGCGGCAAATGCAGCTGCACATATATGAGGGAAATGCAATCAGGCTAAGTGTGATGACTTCATTCAGGTGACATTTTGATTAGGGAAATGATATTTTTATGACATAGGGTGCTTTTTTATTGAGAAATCGGACAAATTCCATTTTGTATAACTATCACTTTATATTTTACCTATATTTTAATGTAAACGCTAGACTCAAATAATTGGTTGACTGGACATTCACTTATGAGGGTTTCATTAAAACATGGGAAAGCATCAAGCAGGAGACACATGACAACCTTCTTTGTCCCATTCTGAAGAAAATAACCTTTTCTTCCTCCAAAGAAAAAAAAGAAAGGAAGAAAACAAGGCAATATGATATAAAGTTATTTTATGGCATTTTATGGCATCAATGAATATAGCTTTTCCTAAAGGAGATTTCAGAGAGGAAGTTATTTTACAGTTAAACATTTTATATATTTTCTGGCTCATCTTCCTTCCAAGGGACATGGACAATAACAAATGGAATTTTTTTTCCTTTTCCTTTCTTAAATTTTTAATAGTGACATAAAATCTCTCTAGTTAATGTGGTTGAAGAGAACAACAAAGAGCAAGCTGCGTGTTAGAAGGCTTGCTAGAAATTCAGGCATACACAGGACTTACAGAACGATGTGCTCTGTTTCTGGAAAATGTTTCCTCTGCAGTATGGACAGACACAATTTTTAACAACTTTCTCAGCTTCTCCTAGAGTTGGGGTCTAAGCGCAGGAGATGGCTGTCATTTCAATTCTGTGATAAGGATGTATTTTCACAATCAGCTTCCAAATCCTTCTTCAGGGATACCAACGACAACTAGAGACCACCTGATTCTTTATGAGCTAAAACAATCACTCCAGAAAAAAGTATTGTCTTTTTCCATCACTTCTATATGAGAGAAGGATGTGAAATATGATTATTTTAAGGATGAAAAAGTTACTCTAAGCAACTCAAATTTCATTTTATTATTATTATTATTATTATTATTATTATTATTATTTTGTCATTGAGGTTTCAGCTTCCTATTCTGTATAGGCTCTTTTCTGTGATTTTTTTAAATCTCTCTATCATCTATGACTCTTAAATGGCAAGGAATGTTTCATCCAACCCAAAAAATTGCTCCCCAGTCCATCATGACTGAAAGAAAAATGCTTCTCCAACACAATACTTAGAGCTGGATACCCTAGCTATTCTGGGGCTGACTGAGAAAGCAAGCTTTGCGAGCCCAAGAAGTAAAAATAGAAAAGCTAGCAACAAGTTGGAGAAGAAGGTGTAACTGGAATGAAAGAAAAGGTCTAACATGGCTGTAGCCTGTCCTGGTCTTTTTTGTTGTTGTTATATTTGAACACACGAAAAATACTCCTTTCAGTAACATCTTCCAACCTGAAACTGAAGGTCCATGATCTTAAGCAATAACAATAATGACATTCATATGGTTCCTTGTAACATTCAGAATGTTATGTCATTTGATATAATAATGTCTAGTATATGATCTATATTAAGAGGGTGCTGAGTGTTTGCTGGCTGAAGAGGCTTTAGCAGGAACCTGGTTCTTTTGACACAGATGAAAGAAAGAAATTACTTTTCCATTGAGAAAGTACTATATGCTTAGTATGAGGCACTGTGCCATGGAACTATTCATGTTCTTGTACTGTTTTGTATGTGTTGTGTGTGTGTGTGTGTGTGTGTGTGTGTGTGTGCACGCGCGCACGTGAGTGTCTGTTGGGAAGTTCTCCAGCCCTCTCCTTACTGAGGATAATTCATGATTTAAAACGTTTTTTCAGTCTTTCAGTTGCTTGTTTAGTTGTTTGTTTTGCTCTAAAATTTAAGAAGTCTAAATAACTTGCAAGAAATTTGATTCAGATCAAGCGATGGAAATAATTTAATGATTGTAAGATGTGGACCACATTCAGTGAAGGAAGAAGTGAAGTAATCTTGAGGGCTTTCTGAGCACTTTGTAGAGAGTGCTATTGGAGGATAATTCTAATTCCATTCGCCTAAGGAGACATGCTGTGGAGACTATGGACTCCTGATTTGTCTGTGACCAGATGGGGTAATATTGAAGACAGGGTTTGTGGCTAATCCTGACCCCTATCCTCCACCATGGAAAGGCTGGATTAGGTGCCCCTCTTGTGTCTTCCTTTAGAATGCCACACTTTCCTCTGTCACATTTTTCATTCTATTGAATAACCACGTATTTAACAGTCTGTGCCCCATATTAAACAATGATCAGCTTGAGGCCAGGGACAGCATCTTACTCACCTGCATGTCAGTTATCAACTAATTGCCTCTCAGTTCCAAATGCATCTTTCAATATATAGTCTATGATAAACCACAGAATTCCCCTAAGCATTTCCCCCTTATAGTGAGCATAATGTTAAGCCTTCTCAGTAGAGAGTGCTGGAAGTACCCTGCAGGAGGAAGGGGGAGGAGGAGGGAGAAGGACAACATCCATTGTTATCCAGACAGACAGAATGCAAATCACTGCATTCCTCACACCTGCAGGTTGGGTCTGGCAATAACCTGTCCACAGCCCTTTCTACAGGGAATTCAAAATACTCCAGCCAGCCCCAGGGCAGGCTGAATGGCCATACCACAAGTTGCTGATGGCCTGCCCCCCACCTGCAGTCTGGGGGGTTGCCTTGTATTTGCCCAGCAACTCCAGACTAGCTCCTGTGTAGTGAGATTAGTCAATATCTCTGCTCTCTGGTGACTGAACCACACCTTCTCCAATGTGGTCCCAGGTTTCCTTAGTTGCTTTGTCTCAGCCCTAGGGTATCATATAAAGTCTCCATTATATATGTGTGTGTGTGTGTGGTGTGTGTGTGTGTTTATATATATATATATATATATATATATATGTCATGTATATATATATGTCATGTATATATGTATATATGTCAATGATATTTCTTATGTTAAACGTCCCCTGTAAAACCTAATGTGTGATTTCTACCTCCTGATTGTTACAATCTGAGAATGTTCAGTGACCAGTACAGTGTCTAGCATCTTTGAAGCTATCAGTAAATATTCATTGATTATTTAATGAATGAATGAATGAATAGATGAAAGGATGAATGGGAAAGTTAAGGGATTCCTAACTCTTGCACTTTGGCTCTCTTGCTAATTAACATTTCAATCTCTCCTGACAGAATATCAGCTCCACTTTTGTTCTGTTCAATCAAGGAGTCATCAAACTACCAGGGAATTTGGTGACTATAATTTGCTCATTCTGAGCTAAATACTATTAATTTCTAAGTCCCCAGAAATTAAATTCAAGTTTTACCCCCTGTCAGGGTTCTCCAAAGAAACAAAAGGAATGGGAGATAGATAGATAGATAGATAGATAGATAGATAGATAGATAGAGAGAGAGAGAGAGAGAGAGAGAGAGAGAGAGAGAGAGAGAGAGAGATTTATTATAAGAAATTGGTTCACATGATTATGGGGACTTGGAAAGTCCAAAATCTATAGGGTGGGCTGGCAGGCTGGAAACCCGGGAAAGCCAATGACACAGATGAAGTCTGAGGCAGTCGGCTGGAGAATTCTCTTGCTTGAGGGAAGCTGGTCTTTTTCTTCCATTCAGGTCTTCAACTGATGAATGAGACCCATTGACATTATGGAGGGCCATCTGCTTTACTCAAAGTCCACCAATTTAAATGTTAATCTCTTCCAATACACCATCAAAGAAACACCCAGAATAATGTTTGGCCACACATCTGCGTACACTGTGGTCTAGTCAAGTCGACACATAAAATTAACCATTACACTTCTCTAAACTTATCCAGGAGGGAGGGAGACAGGTAGAGAAAGGGAGATAAGAGATGATAGAGAAAGAGAGAGAGAGAGAGAGAGAGAGAGAGAGAGAGAGAGAGAAATAGAGATGATAGACATAGAGACGATAGAGATAGCAGTGTAATCATCAAAATTTGTGATCTGAGCTGAGCTGCCACCACATGAGTGACCCAACTACAAGAAGGACCTAGCCAGGACCAAGGTTCCAAATGTTCTAATCCAGAAGATTCGTGTCAGCTCTCTCTCTCTCTCTCTCGAGAGAGGTCTTTCTCTGTTAGGGGGGTAGATGATTTTCATTAGAACCTGGCTTTCTTATTACTGCTTCAGAGAAATTGGCATTTAGGAAAAACCTGTAACTTATCCCAGTGGAAGTGGAAATATTTTCAGATTCCTGAGACCCTGTAAAAGGACAATAAATAATAGTTTAACATTCCTATCTTGAAGAGAAATTGGTACAAACACTGAGACTCTAATAGAATTAACTACATTTTTTTCCACATCTGAAGGTGGTAAACACTGACAAGTATAGATGATGTTTTGGTTTTCTCAACTGATTTTTTAGGCCATATTCCAAGAACTTTAGACAGGATAATCCTCTTTTCCCAACACTGCCAAAGTACTCATTATATTTAGCATTCTAGATTGGTCAAAACTCAACCTATAATAATCCATGAGGATTTCTTTTGCAGAAAGTATGTGCAGATCATTAACAATTTGGAGTTTTATCAAAACAAGGGGCCATTCCATCTCTATTATTTCCTCACGCTGGAAGTCAATATTTTTTCATCAATATCCTTGTGCTAAAAGTAAAATTTGACTTAGTTGAGTTCATTTTCTATTTTCATATTTTTTTATGTAAAAGACCATTTGGCCTAATATCAAACTGATCTACATTTATTTTGTATATTTTGCCCACTGCTTTTTGTATTTATATTGTGCCTGCCTTTTTAAGGGCAAAAAAATCAAAATGGGGCAAAACTTGTGGCATGAAGGAAAAACCAATTTCAATTCTAAGCTCCTTTCAAATGTGTGAGTCTAGGTGTGGCAACCAGAGAAGGTGAATTTCTGAAAATCTATGACACTTATGAATTTAAAGACTAAATTTCTGGTGCTGCTCTGAAAGTGAAAACTTGACTTTGGCTAAGACATACACTTCCCAGCACAAGATCGGTGCCTGCACATTGCAGTAAGCATACGAATGTGGGCACACAGTTCGTGTGCAAAAATATAGATATGGGCAGTAGAGAAGAGCTAACTGCATATCTTACTGCCTGTTCCTACCAATTTCTAAATACACAAATACTGGATTTTACTCTACTGTTATTGATGCATATTTTAATACAAATAAGAAATTTGCCTCTTTCTCTTTCCATGTTCTTGTTGGAGCTAGAGAGAATTTTCTCCCATAAATATCTCTAAATTCAGCCAGTTGAACAAATTTTTCTTTAAGAATGACAATAAAGCAGGATAGAGCATAGAGTAAAAATCCCAGTACATCATCCACATGTGTGTCTCCCAGAAGAATTCTGAGATTCTTCTGATAAACAAAAAGTAAAATTTCTTCCTGCCTCCCTAGTAAGAGAATTAAGGATCAGTTTTGGAACCTTCTAACAATTGTTTTCTGGGAAGTAGATTTAAGGAGCTTATCCTCTAGTGACTTAATCCTATGAGACAATTGTAAAAGGGAGATTGTCGTGTCAGATATGAAAGGGGTATTTACAGGTTTAGTGAAGGAGCGTTCTGTCTTATTTTTATGCCTGTACTTCTCGTTCAGGTTCCTTTGCAACATGGGTGAATATTGGTTTTTACATTAAAAGTAAAATATTTTATCATCTCTTCCATTTTTCATGTCAGACAGTTTCCTTTTAAAATAAAGTACAGAGAGCTCTATGAAATGTACATTTGTTTCCTGTCTTCAGAGCTTATGCAGTTTGATTAATAACCAATATTGGGTGTTCCCTTGCCCCTCTAAAAGTCACAAGTCAGTTTGCTGAGGAATTTAAACTGTTAAATAAAAATAAATAAATAAATAAATAAATAAATAAGTTTCCTTGAGATCCATGTATAAAGCAAAAATTAATTTCTGGTTAAAATGATTGTATCAAATAAGGCAATAATGAATCAATCTCAATAATTAATTAGCAAATCATGTTATTATTTTCTGAGGGTAAGGGAGCAAATGACCCTACATGGAATAACAAAAGGAACCTTTTCTCTTCTCTTTCCCCTTGAAAAAGACACATGTCTCCTAAAACAGGAAGAAGAGACTAGGAAGCCAAACTGGCAACTGCAGGATAAAAACCTCGTCTTCCTGGCATGCTCACTGTTGTTGTTCTTCACGCTTTTCTTTCTGTCCAGAGGCAAACTTAAGCCAAGAATTGTATCTTGCTTTTTCTTTTAGTAGATCTGGCATGTGTTTCCTGGCTTGTAGCTACCTTCCTAAATGTGAGAATCAGGTATCAGTTGGATTTTCATGATTTATCACATCAGCATTGGCTGTATCTACCAAAAAGGGTCCAGGAGGATATGATGGAGAAAAGATGTTAAATTATATTGGTGGTTTTCAAACTGTTCTCTAACACACCTTAGGAATTCTATGGAAAGTTCTTAGAAGCCACTATAAAAGGTAAAGGAGCAGCTAGTGGACAAGGGGCCAAGCCTCACTTCACTCTTAACCACATTCATTTCCAACAGAAAAGCTCCAGTTTTACTGGGTTTTACATATACAGAGTATGCATAAGATTTCACTTGAAGAAGTGATTCTAAGGAAATACGCACATGCAGACACCCAGAGACGTAAACTTAATACAAAAGTCCTCTAAACAATTTGTATTTTCCTTCAACTCAAAAAGATTTCATTGGCTACATGTGTTAGGAAGCACTGTCATTTACTAGCACTGTTTATTCCTTTACGTGTGTGTCTTTTATTCCTTTGTGGGTCCCTATTGGTTTAGGGTATTGGGAGTAGGGAAAGGAGTTAGACGATAATTCAATTGTTTCCTGCTAGAAAAATTGTTCTCATACTTTGGCTAGTTATCAGAGTCACTTGGGAATTTGGTACAATAAAAAGACTAGACACACCTCTTCAACCAGCCTTCTCTTCTGTGTTCTGTTATTATCTCTCCAGATGATGTTGGTACACATTAAAGTTTGAGAACCACTGGTCTAGAAGAAAATGCTTGTTATTGCTTATCCTTTGCTTGTTACTGTTACAAAATTCAATCTCTACCATTTGGTTTGGTCTGGAGAAAGAATATCGCTGTTGTTGACACTTAGAAATGGGAAGAAACCTAGAGAACAATATTTATGAGAAACCATGAGACATATTTATAATACAGACAATTTGAGTATGCATGGCTTAAGCAAATATTAAATAAAAGGTCTCTAAGAAAGCAACATAATCCAGCTACATCATTGCTATGTGCTTATTCGTTGATTCGTTTAATACACGTTTAATGATGGAAGACAGAGAAATAAACCAGTAATTATAGGGTAATAAATTAGTGATTAAAAGAAATACAGAGTGCATGTGGATGATAAGCCATCTAAGTTAGCCTCTGTATTTCAATAAATCTCCTTACAGTGGAGGAACATTTGCATTGAGGCTCAATACTAAAATTTACTTTGCCAGTATCACAAAATTCAAAATAGGGGCAGTCGGATGGCTCAGTTGGTTAAAGCGCATGCTCCTAACAACAAGGTTGCCAGTTCAACTCCCACTGTGCCCCCTGCAACTAGATTGAAAATGGTGATTGGACTTGGAGCTGAGCTCTGCCCTCCACAAATAAGATTGAAGGACAACAACTTGACTTGGAGCTGATGGGTCCTGAGGAAAACCCACTGTTCCCCAATAAAGTCCTGGAAATACACACTGTTCCCCTTCCCCAATAAAATCTTTAAAAAAAAAAAAAAGAAAATTCAAAGTATATGGTTATTCTTTGTATTTTACCTTATGAACTATCATAATAGGGTATTGGAAATAAAACTTAGTATTTCCCTTTTTATTGTACTTTTCAATACTTTTTATTTATTTTTTTCAAATGATTCAAAAACTTTTGAAATCTTGAATTGGAAGCATATAGATAATCATATTTCAAAATCAGTGTTCCTCTTCTACTTTCCATTTCAGAATTGGTCTACTCCCAATTACGGATCACATTCTTTTCTGAATGCAGTCAGGAGCCAAGCCAAATAGGTATTTGTTGTAGACATTGAGTTTCAAATTTTTATTATCATAAAAGAGTCTTTAATGTACATCTATTTTTATGAAAAGCATGTTTGCTTCAAAGTAGTCTTAGATGTGAGAGGTGCTTTGACACCTTATTAGTTGATACACTGCTCATGTCAATCCCTCCTCTACCATCTAACCCAGGCCTCACATCTCCCTTACATTCTTAGGGACAGCAGATCACGACTGCAGTGAGTCCAGCCTCAAAATTCATTTCAGTTGAATGGAAGAAGGATTAGTTTAGAACTTTTCTAAACTTTTGGAAAAGTTTAGAACCAAGACTAAAAGTATTCTTAGTGTTTCTTCTCCTTTAGTATAAAGAGTTTCTCTTACAATAACACAGGAAATTAATCTGGCATATATAATGTAATGAAGCATTTCACAAAATAAAATAAATTAATTCCTACGTAAAAATTAAAGTAGATGTTTCAATGAAGTGAAATAACCATTGAACTGGAAGTCAAAACACCAATGTTTAGATCCCTGTTTTGCTATTTATTATACATTACCTTAAGCAAGGAAGTAAGTCTCTTAAGCATTGTTTCCTTATTTGTAGAAACATGCATAACTATACTTGCATTGCAGAGTTATTGGAAAAATCAAATTAAATAACTTATGGGAAAACACCTAGGACTGTAGCTAGCACAGATCAGAATTCTCATAAATTATTATCAAAATTAATTTTTTTTTCAAAATGTCTTTTCTTGTTAATGTAAAATAAATTAGATTTTTTTCAAGACTCACAGAGTAACTGGGAAGTATTACATTCACCTGTCTGTTATGGAGAATGAAACAAATGATTTGTTTATTCTACAAATTTTATTGAGGGTCCATTATGTATCAGGACTTAGTCTAAGTCCGGGGCGTCCAAACTGCGGCCCGCAGGCCAACTGCGGCCCGCAATCCATTGTTAATTGACCTGCAGCAAATTCCAAAAATATATTTAGTTTACTTAAATAAACCAGGTGAGGCAATACGTACTTCACCTCAAGTGAGTGGCCCGGCTGTTTGTGTATTTTACCACATATGGCCCTTGGGAAAAAACATTGAAAAAAGTTTGGACACCCTGGTCTAAGTGCTTAGAAGGCATCAGTGAATATAAAAGACAAAAGCTCTTCCATCCATGGAGCTTATATTCTAGTAAGCAACCAGATTTGTTTTTCTTTCTCTTGCTCTTGCCAAAATATGCATGAGAATCATGTGCAGGACTGTCTGATGTGAAGGTCATGCACATAAGGCCATGCTCACTGACTGATGTGAATGGCAGCCTTGGAGTTGTCCAATTTGGTGGCCATACAGATATGTAAGCGACTCATATCTATCTAACTTTAGCCTTCATGATAGCCTCTGTCAGGATTCTCTTGGACAGACATGTTCTTCAGGGAATAACCAATGAAAAATGAAGGTTTAAAATTACTTTGTTAATGCCCTGAGCTATATAAAAAGTTGCCCTTACACTTAAAGAATTGCCTTCGATCTTACAGATAGTCTCTTTGGAATATAACCTAGTTCTAGACTGAGAAAATTCTTATGATACTAGATCATTGAGAAGTGCTTTTATTAGAAAGGAGTTAAGGGGAGGTCCTCCCATAGATTGATGCTTGGATAAAAGAATCACACAGAATCACTCTTCTCATTTTGAGGACTAGGTAACTATAAAACAAAGGTGTTAGAATCTGTTGTGTTCACCTTCACAGAATATCAAGTGACCATGTACCTTACTCTTGCAAACTTTCCCATTTACAGGGTGTGGGAAGAGGAGCCATATGAATTGCAGCTCATAGGGCTCATTTGAGAATTATAATGTTTCTAGGCCCATAGGTCCAACAGTTGACTATTTGGTGGATTAAGTAGGATAGAAGCAGATGAAGTACTGAAATATGACATACGAGGTGAGCATTGCAGAGGTTTTAATCATGGTCTCAGTACCTGAAATTGGGCAAAGGAGCAGGACTACTGTGGATGACTCCCACTCCTAGAGTTTCTCAGGGCAAGAAGTGATTACCTCCCTTGTACCAGATGTGGGCCATGCAGAGCGAGGGCTATTAGATTTGGAAAAACTGGACACATTCTTCTCCTTCCAAAACTGATGCAGACCTGGTCATTTTGGATAGTAAATAAATCAAGACATTATCTGTCACCCTGACCTTGAGTAAGGTGCAACTCATGCGATGTATTAATAATCCTCAAGCTGCTTTTATTTTTTATTCCCACTGTCTCCCTAATTCTAGTCAGTTGGGCTAGTTCTTTCTCCTGGATGAAAACTCAGATAGTCCTCAACTGATCAACTTTTCTTGCACAGTTTTAGAAATACTTTTAATACTGGAGAAGTTTTTGAGAACTTTAGATAAGGGTGAAGAAGAGGAATGAATGAAGCATAGTAGCTATCCGATAGAACTCAAAGTTCCCATGAGTCATTGGGCACATGCCTAACACCCTCTGGGGTGCTCCAATGTTGTCTTGGTTTCATGTGTATACCTCCTTTCATTTAGAGCCAAGGGTTCAGGTTAAACCTATTACTGATAAATCCAGAGTTCTTCCTAGGCTGAGCCAAGCTACCTAAGCGTTTGACATAGACACAACCATAATAAGACTATTGTTTCTTTAGCATTAAGGAAGTTTCCATGTCATGTATATATTGTGATTACAAGGGCCAAAGACAAAATTTCTTCGTATATGACAGGTTATTTCTTCATCTCAGAGCTGTTGCTTGAAATTTCAATAACAAGAAATAGTCATTTGTTCCATAGTTAGAGATAAGGCTTACTTGGTACATCAACATGTTGACTCAGACACACCTTAAATTGTAAATATCAGATCATTTCCTGTGAATGGATTTGGGAATAAATGTGAGACAATCAAAGGTGTGGTAGGGAGTGCAATAAGTGACATAAAGAAAAATATTGGCCTGGGACAGCTGAGCAAAACTTCCTGTACCCCACATTTATACTTAGAACGCCATATATTTCTAAGGAGAATTGTGAGGGTGAAGCTTTCCAAAACCATTTTTGGTCACTGAATTACGAAATAGACACCTTGGCAACCATAGATATCATGTTGTGAAGTTTAGATTTTTTGGCATCATAAAGATGGTAGACTTCTCTATTCAGTCTAACACCCTTTGAAATATTTCCCGAGCATATAACTTTTAAACTGCTAGACTCTGCTATCACTATCTTTTCACACTTTAGAGAGTTAGTCTTGTCAAAACCGGACTTCAGGGACTCTAAGTCAGTGAAATGATTTCTGGAATAAAAGGCCAGATGTGAATGATTGGTGGCAGTTTAATCTCAGTCATCTCCCTGAAATCCAAAGCATTCACTCTTCTCCCACCAGTTTGTTAGATTACAACATGGTATTGTGTCCTTTGGATCACTCTGAATTATTTTTCTTATAATAAAAAAGAATTGTTATTCTTAATTACTGTATAGTATAATTAATACTAGTGCTAATTAGTACTATTAATACATAATGAAATAACTGTAATTCTTAACTATACTTAAATATACTCTGCTCCTGGTAACTCTGACACATTCAGCATATTTTTTCATCTAAAAAGGGAGAAAGGAATATCATCTTGCAAATCATTTATGTATTGCTCTGTTTTCCATGAATGTGATATTATTATTATTATTATCATCATCAAAGGTTTTTTATAAAAATATTACTTTTGGAGAATTGACTCAGAGTCATTTATTTGATAGTATTTAATAAAAAGAGAGCAGAAATCTTAGTACAAATGAATTAAATGTTTTGAAATTGCTGGTTTTATAAAGGTGTTTATTTCCAGTAAAGGTGCATCTAATCGCTCAGGCAGATAAACCAGCAAATAGCGCATATGGTTGATGGATGAGCAATGAAAACACATCTTCGTTCTGAGTCTGATTTTCTTTTGGAAAACCAGGGCATAGTGGGGCTGCTTCCTGGCAAGGCGATTATAAAAATTCTAACAACTTGCTACAGGTACAGCCCTTGAACAACCAAGATAGGAAAAAGGAAACTAGGGAGAGTCCATGAAAAATACACATACCAATCTAAAAGCAGTGAGTTTTTTACTTCATTTCTTCTCTGGGCAACTCCTTTTCCCCATAATTCAAACTACTGCTTTACATACTTCCAGAGCCCTACACTACCATCCTTCTTATTGGCCAATACTCAGAAATGACCTATCCCAGACGTGCACTTACATGGAAATGTGTGTTCCTATACTGGAGATGGTCCAGCTCAGAAGTTGCTGACAACCCTCGAATGTCTCATCCTCATCACAGTCATACTCTAGAAATAATATAGGAAAGGTACTGATGCACTAGTATTTTGAAACTATGATTTGAGATTTAAAGAGATCTAGAATTCTGGCTTCTTTTGAAAACATTTCAGATTTGGCAATAATGGGCCAGTATTCCCACCAGTGGTTTTCATTCTAGTGTGTTTTTGCCCTCAGGGTACATCTGTAAATGTCTGGAGACATTTTTGATTGTCACGGCTGGGGGGCGGTGTGCTACTGATACTAGTGAGTTGAGGTCAGGGATACCATTAAACATCCTACAATGCACAGGGTAGCCTCCAACAACATAGAAGCATCCAGCCCCAAATGTCAAGGGTGCCAGGTTGGAGAAACCTTGCCATAGTCCATACTTACCTACCTCACATTTAGGTTACCTGTCTGCTCCTGTAGACATTTGGTTTTGTGATCCCTAAATAGCCATGTATGATATATATATATAATCATATCATATATAAATAATATACAACCAGAAAGGACCTTCATGATCTTTCAGTTAAATTCTTCATTATATGTACGATATCTGAAAAATAGGGAAATGAACTTCAGCCAGACTTGAGGAAGAATGAAGTCTGATCAAAACAGTTTCAAGTAGTTTATCTAATTTGTAATTCAGAATCATGTTACAATTTGATTACTAATTATTAAGTTCCATGAGGCAGACGTATGCCTTAGGAGCCATGTGAGGCAAGGCAGTGGGGAGTCTTTCCTACTCTGGTCATCATCTTGCCCATTGCTTACACATGAAAGAACAGCTGAGCAGGCCCAGCTGACGCGTTGCCACATTTCTGAACTGGGCTCTCCCTAGGATTCATTACTGATCCATGCTTAGAATGTTTAGCATCGCTCTGAGTTTTTTTTTCCCGGAGACAATTTTCCATGGGTCTGCTTGTGTTTCTACATGTCCTGCATGTATTTTTGTCCTGGACTATATTTCCAAGGATATATGTATAGCTAACAACCTTGAAAGACAGAGGTAGAGTCTCCTTCTGGAACAAAGGGCAGGTTTGCATACTACCCAGTATAATAAATATAGTGTCTCCTGAAGGAGCAATGGCTACACAGGTTTGCTTACTGCATATTATAAAGGATCCAGGTTTCCTAAGCTCAGGGTCCCTCAGCTGAGACATAAAAGCGGTATGTGTGCAGCATCTACTTGGAACCCTTCACATCACCTTGGTAGGAGTTGGGAGACAAAAGGAACCATGTTTGCTGTGCCATGAGTATGAAGTCCTTTGTCTCTGATCCAGTATTCTCATGTCTTCAGCCATCATATCAAGAACTGCCTGGCTGCTGGAAAACTAGATTTAAAGCCCACAGAGTTTTTTGCTTTTTGTTTTCTGCTAGTACTGAGTGTTCTGTCTTTCCTGAATTTTACACAGCCATAGCTTAACTATGATTATATCTTTCTGATGCCAGTAGGCCAAAATCCTTTCCTTCTTCCTCCCTCCCTCCCATCTTTCCTGTTTTCCTTTCCTCCTCCTCCTCTTGGTCCTTCTCTCCCTCGTCTTCCTCCTTCTCCTCCTTCTTTCTCCTTCTTCTTCTTTGTCTCATCCTAGGTAAATCTATAGTCCTATAGTTTTTCTTTGCTCTAAATCCAAATATTATCATTCCTTATTGTTAGCAGAGAAAGATAAATCATTGAGTGAGAAATACAGACATACACTATGCACATACACACAGAGAACTCTAACAAGCTAGGTTCTCTCATGACTAACTTTAAACTTTTTCTAACAAGAGAATGTTCTCTTGGGCAGCTAAAAGAAAAAAGGAAGGAAAGAAAAAAAAACTAATTTACACTCTATTTTTTCCTTATTTCTTATCAGTGACCATCTTATATTTATTAGTTTCCTTGATACATTTTATAACTTCTGTTCGTTTGGAGGGCACAGTTTTCTTGTCATAGATTTCTACTGAGAAGCAAGATATTTTTAATCTTCTAAAAATTTTATATGCGTTTGAATAAACAGAGCAGTCTTAAAATGCATATTCAATGTTTTCTCTCAGTAGTTGTGTTTTATTGAATATGTGATGCTTTTCTGGTGATAATGCTACATTCTGCAGTAAGAATCCAGAGTTTATTTTAGGTTGATTTAGTTTTTGAGAGGACAACTTACAAGTAGAGAAAATTAAGAATGGTCTATGATACAGTTCTCATTATATGGTATATTAAACTTAAGGTTTCATCATATATTTGATGATCTGCTGTCAGAAGACAGATGTAAGACACTGGAATCCGAGAGTCCTGTGAATATCTTTACACAGAGTTCTCAGTTGCTTTCATATAGCACTGTCTGCTATAACCATCTTTATTGATAATATTAATTTCCTCATTTCACTCTTTTCCATAATCTGGTAATCACTTAGGCATTACTATAAATAGCAAAAAAATAATCCACGATACACATAAAAATTAATAAGCATGGTTGGTCTCTGTATGTTTGATTGGAATATGGGCTTTGAAATAAGAGAAAACTGGGTTCAAAATCTGACTCCTTCACTTATACTTTGATGTTGAATAAGTTATTTAATCTATTTGAGACCTAATTCCTACATCTATAAACATCTGCATTGTAGGATAGTTACTGTAAGGTTCAATTTAGGCATTTAGCATAGTTCCTGTTGCAACACAGACATTCAATAAATTCTGGTGATTTTCTTATCAATGTTTAGTGGGATAATAAGTACAAAAGGATGGCAAATGGTTCTGAAAATTAATTGCTTTTTTCTTCCAAGAGACCCTAGGAGTCCTAATTTTTGCCTTTTAGAACCATTTTATCTGTTAGCAAGAAGGTATTGACAAGAGACAAACTAAAAGTTTATTTCCAGCTTTCCTCCTGAGACCATCCCCATTAAAAGGTGCTGTAGCTGAACAGCTGGCTGAGCTCTGCCAACTCTGTTCACCACAGATCGTATGAAGCTGGTGGTGTTGCTGTGAAAGCCCCTAACCTTCATTAGTAGTGACTTTTCTCTAGTTTGTTTCTGGTCTTTCTCTTGCTTAAGTCTTTGTGACCAAGGTCACATTCAGGGTACCACTGCTGCCTCAAGTGAGTTATGTTAGGAGATGCTGTCAATGGTATACTCTTCCCTAAAACAAAGATTCTTGGATTTTTGATGAAGAGCCTTTATTTGATTCATTTATAAAGAATAAACTATACCTTTTCTACTAAATTTCAGTCTTTGAAAATTATTTGTTTTTCAATGTTCAAAATGTTTGAGAACACTGTACATTTTCACATATTCACTGTATTTATAACAAGATGTATGTCATCTATTGTGTAATATTTTAAATTGTGCTTTATCTTTTAAAACAGTTAAGAAACAAATACTATATATCATCAATTTACTGATGCAAGGTAGCTAACAACTTCTTAAAGTAGTTCATAATAGTAATCTCTCTGGGTTTGATTTTCCTCTTATTTAAAATAAGGAAATTGAACTCAATTTTCTCCAAGATCCCTCTCAGTTCTAAGACTGCCAAATACAGTTATATTTTATCAAGCATTCAGAGCAGTACCTGACCAATAGGAAGTACTCAGTGATTGTGGAATGATTAAATAATCTGGGTACTTTAATATAGAAAGTATGACCTAAAAACTAACTTGGCTTAATGATCAAAACAAGTGAGCTGTTATTAAGTGCCTTTTTTACTGCATGTTATGATTAAGGTTTTCTTTTAAAATATTTTTTAAATAATAATTTATCAAACTAAGAATACTTTGATCCTTACAGAAAGTATTGATCTGTTAAAAATCAATGGAATACAGGGGAAATGATTTTGTGAGAAATATAAAACAAAAATTTAGGTTTCCTAGTAAACATTGCAGATATAAGACAAGTGCTTATTTCTCCCAAAACAATAGTACAAGAGAAAAATAGATTTGTGAAAAGACAAAAACCCCTAAGTACAAATAGAGCAAGAGTTAAGGACAACATATGAAAGATGTCAACACAATTTTGCAAGTTCAAATGCAGAAGGATGACAAAGCAACATGAAAATTAATCACTGTGAAGAGAGAGCCTTGGGGGAGAAAAGGAAAACCAAGAAACAAACTCAGTTGTGCCATAGAAGCATGGGTAACCCAGGCATTGGAGGTACTTGGTGCCTCAGAAGACTGGGGGTGCAGGTAGGACTGTAAATAGAAAATTCGTTTGAAATTTATGTAAGAAATAGTCAGACACCTAAATCCAGGGATGGCTTTCTGGGCATGCAACATGTGCAGTTGCACAGGGCCCCACACTTAGGAGGCTCCAATGCAGCTTAATGCTGCCATCTTGAAATTCTTAATAATTTTTGTGCAAGTGGCTCAACACTTTAATTTTGCACTGGGTCCTGCAAATTATATAACGAGTTTAGCCTAAATCCCCTCCCCTTGCTCCACGCAGCCAGACATCTACCCTCTTTACCCCAGCAGAAGACTGAATGATAGAAGTTATACTCTTTGGGAAGGTTCAACCAGAGGGACTATTTGGGGACATCAGGTACAGCTGAAAACAGGAGAATAAATAAATGTTACATAGAGAACAATGACTTTACCAGCCCCTTTCCTCCACCCGGCACAAAATATACTGGCAGTCAAGTTTATATTCCCAGGCAGGAGATTGACAGATTCTTCTCAGAGGAAACTGAAAGAACAGTTGGGACTCTCAATTAAACAAATAGTTCCTGTTGGATCATCTTACAAGTCTTGGTCATGGACAAAGAGCTTCTAATCAACCCTTTAGTACCTCAAATATAAATGAGAGATAAGGATCACCAGAGATTTGAGAGAAGCCTCTATCAGAAACACAAGGATTCAAATAAACAGAGTAAGAGGGGATTCTGAGGAATCACACTAATAGTAGAAGAGAAAAACATATTATAAAATATTGTTGCTGTCATTAGAGAGATAAGAGAAGCGGTTACAGTAATTAAAAAGAATATTAGGTGTGGGTTTTTTTTTCTTAAGGAACACTCAGAAAATTTAAAAAGTACTACTGAAATTAAATGTAGGTAGGATAAATAAAAAAAATACACTAAGACTTATGGAAAATAAGGTAATTCCTGGGTTGTTTCTTCAACCAGAAAGCAAAACAAGCTAAACAAAAGAGATGGGAAAAGAGGGATAAATATAAGTAAATGAAAAAAATCTGTGCAGAATGTTCACAATCTAAATAATAGAATTTCCAAAATGAAATAAACTAAAAAGCAGAAGGGAAGAAATGATTAAGTAAAAAATAATCATACTCAAAAATTCCAAAATCAAAGACCATAACTTTTCAGATTGAAAGTGGCCATTCATTCAATATATTGTTGTAAATTTTCAAAATACCATGGCTAAAGAGAAGATGCTAAATATGTCCAAAAAGGACAAAAATGAAACATGTCACAAAAGATTAGGAATCAATATGATACTGGATTTCTTAAAAGCAAAATCGAAAGATAGATGACAATTATTAAATGCCTTTGAAATTCTGAGGGAAATGTTTTCCAGTGTAGAAAACTCATGGAGTCAAACTATTAACCAAATGTAAGGGTATAAAAAAGACATTTGTTAGGTATTCAAATTTTTAAGAAATGTAGTTCTTACATTTTTATTAGAAATCCACTATAGAATTGCAACACCAAAATGAGACAATAAATCAATAAGAGGGAACCATGTGATTCAAAGAACAGAAGATATAAGACAAGACAATGAAGTAAAATCCTAAAACTATGGCTGTAGGCAAAAGCAAGCCAGCAAAAAGACCAAATTGGAACAGGAATATTGATATATCCCAAGGGGAAAAAAAAATAAAACTAATAGATTACCTGATGTTTTGAGGATATATTAGACAAAGAATTAACACTTCTAAAGAGAGATTGTGACTAAAAAGTACTTAGGTAACAGAGAAAATGAAAGAGCAAGGCAATCATTAACTCCTGGAAAAACAAAAAGGAATGTACCTAGAAATATAATCATTGCTCTTTACATGGTTCAGCCATAAATAACATTCATAGAACTATAACCATGTAAACAGGACTATTGATTTATATAAATTGTGATCTAACTGCATTAGGAGTTTGATAGAAATTGATGTGTTCTTTTTAAGGTGGTGGGGTTGCATGGGGTTGGTCAATGGTCAATAGGTAATATCTAAACAAAATTTTTTTAATAAAAATATTATTTATTTATAAATATGACAGCAAATACTAGAAGAAAGTGCTAAGAGATTAACCTGCCAGATTAATCAGGAACAGGGAGAAGTATAACTAAAAATGTTTTTGTTTGTTCGTTTGTTCATTTGTTTTTATGAGCCTTGTAAAGCCTCAACACATTTAAAGTAAATGCACATATATTCTGTGATTAAAAAAATAAAAAGATAAATCTGTGAATCACATAGACTTGCAAAATGCTATTATAATTGTTATTTAATCTCCAACTGGTAGTAATGACCAAAATAATAGCAACCTCAAAAGAAATAGATTGTTCTAGTTGACAGCATAAGCATAAATACTATGACTGCATGAATTGATCATTAATTATTTCATAAGCTAACCTTTAGCACAACTATATATAAAGCATTTAATATTGTAAAACACTAGCATACGCTCAGAGTGGAGGGTAGCCTGACCATTTTAGGAGATTGAAGAGTGACAGGTTGATGTAAATTGGTGAGGGAAGCTTTCCTCCAAGCTGTGGAACTGTAATCCAAATCATAGAATTCCCTGACAAAAATAGATTAGCAAAAGGGAGCCAATGTGTTAATGTGACACAGAAGACAGTTTTAATAATAGTTGGAGACAGCCAATGACAAGAGAAAAGGAAATTTAAAACATGACCAAGTTGAGAAACTAAAAAAAAAACAAAACAAAAAAAAAAAAGAAAGAAAGAAAGAAAGAAATGGAGGATAATTACATACAGCCTGTCCCCAATGCAGATCACCTTAAACCAGGAATGTCGGATTGATTCGGAAGGAGAAATAATCACACTAAGGGTTCCAGGAAGGTGTGATGTTTGATCCTTCAAAAAACAACATCTAGAGGGTTGTTAACTTTCTGATGCTTGCATTTCTAGTAGAGACCTCCCCCAGCTGTCCGACCTTGCAGTGTAGTGAGGGCAGGGAACACTCTCTCACTGCCCACCTCAGCTTCAAGCAGAACAGCTCTAGATTTGCACACTGGGGTTCCAGGTAAGGGTTCTGCTTGGACGAATTGTTTCATGGCTGAAAACCAAATTTGAAAAATACTGCTCTACTCCAAATTCTCTATTTTTATAGATATAGAAATAACGGCCTTTTATGTAATCACTTACCAAAAGTGAAAAAAAAAAATTCTAATGGCAGAATTAGAACCAGGAGCCAGACTTCCTGAAAGTTAATTGATTTGATTTCTCCCACACCAGTGATCCCAGCAATGTTGCCTTTCTGTTAAAGTAAATATATTTCATTAAATGATACATTAATTACTACTTTGTTTAACAAATCTTAAGAAAATATGCAATGCAAACCATAATCAAAAGACATGAACACCTACATATGAGCACCCAAAATTATAAATGTATTCAAATACTATGCAACACTAATATTGGTTCGAATTCTTAATTTAGTAATAGGTCTTATTCTATTTTACACTCTATTGCCAGTTCTGCCTGTTCCATCTACTCTGTGATTTGCTTTGTTAAATAAAGTAATTTATTACTTGTTTGTAAATACTACAGCTTGATAATTCATGCAAGTACAGCACTGTCTCTTTAACACTTACTTGTTGGTTTACTGGTATATATGAATCCTTCTCAGATTACTTCTACTCCTACTGTCTTCTCTTCTCCTCCTTCCTTCTCCCCTCCAGAGATAACAGACTTACTTTTCTCCCAACAGCTCTCTGATTGATGTATTCACAGTTCTTCCTTTCATGGACAGAGCAATATGAAAAAAAGATATAAGATCATTTCCTGCTTACTTCCTCTGCAAAATATCTGATTCTCTAAACCAGAAAAGTTTTATTCTTAACAACCATAATTATGTCACCCCCTGCTGCTAACTTTAAGCTATCCAAGTGAATTAGTTAATTTTCATAAGGAAGTTAAAATAATCCAATAACTAATTGTTACTCTGTCAAAGATCTCTGGTAGAATTAGCCTCTATTACGTTTTCCCTCCTATCTTAATAGTTTAAAAAGACAACTGAAACATAGCAGGCTATTTAAAAAAACACACTTTACATAGGATCCTCTTTACAAGAGAGTTGTCATGTGCTTAAAAATGGATGTACTAGGTAATTATATTGGATGCAGCATGCAGAACAGGATAAAGAAGGGAAGTGGAATTTGACAAAATGATGAATATTCTATGTCAAAGTTCTACATACTAACATAAATAAATTATATGCTATTAAGTGAAGAAGCACCATCAGACCCAAGCTTAAAGCCATTAGATACCAAGAGCTTGTGCTGATTAGATTTATTTGTTCTCGTGTTATACCTTGAAAAAGATATTAAATCACAAATCTACTTGGGGATGGGCTGGTAACTTCTAAGAGTTTATAGCTGAACTGGTGACCTGATTCAAGACAGTAAAGCAGTATTTAAAGGATGACCACTAAATCTTAGTTTTGCCAAGCCTACTTATAAAGTGCACTTCCAATTGTTTCAATCTCAGCTAGGTTTCTTAATATCTCATTGAATTCTTTAAAAGAGAAAATTAAACAAAAATAAATGATAACTTACAAGATGATACTTTGCTGTATAAAGATATCATGCTGATAACTCAAAGGCAAATTTTGAGATATTAAAATGCTTTCGTTCATGGAGAAAATGAACTTGAACACATTTCCTTTTTGTTAGGTTGCATGGTTTTGTAACAAATAAGTTTTCCTCTACCTAGATCCAAAACAATTTGGAATCTTAAGGAAAAATAATTACTGTAATAATTTTAATTAAAAAAAAAACCACCCAGAAATTAACAACTTCCATGGAAATTTGCTGTTGAGGAAATAACACATTAGTAGGGATTTGAACAACTACCAGTGTGCTCTAAGCTTTCAGACTGATCAGCTTCTGGGCCCAGATTGTGTTGAAAGCAGTGATAATTGGGCTATCTCTTAACTCTGAAGGACACTGGCAGAGTTTTAATAAAGAAATATCTGTCAAATATTGAGATTTTTTTCAAAGAAAGTTGCAATATTAATAAATGACAATCAGGTTGTATACAGCAATGCATGGGAAAATATTCCCTGAATTTGCAGTCAACTTTTTTGGAAGAGAATAAATTATTCTGGGCTTTTTTGGTGACTTGATGAAAATAAAAATTATTGCTGTTAAACAGTGAAAATGAAGGCGGTCATTACTAATATGTTTAATTCACACAGCCACCATCAAAAAACTAACTTAATAGCATAGCCTGTGTTAGAGGAAAGGAAGAACTTTTGTTATAAGCGATCAGCTTTTTTCAGTGACTAAGATTCAGGCTTATTCTACTTGTAACATCACAGTACTTTCCCTCTCCTTATTACCCTTAAATCACCTACTGTGCAACTGTGTTTGGACCTTTGATGTCCTTTTTAAACTAAGTTCTTTTCTGCCCATCAATCAGAAAAGCAGAACCACTAGGGACTTGTGGACAGGACTAGACTTACACGACAGGGGAGCTGGTTAAGTCTTCTTTGTGAGGCATTTGTTCCTGTTTCTGATACTGTAGGTTGAGGTCCACAGAGCTGGCCTTAACAAAGTATCACAAACTGGGTGACTTAAAACAACAGGAATTTAATATCTCACAGTTCTAGAAACTAGAAGTCTGAAACTGAGGTGTCATCATGGTTGGTTTCTTCTTGGGAACTTCTGGGGTCTGCCAGCAATCTTTGGCATCCCTCGACTTTAGATGCATCATGTCAATCTTCCACCTTCTCCCTGTGTATTGTCACATAGTTTTCCCTCTGTGCATGTCTGAGTCCAAATTTCCCCTTTGTATAAGGACACCAGTCATATTACATTAGGACCCACCTTAGTGACCTTTTTAAAAATTTGATTATTTCTATAAAGACCCCAGTTCCACATAAGGTCACATTCTGAATTACTGGGATAAGGACTTCAATACATCTTTCTTGAGGTTGGGGGAACACAATTCAGTCTGTAACAGTGGGAAAGAGCACGGACAAGCTGGAGCCCACACGCATGAGCCGGAACCCACAGGGATGGGCTGAAACCACATCAGTTCTCACTGCCTCTGACTTTGATGTTGGGGAATATTGCAGGAGAAGATGGGAAGCTTCATCATGGAGCTAAGCAGCTAAGCACTCACCTGGGTCAGGAGTCAGAGGAGTGGGAGAATCCAGGGAAACGTGGGACAGTTGCCAAACTGTCTGCTGCCTCACAGCAAAGAACTGAGCCAGCAAATAAACAGAATGTGTGAGCTACAAAATAGCAGTTGCATTGCTTCTGCTCCCAATTCTCACAAAAAATTCTCTCTGGTGGCTCACTTTAGCTAGAAGCACACAGGAAAGGAAATTCTGGGAATTGTAGTTCAGTTTCATAACAAAGCCAGTACACTAATGACGACATACTCACTGTTTAACATTTGATAATATGAGTGATGATAATTAAGAAATCAAGTTATTTTCAAGCATATAGGCCATACCCGTGAATTCAGATATGGGAAAGACATTTTACCTTATAGTGGGGTTTTAATCTTTACTACTAATAAACACATTATATCAATCACCCAAAAAGTTTTATCTGAATAACTGAAAATTAAATCCACCAGTTTAATTTGCCTTTGTACCATCAACTATGTAGCAATAAGGAAAGAATTTGATGCCCATCGAGCCTTTAGGTTAAGTTTATGTTCAGTTGAATTAGGTAAATTTGGAAACAAATTTAAAAATCAGACAATTGCCCTTCTTGATAGTCTTATCAGCAAGAGAGTAAATGCTGCGGGCAATCACTCTGGCTTTGGAACAAATGGACTCAAGTTTCAAACATAGTTCTGCCTCTTACCAGTGTAAAATCTTGGGTCTCTCTCTCTCTCTCTCTCTCTCTCTCTCTCTCTCTCTCTCTCTCTCTCTCTCGGATTCCCAGTTCATAACTATAAGGATAACCTTAACAATTGTCTCAAGTGTCAATGTACGGTTAACGCGAGGAAATATATGAGAGGAACTTGGTACAAAACTCGGCACGTAGTAAGTGTTCAAGCAATGTTAGCTTATCTCCGCGTTCTCCTTCTCTTCCGTCTGCTTCTCCTCTTCATCCTTTTTCCTTAACGTTGAAAGCAATAAAATGGGTGTTTTCAGTTCCTTGCAGCAACTTAGTCTTATGAACAATAAGACGTGGAACTCTTTAAATGCCAACCTGTTTCAGAGACCCAGAGTGGATGGTGTTTGAAGCAGCATCTTTGAGATGAATTGTGAATAGAAACGCTTATTTCTAAGACATCAGGAGGGGGGAAATGTTCCATCTGAAAAATATACTCTGTTAAGTAAACATGCTGAACTTTTTCTGGAGAGGTGCTTGAAATTTCTTTGGGCAGAATTTAAAGAGCAAAATTAAACAGTAATGAATTTCCTTCCTGCCAGAAAATGGAAAGTATGTTTCCAGGCTTTTCTTCCCTCTGTCTGTGTTCTCCACAAATACAAAACCTATCCCTCTTCACAGTGCCTGCTCAAACCCACCACTTAGCTCAGTGTGCTCTCTCCTTTCATAAATCACCTGTGTTTTCAATCAACACTCTCTTAAGCATGTACTAGGATGTTCTATTATCCATGACCCCTTTGTGTGCTGTCCTTGTCTGGTCTCCTTATCTCGTAAGCCCCACAAAAATAGAAACTTCATCAAACACTTCCAAATGCTTAAAACAATCCAAGCACCTAGGGATGTACTCTAATAAAGATGAAATGAAATGGGAAAGGAAGGACCGGAAGAGGATGGAACAGATGGGAAGATGTAGGGCAGAGTGGAAAAGAATGAAAAAGAAGCTCCTGGGGAATCTATGAAATCTTTTCAGAAATCATTGCTTGAGATATAATGTACAGCATTGAACTGGCTGATAAATATTATTTGCCCAATAGGTACCACATTTCCAGCATCATCAGGTCCATATGAAATGCATTTGTCTCCTGAATCAAACATTGATTGCTCACAGATTTATCAATTTTACTGCTTCCCCTCCTTGTCTCTCAACTTCTCTAATCATTCTTCCCTTTACTAAGAGAACACTCACTAATGTCCTAATGCAGCAAGACCTCACATATAGATTGCTGAAAAAATATTATTCAAAAAGCAAATGAAAGAAAGGATATAGTCTACGTTTATTTTTACGACTCACTAATCAGTTTCTTAGAGATTTTTTAAATAGGGGCATAGACTCACTCTTGTAATATACTTATAAATTTATTAAAAGATACTTAAAACAAATGCACAAGTACTAACCATCCAAGTCACCTCCGTAAAATTTACTAATTCTCCATTTTATCACCTTGTATAGATTAGCTAACAATTTGAAGTATTGGGTTGGAGGGACAAACTATAAAATTTCAATGACTCAATCCTGAAAATGCCATATTGTATTGGGACCTTTCTACAGAAGACAGTGCATATTTAGACTGTTGTAATTTTGAAAGATGTCTTTGAAAAGGCATGGCATGGATTTTCATAGCAGCTAATTCTAGACAAAGAGTGGGGCCAACTGTTATTTTAGTCCAACCTAATTTAATGTCACAGTAGTAGGTCTGGTTTTATTTATTTATTTACTAATTTAAAGAGACTACTCTATGGAAGGAGGTTGTATGCTTTGAAATGGATAATGTTAGCAAAGCATGAAAAAGTTCCCTCTCTTTTTTTCTGAAAACAATAACCTACATTTAATGGTAAGAAATCACCAGCAAATTCCATTATGTTTGCGGGTTTGACATGCGGTGCTTATTAAATGTAGGAACAAAGCCACTTTATACATCATAATGTTCACATTACAAATTCACTGCTCATAATGGTGCTGCAAGTGTATGTGCAATTTTTCTGAACTTATGAAATATATTTCTGACACCTCAGGTATTGATGTATGCATGCATGATATTGTCCCAGTGCAGTAGGGAGACTTAACTGATGTCTGCAAGATTTGATTTATTACAAGTAAATATGATTGCCTTCATAATCTGATTTTATTATGTTCGGGGCTCTCGCAGGTAAACTTTTAGTAGAAGGAAGAAGGCCAATTTTATTAAACCAATGTGTTCCTGCAAACCTTAGTTTCTTGTCAAGGGGGGCTGGGGGGCTGCTGATCCACAAAGTGCATTGTATTTTTCATAAAAATGTGTCTACTTCAAACTTTCCCATTATTGAATCTTTTTAATTCCCGCAACTATTTCAAATGTGCTTTTTCTGAGCTCTATATTCCTTTCTTAAAAGCCATATTAAAGTAAAATTCACATATCTGAGGTCAACGTTAAATATACTTGGAGGGTAGCCATACTATCTCAAAAATATTGGCAACAAGAATTTTTCTCTTTTATAATGGAGAAAAAAAGATTTGATGAACATGAAAAAATTGGGGTTACCATTGATACTTTTAAGGCTTTTCATTGAAATGATTCCAAACGTCCAGGTCACAGCTTTGCTATACCAACAACTCAAAGAATTCAAAATAGGTCATCCCAGGATCAGAGATGGACCTGGGCCTACTGCTCTAGATGGGGGTGAGGAAAGCGAGTGAAGTGGGGCACCTGTCCAATTCACCATTTAAGGAAGACTAGACATAGGATGCTATGTACAGCATGGCAACTAGAGTTAATAACACTGTATTGCATATTTGCAAGTTGCTAAGAGAGTAGATCTTAAAAGTTCTCATGACACGAAAAAATTTGTAACTATATGTGGTGACAGATGTTAACTAGACTTCCTGTGGTGATCATTTTACAATATATACAAATATTAAATCATTATGTTTTACACCTGAAACTAATGTTGTATGTTAATTATTCCTTAATTTACACACACACACAAAGACTAAGCAAAAAGGTCTTCCCAGGCCAACTATATATAATCTTATTCTAAGTGTAAGGAACAAAAATTATTAACACACGGTTGTGTGTAAACTTGCCCCTTCCCTTGCCCATTGAAAAGGATCCTGGCTTCACTTTCTGTGTTTCTTCTACTTCCCCAAATTGCTGAGGAGACTTCTGCCTGCTTCATTGCCAGCTATCACCAAGGTGGTAATGCAGGTCTATGTAATGAAGAATAAAAGAAGGGAGAGGGATAAAAATAAGGGAGGGGGTATAAACAGAAATAATGCGTTGGTTTGGGTTAGGGTAAAGCTCTTGGTGAGGGTACAAGGCCTTTTTTAAAGAGTCTGCCAATAAATCAATCACGAGCATCTGAATGGTATGAAGGAAGCTGTTAAGAAAGAGAGAAAAAAAATGTTATAGTGTGAACTATAAATGTCCTTGACTGTTTTCAAGAAATACAAGGAAAGTACCTGAATTATTTTCAATTACTTTTTCTTTGATGGTCTGAGTTTCTTGGATGAAACACGTTTCAAGACTGTGGATTCGAATCCAGTAAGATCACATATGTGTGATGGTCAAAATATTGTCATTTATTTTACATGAGGTGAATATCATGGCATTAGGGTAATCAAGGAGACAATTCAGCCATTACCAATGAAAGAGCTGTAAGAAGGAGTTTAATCAAGATGCCCCAAGGGGACTAAAACATTGAAATCAGATCTTTTGGTTTTCACTGTGAAGGCTACCAGAATGTGCCATGCCGAAACATGCCTCTTTGGCATGTGGATTATTTTGAGCCAAATGCCACTGAGAACCATAGAGTCAGGGAAAGCTCTAAAAACAGGCATGACTTTTCCTTTTGTAAAGTTTATTTACGTTTATAAAGGAAATTTCCATTTGTAAAAGTGTCTTTCTCTTCTGTACCAGAAAGAGGAAGACTCTTAATAACTCTTATCAATGGAGAAGTCACTGACTTAAATCTGCCTAACAAACTTTGGTAAACAGCCCTTGTTTACCATACTTTTCCTGGTCACTTTCTAATAACTAGCCTTCTTCCCACAGAAGTCTCAAACCCTTTGCCTTGTGTAGCCCAAGATGCTGTATAAGCTGAGTTCTAAACACCACTTTGGGTTATACATCGCCGGGTTCTCCCATCTGTATGCATGATGTGTAATAATAAACTTCTGTTTCTTTTTCTGTTTTCACTCTGTCTTTTGCCAGTCTAATTTCCATGGCCCTAGCCAGAGAACCCAAGACAAGTAGAGGAATATATTTATTTACCTCCTCTACAATTAGAATAGGGGCAAATAAATTATCCAGAAAATGATCCCAATAATGAAAAATAAAAATTTACATGCCCCGTGGAGATCAGGAATCAGGAGATCAAGAAACCAAAGCCAATAGAGTTGTTCTAGCTATTGGGAGGTCATGATGTAGTAATTTTAAGACACACACACACACACACACACACACACACACACACACACATTATATTAATAGGTTTCTATAGTTTCATGGGTTTTTGTTTTGGTATCGTTTTTGATCATATCATTATTTTTGTCTCCCTTAATGAAGTTTCCCTTGAAAATGTCAACCATATCAACAGAAGACCAAAAAAAAAAAAAAAAAAAAAAGGGGTGGGGTGGGGTGGGGGTTAAATCTACTAGAATAGAATGCTGAAAGAGAAGCACCGACCTTGGCAGCTGAACTGAACATGGTGATGGCATTAGGAATCATAAGATTTTAGAAACTCCTAAAGGAACAACTGCATTGCAACTTAGTGGCATTAGAGGAGGACTGGGGCCTAATCAACTCCCCATTCTAGATGTGATATCTCATGATATCACATCTAGAGGTGGTTTTGAACTATGTTTATCAAGAGAAGACATGCACTCAAAATGCCCATAACATTCGTTTGTAACACTCACCCCTCTGCTTGGGATATCACCAAGGCAAAATGGATCAGCTATTCTGTCTCTCCACCAAGCTCTTCCAGTCTGTGCACACTGCCCCTCAAGCTGAGCCTTTCTTTCATCCTGACAAAGCAGCCAATTATTTTAACTTGATTTCACCTTAATTTGGAATCAAATGTTGAAGGTGAGAAGGGGAATGCAGTGTGATCTCTTCCAAGTTATCTCATGCCTATAAAGCTACTATCTAATGTTAGCAAGACTTTTATCTTCAAATTTTACATTTAGGACACATCTTCTAGCTTCTATTGCACTCTATGAAGGAGCAACTGCTTTCTGCTTTAATTGAAATGTATTGTGTGCTGTATCATATCTAGCATTTCCTCCAGCAGGAGATCCCAGTTGGGGATCTCTCTTTAAACACATTGAGTATTGATAGCCCATACATCAGGAGTTTCCACGTGAGAGGCTGTGTGCTTGCAAGAGCCTGTGTGCACATCTAAGACATGGGGAGCTTCTAACCAGGAGAGTGATGTTTTCCCCACGCTGCACTACTGTAGACCCAGGGTGTGGCTTTCTCTCAACCTAGCAGGGGCTCTGATGGAACATAAGGCAACGAATCATAGCTTTCTATGTGGGTGAAATCTTTGTGTAGTTGCTTCATTGACATGAAACTATTCACTGCCAAATTTTTATTATAGTGAAGTAGCAGTGATCTGTCCCTCTCTGTTGCCACCTTCTATGCATCGGTGCCTCTGTGATAAAAATAAACTGAAAAGAGATTTATGGGCAAATAAATGTAGGGTGTGTGTGTGTGTGTGTGTGTGTGTGTGTGTGTGTGTGTAAGGCATGTATCAACATGCTTATTCTTAACTACTTCCAAAAAAGAGCTATAAAGGATTTGGGGTAACATTCTCAATTTTTCCTCTATCAGTGAGAATAAAACCTGCAAACATGTCTTTATCAATTTATACTATAGATGCCAGGCTGGCCTCATGTAGAGATTTTCACCTGCAGGATACTATTTAAAGAGATCTTAAGGAAAACTCTCCCTTAGCCATTAAAGAAAGGAAGGAAGGAAGGAAGGAAGGAAGGAAGGAAGGAAGGAAGGAAGGAAGGAAGGAAGGAGAGAGAGAGGAGAGAGAGAGAGAGAGAGAGAGAGAGAGAGAGAGAGAAAGAAAGAAAGAAACAAAGAAAGAAAGAAAGAAAGAAAAGAAAAAGAAAGACTGTCCTATGCATATGCACATGATTCCACCATATGTTCTTATGGGTTAAGTGTTTTCTAGGGGGTAATTATTGAATATATAGCATCTTGTTGTGATTTAGGATTTTATTGTCCTATGAAAAAATAAAAAGGTAATTTTAGGAAAAAAGAGAACTGAAACTGTCAAGATAACTTTTCTGTTATATTTTGCCCCAGACATCTATATACCAGCCTGTGCTTTAAGTTCATTTTGGCCATATAATCAATAGGTGTATGGTGTAGATGCCTTGAAATATTGACTTTTTCTTCACATGTTTAAAAGAAAATGTACTTTAAAGGTTACAGAGCAAGCAAGATTAAAATCTAAACATTTAACTTTTTAAATGAACTTCATTCTGAAGAGACCAATTTCAACTTATTAGGATTGCATATTTTGGACTATGAGGTCCGAAGGTAAATGATAGTGTTGCAAGTAACAGGAAAGAAACCTGTAGTGGCTTAACCAAATGGCAGGTGTGGGCATGGTGGGGGGAGAGTAGTATTTATGTCATATCATAATTCTTCAGCGATGTGGCTTTAAAGATGTAGCTCAGACGTCCACTACAACATGATTTTACCTCCCAGTCACAGGATGGCTCCTGCAGTTCTCATCCATCTCAACGCAGGAAGAAGAACAGTCATTAAATTCATCAGGAAGAGCAAACATATTCCTAGCTCTCTGAGCAAAGTTTTCTTGAGACCATTTTGCCAAAAGTGTGTCAAACATTGTCTCATTTTGTGAATGATGTTGGAAAAGTGATCATCTCTCTTAATGTTGGATGCAGTATTGCACCCTCCTCCAAAAACTAAACTTTTGTTTTTTTGTTAGCAAGCAAAAAAGGAACACATAATATGACAGACATAAATTCTACTCATATTCTCAAAAACTTGGATTGTACAATGCAGTTCACATTGAACTGTCATGTGAAGTTTCAAAAAAAGGAAAGGGTCTGAGAAGTCATAGAGTCCACTTTCATTTTATAGACAAGAAAGCTGAGGTCTTGGGAGGTTTACTCTCACAAGCCAGTTATCTCCCTGAGGCTAAGAGCCAGCTTTCTGGCTGCCATTTTTAAATACTTCTCCTTCTGTTTTAGTATTTTCTCATGATTCTTTTTAGATGCACATCACTATCCTCGCAATAAATATCCAGAAATCCATTGTGCTGCTTCTTAAATCCCCTTTTTGGAGCCGAATAACTGAAACTAGCACCTTTGCAATGAAAATGTCAGTAAGTATTTAACATGTAGTATTCTTTTATTCAAGAAAATGATGAAATGGTAGCGCCATCTCAGATGAGACACAGAAGGCAGAGATGGTCTGTCCCTATTAGCTGCATTCTTTTCCCAGAGAAAATTAAGGGGAGTGTGGGGTACACAAGGGAAACATTGGGATTTATAATTAAACACACATGGTTATTTCTTTGTTAATTCTGACCTCTGACATGGCAGCCATTTCTCCTTCATTGCTCAGAATATGCTCAGAGGCAATAAATATTAACGTAATATTGGTTTAACATCTCTTTGTCTCCCCAAATTTCCTACAACCCAAGTTCTTATTAAATCTGCATGACGTTGCCAGAAAAGCAGGGTTGGAAAGCTATCCACGTTCCTAAACAGAAAATCTCAGCAAAACTAATCACAGACTCAAGCACATTTGAAATGGTTAACATCTCAAAAGGAAAATTAATCTCACTATAATTAATCCAAGACAATCAACCTTGATTGTCACAACACAGTCATGTACCAAGGCAACCTAAAAAGGACAAGAGAAAAGACTCTGACCTTGAACAATGTGACATGAATGTAAGAAGAGTAGGTATGGTTGAATGGTATGTGCCCCTGATATCTTCAACTATTTTAGCAAGACATCCCAAAGAATGTGGCCTTGGGGAACTGAGCAGGTCATTTCTGTCTCTCTTGGTAATATATAGTATTGAGATTGGTCCATGGTAATTTTAGTCTCTCATCCTCTTTATTATTAGTCATTTGCTAAGCTCCTTTTCAGTCTCTAAGATCTAGAGAATACAGTTCAAATGCTGCTTCTTCTAGGAAGCCTTCTAGATTTTCCCAGGAAGAGTTATTTCCTACATCTGGCTTCACAATACTCACTTCATGAACAAGTCTGTCAAACTGTATCATATCATGTCAGTTTTGTCTGTTTTTATCATTAAACTGTGAGAATCGATATTTAGGTAACCATCTCAGGCCAAACCCAGACATAGTAGGCCCTTGATGACTTTTCTGAATGGAATAAAATTGAATTGCAAGTGAATAATTTTGGTAGCTACCTATGAGGTGTCATTGGATGGTTCCTACTGAATTCCTCTTACTCATCCACATTGCTCCAAAATCTTTTTCAGAGGTAAATGGCCTTAGGTTTTCAAGGTTTGTTTTGTCTGTATCATTTTTTCAAGATAGTTCTATTAAAAATTCAGACCTTCCTGGAGAAAGGAAATCAAGCCTTAAGTCTTTATTCACATTCACTTTCTATTTACTCAACATGCATTTTAGATCCCCTGCAAAGAGACCTCGCACCTTGTTCAAATTTTGACAGGAACAAACTTCTGCAGGATATAAACAGCACCTCAAGAACATAGTTTGGATTGCTAAGGGGCATAAAAGTTACCAGAAATTAGGCAGAGGCAACTCAAAGGAGACATTAAAATAGAGACCTCAATTATACTGAGTAGACCTTTGTTCTCTGGAATTATAAAAAACAACTCAAAAGATTCTTTTATACAGTAAGACTCTTTTATACCACAATATCACATTGCTGCCCCTAAGTAATCACCTAGGACTCTCTTTATCTAAAAAAATAAAATTAAATTAAATCAAAATTCCTCTTCCCTTCATTGCTAAAATGGGAATAGATCCTTCCATTAGTTTATGCCAGAAAACTCCTCAGAAGTTAACCAGTAGGGAAAAAAAAGGGAATGCGCAGATACTGACAGTTAAATGAGAAACAAAAGCACTGAGTTTGAATATTTGAATTCCTGTTTTCAAAAAAGAAGTCTTCAGAAAAAAAAGAAAAAATCTTGGAGTAAAAAGTACCACAACAAAATATCAGAGTATCAATGAATGACATGTAATCTCACTAAATGAATATAGTTTTAACAGAATCGTGAATAGTAAAAACCAGCTGGCAGTAATTCTTTTTATTTCCTCAGCTATATTAATAGCTAAGCAGCTAGATAAAACTAAAAACAACTCAAAAGATTTATATTTACTCTGTAAACAAGCCCCTCCAACAAGGCATACATATTAGGCTTGCGGTTATGCAATGTAATAGACGTGGCACCTATGCATAATCCATTGGCAATATAGTTTCTTTTGAAAACCTTTCTGAGCTTGTCATTTCTAATTAATAAGAATTAAGTATATGTTCTCCTGTTACCATGATAAACCCTCTTTCTATAAAATTGATGCTATAATGTACAAAACTCTGTATGCCATTTCTGTACATTTTTATCACAACAGGATTTGAGTAACTTGGGGCTACCATGTCAAAGCACAGTTAGCTTTCATTTTCTTGGCACAGGACAGTTGGGCAATGGAAAATGTGGACTGGTATACCACCTGAGAGCGTGGTGGGAGAAAAGGAATTGCTGAGAGACTGGTATACCACCTGAGAGAGTAAGGCATTCCAGAGAATGTAGACCCATCAAATAACCACAAGGACATGTTGTCCATAGAGAAGACAGATGTTAAAGGGACACAAATGTGCAATTTAGAGAAGAGAGAGCTGAAAAGTTTAATGAATGAGCTCAAACTTAGAATCAGAGGAATGTAAATTAAGAGTGCAATGAGTTATCTTTTTATACCCACAAGAAGGATACAATTTAGCTGGCCAAATGCAAGTGTTGGTGAAGATGTATGAAACCAGGATTTTCATGCCCAGCAGCAGAAAAGAAAGGACTGTTTCTTCCATTCTGGAGAGCAAACTGATACAACCAGTCAAATTAAATCTATGCACACCCAGGAATACATTCTGCTCCCAAATATATATGATAAAGAAATTCTTAGACAGGACCATAAGGAGATGTGGGGATGATCATGGCACTTAGTTATGGTGACAGAGAATTGAAAGCAACATGGATACCCATCATTGGAAGAGAGGATAGTGAAATGTAGTGGGCACACATGACAGAGTATTATGGAGGATGGGACAGCAGCCACATTTATGTTTGAATATTGACTGTACAAATAAGAACATGAATAGACCTTTAAAATACAAGGTCCACACACAAACCTACATGTGAATGTTTATAGCAGCTTTATTCATAAGTGTCAAAACTTGGAAGCAATCTATGTCCTCCAATAGGAAGATGGCTAAACAAACTGTGGTACATCCATGTCATGGAATATTATTCAGTACTAAGAGGAAATGAGCTAAAAGGAAATCAAGCTACAAAAAGAATTGGAAGAACCTTAAATGCACATTGCTTAGTGAAAGAAGCCAATCTTAAAAGGCTATATCCTGTATGATTCCAAGTATATGACATTCTGGAAAAGGTTAAACTATGGAGAGAATAAAAAAAACCAGTAGTTGCCAGGGGCTGGGGGTGGAGATGACAGGCAGAGCACAGGGGATTTTTAGGGCAGTTACACTATTCTGTGTGATACAATAATGATGGATACATGCCATTATACATTTGTCCACACCCATAGAATGTGTTTGGACAATACCAAGAGTCAGTGCTAATGTAAACTATTGTCTTTAGTTAATAATAATGTTTCAATATTAGCTCATCAATTATAAACAATCAACCACACTAATGCAAATTATGAATAATAGGGAATCTGTAAGCATGGGAGGAGAAGGGATGGAAAGGGAATATATGGGAACTCTGTACTTTTCACTCATTTTTTCTGCAACCTAAAACTGCTCTCAAAAATCTATTAGTTTTTTAAATGGTGCTGAGTTAAAAAAGGAAATAAGTCGTGATATACCAAACAATAGTATTTATAGAAATTAAAAATGTGTGCAGGAAACAATACTTCTCTTACAAAAACATACTCCAACAAAATGATGTGCATTACACTGATGAGAATGGTTGCCTCATAAGGAGGGATGAATGTTATGGGTGAAGGAAAAGGAAGAAAGAAACAATAAGGAAACTGCATGCACAGATCATACGAGTACACTGTGAATTGGGGAATGTGATGAAGCCAACCCTCTGTATATGAAATGGCATAAAACAAACATACATTGAGGAATTCAAGGAAGGGAAAGGGGAAAGCCTAGCTGTGTGTCTTGAAAGTTAGCTATTGGCTTAAATGGTGGCTGAAGTTGTGGAGTGTCAGACAGAGTAGGCTAGGACAGAGGTTTGCAAATCTAGGAGTGTTCCTTCCTGATCAATTTCTTCCTGACCAATTTCTCAGAAATACTGAGATAGAGGAGATGTAAAGTTTTAAGCAGCAAAAAGCCTGTGAAGCAAGTTATAATCTATGTTTTTAGAATGATTTAATAAATGCGTTCTTTAAAATTGGATATTGTGTAACCAACCATTTTGTAAGCTTCTGCCAGATGAAGAGACCACCTGAGTGATGGAACAATGGATCTGTGTGTCCTCCAAGACCAAAAATATAGGTTATATTTCAAGATTCTTGCGAAATGGCACATGGAACATAGCATTTTAAGCGATCATTCATTGCAAGGCGTATATGGGCTCATCTGTATTGGTAAGAATGATTTTCCAAGCAAATATTTACAAATATTGATTCTAATTCTGATATTAGATGTTTATTAAATTATGGTAGGATATGAAAAACATTTAAAGAAAGGCTCACTAGTATTATAAGGATATCTCAATAGTTCTATTAATTAGGGAAAGTTGACCCATAATATAACTACGTGTTTGCTACTTTACAGTCATCCCTCAGGCTCTGTGTTTCCCAGCTTTTTGGTTTAGCATTTTGGCTTAAATCGTGGCTGAGGTTGAGGAGTGAAAAGATAGAATAGGGCAATGGTTTCTAAAATAAGGCGGCTTCTTCGATGGAGATGGTGGTTCACAGGCAATGGGAACTAACCCAAAGTATTATGAAACTTGCTGTACTTCCACTGCTATTTAGATGACATTTGCATGACTCCTCAAATGGCAGAGCCCAGATCTTGGCAGTGGCCAAGACTTGGCTGTGAACTAAGGCTCTTTATGGCTTTTGACCCCCCCACCCCGCCACTCCCCCTCACTGGTTCCATAGCAAACCAATCTATCCGTGAGAAAAGCTCATAAAAGGAAGCAAAATCTTCTGGTTTTATAATGAGTGGGATGTAACTCATGGCAGAGAGGAAAGGCAGGCGGGAGCAAAATGGCTCTTTTTCCTACTGAGCCATGACCATTCCAAGTCATCCTTTATCATGGATAGGGGGAAGGGTGTGCACTCCTGTCTTTCTCCTTAGAAGATCTGCTTATATACCTGGATTATGGGCACAGATTGAGGACAAAAGCATATGCTAGAATATACAACATTCATGTTGACTATACTGAGTAACTGAAAGAATATGGAATTCATATTAGGAAACTTCATTTGAAACCCCTAAATAGACAAGCTCTCCCAGGGCTTAGGGATTTTGCACTTGCTGATCCATCTGCTTAAAATGCTATTCCCCTCAGCTACCTCCTTCACTTCATTCAGGTCTATTCAAATACTATCTCATAGGAGAGAATATCCCTGACTACCCTGTATGAAACCGCATCCTTCATTATCCTCTATTTCCAGCCCCGCTTAATTTTCTTCATAGCACTTTTCACCTTCCACGTATTATACGTTTGTTTGTTATTGCCTTATTACCTTCCTTTCCCCAACAAAAATGTGAGTTTCATGATAGCACATTTCCCAGGACTGAGAACATTGCATGGGATATAGTAGTTATTCAATAAATATTTGTTTTATAAGGAACATGTCTCACCTATAATGTATTTTAGCTCTGTGACTGAGGGCAAGTCATACATCTCCTATTTCATTATTAATGAAATATAGACTAAAAATATGTATTCTGCCCACCTCCTAGAATCTGTATAATGTATACTATAAATCTGAAGGCCCAACCGTTTAGATTTGACTGATATTGCTCAGAGAAGGATCAATGCTGGCATAACAACCCTGGGAGATGCAGTAGTAGCCAGGTAAGATAGGAACTGTGCTTATCACTCCATGAAGAAAGAGACAGCAAAGGTATTTCTCTAAATAGCAGCTTGACATGGACTCAGTGAGCTCCCTGACTTCTCACCTGGAGAATGCCCCACCCACTACATCTTGTACAGCACCACCTGGGTGTGATGGTTGTGAGAGTATGTTACCCAGATGGTGGACCTTTATGCTTTACGATATACCCTCATGTGATCCACATTAAGAGGATAAGCAATATTGTTATCTTTGCTGAACTGTGCCTAAGGGAAGGGAAGCAATTTTTAGGGAAGATCTGTGACATCCTGTTGTTTTGCTGGTTAAGGACTGAGTTTTAAAAGCAGTCACAGAAATCTGCACTTTTTCTTGTTTGTAAACTGTGTGTGTGTGTGTGTGTGTGTGTGTGTGTGTGTGTGTGTGTGTTCTAATCATGCAGAAAAACACACAAGTTTGGTAGGAGCAGTGGAGTATTCATTTTAATTTTTCTTTTGATAGGCTAAACCACTGCATATTTCTGACTCTGGGCCCAACACAGAACTCTCTGTTCAGAAACTCTGGAGTGAGCCTTAAACATCATTATTAAAAACGAACAAGCAAATAAATGTATTTGTGATTTTTAAAAAAAGATGAAAACTAGTTTATTATAAGGATCTAGGTATTGTCTCTTGACACTCAAAATCAGAATACAATCATGATTAACCTGGATTAAGATGATGGACTACTATAGGGGACAAATAAATGCCTAATTCTTTGCTTCTCTCTACATGCCTGCTTCATTCTGCTGTTGTTGCAAACCAGCTTTCTGTCTTCCCTTCCTTGTGGCAGAAATAGACACCAATAACTTCTAAGCATTATTTCTTCCCTGTAAGAGGTCAGACAGAATAAAATTGAAATCTTCAAGAAATTTACTGAGTATCTCTTGCATTCCAGGTACTTTTCTAGGTGCCTGGGCTCTAGTGGAAGGACAGTGACTTGGGAGGTGTCAAAGACATACAGGGAGAGACTGAGTTGTGTGGCTTTAGGGTGAGGACCATTTTCTCTGTGTAGAACAGCAGGTGGGCTCTTCCTGTGCAGCCAGCAGGTGGGCACCATCTTTCCTGTGTTGAGCCCTCCCCCCACATGGCCAAATCTGAATTTGCCATATTTGTGATTTTAATGCATATTCAATGTTGAGATCCACGGGGCTAAATTAAGCACAAATAGTTGGGTAAAGCAATGGGGTGGCAATTCTGAGTGAGGGGAATATCATTTGCAAAGAACATTAAAACAATGTAGAAGAATTAGATTCAGATTCTACTTCCACTGCTTATTATTTGGAGAGTAGAGAGCAATGACCCAAATTCTCTAAGCTTAAGTTTCCTCACCTATAAAATAAAGGATACTCATATTTACTTCACACAGTTCCATGAGGAATAAATGACGTAACACATGTGATGGACCCCATCACTGTATCCCAAACATGATAGGCATCCAATAAAGGTTGCATGAATGTATGCAATCTTCTGTTATAATTTAATATAGTTATAAGTTACTGTCTTGTTAGTAAACCTAATAATGGTCCTATGACTACTACTACTAATATCTTGTACATACTAAATATTTTATAGATTACCAAGTACTTTTCCGTATACTCTCTTATTTAATTCTAGCAACAGCCTGTAAGGAATGCAGAGTAAGTAACCCCCTCCTGCGCCCCACCACCCTGCCCCTTTTAAATGAGGAGACAAACTCAGATTAAGATGCTTGCCTTAATGAGAGAGACCGACCAGAACCTGGAGCTTCCAATCCCTAATGTCTGGTCCTCCTGTCAGACCCATATCTCCTCCTACTGGCTCTTGAAGTGTTGGATTCAGAGTGTGCCCATAAAATGATTACACTTCTTTCATTGGCTACCTGTGAACATGTGTGGCATTATTTTACTGTCACCCTTCAAATATCCGTAAATGCTGAAGTCCCCACAATGACATAGCCTTTTAGTTCAAGCTCTCTCTGGTCTGTTTAGGAAGCATCTCTTCCCTTTGAACAGATGGCAGACAATTTGCTGGGGTTTAAACACTGAGTCAGACTCGGTGATGAAAATGGCAGCTGCATTCCTGAGTTCCAAATCCAAATCTCACTCGCTGGACCACCTTAATGTAAACTGACTCCATATCAAATGTGGATGTGGCAGGGACGTTGTCTTAAAGGCCAATGCTGAAATGCACACACACACACACACACACACACACACACACACGCACACTCCTTCAGCTGTGAAGATCGAATTCTGTGCTTAGAGACATTTTTTTTTGTCCTTTTGATTTATGTTCCCGCATTGAAAAAATTATTTTTTCCGTTTGGGCCATGAGGTCTAGGCAGAACAGTTAAAGGGAGAAAATTCCTCCTTAGTCATATGGGACGGGGGAAGAGAAAAAGGATGCTGAGTGCTTTTCCCACAGGAACACTGCTTGTTGTTATTAGTAGAAATTAACCTTTCACTGTTACTAATAACCAAGGTCATTTCCCTTGAAAACTTCAGGTCGGTTTCTCACTTGCTTTGAATGTACGTGCTTACACTATTTTGTTCATATCCTGTTCTCTCTCTCTCTCTCTCTCTCTCTCTCTCTCCCTCTCTCCCTTTCTCCCCTCCTCCCTCCCTCCCTCTTCCCTGTTTTTTCTCCCTCCCTCCCTCCCTCTTCCCTGTTTTTTCTCCCTCCCTCCCTCCCTCTGCAGGAGACTTCCAGGGTCCTGGCTGTAATCTGTAATTTTTGTTTGTAGGATTCTGGGTGTTTCAGGATATCCCCTGGCAGTTATGAAACTACTGACCAGTAGAGCCTTTTTTGCAGATGGATTTCATTCAGGACTTGTGCTATTATATTAATGGGTTTAATTTAAACAGGACTAGCCTCACTGGCCAAATTACTGCCATTTAAATCAATTGGTTTAGGGGGAAAGACAGCCTGACCAGAGCTATTAGACTTCAATTTATTACTGTATCGGCTTTTAAACTGGGCAAAGCAAGTTTGCTAATGTCTGTCCTTTGTCCTTTGAGCTCGAGTACAAAATACAGTAATGAGAGTCTTTGGAGTTTAAGAAAAAGGAAGAAAAAAAAACACATTAATTTTTGAGTCAATGTTTCATGAGCCAAGACCAGGTAGCCCTTGAAAGAATCCCCACCGTAGGATCCTACGGGTACCTTTGATGTCCCTTCATTAAATTGAGATTCAAATGATCTAACAGATGTATTAGTTTAAAAAGGCTTTTTACTTGGATTTTTCCCCTTCATAAAAAAAATAAGCGCTGCTGTTTTTTTTTTCCACACATTTCAACCTGATTCAAATAGAAAAGCAAAAGGGAAGAAAATGCTTTAGATGTGCTCTTTTGATTTTTTTCCAAACTTGCCTGAATAAAATGGAATGGGAGATCAAGAACACTCAATTAATTGCAACACTGGGTGTCACTAGGAGAGGGAGGGAGAGATGAAGGGGGGCATTAGGGATGCACGACCCTTAACAAATGCATAGATTCAAAGAAGGAAGAAGAAGGGGGAATAAAAAAGCGTGTCTGTATTTTATTGCACTCGGTAAGCTTTTCGCTTGTATTTATAGCTGCAATTATATCTCAATGAGGTTTGTCTACAGTGTTGGCTTCACGCTAATTTTCCCCCTCACTGCATTCTTGGAATAGGCTCGGACTGTTTATGAACCAGACATATTGACCTCATTTACAGCTAGCAGTTTAAATCCATAATTTTTCCACCCACAATCCCTCTTTGACATTCCGGCGGTGCGGCCGGCTCAGCGAGACTGAACTAAAAGTCTCACACTTCATTGAACACCATTATGCGGCTTTATGCTTATAAGCCTGTTTCCCTCGGCTGCCTTTCAGCTTTGCTGGAGATCCGTTTGGCCACAGGCCGGCAGTGATTAACTGGAAGAATCCAATAAATCACCCTGTCAGCCAGCAGGCTCTCCTCACTATGTCTACACATCGACATTTGGATTTGCACTTCTCTCTCTCTCTCTCTCTCTCTCTCTCTCTCTCTCTCTCTCTCTTTCTCTCTTTTGATTTTCTATCCCTTTCTCTCTCTTCCCCTCTTCCTACAGAGCCATTAAAACACCTCTTTTTCCTTCCCACAAGGTGAACTTGAACTGCTATTGTGAGCATGACTCAATCCCACAAGCAGCCCTCCAGGGAGATAAACCCCTTTGATTTGCACTGTTTTCTCTGCCCTGGCTTTTCTGCCCTCCTCTTCCAATTAATTCACCCCTTAACTCTTCTGGCTGCGTCACTGAACCAGCTGCCACGCTGGGGAAAGAACAGGCAGATGGGGGTGGGAGAGAATGGCCAGAAGCCAGATGCTGAAGAGGAAATCCCACAGATTCCTGTCAACTCTTGTGCCTTTCTGTGAACCCAACAGCAGTACGGGGACAGGAGGGAACGAAGAACATTGAACTCTGCTTCCCCAGACACTGAGTAACTTGGCCTTTATAGTAGAAAGCAAGACCAGGATCAGTTTCTTCCATCGGGAGGTCTGCATATATGTGTTTACCACTAAATGGCCATACCTAATTTTAGGAACATTTATGAGACTGCTCAAGACTCTGCTTGCAAATAAGATAAAGGGGTGCAACTAAAGACATAGGAGAAGAGCAGCCTTCCTTCCTTGGCGTGTCACCATCCAGGGTGGCTGGGGACAGAGCGCTGAGCAGAGATTCTTGAGCTCCCTATTTCTCATGGGTGAACTGGGTTGGTGCAATAGCCTTTTCTTTGACTTGACTGGTAATTTCCCAGCCCCGTTTCTTTCATATTCTCCACACGGCCACATTCTTCTTTTGTCTGGGATTATTTCTGCACCGTGAGCACAAGCATTTGTTTGATGTTTCAGACATCAAATATACTGTATGCTCTCCGAGTGGCCAAAGGAAGCGAGATTCTTGCTTTTGAAAACTCCACTGGCACAAATGACAAAAGGCAGTCTAAACTGCAGACACAAAGGATGGGAGAGACAGAGGAAAGGACGGGACTAGTCAGGGGTGATTATGGTCCTCCCCTCCCAGCGACACAGGGACAACAGCTGTGCTGCGTGTACATGGAACAGTGTGTACATGGAACAGCAGTAAACTGCCTGCAAGCGAGAAAGGAAATCGATACAGCTGCAACGGGGTGGCCTGCCTTTGTCAATGAGCTTTCATTCTGTGCTAGCTGACAGGCAGCCCTTCTTAAGACAGTAATACCTTCGTATCCATGCCTCCACTTTCTGACTGATCTTTAGTGTATGTTCCTTACTAGACATGTGCATTTTTATCTACCTGTGCCTTCTATCTTCGTAAGTTAGCTAAGTAGATGGATAGACATATAATTAGGTAATAGGACTACAGAGAGAAACTAGGAAAGAAAACCCGAAGTATCTTGTGCCTGGTAAGTATCACAAAGTTCCTGGCACATAGTAAGAACTTTAAAACATTATTTCTCCTAAAATCCTATATAGCCTGATACATATAAAAGCCAGTCAGGAGAAGTGGATGTGGCCCTTGGGCACATGGTAACCCCTCAATCTGTTTTTGTTCCCAGGCTGATATCCTCTAGGCTCTCTGTCCCCCCTCACATCACCAACTGTCATTCTTTATTCGTTTCACTCCATCTGATCCAGCACCATGGATGGTGAGCAAATTTTAACCAAATATCCAAATCACTGTCTAGGAGATGAAACTCAGTCTGATCCATTGCTGCTTTGCCAACATTCCAGGACATTTATGTGGGGGCATTGTCCAAGCTACTGATGAATAAGATATAAAGAAATTGTCTTGAAGAGGCATTCCTATCCCCCATTTCTGTAGATCACAGAAGTGAAAAAACACCTTTGAGAATATTTAAGTCAAGAACATTTCTTGCACACCTACTAGGCTCCCAGTGCATATCATTATATAAAAATATGAAGACTGCACATGAATTGGTAAGTATAAGGCAAGGAAACAGTTTTCACCAGCCACCCAATGATTGCTGTAATTGTAGGGAGGGAGGGTAAGGAGTCTATTCTTTCAAAAAATAACTGTCCATAATGGAAATGTCAGTGATGCTCATGTAACCTCATTTTCAAAAGCATTTATAAGGTGCAGTTATTTTCAAAGGGCACTGTCGTTATTGCACAAAGACAGTTGACCTCAGTATGACTCAGTTTCTCGGTTTATAAAAGAAGAATAAAAGTATTTGCTCCCTTCCTGGGGTAGATGACACTTTTGAGAAAGAATAATCGATTTAAAGTGCTTTGTGTACCATAGAGACAAGGTAATATTGAAATTTATGTCAGCATTATCATTAAATCTTTCCTTCAGGGGACTCAATATTTTTCAATATTGTCACATTGATTCTAGCAGCATCATAAACCAGAAGAGGAAGAACAGTATAGTAGCAAGATCTTTCAAACACAAGCAGAACTGGATTTTCTTTCTAGTTTTGCCCCAAACTAGCTCATTACCTCAAGAAAGCTCTCAAGGGCCTCTGTTCTTTCTCCTATAAAATAAGAGTTGAACTAAATAATGTTCAAGGTTTCCTCTATAATGCTAAGTTCAACAATAGAGAAAAGAGAGTACCTGTCCTTTGTTCTATAATTTTTCACAACCAACTCCTTCAGAAACCTTTTCTTCTGGGTTTTATAAATGTGCTCTTCTTGGTTTCATTTGGCCTCTTTGTTAACTTCAGTTTGGTTCCCTGTTTCTTTTCTTCCCTCTGTCAGGGGCTATAGGCACTATCCAAAGCCTTCTTCTCTTCTCTGCCTACGCCCTCTGCCTCCACAGCTCCATCCACTGTTCTCGCTTTGATTTATCATCTCCATGTGTAAGACTGTCTGGTTGCTCTCTCTAGTCCTGACCGCCGTCTCAGAGTCCATGCCCATCGTTCCAACTATCTGCCATATACATTTCCACCAACATTTCAACTTCAAGAGGCTTAAAGAGAATAGATTCGTATCTCCTGACCCCACTGAATCAGTTAGAGTCTAATTAGAAGCAGCACCACAATGAGTGTGCGCAGCAGAATAAAGGGTGTGGTGTAGAGAGGAGACCTTCCACAATCATGGGAGCTGGTGGAGAAGTTCTGCAATGCTGTTGTTTCTGTGCTTAGTATTCAGCCCGAAGTCCTAAGGGTCAGCCAGATTGGTTGTTGGAAAGGAAAACGGGGTGCGGTCAAGGAGAAGGATAACCACGTGGATGAACTGGAACCCGGATCAGTCTCATTGCCTCCAACTGCTGCCATGGCTCATTTGCAGCAGAAGTTGGTGCCCTTTCCCATAGCTGTATTTGCACTTGGCCTAGGCCTTGAAGAAGCTGCAGGAGGAGATCTGTCAGGAGCAGGAGGAAATGCATATCTATGTATGACCCCACATCAACAAGGTGGGCTGGTAGATCAGTGATGATACCCGTGAGCTGTCACAGTTCTGGCTCTCTGCACCAAGCTACCGAACATAAAACACTTCTGCTTCACTTCCACTTCTAATGCTCAGGGAACATATGTCTTATGGCCAACACTCACTCAAAACCATACAGGGAAGGGAATTCTGGGAGAGTGAAGAAGACAAAGCTACCTCAGCCACAGAGCATCCCTCCTGTACTTCCTCATTCTCTTCATCGCATGACATCTTCCCATTCGCCAGATCAAAGACCATTACGTTCCTTTGTTTCTACATCCGCTGGCCAAAATCAGTTCACTCTACTCTCACAATATCTTTTCCATTCATCCCAGCCTCTTTTTCAATCTCTGTCTACCATCCTAAGTAATCATTTGAGGCTCTCATTATCTCTTACCTGGACTATTGCAATAACCTTCAAAGAAAACTCAGTAGCTGTCATCTCTTTCCCCTTTCAATCCATGTGCAGCTATAATCATCTTTCTTCTCTGGCAATAAAATTCCACAGATCCTTGCTGTTCAAGGATACAATTAAACTCCCAGGCCTGACACAGAAACTCTCCACAATCTGGGATAAATTAATTTTTCCAGCCATATTTCCCCTTATTGGCTTATACGCCATCTATTATCCTACCATTCCCTGTCCAGGATTCCCCTGTCCCTGCCTTGCTCATACTGTCCATCCCTCGCTCACACTGTCTCTCCTAGCTAGAATGCTTCTTCCCTGATCTCCGCCTCTATTGTCTTCTCCAATGTTTAAGTGTCTGCTCTTACAAACGTTTGAGAGGGGGATGTTTTTATAATCCCCCTCTCAAACGTTTGTAATGATTCTCACCTCTGAGAACTCTAAAATAAATTATTGAGACCCTATTTAATATACATGATTATACCTTAAATGCATGTGATATGCCCCAAATTAAATCTTAACTTTTTGAAAATGGGGACCAAATCTTCTTTATCTTTGTTTCTCTCCTAACACCTTGCATATAGGGGACATGCAATGAGGACTTTATCCCTGAATGGACAATTCATGAGATCTGACTTTCACAGGGAAGAAAAAGTAGTGGGGAGAAGGAAGCTCAATGGATCAGTTTCTGTTGTTTTTAATTTGGAAGTAAACTTCCAAGTAAAGGGTTGATAAGAATTATATGTTAAGATTCTTTCAGTTGCCAGCAACCAAAACCCAGACTCAACACTAACTTAAATTTTGTTTGTGAAAAAGGAAACTATTGACTCATACAATTGAAAGTCCAGGAACAAATGAAGGCAGGGCTCAAATGAGTTTACACGAGGACTTGGTGCTTTATTATGTCCTTTATTTGGGTTGGCGTCACTCTTCTGTAATTTCTCCCCTGTTGGTAGTACAATTTCCCTGGTGCCTCTCACCTAACATGATGTTCTGTTACCAACAATCTCAACAGGAGTGCTGGGGTTTTTCTCTGATTGGAGCTACTTGTGTTACACAGCAGTCACTGAACAAATCACTTTGACCAAGGAGGCAGAATTTATTCACAGATATAGGTGTGGATCACAGGCCACCCCTATTCAAACCAGACTGAAAGTGGGGAAGGTGGATCCCCAAAGGCGGTGCAACTACCATAAGAAGAGGGAAGGGATACTGGGCAGGAAAAATGTTAAATGTCCTCTCCAAGAGCTTAGGAAAATGCCCCTCCCCCCCCCGCAAAAGACCCCTGTTTGTTCTCTCTCACTTTGATATTTCCCCCCATCAACTCTCTACCCTGTTGGGTAATCCTTCCACCATTTCTTCCTCAACATTTCAACCAAGTGGTCATTATTTTTTAATTCAGAAATATTTGGTGTTCATCATATGTTCTAAATGATTATAAAAATAACTCAAAGTGACACCTAAGCATTGGCACCTAAGAATGATTTTTATGTGAATACACTGTTATTAATTCTTACCACATGTGTTGTGCCTTGGATCTTCAAGACACTTCACAGATATCATTAACTAATTAGTCTTCAAGATGCCTCTCTGGAGGTGGATAGGTATTACCTGGAGTTGCAGATAAGGAAACGGTACACAGAGAGGTTACACAACTTCTAAGAAAACCGCCAATGAACTGAAAATAATTGCCTCATAATGAATTGTCCCTCAAATAAAAGTCTTCTTCAAGTTTACACTGTACCAAAGAAGGAGGGCTTCTATGTGCAAATCCCACAACAGCTGCCTGCTACACAGAGGAATGCACTCCTCTCTGAAGAGTGTTTATATCAACTGCATTATGGATTACCTGACTAGTGCCCCACACACGCATATTTGCAGGTGAGAGTAGTCAACTCTCTTAGAGCAATGTCTAGCAGGAAAGATGGCTGCCAGAGGAAAGAAAATAAGACTTAGTAATCAGAGAGGAGTGGGTAGAAAGGGGAGAGAGAAAGAGAGAGAGAGAGAGAGAGAGAGAGAGAGAGAGAGAGAAGCTCCTTTGACTCCTTTGAAAGTGAAAAATGTTCAAAGTTACTGGAAAAACCTCATCACAGCCCAGTCTACAGTTTTTGAGGACTATTCAGGCAGAAACCACCCACTTTACCACCAGACAAGTGACAACCAATAGAAATAGCCATGTTGGCAGGTGGCCAGGAGTCCCAGCGGGACACCAATTTGCTCTGTTGCCTACTGGGTATCTCCTCTCTCTCTTATTCTCTCTCTCTCCTCTCTCAGCCCTAAAATGGAAACCACAGATCCAACTTGCCCCACCGAGTTGGATATAAACACCATGATAAAATGCTCTGCAGGAGCCGAGTCCTTTGTGCATTGTAAAGAGGTTATTTGGGATGGTAATAATTCCTTCTCTAACCAGCACCTCATCCTACACCGGGAGACCAGGTGGTTGCTTCTGGATCTCTGTACTTTCCCTGTAATTCAAGCAAGCAACACATCTTCCTACTGGATTATTCAGAAGGTTTCAAAATGAAGTCCTGTGGGGAACTCCTTCTAATTGCCAGAGCGAGTCACTTTTCTTTCCAAGCAAAGAGGTTTCTGTTGGTGACATTAGAGAGCAGGCGCTTGTCTGTATTGTAACAGCTTAATTATAAGTATGGGTTTAATCACACAATCTGCCATTATACCTTTTTTTCCACCCTGAGAATTTGTACTGCAATCACCATAACAGTATAACAACATGAACAACAGACTGTCTGGCCTCCCATGATCGTTTCCTTTGCCATGCCTGGTTGGGATGAGCAGTCATCTTTGGATGAAAGAACTGACTCCTATCTAGCAGCAAAAACAAGTTTGAATCTTTCATAGGGTTTTCAGGGCATCCTGTTCATTTGGCTTTCTCTAAAGGACAGTCAAGTCCCTCACTTTCCTCCCAGCTTCGCAAACCCTCCCTCTGGTTTCATCTGTTTGAAAATTGCACAAGAAGAAACCACCCTTCTGCTATTTAATACCCAAACCAAGTGAAGTGGAAATTGCACGAGGAAACCTATCCATCTGTTATCCTTCAGCTCAGCAGTGAATAGAATTTATTACGCTGTGCATCCTGCCCCCTGCTTCTGCCAGGAAGCCTGTGGGGTGAAGTATGGATGAGGAGGGAGGCCTGGGTCTCAGACAGGGGGTGATTGCCTTTGCAGCTCTATCAGCAGAAGTAGCAAACATATTTATTACAGAGTGAGAGTTGGGGAATCCTGGAACAGTGGCAGAGGGGAGGGAAGGTGTTGCTGTTGAACTGAAGTCACCTTGCATCCCACAAGCCAGTGACTGTACCACTTCGCACTACACCTCAACCAGAAGGCAAGACGAGGGCCAAACTCTGAGGAGCCTAGACCCCACTTCCTTGAGCTGAATGAAGATATTTTAGAGGGAAGCCCTATTTTTAAAGGGACTGTGGAAGTTCATCCATGACCTGTTCTCATGTGTCAATAATTAGGAAAATGACTCCTGGACAAAAGGAAACAATGCCTGGTTGCCAGCACCTTCTTTGGATCCAGGAGAGTTCGTGGTGCCATCCTGTACTTCACCTCTTGGGAGGGGCTGTGAAGTAACTGTCCTTGGCATGTTGGTGACTGACATGGCTCCCTGTCAGCATCGATGATTCTTTTATCATAAGGGAATAGCTGATTAAGTCCCAGACTTGTCAAGGGTGAACAACAGGAAATAAACCTTGTTAAAAAACAAAATTCAACTGAGTAAACTTAAAGATTAAATTGGCTTTATTCAACGGTTCATGAATTGGGCAGTATCCAATGTCACAAATAGAGAAGAGCTCCAAGGAGCGTACAAGATGTAAAGGCTTCTATAGGCAGAAGGGAGAGGTAAAAATATTTTCTAGCAACCAGTGGATTATTTCAGGCAAGGTCACCTTTCTTTGGGGAAGGGTGGGGCTCTATCAGGCAGATTACCTCACTAGTGCTGACCACGAAATTCCAGATTGACTGGTTAAGATTACATATCTGGGACGGACTGAAACTGCAGTTAGGTTAGGTATTAAGTCTTGCTTTGGTGACATAGGCTTACACAGTCTGCTCCATTTGGGCCCTGTTGTCTCTTTTTTAAACAATTCCCCCCTTTTTTTCAGACTTTGAGTTTAGCTGAGAGATATGATCATAATTTAATGCATTAACACCACTGCCAGCTACAGTTCAAAAATGCTCACAGTTTTGTCGATCCTTTGTGCAGTATTCACAGGTCAGGATTTCTTTTTGCTTCATGGCCAAGACTTCAGGTACACAAATTTTAAGTTGGTCATTCTCTTTATTTATTTTCTAACATTCCAGTCTTAGGGAGATCACCTACTTTGTGGTTATTGACTGCAAATATACATTTAAAGCTATTGAGAGACTATACCGTGTTTCCCCGAAAATAAGACCTAGCCAGACAATCAGCTCTAATGGGTCTTTTGGAGCAAAAATTAATAGAAGACTGGTCTTATTTTACTATAAGACCGGGTCTAATATAATATAATATAATATAATATAATATAATATAATATAATATAATATAATATAATATAATATAATATAATATAATATAATGATTGTGTCTTATATAATATAATCTAAGACTGGGTCTTATATTAATTTTTGCTCCAAAAGACACATTAGAGCTGATTGTCCGGCTAGGTCTTATTTTCGGGGAAACACGGTAATGTGGCAGGGAGATTATTATAATTATTATAAGCAGGATAATTTCTAATATCTGGAGTGCACTTTTGAGTATAGTCCCCAAGACCCAAACCAATCAAAATCAAATAAGTCAAAGATGACTCCCATTGAAGGAGTCATCATTTTTGTACAAGTGGCTTACTCAGTAATCCTATGTAACTGGTTTTAACTTCCCCAAAAGAATTAATCCAGGTACAGCAGGCAGTGTTGGCCATAGAACAGACACTGCCTTGCTCAGCTAAAACATAATCAAAAGCTATCCTAGGTGTTATCAAAAACAGCTTTGGCCCGAGAATCTAAGAATTTTCGTTGGATAGCTATTGCTTTAGCAGATTCTATAACATCTTCCAGAGTTAAGGAGAGGTTCCTGATCACAGCCTCATTTATACTAGTCCTAGCCATGAGGGCAGTGATCTACAAAGAAAGCTAATTTTGAATCATGAATGCCTCCTGGTGGGTCCTTTCTAACTCCGTAATGTAAATTCAGGGAATTTGACCTGTGAGGTGTCTCAGTTTATTTGTGGGCCATTAGGGGCAGTTAAATAACCTAAGAGGGAATGCCTGGTTATATGCCAGCCATCTAGGCATTTAGAGGCCCAAGAGAATGATAACCACCACAGTCAAAGATATATGCTATCAGGGCACAAACCACTTCCTCTAAGGTGCTACTGTTAATGGATTCATTTGAAGGGATTGTGCTACATTTGCCCATTAAAGTCTGGGGTCACTTAGGTTTTCTCCTGGTATGAAAAGTAAAGTTGTACTAATTTCCAGAGGCTACCCCCCATTTAGCAATGGCCTGGGAGATACAGGTAATGGCATTATATTTTCAGACCAAAGCCAAAGTAAAGAAAGGGAAGCAAAACAGGTTTCATGTTTAAATTATGAGGTCTTGAGCCAGAGTCTTCAGAAGAAGTAGCCTACCTCAATGTCAATTTGATTTGGTGGTCTCCAGTATCTATACAGGACGAGATGTCCGGTGGAGAGTTCTTCAGCTGTGAGATATATGTCCAAGGTTCAAGTCCCTGAAGGTTGGCTGCCATCTGGGTAGTGAGGAGGATCGGAGGTAGTCCCTTCCAAGGAGAGTCAACATCAGACTTTGTTCTTAGTGATTCCAAATCGGAAGGGAGGGAGAAAATTGAAAACAGTAGTTTGGGGATTTATAGCCAGATTTTTTTTTGGAAATGAGAGTTCAGGATCCAATCCAGTTTACAGGTATGTAACAAGACCTCAAAGACAATTAACAGAATTAGAATCTAATATTGACAAAGGGGCAAACATAATTTTCTCCCTACAATTATCCCCATTTTTTTTTCAAGGATAATCACTGTAAAACTAATTTGTTTTCATTAGACTTGGCCTGATTATTTACATAAACACAACAAGAATAGTGATTAACTATATAAATAAGCTCTTTTTAAGACTGCTTTGTTGTCACCTTGTAAACAAGACAGTAGGTTGATATTTTAGAGGCTTGTTACAAGGATAACAGATTTCTATTGAATTTATGCAAATAATTAATCATACTGCCATGAAAAGAATACACAAAAGTTTCTGAATTCTGGAAGGATCAGGTAGGGAGAAAAAGTAAATATTTCATCCTTGTTTAAGAAGGTATACTTTACCAAATTGTTGTATGTCATAGACAGTTTAAGAGAAAAGGTTTTCTTAAATCTGTAAAAATAAAACATTAAAGAATGAGCAAAGCTGCATAAAAATTATAATCATTCTTCTTAGTTTATTTAGTCACATTTCATTAATTCTTGTTCTGACTGAATCCAGTTTTTCCATTACTCCTAGAAATTCCTACCCAGTTCAGTTTTCTTATCTTGAAGTTATCAGAAACCTTTATCAGAGTCCTTTCCATCAGTGGCTTGAAGATGAAGTACTTTGTAAGAACACCTTTGCAAAGCATCAGAGTAAAACAGTAACTCTCTGTAAATGACAAAAGACTTAAAAATGCCCATTATTAAAGATCTGATGAGAGTTCCTTATAATGAAATTTACAAAGAAGTTTGGTTATTTCTGTGGCACACATTTTTAAGTAATAATATGACTGACAACATTATACTGGGACATATCAGATTTACAAGAATTTCACACAATCTCTGGAATATTCATAACATAAACCTATATAAAACAATATAAAAAAGACTTAAGTAAATTACTTATTTGTTGACAACGCTTCCCATATAATTTAGTTTAATATATCCAATATGCTTAATTAGTTTAACATCTTTTTTTATAAGGAAGAACAAATCTTTTGAGATGTTTTAGGGTCCCTCGGGAAAATTCCAAAGTTGGTTTGAGATTAAAAAGACTTCATTTAGAATTTGATATGGGGAAGTTTGTCAAAAATATCAAAAGGTTTTAAAACACTTGGCCAAATAGGCTCATAGGTCACTGTGAAACAATAGTTATTAATTTATTATAGTGAAAAAGTTTTGCAGGCAAATACAGAAAATTAAATAGTTGTAAAAAACAATTAGCTCTTTTAATAGAGAAGATTCAACTTGCTTAAATAATCAAAGACCTGAAAAACATAGAAAATTATTTTGACAAAATATACAATCTTCATTTTCTAGTCAGATTATTTTAAAAGGTAAAGAAAAACATTTTACAATCTCTTATCAAGAGCAGGGCAATAGTCCAGGATAACTTTGTGCTTTTAATAGAGAGAAAACCAGATTTTAATTTTGCACCAGCTTACCTCTGATATTAAAACTCATTGACTTAATTAACAGATTTAAACATAGATTTTATATATTTTTAAGAAGCATATGCTTTTACATAGTAAATTTCTCAAGGTGACACAAAATGTTTACTAAGAGACCCAAATATTTTAACTTTCTTGGCAGCAAAAAGTGAAAAATAGATAAATCTATGTTCAGTAATTAATGTTTCAGTATTTTATCTTATCTTTGAAATAATCTAGCTAATCAATTAATTTTCATCATTTAACTCAATTTAAGTAAACCCTTAACACTTCAGGTTACCAAAAATGTTTGTGGGGAAACTTTTTGAAAAGTTCACCTAAATCTTTTATCTTACTTATTTATATCTATTTAATTTACTTGTTCTTAACAATTATGTTTAGATGACCCACAAAATTTTTTTGAGACATTCAATAAGCCATCCAGCATCTCAAGCTATTTTTCTTGCTGAAAAATTTTGTAACAGAGATAACATGAACTTACTGGACTTTTAGTAAACTTAAGTAGGTAGAAGAAAAGTTTTAAACAAAGGTCAGACAATTAAGTTCACGAACTCATCCTAGTAAAAGTGCTACATACCTCATTGCTGACTATCACTATGGTCACCTTCGAAGTACTCCCCTTGGGAAGCTGTGCACCGATGCCAGAGCTTAGTCCATCCTTCAAAGTAAATTTGGAACTCTTTTTCTGGAATGGCCATCAGAGCTGTCGTCATATTACCCTTGATGTCCTGAATGTCATCAAAATGTCCTCCTTTCAGTATTTCCTTTATCTTCAGGTAAAGAAAGAAGTCATTGGGGGCCAGATCCGGGGAGTAGGGGGGTGTTCCAACACAGTTATTTTTTTACTGGATAAAAACTTCCTCAGACAGTGCTGTGTGAGCTGGTGCATTGTCATGATGCAAGAGCCGTGAATTGTTGGCGAAAAGTTCAGGTCATCTTACTTTTTCATGGAGCCTTTTCAGCACTTCCAAATAGTAAACTTGGTTAACTGTTTATCCAGTTGGTACAAATTCATAATGAATACTACCTGTGATATCAAAAAAGGTTAGCATCATCGTTGCAACAAGTTCGTGAACTTAATTGTCAGAACTTGTAGGTCTGAGTTATTTTTATGTTGATAATCCTGAAGATATACCTACTTTAATTAAACCAAAAACCTTAAAATAGCTTTTATTTACTAAGAATTATTTTCAATGACATGACCTTGAAAAACATTTAGGTAAGTTTCTGTTATACTTCCGAGAGTTTAGTTTATGTAAGCATTTAATTTTATTTAAGCTAATTGAATAGAGTGATCTTACAGACTAATTTTGGCAATACCGTCCAGAGGTAGAATATCACACAGCTAACACACACACACGCGCGCACGTGCACGCGCGCACACACGCATGCGCACACATACACACACTCGTGCAAGGTCTGACAATTCAATTTGAGACTTGTTGCAATAATGTTGCTAACCTTTTTTGATAGCAGATGGATTATTCATTATGAATTTATACCAACTGGACAAACAGTTAACCAAGTTTACTATTTGGAAATGCTGAAAAGGCTCCATGAAAAAGTTATATGGCCTGAACTGTTCGCCAACAATTCATGGCTGTTGCATCACAACCATGCACCAGCTCACACGGCACTGTCTGTGAGGGAGATTTTATCTAGTAAACAAATATTTGTGTGGGAACACCCTCCCTACTCCCCTGATCTGGCCCCCAATGACTTCTTTCTTTACCCGAAGATAAAAGAAATATTGAAAGGAAGACATTTTGATGATATTCAGGATGTCAAGGATAATACAATGACAGCTCTGATGGCCATTCCAGAAAAAGAGTTCCAAAATTGCTTTGAAGGGTGGACTAGGCTCTGGCGTCGGTGTATAGCTTCCCAAGGGGAGTACTTCGAAAGTGACAGTAGTGATATTCAGCAATGAGGTGTGTAGCACTTTTTCTAGGATGAATTCAGGAAGTTAAGTGTTCGAACTTGTGTGTGTGTGTGTGCAAAAACATACAGATTGTCGACTGGACAAAAATAATTTTCCAGGTAGTCTGCCAGAAAGAGGGTTTATTAGGGTAAAAGAAAATGGAAAACCATCACAGCAGTGTTAGAAGGTGCACCTCTGGCTCACCACCCACATGCAGCCTTACACTCCCCATCTAAGATGGCTACTACATACATTGACCACCTCCCCCACTCTTTTTGCAGGAAGTTAGAACCATAGAGCTTTAACAGGAATTCAAGACTAGAGAGTAACAGGAAGCCCAACTCTGTCCCTAGGCCTCCCAGCTCCTGGATCAGTTCTCTTAAAGTGCCAGTTCATTTTTATCAAGATGGATGCAGAAATCTTATAGCCTTCATTCTAAAATTTTAACCATGAGCAAGGTCCAATAATACAAAATTCACTAGCTTATAAAAGAACAGTTGGATCCAAATCTTTTTTCAGTTTTTGGAATAAGGTAAGTTTACCGGCACAGATGGTTAAAGCTTTTCACTAATATTTGTGGAGAAAACACATGATTTTTCATTTGCCTAAATTTCAAATGACTTTTCTCCCCATTCATTCTCCTTCTGATAAAAATTACCTCCCTGAAGTTTGTACGACATTTACATCTCAAAGGCACAGGGAAAGAAAGAATACAGTTTCCTCCAAGAAGGACTTTGGTTTCCTAAGGCAAGGATATTTACAATACTTACAAGACTTCTGAGATAAATAGGGGAAGTTTTGGGGCTGGTGAAAAGTATAGGTGGACTTTGAACTGCGTCTGGAATCATTACACTGCATTTCTGGGTTTGCAAAGATTTTAAGATAAGGGCAATTGCTTTTAATTCCTCAAATAATTGGGTTGCAAATTAAATGACATCATAGTTTGGTCCACCCATAAATCCTTTTACAAGGACTTTAGAAAGTTTTTCTTTCCCTCTGGGTACATTTAACTTAGGGGACGAGCCCTAAAAAATTCTATTGGGCTCTGAACCGCAGCTTCCAATTTGACCAAATTTCTGATCAGTGAAGTTGTTAAATCCTTTCAAATATCTTGTCAGGTTTCAGCTGGGAGAAGCAGTATGCCAATATTGAACAAATTCTTGGACTCAAGATGTGTCCCCAAAGAGGATGCAAAGGATATTTTATTTTCTCCTCTCTTTATTTGGGTGATACAGAGATCTGGGGGAGCTGACTCTGGTAAAAATGCTCACCTTTAGCCAGCTTCTCCCACTTCTCTCAGGCACTCATCACTACCATCAACTTTGCTAAAAAACAAAATTGAAAGAGTTTTCAATCAGGCCGCATCCCATCTAGCATACAGAGAGGAGATTCAAGGAGTTGTATGAAATGTAAGGCTTTCATAGGCAGAAGGGGGTGAAAAAAAGAGTTTCTAGAAAAGAGTATATTAGTTCAGGCAAGGTCATCTTTCTTTGGGGAAAAGGGGGGGAGGGGGCTGTATCAGGCAGATGACCTCACTAGTGCTGACCAGGAAACTCCAGATTAACTGATTAAGGTTACATTTCTGGGAGAGACTAAAACTGCAATTAGGTTAGATAGTAAACCTCAGTTTGGTGATGTGGACTTGGCACAAGTGACTCCATTTGGGGCATGTTGTCTCTTTTCTAACAATCTAGTTCTTCAAATTCTCCTTTTCCTACTATGCTTACGGATCTCTTTGTCCTCCCAGAAAATATGATTATTTGTTGGTGTTTTGTGAATTTTCTTCATCCATAATTGAGTACTCCAGGCACAGAGAAAACACTGGAGATTTGATTTTTAAACATTAGTGATATTCCTCACAGACCATCAATTACAACCTAATCCTTTAATGTTGCATCACATCTATCCTCAGACCTTAAAAGAGATAAGGCAATTAGCATAGGATCCATTTTTTTTTTTCTTTATCAAGCTGAAGTTTAAACTAGCATCATCAAGCCTGACAATATCTCCTCAAAACAAAACCCAGTAAGGGGGGTCTATGAAAGCTTGGCATCTAGATGCCATGTTAATAGCACATGTTTTGTGAATCTGTCATTCTTTCTAACAATGCAAAGCTATCCCCCTTTTAATTGATTTATTTATTCAATTTGTTCATTTATTCAAGATTTCCTTCTATGAGCCAGATACTTACTCTATTGTGTTGGGGATACAAGTCTGAAAAAAAATAGACATAGTTTCTATCCTTATAAAGTTGAGAGTCCTGTGAAGGAGACAGTCCAAAAAACAGTCAAATGCAATGTAGAGTCTAAGAATAGGGTGATGATACTCAGTGATTGGAAGACTGTAAGGGGGCCTATAGCCTAGAATTCTCCATATTAATAAGTTAAAGAATCATGAAGAAGAATATTCCATTTGTTGAAAACAAAGGGAAAATTTTCAGAGGTAAGAAAAACATTTTACTTTCAAGGAATTTGAGAGAGAGAGAAAATCATAGGGTCAGACTGCAGGCTGGAGACCTGGGAAGAATTGATGTTGCAACTCAAGTTCAAAGGCAGTCTGGAGGCCCCCCTTTTCCTCAGGAACCTCAGTCTTTTTCTCTTAAGACCTTCAATTGTTTAAATGAGGCCCACCCACTTTTTAAAATTAAGCAATCTGCTTTAAGTCTGTTAATGTAAGTGTTAATCTCATCTAATAAATACTTTCACAGTGACATCCAGACTGGTGTAAAATTACCCATCACAGGTAGCAAACAACTTCTAAAGCACCTTGTTAAGCCTTATTAAGGACTTTTACATTTATCCTAACAGTAGTAGAGAGCTATTTGGGATGGGGTTGAGGTAATTTCACAGTGATGATAGAGTAAGAGCTGCTATTTAGGAAGATGACTCTGGCCACATCATGCAGAAGAGAACACCAAAAAAGAGAGTCACGACTGCAGAACAAAAGACCAGAGAGGAGGCTGTTGTCATAATTCTGGTGAAAGGAAATGATTCTTGAACTAGAGAAGTGTCAATAAGAATGGAAGAAAACAGATTCAAGATATTCAGTAGATTCTTTCTATTTATTTATTTATTTATTTATTTATTTATTTATTTATTTTTAAGGAAGGTGAGTAGAATCATTAAGACTTTATAATGGGTTAGCAGGGCAAGCTATTATACATAATCTGTGGGGCCCAGTTCAAAATAAAAATGGTGGGTCCCATGTTCAAAAAGCAGGAAAAACTTTCGTTTTTCTTTTCTGTCGTCTCTCTCAACTTGTGATAGTATGTGTTATCTGCTATTTAATGCCAATCTCCCTCAAACATGAGAATATTTGCAAAGCATGTGGAGACCCAGACAACCCCATTGTTCTATCAAACTTCTTTAACAAAACACAGATTCAAAGAAAATATTATCAAGAATTTCAGGACAGCGATTGCAGACCATTAAACCCCAAGCATGAGGTCCTTCTGAGTATAGAACCCTGTATAATTGCACTGGTCACATGTCCAAGAAGCTGATCCTTCCCATAAGATATAAAGGGTGAACTGAAGGGCAGGAAAGAATAAAGACAACACCAGTTTTCTGTCTTCAGAAAGTTGCTGGATCATAGTGCCGTTAACCAAAAGGAAAGAAGATGGACAGGTTTGGGGGCTCAGCTCTGGGGAATGGATGCTTGCAGCTTTGGACTCATTGACTATGTAGGAGACAAGTCCAGGATGTAACTAGATATATGCTTTTGAATATCAAGGAAAGGAATTGGGGCTAAAGATATAAATGTGGACATCATCAGTGTATAGGTTATATGAACCATTTATCCTAGAAGCAGGGAGAGGTTTGTGCTCATCCATGCCCACATAATCATTTTATAAAAACAGAGATCTAGAACTAACGTCATCTGTGGGCCTAGAAACTGGAAGCCCACTGGCTGCCATGGGAACAAACCTCCTCACCTCCTCACTGCTCTTACGCCACATGCTAAATAAACAAGAGTCACGAGCCTCTCTTACAGCTTGAGGAAAGCAAGAGAGCACATGGGAGACATCCTGGCTTTGAGTTCAGAAGGACCTGGCTGAGGACTTAGCACTTCCTACCTATGTGACTTTACGCAAATCACTTACTCTCTCTAAGCCTTTGTAATTTTCCTTTGTCAAAATCAAGATAATGAAATATCTCCCACTTTGGGGGAGGGGGGCGCAAAACAGAATAGTGAATGTAAATATTGCAAAATAACTACAAATGTAAAATTATGTTGTTACTGTGGTAGACCTGAGCAGCTAGGAAAACTATGTTAGCTCTTTCATGCCATCACACCCTGAAAGGTATATGAAAGCTGAAGTGTGCCAAATGGCATACGAGTGCCTGCCTGAGGAGTACGTGATCGTGAGCAGCCATTTCTGGCTCAACTTTATAAATGATGGTTGTTTTCCTGTGAGCCAAGCAAGGTGGACGTAGATGGCTCCTAGTACCCTGTTTCCCCGAAAATAAAACCTAGCGGGACAATCAGCTCTAATGCGTCTTTTGGAGCAAAAATGTGTATCAGACACAGTCTTATATGATATTATATAAGACCCGACTTTATATTATAGTAAAATAAGACCGGGACTTGTATTAATTTTTGCTCCAAAAGATGCATTAAAGCTGGTTGTCCCACTAGGTCTTATTTTTGGGGAAACACGGTACCACTTCTCCCAGTCTAATTGCTTGATGGGGCCCACCCTCCTCTCTGCACACTGATTGCATTGTCTTTCCATTTCCACTTTTCAGTCAGCCTCTGGCTTCAGCTGTCCAGGGCCTCATTTATTAGAGCCATCCCTCATCATTCCTGCCATGCTCTGTGTTCCCTGCAAGAGGCACTAGGTTGAGGAAAAATAATTAGTAATCCAGGCACTGCAGTCCTGATGAGACACCTGCAGCATAATCATCCAAATCAAATATTTGGCTCGGCTTCTTCAGATGATATATCTCTTCCTGCAACTGCTGAATGGCAGCTTAGCCGAGCTTGTACTAAAAATGAAGAACATATCCGAGGAAGAAGGGATCCTTCCTGTTCTGTTATGCCACAGTCTGTCCCAGTGTAGCTGAATCCCAGTGTAGCTCAAACTCCACCTAGTATGTTCAGAAAGCTTCCAATCCCATCATCCAGAAGGGACAGTTGTGGGGAGGGGGATGATGGGAAGAGACTAGTTAATTTACACAATGATTCCAGAATGAATACTTATACCCAATTGCATTCTCTGAAAATCATCATTCTCTGACATAGGGGCTGGCAACTTTCTGAGTCCCTGAGAATATATTTGAGTTTGCAAAACACCAGTTTATCCTTATTATTCTGCAATTGAGAAAACTGAGGCCCAGACCTCAGGTTTTCCTGGTAGATTCAGGACTAGAACCCTGGGCTCATACTATTTAATTTAGCGTCTCCTCCCCTAAGCTACACTGCATTTAGAAGGCAGGCCATATCCCTGTCCCATAGAATTGAATACAATAGCTCTGTCACTGCTACGTTTATTCAGTATAGTTTCTAGATTGTTTACTGCATTCAAAGCTCTTTTCACTTAGAAAGGCATATTAGGCTTAAGAATTACAGAAGATGCTAGTCTAGCCCATTTCTATAGCCTATCAAGTTAGCTGATTTTCTTAGCTTGTAATTTTTCTGCATCCATTGAAATATATTCTAAGAACCACATACAGAAATTTAATACATTTTCTTCTTTGTTTTGGGTGTATGAAGTATCAATGCAAATAATGTAAGGAGAGCTTGGGTTCTTTAACTGTGTTAATTTCCCATTTTATATGAGCCATAACACCATTCATATCCTTTAATAGGGACGTATCCAGTTGAAAATAAGTTGTTTTTTAAGAAGTTGTTTATTCTCTCTCTCTCTCTCTCTCTCTCTCTCTCTCTCTCATCGGATTGAAAAGGTCACAAGGGCAGGGTCTATGGCCATTTTCTTGTTTACAGCCATATGCCCAGCACTCAGTATTTGCTCAGTAAATATTTTTAGAAAATTTTAAATAATTTGGAATTATCTGAAGAGAAATAAATTTGGTGAAGGGGAGGCAGATAGAGATTTATGTAATCCACCCCCCTCATTGTACAGATGAGTAAACAGAGACTCAAAGAAGTTGTTGTTACTTTACCAGTGTCACAATTAGTTGACACATTCCTTCAAGACATATTTATTTATTTATTTATTTTTATTTATTTATTTATTTTTTTAAAGATTTTATTGGGGAAGGGGAACAGGACTTTATTGGGGAACAGTGTGTACTTCCAGGACTTCTTTTTTCCAAGTCAAGTTGTTGTCCTTTCAATCTTAGTTGTGGAGGGTGCCGTTCAGCTTCAAGTTGTTGTCCTTTCAGTCTTAGTTGTGGAGGGCGCAGCTCAACTCCAGGTCCAGTTGTCGTTGCTAGTTGCAGGGGGCACAGCCCACCATCCCTTGTTGGAGTCGAACCAGCAACCTTGTGGTTGAGAGGACACGCTCCAACCAACTGAGCCATCCGGGAGCTCAGCGGCAGCTCAACCCAAGGTGCTGTGTTCAATTTTAGTTGCAGGGGACGCTGCCCACCATCCCTTGAGGGAGTCAAGGAATTGAACTGGCAACCTTGTGGTTGAGAGGACACGCTCCAACCAACTGAGTCATTCGGGAGGCAGCTCAGCTCAAGGTGCCATGTCCAATCTTAGTTGCAGGGGGCAGAGTCTACCATCCCTTACGGGACTCGAGGAATTGAACTGGCAACCTTGTGGTTGAGAGCGCACTGGCCCATGTGGGAATTGAACCAGTAGCCTTCAGAGTTAGAAGCATGGAGCTCTAACCGCCTGAGCCACCGGGCCAGCCCAAGACATATTTATTGAGCACATACTCTATGCTTGATAAGCAGGACTGTGATTATAGAGACTATTCAGACATATCACTGCTATCAGAAAACTCATAGTTTAGGGAAAGAATATACAGTTAAACAGATATTTAAATACGATGATGTAAGTGATAGGATAGAGCTACAAGAAATAGTGTACTTAAAGAATTTAGGATACATTTCACAGACGAGGAAATCTGAGCCATGTGTTGAGGAATGAATTGAGTATGTCAATCAAAGAAGGGTGAAAATCAGTCCAGGCAGAGGGAATAGCATTAAGACCTCAGCACCATAAGAGCATGGAAAGATCAAGAAAGAGTAGACTAGTATGTGAGAGACATAAAGAAATTGGCAGAAGATGTCTTCAGAGAGTTAGGTATAGAGCCAGATATTAAGATGTCTTCAGAGAGCCAGGTATACAGCATTGTTTATTGTGTTAAGACCAGTGTTCCTTAAACTTTACTGAGAATAGAAATCACTCAGAGGTCTTGTTAAAATGCAGGTTTTGTGCGAGGACACTAAGATTCTGAAACTCTAACAAGTTCCCTGGTGACATCAATGCTGCTGGGTTCAGACCTCACCTCAAGAGAAAACGCACCACCAAAAAAAAGAAGCCTGCAGAGATGTATACATAAGGCAGTAGTTCTCACATTGTGTTCCCCAAATTTTTCACCTCCTACACTAACATACAAAATGAGAAATTGTATAGGGGAACCAGCACTCTGTATGTACAGCCCCCTAGATGATGCTAAAAATTTGTACTGAAATTTGAGCACCACCAAACAAGGACAATAACATGATCCTACTTACTTTGTAGGAAGGTGACTCTGGTAGGAACCACTGGACCCCCAGTCCAGTGCTCCTTGCATTACAACCCTAAAAAATTATGCACAGATCTCTTAAGTACAATACTTCAGATCCAAGAATATTCTGAGATTTCAGAATGACAGAGTTGTGAATGAATAAATTTACTTTCACTGCATTCAGAATCATCTTTATGATTACAAATAGCTTGAATTGCCCTGTGTTTGATGACATCTTTAAGTGATAGTAATTGAACTACACATTTGATGAATATGAATAGAGAATTAACACAATCCTATACTCAGAAGTCAAAGTTGACCCCAACCAATTGATTTTTTAAACTGTTTAGAAACAACTTATGCAGTTTTTTTTTTTTTTAATTATTATTATATTACCCTCAGGTACATCTGAGGTAGAAGATGAGGAAGTGAAATATTTTATTAGAGTTTATGCTTAGACTCAGGGAACGTTTATGATTATGATTTATCCTGGAATCATATCGCCAGATCTGATCATTTTAAAAGAATTTCAAGCTTTTTTAAAAACCTTATCCCCCAGTTTCCTCTGCTTTTGCTGTAAATTGTATTGTACAATGCCTGAAATAATCAAGAGCAATAAATGAATGAGTGGATCAATGAATCAATTAATTTATAGAAAGGAAATAAGCAGATATGAACAAAGGAAAGAAGGAACAAATAAATAAAAATTAGTTAGAGAATATAAAAGACTTACTATATAAGAGTCTAAAGCACATTAGAATCAACTGAAAAGCTTGTAAAAAATTTTATGCCAAGGCCTCACTTTAGATTAATTAAATCAGAATCTGTGGCATAGGACCCAGGCATTATTTTTTCAAACTTCCCCGGTGTTTCTCAGATACTAACCAAGTTTGATATCCATTGGCCTAAAAGGTCTTAAATGTCTAATAATAGTATATTTTCATAGTTAAAATTGTAAATGACACTTCATTTTTAAAAATCGTTCGGAGTTTTCAAAAGCCCGGCCTCTCACATTCTAGCGGTCACACTGGTGTATAAAACAAGAATGTTGACACACTTCTCTGTTGCTAGAACTCAGGATTGTATTAAAGCTATAAGAAGATAAGAACCAGACACAAACACAGTAAATTAGAGGATCTTTGGGTGGAAAATTCCTTCTTGACAACACAGAAAGTGACAGTTCTATAAAGGAAACTTTGAATCCCTTATTAAGATGCCGGTGACCGCAAAAGCATGCCTTGCCAAAGCATTTGTTTGCTCTCACACAAACCCACACTAAAAGTAATTTTCCAGACCATGAGGATAGGGTGCTGACTGTTTGCAGAAGCAGCAAGTGTGTATGACAAACACCTGTTTTAATTGTTTCATGAAGCATTGTAAAGGTTTTGCCTGAATCTAGAAATGACACAGAAGCTTCCATTTTGGCTCTGGATATTACAGATAGGCCAGATGGAATCCTGTCGACTATGTGATTGAGCTTATTTTTCATTTGAAAGTAGAAACCATTGGGTACATCATCTGTAGGGTAATCTGGGAGGACATTTTTCTCTATTCTGTCCAGCAGACCATGAAGAAACACCTGTTTCGTATCTTGGAATCATTTGCAACTGCTATCAAAGAAATAAGTGTTGAAACAATATCATTAAGCCACTTTTTAAAATTCATATACTTGGGCAGTGAAGACAATAGTAAGCCTCAGAGCTTCTTTTGCCGTTTCTACCAACATAATGCTCAGAGCTTTGTATAATTAAACATTTCTGTTCTCACTCGTAGGCCAGGCTGATCAACTGTCCCAGTTTTCCCAGGACTGTGAGGCTTCCTAGGATGAAGAAATTCCAGTACGAAACTCGGAAAGGCCAGGGAAAATGGGGACAAGTTGGTCACCTTGTTATAGACACATGACCTTATGCATTTAGAGGCTGATTGATTTTTCAGGCACATCACTTGGTAGTAGAGTTATTTCTGGGTTTTCACGCAGACATTTAATATATATTCACTTGAGCAAGTCAACACTGTCAGGTATAATGGCCCCCATTTGCCGAAAGTCATTCTGAACCAAAAGACCATCCAAAAAGACATGTCATTCTGTCACTTGGCAGTGACATCAGGAAGCATAGCCATGTGCACCAGGAGGGCCCAGGCCCATTGGGGACAGATGCTGCTCTGAAAGAGCCGGGAATGATATCTCTTGTTTTCCCAATCATGGCTACCTGCTCCTAAGGTTGGATACAATATCATTTCTCACTATCTCAAAGTATGCCAAAGAAAAATGAAGCTTAATTTTCAAAATAGACAAGCACAGTATCACATTTTGGAACTGGTTTTGGAGAAACCAAATAAAAACATTTGAATCTAATCTGTCCTTATGAGACCATTGAGATAAGCCCTGAACCAGTGTTTTCTAACAGCTTTGTGAAACCTTAGCCTATAGTTCCTCAAACCTTAATGTGCATTAGAATAACCTGGGATCTTGTTAAACTGCAGACTATGATACTAGTGGGTAGACGTGGGGCCCAAGATTCTGCATCTCTAACAAGATCCAGGGTGACCTCAGGTGGCTCAGAGCTTCTCAGAGGTGACCCATGAGGCTCAGGAGAGGATCAGAGGCGAGCTCTACTTCTTCCTCCTCTGCCCTTCTCAACAAGACCAATAGAAATATCACATAGAGCTTATTTCAAAATGCATTCCAAAGAAAGGAAAGAAGGAAGGAAGGAAGTGTGTGTGGGGAGGGAGAGAGAGAGAGAAAGAGAGAGAGAGAGAGAGAGAGAGAGAGAGAGAGAGAGAGAGAGAAACAAAGTTTCAACATTAAAAAATGCACACCAGTATAAAAACAAACAATTCTGCAGAAGCATGACAATACCTCCTCACAAACTCTTCTGCCATACACTAAGGTTCCCTTCAGGATGGCTAGGGACTAGCTGGAAATCTAGTATCTCATCACCTGCTTTCTGACATAACGCGGCATGGACCCTATGGCAACAATGCCAAACCTATAGTTTAATTAAAAAAGAAAGGGAAAAACAAACCTCTCTCCAACACATAGAGCAACCAAAGAAAAGCCCCATAGAGGATGACCCCATAGTCCCCGACTAAATGATGATTTTCATTTGTAGAACCTTCCACTTGACCCATGTAAACAGGAACAAAAACAGATGTTCAGCAGGCTGGTGCCTAGGGCCAATTTCAGGAGGGAGCAACTGGTACATGTAAGCTGTAGGTGGATGGGACCCAACTTAATTAGGGAATGTTTCAAAACTGAAACAGAATAGAACTGTTCCTGCCGAAGGGTCTCTTTGGAGCACAGTGCTTGTGAGAAGCCTTTCGTGCAAGTTTAAAGCATCTTTCATATAATCAAAAAACTTATTAAACTTGGGCAAAAACCCACTATGGGTTCAAAGACACCTAAGCATCTCTCTCTAGAGCAATATTCTCTAAGATTTTATTCAATTTAATTATTCATAGTGGAACTTAATGTTTTTTTCTATGGGTTGTTTTGGGGCTACACTAATATTTTTAAAGGGCTCCGCAAGGTCAACTCTGAGACCAGAAGCTGAGGACTCCAGAATGCATTTTGCTAAATCATAGTTAAAAGTTGCCTGCAATCTTTGCCTCCCAGACATGGGACAGAGGCAGTTCAGATGGAAATAAAGTGGTTAATGAAAGAAGATATGTATAGACCGGCAGGAACTGAGAGAATTATGAAAATTAATTTTACATGAGATCTGGAAATGAAACCTCCTCTCATAATTCTAGATTGGTGTCTGCTTGGGGAGGCAAATGAACTCGGCCACACATAATGTGAAGAGAATTGAGGTTTGAAAGAAAGGCTTATCCCGGTGAGAAGGCAGGTTCTCTGAGCCTTACGGAAACCAGGGACAGGTGCTGTGGCCTAATTTATCATTTAAATCAGTTCTTGTGGCTACTAAGGTGAACTCGGGTCATTGCTTAGAGCTCAGATCATGTGTTGAAAGGCCACTGATGAGTAGAGTTTGTGCCCATGGACAAGATGTTTATGAAAAAGTAGAATTCATTGTTGATAATTTAAAATAAAACTTTTGACTCAAAAGTATATATTAAGAAATAATGAGAGACATAAAATCTGAGAGCAAAGGGCCTTGATCCTTTGCTCTCAGTGGGTAGTCAGAGCTGAGTAACCACTCCCTTTATTACATCCATGCTTCACTTCACTGCAGTGCAATTTTGAATTAGATCACTTCACTCAGTTGGCTTGCCTGCCTGGCCCCCATAAGCAGGTGAATTTCCAACCTTTGAATTGGAGTTTCTCCTCACAAACCCACGCTAGGATCAAGAAAAGAGAAAGCATAGTTATCAAGGGAATAAGTTTTCTCCCCAAGATGACCCTTGTGCTTTCCAGGTGATAGGGACAACAGAACAGAGCACTCACTAATGAAGTCCCATAAACAAGAAGAAAGCCACATGTCGAGACGGCACTTTCTTGGAGGCACTTAATTTATTAAACAAATGTTTAATGGTAAACTATAAGGTGGTTGATACTGTGTTTTATATATTCACTGTGGCATGTTCAAAAACTCCTGATATATGGCTTAGGCTGGATTCTCAAACTTTCTTGCTGGTTCTCCCATTTATGAGGGAGAGGTGAAGTGAGACAGTGAATGGAGAATGCCAGTGCAGAAGGCGCTGTGAGCAAGTTACCAGGAGACCTCTGGGGCATGGTGTACAACATACCTCACACTTGTCCACCTGAGGGCCCAGGAAGATAAGACATATATCCACCACTCCCCATTGTCATTTGGTGAGGGCTGCTCCCAGGGCATCAGCTCCCCAGCCTACCCTGCATGTGGTCTGGGCACACACTAAAGACCAGTGAAAGCCATCAGGCAGAGTGGCTGAGGTTTTCCCTCAGAAGCTGCCAACATGCAGGGGAGCAGCAAGTGCTAACGGGATCCGGGCAGGGCACCCATTGCCTCCACCATAATAATGGTCACTGACTTTAGAGAATGCAGTCTCATTGGGAAGACAATCGCAAGTAACATTTATTGAGCAAATGTCTACATTCAAGGCATTGTATTAGGCTTTTTCTATTAGATCTTCACAAGTCTATGAAATTAGGTAATATGACTATATCCATTATATGGATAAGGAAACTGAGTCATAGAGGTATTAAATAACTTGACTAGGTTTGCCCCAGCTAGTAAGTGGTAATATTAGTAGTCATCCAGACAGGCTGGCTCCAGAGCCTGCGTTTGTAACAACTTTTCTCTATTGCTTCTCTCTATGACTCATGAACAAATAAAATAATAATAATATGAGACAACATAAAGGGATATCCTTGCATCTAAATGTACTCTTAGGAGATGCTTTCTTAATGGGGTAATCTCATTTCATGGAAAACAAAACCTTAATCCAAAGGAATGTGTGTCTAATTATAGAGCCACCAGAACTGGCAACAGTGATAGAGATTTGGAGGGACAGAAGGACCCTCAGCAGTTAGAGGCCAGGGGTGGAACTGACTGAGGGAACATCACCCTTCCTGGCCAAATGTCTTTGGACTAAAAATCTTCTGATCCCTACACTGAACTATATAGTCCAACAATGCTGACTCCGAATAATCAGTAAATGAGCAAAGGCACAGGAAGAAGGGTGTCCATCCTAGAACTATTCATGATCGCAAAGCATCCAACAGCAGGGAACTGTTCAAACTACAATATATCCATGCGATAGAATAAAATGCAGCCTATAAGGGATGGGAGAACATTCTAGAGATACCATTTCATGTGTGAACTCATTGGTTTCCAAAAACCTGTTTGTTTACCAACCCAGATGGACACTATAAAGTGACTGCTAATGCTTCCTACTTGTTGGAGCTAACGCTCCAATACTTCGTTTTCTTCCATTCTTTGAACTTTGTAAATCAAAAATTTGTCACAGGAAAATGTCTGCCTTTACGGACATGAGGAAAGATATGTATGAAACAGCTTTAAGTGAAAAGCAAGTTAAAAACAGTATTTCTGGTATGACACCAATTTTGAAATTATGTGTACACAGACACAATGTCAGGCATATACATCAAAATACTAACGGGTTATCACTGCCTGCTGAGTCTCAGGGTGATTTTTCTCCTTCTGTGTTTCTAATTTTTCTATCATGAGCATGCTTTCTCTCTCTCTCTCAATCTGTGTTTATATTTTCCTTAAACAAGAATTTAAGAATTTGGTAAATAGGCTGTAGCATGAGAAATTGGGGAATCTTCTCCCCAACCTGCAATAGATAACAACAGTAGTATAGAGGAGTTTGGTATGAAGAGAACCTGAGGACCTGACTTGCTTCTGCCATTAGTTAGCTTAATATCTTGGCCTCTTGACCCCTCCTCTCTTTTATCTACAAAATGAGGATGACAAAATCTCCCACAGGGTAAATTATAATGCACTACCCTCGCTTGGGGTATTATTATCAAACTCTCTGGGACTGGTCTTCGTTCAGGCATAGTGGGACAATAAGGGAAAATGCTCTGAAAACTAAAACGAATGGAACACGTTGATGTCAGAGAAGATACTGTCAGGCATGCTTAGAGCAGGGGGAAATGTGAGTGCCTGAAGATAGCAGTCAGCCAGCTGGGGCAGGACACAGAGGAGCAGGCAGATGCCACATTCCCATCAGCCAGACTAGTAGCTTGACTTTCAATAGCCCCAGATATACTGGCTTGGATTGGTCATCCAACCTTTAGTAGGGGAAATTTCCAGAGGCTAATATCTTCCTGGCGAATTCATTTCTGAAGAATTATGAAATAATGGGTTAGTATCTATTGTCGTAATTATGTGGGAAGCTAACTACTATTTTTCTTGATGAAGCTGACTCTCTGAGGCGTCTGATGGAAAAATGCAGCCTTTTACTGGATGATGTGAGTGGGGGAGGCCTTTGTCTTGCTTGGTGCATTTTTTTGCCCTGTTTTTTTTGTTGTTGCTTTGTTTGTTTGTTTGTTTGTTTTTCTGCAGCTATGACTGCTGCTGTTGCTGCTGCTATTTGTTTGTGTAATTGTTCTTTGAAGGCCTTGGGCGAGAGAGCTGTTCTAATTATAAAAATCACAGAGCAGCTGAATCATAGGAACAGTCCCAAGTAATCTGTGTAACCATTTGACTGAACTTTCAAGCTAGCTGGGGGCACTTCCCCTACTCCCACGAGGCCAGCGCCTGACAATGGACATAAAGCAGCTGCCAAATGAGATGTGGGAAAGGTTGTGTGTCACAAGCGTCAGTTCAATTCTGGGCAGTCAGAAGTCAGGCTGCCCTCAGCCACATGTGATTGGCAGTGTGCTAATGCAGGCTGCCAAGCCGCACCCTGTCTTGTTAAAATAGGGTCCCAGATGCACCCTGGCATAATGAAAGTGGATGTCTCATGGAACCAGTCAGTGCTAGGTTCAAATTACTCTCTGCTACTATAAGCTGCATGAACTACGCAAGTTACATGGAACATACTATATGTAACTTTGCCTGTTGTCCTAGAATTCTAGCTAAAGCCCAAAGATGGGACCTGTCCCCTTTCCACTGCCCATCCATGCAGGGTCAAGAGATGGTTTAAGTTTCCCTATGATTCATAGCTCATCACTCCAAAATAAGATAAATCTAGGGATGCATTGAGGAAACTGATTGGGGAGGAAGGGTCTTTGAAGAACATTGTGTCTTAGTAGGAAATTCCCCAGGAAGAGAAGGGAAGAGGATGCTTTCCACTCCTTTAGTCATTTAACAAATTTTAATTGAGTCCCCATTAGTTTGCAAACACAGTTCAAGCTGCTGGGAATATAGCAGTGAAGAGAAATTGCTCACTTTCAAGGAAATGAGGAGGGCTCCCTGAGATGCATATGGGGAGATCTGGTTGTCAGTGAGAAGGGAGACTGAGATCTCACTTCTAGGTTCACCCATATAACTCTGATCATATAGGACTAAAGATCTTCTTGGGAACAACCCACAAGAACATGATGTATGGGTTTTTCCATAGGCTGAGTGAATTCTGTGGAAGGTAGGTGGGTGTGAATCGTCTTGAAAGGCCTATTCTCAAGGGCAGTAGCACCCATAGACCAGAGCAAGGGAGATTCTTTCCTGACGCCTGCACTTTAGCGGACTCCTCTATCCTTTTTCCAGCCTTGTTCCTCTCTTCAGAGGAACAGTTATTGATGCCAAGGAGATATGCCCACCTTAGGGACACCTCAAGACCATGTCCTCTTCTAGACTGTGACCTGGGTAACTGGGACTGCCAAATTACCTTCCCAAATGGCCCCAGGTCAAACCTACTTCCAAAGGTAGACCCATCACTGTGTACACATGCATGGGCTATTTAAGGGCTAGCTTTTTGCTTGTGGATGTGAGAGCAAGTGTGTCCACACGCATATGTACAAGACCTCTTGGGATAGCCAAGGGTGAGAGATAGGAAAGGTCAACAATAGGCTGGGGACTCAGGCTTGGAGCCAGTTCCTAGGTTGGAATTCCAAGGAGTGTGAGAATTCTAGATACAAACATGTCAGGTCCTCCAGGTTATTATGAAGGTGTGGTTAGTAGAGAATAAAAATAGCATATATTCTACTAAATAATCTTTAGCTTGACTTATAATTTTTAAATATATCTAAATATTGAAAAGTGGGCTTCTCTTTGTACTTCTGCCTAGCAGCTCACAAATGTCAGGAGTGGCTCTGTCTAAAAGGGTTCTCTGCCAGGTAAGTCAAGTCCCATGGAAATAAGCTAAGAGGGAGAGTCATAAGTGGACAGTAGAAGGATCCCTCTCCAAAGTCAAAGAGCAAAGGTCAGAAGTCCCCAGAACCAAGGGGAGGGAAGAGGAAAGTTTGGGGGAAGGATAGGGGTGGCAAAATAGGAGGAAATAAAGTGATTAAGGGGTGTCAGGGATGAGGCCATAAAGAATCCTACAAAGCCTTCCACATATAGTTAGGATTTAGATATAGGCCTTTACAGAGGGCATTTAAAGCCAAGAGAGAATCACAAACACAGCCCTGTAAAATGCTCTCACAATCTGTCCCTCATTCCTCCTCCCTGCCTTGATTCTAGAGAAAAGGGGAGCATGTACTAAAAGAGCAAGCCAGAATTAGTTCCCCATCATACTTTTCAGAGTCTGGGTTCACCATGGGTTTGAGTAAAGAGGAGAAGTTTTCATTTGGTGGGGGGAAATTGTAGTTTGGTTTGATTTAATTGGACGTTTGAAAAACCTTTTAAAAAAAAAAAGGCTTTTTGAATATCTGAAAAGGACTTGGAAAACTATTGGATCGGCCAAGATGTTTTCAGGGAGTGAGAAAACCAGGTTTGACAGAGGGGGTTGAACAGCAGTAGCGGGCAGGAAGGAAATAGCACTATTAATTGACTGTACCCCCTTCAATTTAAAGTACTCTGGCCTTCAGTTTCCTCATCCCCAGTGATATACACCTACTGTGAAAAGATGTTCTGAAAAATAAAGATAATACAAGTAAAGTTTGTGGCATATTTCATGCATCTAGTGAGGTAACTATTATAATTGCTATTGTTGTTACGAATAGCATTATTGTTAAAATTGTGTGCTGACAATACAGAGCTTCACTTCAGACCCACTCATCCTTTCCTGAGTGGCTCTGAAACTCTAGGTAAGTAGAAGTTTCTAGAAGGCTCCCTTTTTGGAGTCTGTGGGCATAAACCTGTCAGCCATCTACTAGGTAGCGATTGTTTCTTGATGTAAGGATTTCATCACTGAATCAGTCAACAGCAAGAGCAGTGCTGAGATTCATGGAGAACCTACTGAGTGTCAGGTATCATACTGGGGACTTTACATATGTTTTCACCATCAGCCAGTTCCCTGAAAAAAGTGAGAGAAACCCCCCAAAATGTGCCTGAAAGCTAAAATCTACGATCTTGAGAGCTAGGAAGTCACTGCTTTATAGAGGCTGCCTGGGAAGGCTTTCAGGTTTCTGCAGCCAAGACCGGTAAGAGCTCTTTGGAGAGCACTTGTGATGACAGGGAGGGAGGGGGGAACAATGCAGGGAGGACGTGCAGTGACACCACCTTCTTCAGGAGCATTTATCCTGAGCCTGTGAGTCAGGCCCACTTTAAAGCTGTGAGAACTAGGGAATCTCCCATGATGAGGAGAATGGCTATTCACTTCCTCCTTGAAAGTCCACCATTTCAGTCAAACTTGCACATTAAGTTAGTGCTTCATTCAAGAGTCAGTAATGAATTTCAGAGCAAGAACCCAAAGCCAGAGAGCTGGAATAGAAGTACAGACAACTGACAGAGTGGGTCAGAGATTTAATAAATCCGTGAAATGCCCCTACCTGCCAGGGGTGTCCTTTAGGAAAAAGATTCTCCTGGTTTGCCTCGGTTGGTGGCCGAGGTGGCACTGACCAGCAATGGTAATTCACAGAGAAGGATTTGAGCAAGCAGCTTTTTATTTGAGGGCTATAGACCGTGTTCACCAGTGAGGACTGAAACCCGTGTGACCCACTGGGTAGCACTCCTACTGCATGGTGTCTTGTCACCACAGGAAAAGAGAAAGCAAATATTAAAATGGCCTGGAAGACCATCCACAGGAAAAAAATATATATATATGTATACATCTGAAAAATAAACAGGGGAAAGGATTCAACCACCCCAGTAATCAAGAAAATATAAATTCCAATAGCAGTTTTTTCAACAAACATTTCATAAACACCTACCACATGCCAGGTTTTAAGTCCTAACAATTCAAAGATGAAAAGACAGGCCTAGCTCTCAAGGAGGTCATAGTCTGATTGGTGAGAAAGACTAATAGACTCTAATAGCACAGAGCCACAAGGCATGAGAGATGGATTGGTACAGTGTGCTACGAGATGTCATAAGAAGTCAAAAGAAGTTCTTCCAGATGTCCCCATTTGGGACATCTGGAAGAACTTCTTTTGCCAATGGAGTGATATCCGATTAGAGATCTGAAAGACAAGTGAAGGTTAAATAACAAAGAGGGGTTAGAGGATGCCAGAAAGAGGGAAAGGATGCCAGAAATTCACTCTGAACGGAGGGAACATCTTGTGCAAAGGCCCTTAAGGAAAAGAATAGGGCTAGTAGTTCAATGCATCTGGAGCCAAAGATGGGAAGAGAGAGGTGTTGAGTAAGGAGCCTGGGGGTACAGAGTAGACAGATCATGGAGGGCCTTTGACACCCAGCTAATTCCAAGGTGTTTCCTGGGAACAGGTGCGTATCAATGAAAAACTCTAAGTCTGGAAATGCCAAAAGCAGACTTGTATTTGAGAAGGATCACTCTCTTGCAGGGTGGAGAAAAGTTGTGGGAGGTCTGAACTAGCAATGGGGAAAATGGGAATGAGCCAGAGTCACCCACGATTAAGAAGGAGGTCTTATCTTGAGACCTCTGTCTCCGGCTCCCATGCACAACTTGGGACACAGTTTCTTGCAAGTGGTTTATTTGGGCGGTGAGCCCTGAAGAACAATGAGGGAGTAGAAAAGAGAGACAAGAAAGGGAGAAAGCCAAGGAATGGTATATTAATAATCAATCCATGGCTAGGGGCAATTGACTTTGTAGAAGATGCCCAGGAAACTGGGCAGTTTATCCACCAACCCTTGCCTTTAATTGGTTAATTGCTTGGCCTTTCCCAGGCCAGAGAGAAATCCACAGCAGTGAGATAGAGGAGCTTGAGGTAGGAAGATACTAGGGGACTGTCCACACAAGCTACAGGGAACTTCCAGGGTGGGCCAAGTGGATATGGGTGACAGCATGATCTCCCAGCACTTCTACATTTCTATGGAAATTTACACAAGCCTGGGGTGTAAGCAGACTGTGAGTTAGACCCAAGGAAAGTGACAGATTCCCTCGGGGCTAAACCTCCCTCACTGTGTCCATGCAAACTGCCTGGCTTTGGGCTGGGTTAATAGCCCCTCATTTCCATAGGTGTCAAATATGTCACGGTAATTACTATTATGATTATTTATTGAGCACTGACAGGGTTCACATAGAAAATGTTTTGTAAAATAATGTAGTAAAAATGCAATTACTAGAATTTATTTCTTGAAACTGATTCAAAAGTACTAGAAATTATTACTGATAACAGAAGGAATATGCAATAGCCAACTAGCCACAGGTCATGTGCAAGCAAAATGTGTATTTCTCCCTTGGTTTTCACCCAAAAGAAGCTATAAGTACAAGAAATTATGGCTCAAAGCTAGATACTGTCTCCTCATTTAAAAATAGTTGGTAACTTTAGAAGATTGGTGCACATGTGAAATGGTTTAAATTATGGATTTTGGCATCATGAGACCAGAACTTTGGTCTTGTTTCTGTTGCTTACTGGTAGTGTGACTTTGGGGATATCATTTAACTTCCTGTTAAGTCTCAGATTATGCAACTATAAAATGCCTCAAATAATTCCTGGCTCCCTGCACAACATCTGGATCATAGAAAGCACTAGGATTGGTCAAATGAATGAATGGAGAAATATATGCACAAAGCACTTAGCAAATAGTAAGAGTGCAAAAAACAGTTAGCAACTATTGCTTTTGTGTTTACAATAACCCAAAGCTATTTAACAAAGTAGTTTCACTATAATTTGTATTGCTATTCCTAGCATTACTTTATAGATCATAGGAAAGTAAATTAAGCTATCTTGCAGAGATTGCTGAATTAGGAGTGGGAAAGACCTGGACCCAGGCCTTAGCTCCATCTCTTGCTGGCTGTTTGATCTTGAGAAAGTCACTTAACTTTTCTGAGCTTGGGAGCTCCATTGATTGTAAAACAGGGTGACAATGCCTAGCCTTCCTACCTTCGGGGTGGGGTCAAAATTAAAATAAGCTCCCTGAAAGCACTTATAAACTATGAAGTGCATGGAGGGTAAAAACTTTTGTTGTTTTTCTTATGGTAGCTGGGGAATCTGCAAATGCCCATTCAGGGTGAGGCTCAAGGTGAAATTCTACAGAACAGAGAGGGTGGATTGGTCTCAGCCACACTAACATATGTATGCTCGACCTGAGATGCACATTAAAGCCTCCACTTCCTAGTCTTCCTACAATCATAAAATGAAAAGAGCTTAGCAATGACTTTTATTCCCATCTAACAGGTGAAGCCATGTTGGCAGTCCAAGAGCCAAAGGAAAAAAGCACAGTAGACTTACTCATGCTTCTATAAGGCCGTATTTTGGTAGAAAATTGAAGGAATTGCAACTTTTTTTTTGGCTGGATTTCACACATCTTCAAAACCTCAAATCTTTTGTTTTCCCAAGTACAAAGTAGGATGAACTAGAAAGACAATCTAACTAGGAGTAAAAGTGATAGAGATCAAAAGACAGGAAGCAAATTCTTAGCTCTTGGAAGCTGCTGCAAGGTTTAGCTAACTAAAGCAGATAACCAGCAGAACATAGCGAGAGCTCTCACTGGGTTGTGGGATCCATGAAAGCTGAGGACACATCTGAGCTTGGCATTTCCTAGCTGTCAGTCATCCATCAAGTCAATTAACCTCTCTGAACCTCTGAGTCTTGTTTCTAAATTGTGGATACGAATACTTGATAACATTGTTCTGGGAATTAAACAAGGTAGCTACCATGTTTCCCCGAAAATAAGACCGGGTCTTATATTAAGTTTTGTTCCAAAAGACGCATTAGGGCTTACGTTTAAGGGATGTCCTCCTGAAAAATCATGCCAGGGCTTATTTTCCGGTTAGGTCTTATTTTCTGGGAAACACGGTCTAAAGGGTCAAGCACATCATCTAGCATGGACATATTATCCCTCTTTTCCACCCTCTCTTCTTGCCCTACCCTCTCAAAAATTAATAACCTGGGTGAGGGAGAGAATGGAGAGTCTGATTAGATTAAAAAAAAAAAAGCTTTCATTAGTATGTCAGGCAGCAGAGCATAGTGGTTAAGAACATGGACTCGAGACAGATTGTCAGTGCTCGAATCCTGGCTCTGACCATTACAATCCACATCCCATGTTGGGCTCAGTCTCCACATCTGTGTCAGAGGGAGAATAAGACATAAGGTATGAAGATAAATAAGTCGGTATTTGTAATGTGCTTAATGCCTGGCGCATAGTAAGTGCCATATATGCACTTGTGAACTGAAGTCCAGGCCTGTCTGCCAGTCTTAGAGCAATGACACTAGGCAGGTGCTTATCTGCCTAGAACTCAGGCACAGAAGTACCAGTACTTCAAAAGGATCATTTGATCTCATTTCTTGACTGACAGCTTCAAAACTATATGTGCTACATTTTCGACCATCCCCCAATGCTTCATAAATCTTTACAGAACTGGATTGTAAAGAACCAAGTATTGGAAAACTGAAAACCCTAATATCCCAATCGATCACCTGAGAGTAGTTCAATGGCATTTCTTTAGCCCTCTACCATCATCCAGGCCCTGCTGTAATAGTCCTCCACCTTAGACCCAGAAGGCAGAGGACAATGCCATCTTGCGGTTTGTCCCTGTGCCTCTGGCTGCTGTCAGGTGGAACAAAATAAATGTTCAAAGGAGTCAGATTATTCTCATTTAGTGCCAGGGTATGGAATCCAACTGTTGGCATTTACTTCCTTTAGCATAATCCCCACATTGACTACATCTAATTCTATGCTAGAGGGAGGGAGAGGAAGAGGTAAGGAAGCACGTTGCTGAAGGATGGGACATGCCACGTTTTAGCCACACTATAGTCTCGATCTGCGTCAAAAAGGAAAACAGACACCTTTCAAGAAAGAAAACACGCTTCGAAATAGGCTGGTGTTCTTTTTCTTTCCTTGCATCCTGTGAATAAGATTCAAAGTCTCATCTCTCCTTGACCGACCACAGATAAAAACTGTTGGGTAAAATCTCCTCTAAGGATAGCAGTTGTCCCTAGTCACAGTCTGTGTCTGTGCCTTCCAACTCAGGCAGCCACAGAGAAGGCTGAGTCCTAAAGGTCCTAACCAAGAGGGGGCCACCATGCCCAAAGAAAAGAGTGCTTTGGAGTCTGAGCCACGGGGGCCATGAAAGAGGAACCATCTCCTCAGTGCTGTTTCGAGCAGGTCATTATCCTCACACTGTCTTTTATTTCCTCTCTTCATGATCCTGAGCCAGTTTTGAGCAAGGCAGTCATAAGGCTTGTTTGGATTCCTGTGCACTAAGCTCTCGGAGACCATTAAAAGCTTGAGAGGAAACATTTAAAGCATGATTAAGAGCAGCTGTGCTGTACCCCAGCCAAGCCACGCCAGCCACCCTTCTGTGTGATCAATTCCGATGGCTGAGGCGAAAGGCATCCTATCATGGTCAGCAAACATGGCTAAGGTGGCTGGAAGGAATGAGGTGTTTGGGCCACCGTCCACACAGTCACGCCAGCTCAGGAAGTGTTCCTTCTGCAAAGTACCTCTCGTGCAGACATCTTCCTGATGTTTTCCAAAAGGACAAAATCACCTCAAAAGAAAGAGAAGAAGGAATGTTTAAAAATGCCATCTGAAACCTCTTCATGTGATACATTTGCTTCTTAGGCTGAATCTCACCCCTCATTCCAGCAGCCCCCACACCAGTTGCGATTTGGAACTCCCATGGTGTGTTAGATTATGAAAATGGCTATACTCCTTCATCCCTCCCTACGTCAATCACTCTGCACAGTGACTTTTTAGTTCGTCCCATGAAGAGGAAGCATTTTGTTACCCACCTCTTGAATCTGGATTTGCCTTGGACTTGCTTTGGCCAATAAGTAGATGGCTGCAGGCATGATAGGTTGACATTTCCGAACTCTTCGCCTCAAAGAATACTTCTGCTTTCTTTCCCTGTCTCTCTCATTCCTACCCAACTGCCTCATTCACAAGCCCAGGCTTGCCTGTTGGATGACAAAAGAGCATGTGGAACAGCAACAAACCATCCTAGCTGAGGATGTCTTAGACCAGCCATCACCTAGCTAACCCACCAGCTAACTGGCGATGCATAAGTGAGCCCTGCTGGGAAGAAAAGGAGGCCCATCTCAAGCTTCTAACTCCCAGAATCATAAACCAAATACTGTAAATGTTTATTATTTTAAGTCACTAAATTTTGAGGTTATTTGTTATACAGCAAAAGCCCCACACGCAGCTGATATTTTTCAAAATGACAAAATCACCTTAAAAGAAAGAGAAGAGAAAGAAGATAATTTTTATTTAAAAAAAAAAAAAAAAGAGATGGAGGGAACTTCTGATTGCTCTGTCTTTCCTCCGACCTCAGTCACTTGAGACACGCTTATTTTGAATCTCACCAGCCACACTAGCAGCTCCAAGGATGTACAGCTGGGGATTCCTGGGGATTCTGCCCTGTGTAAGAGGTTTCTCTTCACTAGGATCTCCAGCCCCAACAGCCCATTTCTGTTCCTGGGAAGTGAAAGTCCATTGGATGTACAGGCGATGATACCCAGCTACCACCCATTTCTTGTATGATGATTCTCCCACAGAGGGGAAAGTGGTGTGCTCCGAATACAAAGTAACTTTATCAACATGGAACAGCACTGTTTCTTATCTTTAGGGGTGAAAAACTGAGGCTCCAGAGGCAGCAGAAAGTCTTGGGAAGCAGCAGCTTCCCATGCTTGTATGCGTGTGCCTGTATATGTGTTTTTATATGCGCATTGCTGGTGGCGGGGCGAAAACCAACATTTATTGGGTGCCTACTATTTGCCGGACATAGGCTACGGTATGTCTCTGCTATTTTCAGTAAAGTCTCACAACATCACTGTCAGGAGTTTTGAGTAGCACTGACTTACAGGTGAGGACACTGAAATCCCAAGTAAATTGCCCAAGGTCACACAGCCAGCCAGCTGTAGAGTTAATTTGTCCTGTGCTACCACACCTAGAGTTTTTAAACTGTATTAGTCAAATAAGAGGCTGCTGTAGAAGGGTATCAGAAGTTCTGCAAATATGTGAGTAAAATAATTTTCTTATATTCACCTACTTAAAAGACTGTAATAAAAATGCATACACCCCAAATACACTACATCCCAACATTTAACATATTATAGAACACCATTATTTTGTCATTTTAGGGTCTCTGTCTGCATTTCATTGTATAGACCTCAGAATAAAGCTGTCCCTGATGTCTTTGACACATATATGTTATATATGCTATTGCTTAGGAGTATAGGAAATCTGTACTATTCTTTACCTTCTTTCTGTTTTTAAATTCAGGTCCATGCACATCAGCTTAAGTAAGTGAGCATGCTGGTGTGCACATATGCACATTCTTTTCTTTTTAATTTTTAAATTATAGCTGACATACAATATATTAGTTTCAAGTGTACAACATAATAATTCAACATTTATGTACTTATGAAGTGATCACCACAATAAGTCTAGAAATCATCTCTCACTGTAAGTAGTTGTTAGATATTATTGACTATATTTCCTAAGTTGTACATTACATCCCTATGACTTATTTTATAACTGAGAGTTTGTACTTCTTAATCCCCTTTCCCTTTTCTGCCCGTCCCCCACCCTCTGGCAACCATCAATTGTTCTCTGTATCTATGAATTTGTTTCTCTTTTGTTTGTTCATTTGTTTTGCTTTTTCAGATTCCTTATAAAAGTAAAATCATGCAGTATTTATCTTTCTCTGTCTGACTTATTTTATTTAGCGTAATACCCTCTATGTCCATTCATGTTGTTGCAAATGAAATGTTGTGAGATTTCATTTGTTTTTTTATGTCTGAGTAATGTTCCATTGTACCTCATCTTTTTTATCCATTCATCTGTGGATGGGCACATAGGTGGCTTCCATATGTTGGCTATTGTAAACAATGCTTCAGTGAGCATAGGGGTGCATACATCTTTACAAATTAGTGTTTTCATTTTCTTTGAATAAATACCCAGAAGTGGAATTGATGGATCATATGGTAGTTCTATTTTTAATTTTTTGAGGACACTCCATGCGCTAGTTTACAATCCCACCTACAGTGCATGAGCGTTACCTTTTCTCCACATCCTCACCAACGGTTCTTTGTTGTCTTTTTGATAACAGCCAAAATGTTATTTAAAAAAAAAAGAGAGAGAGAAAGCACATGTATTATATTCTTGTATTGCAGTTTCTTCCCATCAACAGTAATGAAGTGAATCCCAACCTCTAATGTGGTATTGTAATCAGTACACAAAAATCAAAATGTTATTTCTAACAGGTGTGAAGTGATAGCTCATTGTGGTTTTGATTTGCATTTCTGTGATGATTAGTGATGTTGAGCATCTTTTCATGTATCTGTTGGCCATCTGTGCATCCTCTTTGGAGAAATGTCTATTCAGGTCCTCTGCCCGTTTTTTAATTAGATTGCTTACTTTTTTGATGTTGAGTTGTATGAGTTCTTTATATATTTTGGATATTAACCCCTTATCAGATTTATCATTAGCAAATATCTCCTCCCATTCAGCAGGTTGTCTTTTCATATTGTTGAGGGTTTTCTTCGCTGTGCAAAAACTTTTAAGTTTGATGTAGTCCCATTTTTAAATTTTTGCTTTTGTTGCTTTTGTACACATGCAACATTCTTAATTAAATACCAGGCTTAGCCTGTGCCCAGATCCTAGCATTGTAAATAGTTGTGCAAGTACTTGAGAGCACATCGCAATAAATCTCTGTTGTGGATTGTTTCAAACTTTTTTGATAGTTTGAAGTGTTTCCATCCTGATGTTTTTATTTATGATCAGAGGGCAGGCATTTATTGGGAAAGAAGAGCCACAGTGAGGAGGGTCAAATGGTGTCAATGTCTAACCAAGTTTGACATTATAGTTAAGGGAAACTGACGGCATGACAGACAGTGACATGATGTAGATGATAGTTAATCCCCAGACTCCTGGCTACCCGCCAAGTATTGGGACCACTAAACTTGCAGGTTGCTAAAAGATAACTACCCTCTGGCTTGCAAAGTGGGTCCAGACGACCTCCTGTCTGGAGTAATCATCACTGGACCATCTCCATCCTCCCCACCCTTGCAGGGGGAAGAGAGGAGGAAAGCATGGAGCAGAAGCAGGCCTGCCTTGTATGAAAAGGGGGAAGTTTCCTTCTTTGCCAGAGCAGAAGAATCCTAGCTAAATGAAGCAGAAGGCCAGGACTGGTTCTCCTACATCCTGAGTCAGTGGGTGATTCAGCTTTGAGAGAAAAATTTCCCATAATTCCTCTTACAGGCTTCTGTAGCAATTTAAAATGTCTTCTGAGATTGAAAAGCAGGCTATTTATAAAAATAAAACAAACACCAACAAAAATCTGTTTCTATTTATAAACTATCTATGTGAATCCAGACTCCCTTTCTCTAAAGAAAAAATAGTAATAATCAGAAACAAAGTCAATGAAGTTGGTAAAGTTTATCTTTCTCTTCAAATACTGTAGAATAAAAAGCATCTGTTTTAGGATCTAACAGATCTGGGTTTGAAGCAGCTGTTCCGCTTACAAACTGTATGAGTTTGGGTAAGCAACTTCATTTCTTAAAATTCAGATTCTAATCTGTAAAGTGTGGATAATACCAATGCACAGAGTTATTCAGAAAATTTAATAAGCTAAACGTGAAATTTCCTAGCACAAAAATGAAGGTGCCAAATAGATCTGTTTGTCCCATTTCTAGTCCTAGCTCCCTTTTCACCACGTGACTTGATATACAATCTTCTTTTTCTCCTACCCTCAACAAAATTTGTAAGTCTGATGAACTAAACCTATCCTGAGTTGCTAGTGATGCTTGATGATTTTAATTTTCACAAAGGTCTGTGTCTGAAATTGCATAATTTCAGGGTCAGATACTGAGAAAGCCAGACATTTTGGACAGTGAGACCTCGCTTGGCATCTCTATCTGGTTAATTAGTACAACCATCCACAGTCTAGGTCAATAATCTTTAAAATGATCTTCACATCTGTTCAGTCCTGGGGTTGTACAAAACATCCCCTTAAGGGGCAGGAAGAAAATATTGGATCCTTTATTTACATTTATCTTAAAAAGTAAGAAAAAGATTACTCTTTCTTAATACTTAACATGTAGTTTGATGCTAGCACTATCCATTGGCTTTTACATCCAATGTCACGTGCAGGGAAGGGTCAAATTTCTTTAACACAAGAGGATTGACATTGACATATTTTCTCATTCATTCACTTTCATTTTTTATCTGGCTGGTGGCCCCAAAACTTTATTCCTGAGTATGAACCATTAATGTCAGTACTGAGTTCTATAGTTTTCTATTAATACATTTCAGTGGACTAATGGGATTAATAAGAGACTCCCTGGGAATGTCCTGGATTCAGATATATTCATCCTTCCAATGCAATCTAAATTTCCCAATGATTATCAGGAAAAAAAATCACCCCAGTCAGTACACACCCCAGTCAGTAATCCCTCTCTGTTGGTTTAAGTCATGAGGTGCTCAAAATGGCCAGGTGGAAGTTCCAGCTTCTAGCTCATTGGGACCCTTATATCTCCTGGTGAAAGCTTTCATTCTTTGAGAGAATGACCTCCCAAGGAGCAAAACTCAAAGTTGCAGTAAAAAGAAGCAAAAAAATTTGTGAATGTGTCATTAGGAATAGTAGTAAGGAACCACTCCTGTCTCCACCCCTTTGTTCTCTGGTCTGTGTATTATTTGGCTTTGAGAAAAATGACAACAAATAGGTCACTTGATCATAACATACACTTTATTTTAAAGATGATACCCCAGCCCCATGGAAAGTTTTTACTTGGCCAGTGCTGCACCCAAGTCTTCAATAGACCATTCAATATTTTATAAGACCAACTGCCTTGGATGACATAATATGTGGTAAAACAGTGAATTCCTTCATCTGAGGTGATTGCTGCAGTAAAATGAGTTCCTGGTCAAAAACAACATGGTGTGGAATACCATGACAGTAAATAAAGTCCATGCAGTGGTGCTAACTGAAATACTGCAGGCTAAAAGGCAAAACCAAAGTATACTCCAGAAAAATCAAAGCAGTTTCCATGATGAAAATCCTTACTGCTCGCAAACTTACCCATGATCCCACTGGGCAAAGATCAGATGACTAGAGAAAGAGACTGACTGATAGCCACACAGTAGGTCATCTTATTCATTTGATTATTGAGAGTCTCTTCTACAAAGGTGTTCCTTTGTTAAACATTCACATGGGACTCAAAAATCCTCAACTTTGTGTTTATTTCAAGACTTCTATCCATAAACTTTTTCCCAGACTTTCTCTTTCCTTCCAAACCAATGACCGTCTAACCCAACCATTTGACTCTACCCAGGAATCAGGGCAGATCCCTACTTATGCTATATCTTCTTCCAGATGAAGTGAACACCCATCAGGTGTGCTGCTCATTGGCAGGCTTTCCCTTCCCAGTGTGGGTCAGGGTCACTTCTGCACAGGCAGAATTCCGAGCATGAGCTCCAGTGACTTCCACCCCCTTATAATCCCCTCCTCTTTGAGTGTGGGTGGAACTTGTGAATATGATGAGATAACACTCTCATAATTATGTTACCTTATATGGCAAAACGGAGATCACCCAGGTGGACCTGATTTAATCACACAAGCCCTTTGAAAACAGAGTTCTCTCCAGCTGGCAGACAGAAGTTAGAGAGACTCTAAGAGTGAGAGAGATTTGTTGAGCCATTGCTGACTTTGAAGATGGAGGTGGCTATGTGGGAAGGAATGTGGGTGGCATCTAGGAACAGAGAGAGGCTTTCTTGCTGACAGCCAGAAAATAAATGCAAACTTCAGATCTACTGTAAAGAACTGGATTCTGCCAACCAACTAAATGAGCTTACAAGTAGATTCTTCCCCACAGCCTCCAGATAAGACCCTAGCCCAAATGGAAAATTAATTTTCACCTTGTGAGATCCTAAAGCAGAGAATCTAGTTGGGCCCACCTGGACATCTGATGTGCAGAACTCTGAAATAATAATAATAAAAAAGTGTTGTTTTAAGCTGCTATATTTGCAATAATTTGTTAGACAACAATAGAAAACTAATACAATTCCAGAATGAAGGTGTAATTCTGCAGCCACCCTCTTCCAAGTGGTAATTAGAATATCATGACTTTTTTAACTCCTCAGTCAGTGAATCAGGGTACTCCTGTGAGACCAGAGATATGGGTTGAGGGAGAGGAGGAAGTGTAGCAGGAGGAGGTAGGTATTAGTTTTCTTGCGCTGCTGTAACAAAATACCACAAACTGTGCAGCTTAACAGAAACTTATATCTCACAGTTTTGGAGGCTTGAAATCCAAGTCAAGGTGTCCGCAGATTTGTTTTTTTCTGAGGCCTCTCTCCTTGGCTTCCACATGGTTGCTTTCCTCCTGTGTCTTCAAACAGCCTTTCCTGTGTGCACATACATCGCTGGTGACTCTTTGTGTGCTCAAATTTCTTCTTCTTATAAGGTCGTCAAATTGGATTAGGGCCCACCTCTTTAAAGACTCTGTTTCCAAATACAGTCACATTTTTGAGGTACTGAGGCTTAGGACCTCAACATAGGAATACAATTCAGCCCATAACAAGGTACCATGAAAGTTTGAACCACTTGCTCATGAAACTTATTTGTGCCTTCTGGACCTGCTTGAGATTGATCTTCTGTATCATGAGAGAAGCCTACTGTATACTCCCAATTTGATGGCTTGGAGGCTCAGACAACACTCAGTTCATAATAGGGTACTTGGGATCCATATAAACTTGGTGTCATGTGGGCAAGTGTTAAGTTTCTATCAGAGTCTAGTAGCAAGATATTTTTCAAAAGATAAGTAACTATTTGAAGAATAGTATGGCTTTGCTTCAAAACTCTAAGGGCCTGTCCTGTGACTCTCTTATCAGGGCCTGATGGAGGCACCGTACATCTCTCTATTAGCCATAAATATGGAGTTCATTTTGGATCATATAGCACAATTGACTAAGCAGCTTAAATGCAAGTGTTGACCTGCTATAGAGTTTTCTCCTGTTCTGGACGCCATGCAAAACTGGTGGCCTTATGTAAAACTGAGTCAGAACAACATGTCCAAACATTAACTGTGTTTCTTCTGGAGTCCAAAGTAGTTCACCAGGCATTGTGCTTCTTTTTCAAATATGAGGGTACAAAATTAACAACTACATCCTTTCTATATAATATTTCCAAAGTCTTACAAGCATGATGTACAAGACTGATGTTATAAACTAATTCAATTTATCCCAGCCCATGAAAAAAAAAAAAAGGACGTTTCAATTTGTATAACTAGAACATTATTCCCACTTCATCAGACTCATAGAAATGCATTCTGGAGCATCCATTAAAACCTGTAGGCCTGACTCCAGCAGAAGCTATATGCATTAATGCTAATTGGAAAGCTTATACCTTGGTAAGAGTAAAACAGAAACCTCAGTAAGCCTGTTATATAAACAGTGGATGCAGATGGTAAAAAAATTGCCCTGAAGAACATGGATACTTAATCAAGGCTAATTATTAAAGCCACTAAGATCAGGACGACAACTAGCCCATATCGTGCCATCGTGCTAATTAGAAATGGGCATCCCATGCTCCAGGTAAATGCAGGCCTGCAGCAAGAAGCATGACCTGGTGAGAAGAGCACAGTTCCACACTCCACTCTTTCAGGAGCCTTTATGCAGTGTGCGATCTGTACAACCATTTGTTCACAATATCCTTGGCAAAAATCATGCATGAATTGCAGACACACATCAACCTATTTAGAAAATGCTTCAGAAAAGTACAGGCATCTGTATTTCTCTCCTGAGTTCCTGGGCTGCTGCTCCCTAACTTATGGGGGATGAGAGCATATGTAGGTAAAAGGAGAGAAACAGCTCCTAGTAACCCAGACATCCAAGTAACATTTGCTGGAATGGATTTGAATTTAGTTGAATCTCTTTAACTTGACCTTGCCCAGATGCTAGATATGTTCCTTTTTTCTATTATTATTATGATCACATCATCTACATAATGAAAATAAAGTAATAAACAACTAATTAGTTTTTCTAATTAATTAGCCATCAAGTAGTTATTTAGTGTCTATGATATATTAGATTCTAAACTAGGAAATATAAAAGTCTATAAGAAATAAAACCCTTAAGATTTTAACATTTTAGCTAATGAGATGTCATTGATGCACAGGAAAAGATAGGATAATTCAGCCCTTAAACACTTATTTTTCCCAACTGGCAAGAAATATGAGAATGACATTTGTTTGAATATTCTGCTAGTTTTATAAATATTTTTCCTCTGCAAAAGATATAGTTCTCATTTTGCCAGGTATCTAAATACATTTTATAGCCCTCAATATTTTTCTACATAAAAGTTTCATACAAGCCAAAACCAGTCTGAAACCAGTCTGTGAAATGGGCCTGGGCAAGAGTGTTTCCTAAGTATTAATATTTAGCAGTGTTGCATGCATCACTAAAGTTGTCAAGGCATTGAGACATCCAGGCCCCATAATATTTCTAGAGCCAGGAGCCACCATACATGTCCACAGAAATAAATCAGTTGCAGAGCTGAATCCCTTTGTGGCCTCTGCTCCACCCCATTTATCACCAGACAATCCTGCTAACTGCTCCATTGACATCCTCACCCTGACCTAGAGGCACAATCTCTGCTGAGGGGCAGGAGTAAATGAACCTCCTTCATTGCTAGCATTTCCAAAATGTGAGTCTTTTCCCTGACGGATGAGGCATTCTCCTCATACCCCCACCTGCACATGGGAGTTTGTTTTGAACTTTGTCCCACTACAGTACTTCATCTCCCTAAGGAGAGGGTCAACTGCAAAAGAAAATGAAAGTGAATGAAACTCTGAGAGCTTAATTGGGAGAGAGAGCTTAATCTATTTTGCCTTTTTCTGTTTCCTTAATGAAAAGTCAAAGCACATGACAGTCTCCCTTTAAAGATGAAGCTACAAATTGAAATTTGTGCTGAATGTGTTTGTCCACTCCTGTTCAGACTATGGTCCTCAAGGTTAAAAGTATTTAAGAATCACCTGACAAAGTTGTTTAAAATATGAATTTCTGGGCCTCAAGTCCTGAGAACCTGATACCGCACAAATGGGGTGGGACCCACTGAATTAGCCTTTGTAGTAAACATGGTAGGTAAGATTCTGATGCAAATGGTTCTTGGCCTGCACCTTGAGAACGTTGGCGTTTGGTGATTGTGGTTGTTGCTGTGTTGTTGTTGCGGCTGCTGCTGCTATTGGTTTTTTCAACAGCTGTTCACTTCATAGGTAACTATCAGCTGCTTACTCACTATTTGCCAGTGGTGGGGGTGAATTTCCAAACTTTAGGCAGGATGTCTGGGACAGAGCATTAGACAGGAGCCTGAGCCCAGGTTCTATATCACTAAATAACTGTGTGACCTTAGGCCAGTCAGTTAGCCTCACTCGTGTTCTATTGAAATAAATAATTTTCAAGGGCCTTGCCTTTCCACCTTAAAATATTTAGATATTACAAACCTCAGTTATAGAGACCAATCTATGCTTTATTTGTTTCAGCTTTTGGAAAGCATTGGCAAGCTCTAATTCCTGGTATTGCAACCACCACCTTATGATCTATGTTAATCTGAAGAATTTACTCAGTCTCCCAAATCTCGTTCTTCTCACTTGCACAAAGGAAAGATTAACTCCTCCTGTTTATCTTATAAGATAATGTTCAATTCAAATGGGATTAGAAATACAAGATTTTCAAAGTATTACATAGGTGTAATACCTCATGGCTTCCAAGTCAGAAGATGCAACAGAAGATCCAGTCATAAGGCTGGATTTGTCTCATCAACATATGTTGAAGAAAGCCTGATGGGATTAGATTCAAATAGAATGGGAGGTAAGAAATGGAGACAGGGAGTATTAGACCACGTTTTTAGGAGCTTGTCTTGTGAAAGGAGCTGAGAAATAGGTCAGTTGCCGTAAGGGTATATTGGGACAAAGAAGAGGGAAGTAAGTAAAGTGAGGAATATTACAGCACACTTATGTGTTCAGAGGAGTAAAGCAGAATAAAATTAGATAGCAGAATGAAAGGGTCAAACTGTAGGAGGCCATCCTCACATAGATGAGAGGGGATGATGAGTCCAGAGTTTCAGGTTGGAGCAATCACAGCTGGTCTATTGGAAACATGGAAAGGAATAGTACAGAAGTATAGATGCAAAGAAGTTGATAGATTCTCGGTGGAGAATGTGGAAGCTCTTTTTATTAATTGTATTTATGTAATATAATAAAATCAAGGTCAATAGCTGAGACTAAAGAAGGAGATGGTGGTGCTGGAGGTTTCAGGAGAAAGAGAAGATGCCAAATGGTTATCTGGGATAGTGATAGGTGAACTGAAAGAGAAATGAGAACACTAAGAATACACTTAAGGTTTGAAATCATGAATTTCAAGTGAAAGCATTCTGCATGATTGTGTATTTTTCTTCAGCCACATTCAGCTGTTCAGTTCAGGTGCAGAGTAGGTATAAAATTGGATTTTTCAGGGTTGATATTTTCTGAACCAGTGGAGTATGATACAGTGAATGAGTCAAGGAGATGAGGATATATGCAACAGCGTGATTATGATGATGGATCATTATATCTGAACTTGTAAGAAAAGACATGTATCAATGGATTGGTAGCCCTGATAACTCTGAAGAACTAGAGTTTGATTATTAGAGGGAATAAACTAGAAAATAGGAAGTGGTGGCCAGAGAGTAGAATGTATGAAATTGAAGGTAGTAGCATTGACAAAGTATAGGGAATCCCCATAAAAGTGGGTGACTAAGGTGGAGTAGAAAAAATATCATAGAATTTGAGGGGGCCAAAGAAGTGAGGAACCAGGGTATTGGATGGGCCATCTAAATCAGTGCTTGACTTCCCAAAATGCTGCGTGAGTATGGTAGCGAGGCAGACACTAGGCCATGGACAAATGTTTGTCTTCAGTAAATGAGGGGAGTAACTAGAAGGATAATGGGAATGGGTAAGGTAGTCCTGTGGCTTGTGTTTCAAAGGAATACATTTAGAGGGAGTAATGGGAAGGGCAGATACGTGAAGAGACCCTGAGGAGTGGAGAAGACAACTCCAGTCCCAGTGGCATGTAGGTGATTTCATATGGAAATACAGACTTTTATTTCTCTTGGAAAAAAACAGAAATTCCATCACAGTTGAATCCATTTCCACAGGTTAACAGATGGCTGAAGTTGAGTCTGGCTGCCCCCTTTTTGATGGACCTTGTAGTCTCCATTTTTCCACAGTCCCTACCACATCCTTTCTTTTTCCTGAAACAGGGAACCCAGATTAACTTCCACTTACCTTGAGCTGTGTTTTTAAAAAAATAGACCTAAACTCTAAGTAAATGTTTTATTCTTATTTCTATTAAATAAAGGATTAAGAGCAGAAAAAAGTTAGACCAATAGGACTATATGTTTAACCTAACCCTCTTCTCTTTTCTGTATTATCTGTTTGACCCTGGTAGGCATTTGACCTTGGGACTCCTGTCCTGAATCTAACTAATGAGTTTATCCTGATTAAAATCTGCTAGAAGTTATAACTTTCTATAGACCGAAAGTTAGAGTTTCTCTTATGTGATAATCTTATGGCTTTGAAATCCCACTTAGGCTTGACAGCATAATAAGAAATTAAACTCAGAAATAAACAAGTAACATCATTGTGGCTCTAAAAGAAAGTATTTGCCTAGAATATGGATGGTATGAAGAGTAGATATAGCTCCATGTGCATTTCCATCCAACCTCCCCCCTCACACCAGTCTTATAGCAGATAGGATTCTTGAGCAAGCCCAGAATTCTGGGGTCCCTTGCCATGGTGGATCCCTCATTCTGCACTGTCAAGACCAATACACCTTGGATATAGCTCCAAAACAAAGGACACAGCAGGAGTTGCATCCATTTACTCCATCATGGACCTGTGATCTCGAGTGTATCCTTGGCATTGCTCAAAAGTTAAAAAGATAATAAAACAAAAGGAATGCAACCAAAATCAAATTGTCTCTGCCAATGTATCATATGTGGACCTGTCTTCTGATTCTGGCTTAGTGACTTTGAAAGGTAGCAGTTTCCTAATCTCTTTGGAAATTGCATTCTTAGAATTTTCCCCTTTATCAGAATAGGTCAGACTTGGGAGATTTATTTAAAATACTCCATAACAATTACAGAATAGAGATGGGTATTTCTAACAGCCTAAAATATAAGGAGGATGTTCTCTTGTGCACTCAGTTGCCTGGAGCTGAGTTCTGGATTATAGCTAGGATCACCATATGATTTATTGTCCAAGCTAGGACACTTTCAAGAATAAAGCAATGTTACTATTAAAATTACTCCAGGAGAACAGGTGTGAACAGGACTTCCAGCAAACTAGGTGGCATGGTCACCTTAATTACATATAGCTCACCTCACAAGACTTCAAAACATGTCACCCAGGGACCAGAGAGGAAAGACATGGATAAGATTTAGAAGGATTTATCCTTCAACAGGGTTTACAGAGTTAACCTGGGTTTGTTCCCTCTCACTACTCACAGCTCAAAGACAGGTTTTCCAAAATACTATATGTTTAACAAACTAACTTCATTTGATCTCTGTGAAAAGCTTAGAGGGGATTTAGAGGAGCAATGGTAAGTCAGTTCTTCAGCAGCAGAATTTTATGCCTAGCCCTAAACTATTCATTCCCCTCATTCCTTGTCTCATTCCCACCCCACTCTGCCTGCACCACCCTCAAGCATAACCCTGTTCACAGCCTAGTATAATTGGCAACGTGCTTTGTTGTTGGTTTGCCTTTCGGATGCCTTATCACTGGAAGGTCGCCAATGTTAGCATACCAGCTGCATGCACCAATGATCTGATATAGGATGGATGGGAAATCCTGCTGTATATCCCTGTGCAGGAGAGAGTGCACTAAACAGCTCTGAAGAGGAACTAGACAAATGTTTAAATAAGAAGCAACTGAAGGGTAACTGCTAATTCAAAAGAAGAGATGGTCCCAGCTGACTTTCTTGGCTTCCTTCCCTCCTAGATTTTTCTGCGCTCCTTTGTTGTCTGTGGTTTAATCCTCAAATACAGTTCTGGTACTATCCATGAGGCAACATTTCTAAGTGCTAACATATTGGCTCAGTTATCCCAAAAGACGGTAACTGAAAATCTTTTTCCTTTTGAAGCTACCATAACTTTGGACAGCTTGCTTAAAAATACACATGTATGAAACGGTTCACCCCTTGCCTTCATGCTGAAGATTTCCTTCTCCTAAAGAGGCAGCATGATAAAACTATGGGACGTGTAGAAAAAAATCTGTTTCACTAGTTCATATCATTTTTGAAAGTTGAGCTAAAAGAGATTTGAGGTTGGATTTTCTAATATGTTTTTATTTTCCACTATAAAACAAAGACCTATATTCATTTTTCACCTCAATTTATGGGCTCTGCAAATATCTAAAGTATCTTAGTGAAGGCTTAGAAACTTTTTCATCTAACTTTTAAATGTTTAAGTATATGTATTTGTGTGTATATATTCCTGGTGCTAAAAGGTAAAGAATGTCCCTACCTTAGGATTCATATAGAACAAGTGATCATTTTGTATCATGAGTGAACTGCTCCTGAAAATTGCATCAAGACTTTTTTTAATCTGCTAACTAGTTTCATTGTATGTATGAAAATCCCCCAAGCTACTTTTGTCTACCACCATCTTCCTTCAATGGAAAGCAAAGACACAAAAGACAAGTAAAGCCCTGACTTGCTCTTGATGAATATGGCCCATATAGAATTCCGTACAACTTAGAGCGGAGACCATTATTTCAGTGAAGCTTGTGATTGTTCATTAGCACAAAGACTGTGTAATAAATATAATGAAAGGCTGCTGGGTTTACTCTATCTTTGTCATCTAAAGCAGTTCCATGAATAACTACAGGGATTTGTCTCTAAATGACTTATTTGCTTCCTTTCTAATAAATAACATGTAATTAGGGTAATACATTGTTTCCTAGTTATGTTAGCAATGTAGTGAAAGGAAACAAATGCACAATTTTAGATATGAAAGAATAGTAGATAATTTTTATATTATCCCTTACAGTATTTACACTCATTATGCATAAGTTAAACTGCTGGGAGGTCTAAGTACAAAGCAAGAACCGAGATTCTACATTTAATGAGTTTCTTTATTACTCAGGGCATGAATTACTACTCTGATACTATAAAACTGCAGCGAGTGCTCTGCATCTCAGATGAGATTCTCTTTGAGGAATGCACTCCTCAGTGAACTGTCAGCGATGGGATGGACTAATCTGATTTAGAAAGGATTAGGTTGGGAACTGTGCCTCTGAATGTCAAGGTATCTACATCTCTCTACAGAGGAGTGGAATGTTTAACTCTTCACATCCAGGGCCATGGTGTTAGCAGAGCCCTGTGAGATACAAGGTCACATCCATTACTGAGCATCAAGACAGAAATAAATTACACTGATGGCCTCCTCTGGTCTCCTGAGAGAAATCCATCTTCAGTCCCATGATACCAGGGAGCTACTGCCAAGCTTTGGCCTTGGAATTCAAAACATTCCTCTAGAAAAAAGAAGAAGAAGGAAAAAAAAGGTCTCTGTTAATTGTTAGAGAAACTGGAACAATATGTACCAAATCTAACCTCTCTTACAGCTCCCCACACTTCAGTGGACAAGAGTGACTAGATGGTTATTAGAGTTGGAAATGGCTGAATGTCTGGATACAGGGCAGAGAAGAAGAAGGCATCAGGGTGTCACATCTTAGTGAGCTGAAGCGTCTAAGTACAACTAAGTGTTCATTATCTCTCTATGTTGTTTGAACTATGGAGTCTATGATGGTAGAGTCTCTCAACAGCTTTGGGTTCATTACTTTTAAAAGCTAGGTTGTCTATTAATAAAACAGAAGCTGGTTCAGTGTGGTCTCTCATCTCTAAGTCTTGTAGAACAGACAGCTGAAGGGCTCCTTTTGCTCAATTCTTGCCCAACTCTCAGAAACCTGAGCTCTATACCACCAGTTCACGACCGCCCAACAGGTTCTGTGCACACATTTGGCAAGTATTAAGGGGACAGTTAATTGGAAAAATGATCAGGAGCTCCTGCCTGGCCTCGATGTGAGCATCAGGACATGGGTCCCCTGCGCTGGGAATAAAGATAGGAAAAGGGGCGCCTAAGAAGTAATTGTTGACAGGGTCTGTTGAGTATTTGCTTTGTACTATGCTTTGATCTAAGTTCTCCACACATTTTAACTCTTTCAATCCTCATGAAGGCCCTGTCAACAGGCACAGCCATCCCCATTTTACAGATGAGGAAATGAAAAGATAGGGGCTACACATTTTGGCCACTCCCCAACAGTGAGGACATGTCAAGATCCAAATTTGAACTCAGGAGACTGGCCGCAGAACCCATGCTGTTAAGCCATTCTTTTGTCTCTCTGAAGGTGTCACATACTTCCACAATTTACTCACCCACTAAATTAGAACTGGATCTAATTTCACATTTTAAAAAGAAGCTAATTAGAAATTTGAACACTAAGATTTTCTACTTGGGAAAACAAAAAGCAATAGGATCCTGTTTATTAAAGAAAACAAAATTCAAATTTGAGACTAAGAGTTCCAATGTTTCTCCCCATGTTTAGAAGTGTAGAGACACAAAGCTAAACATATTAGGTCCAAAGTGTCTGACTTTGAGCATATATATGAAAGAACTTATTTCAAAAAAAAAAAAAAAAGCATCTCAACAGAGAGCCAGGTAGAAAACTAAGGAAGTCTTTCTTTGCAGATCCAGTGTGGAGAGTTCACCTCTGTATATGGGAGAGAGTTAGTCAAGAATAGGTTTGGGCAAGATATAGAAACTGAGTAGTTTTCTAAGCAAGTAATTGGAAAACCTAAAAAGACATGTTGGAACACATCCTTTAATAATACATCCCAGAAAAGTAATTTCTATTAATTAGAGTGTATATTATTAATAAAGTATTTAGAACTCTTACCTTAAATTAGGTGTTATCAGGAAATTAAAGTGCTACTAATGCCACCCTAAAGGTTGACGGCTGAATATTCAGAAGATAGCAGGCAAGTCCTGACAAGCTCCAAACGTACTATGTAATGTGAAAGAAAAAGCTCTGTGGCTCACAAAGGATATATCTGATTTTAAATAATGCACGTCCCATTTTTACTATTATCAAGCACGTGCACCAGCTATGCAACTTCTCCCTTAGAAATTCTTCCAGCACTTCCGCTAAGCAATTCTACCTATAACTGCACACCATTAGTTCTGCATTCTGGAGAGGTTATCAGCATTTCCCTTCACATCTGCTTTTTGGGAGGGGAAGGAAACCTACCTAAAGGACCCGCTTTATGCATAAGCAGACCTAAGGGGTTCCCTGGGACCCAGAATTCCATTCTCATTAATGCCTAAAATTTCTCTTCTTAACTTCGCTTACTGCCACATATCTTTCCTTATTCCAGTCCTTTCACATATTGTCAGATTCATCTTCCTAAGATGCTAGTATCTGATACTGAGGGCTCAAGACTTTTTTGGTCTGGTTTCTGGGTGCTACACTCTGCACCTCTAACCCACTCCTCACATCATACCCCAAGGCTCCAACTAGAATGTTCTGCATCTTTCTAAGGGTCATCCATGGGTTGTATTCAGCTCAGGTCCCCCCTTCTCTATCAGAAAGTGTTGAATCTCACTTCTGAACTGCCGTTGTGCTCAGTGTCTCCACAATCAGTTTTACAATTCATAAAGCATCATAGTTTATTAATATTATTACTACCGTTATTATGTACACAGGGCAATACTTGGACTGTGTCATTGCATAAAAATCCTCATAGCAGCCCTATGTGACAGGAATTATTGTTCCCTCCATTTTACAGATGAGGAAACTATGGCACACAGAAGCTAAATAATTTGGTTAAGCTCACAAGGCTGATAGGTGGCAGAACTGTAATTCAAACCCAGCCACTATGAGCCAGGAGTCTGCATTCAACATTTGTGACAACTCCTCCTGCTGTTATTTGAACTTTGTGTTGTTATGTGTAGTGTTGTCACTTCACTTTTGGAGACTTATTCTTCGTCAACCCAAGGAAAATGTCGGTTTCTGAAATCATTTCTGATCGTCTTTACCCTTTACAGTGTCTCACACATTTGGCACTCAGTAAGCAATCGCTGATATTGTTACTATTGTTCTTTTCATTATCATTATTAACTGCTGGCTGATTTCATCTATTTCAAGCGTTTTCCTTTTCCTATAGTCCTCTTTCAAAATGCAAGTCCTCTCTGTGCTCTGAATATATCATTGTGCATTCCCAATATCTTTATATGGACTCAATTATTAGATTTGACAGCCAGAGAAAGAAGCAACAGAAGGGATGGGAAGCTTTGAAAGGACAAGCAGAGGTGATGTGATGGTCACTGAACGCAAGCCACCTACATCCCAATTATCTACCTGCAGCTGGCTCTGCCTTGTGACATATTGTTCTTGATTAAATGTACAATCGCTAATAGAAAACATTAACTAATGGATATTAATATTAATTTGTGATGAATAGTCATTGGCATGAGTCTCTGCGGCTTGCCTTCTGACCGTCTAAATTTGATTTTAGAGAATCTGCATTTATGTGTATGGAAAGCCTTTTGAAGACCATGGGAGCCAAGGGTGTAGAGTGCATATGGAGAGAATAATGTTCATTATCTTATTAAACCCCAGTTCCTCCCAGGGAGGTTAGGAGACAGCTGGCAAATTTTATCCCTCATTTGCAGATAGAGACTCTTTGGCTTATGGTAATTCTATAATATGCCGTAAGTCCAGAAGGGAGCACATGGAAAGCTAAGAATGAGCAGCAGATTCTCTGGTGCTGCCTGGCAGCTACCTGGAGCTATCACATACTGAGAAAACACAGGGGCATGATGAAAAGGACCAGTACAATTAGGCTGCCCAGGACAGAAAATGGAGCACTTTCCTGCCTCTTCAAAGCATGTATTGTTTATGCTGGCACCTAGCACAACTGAGTGCATTCTATTATTTGTTGTGTCTTCACCAAAGACGTTGTAAGCTCAATTATACTGTACACTTGCGCTGTGCTTTAAAGTTTTTGAAGCCCATTTATAAATCTGATTTCACTGAATTCTTAGGTTCTTCACAAAGTATTTTCCCAATAGCTCCAATTTTTATAATCGTCTGCCCCTTAGTGTTTCAACGTGCAGAGTAAAAGACTCGCTCAAGTACACCCAGTTAATAAGTGGAAGAATCGGAACTGCCCCTCAGGGCTTGTTGTGACATGGTGTAGAGTTCTCTCCACCACCTTTTGAACTTTCTATTCCTCTGTTTGCATCCGTCTTCCCTGTAGACGTCTCTCCCACCCTGCAGAGAAGTGAGTGTTTGTTGCTGCTGATGACTGAACAACACTCCCCTAAACACTGACTCCTATCCTTTGGCCTGCTGCTCTGCCCTCCTTAAGGTGAAAACAAGGTTTTTGAGTTTTAGTTCTTCCCAGCTCTGGACTTCTAGTATGAACAGGGACTGTTCACAGAACAACATCGGTATCTCTTGGAGGCAGAAATTATTCACTTTCTTTCTCCAGGGAATATCTGTTGAGCATCTACTGTGTGCCAGTTACTAGGTGCACAGTGATAGATCACAGGAGCACAACCCAATCCCAGTCCTCTCGAAGCTCTCAGTCTAGTGGGCAAAGTGGAAACAAAAGTGGTCGAACCTACATTTTGGTTAGAGTCGTACGGCCGTTTACGAATTCGTTGAACTAAGTCCCTATATTTTAGGAAGTCCAGTGTCCTCCCCAGGAGGGTGAGACTGTGCAAGGAACTTACATTCTGATTCCATGGCTGGCTCCAAGCCCCTCCTTCCACTGAATTAGTTCAGTTTAGGAAACTTTTCACTGTTTGGTATGTGTCAGTTCTGCCCTGCCTCACATTTTCACTACACGTGAGACGCAGCTCTCTTCCTTAATTTACACACACACACACACACACACACACACACACACACACTCACCACTTATAGCACAGCTATAGTAAGTGAGTGAGACTTAATGGAAGTTTTCAGAGACAGAGACGTACATCACAGGAAACCTGACAACTCCATCTTTTAAATATATCTAGAACCTGACCATTCCTCACTACCTCCAAATCAACATCACTTCTCACTAGGAATATTGCAACAGCCTCCTAATGGGTCTTCACTTGCCTCTATTCTTCACACAGTATGCAGAATGATCCTTTTAAAATGTCAATCAGATCAGTCTGCCCCAAACCGCCCAAATTCTTTCCCATCTCACTCAGCATAAAAGCCTATGGGGTACCTGTTAATAGCTCCCAGTACCTTGCTGACCTCATCTCCAGCATTCTTACCCTTCCTGTCCTGCTCCAGGCTGAATAGCTTCCAGAAGGTTCCCCAGAAACAAGCATACTCCCTCCTCAGGATCTTTGCATTTTCTGTTTTCTCTGACTGACTCATCCTTCCCCAGATTTATGTGTGACTTTTTCCCTTGCTTTCTCTAGGTTTCTACCTAATCATCAGTTAATGAGTAAGATTCCCTACCCCCTACCTCTGAACATAGATGTGACAACACTGCCTAGCATGTAGTAGATACTCAATAAAAAAAACTGTGGAAGAATAAATAAATGAAAAGTTAGAAGTCCCGGTTCTTAAAATATAGTTGCTAGGCATCTCGACAGCTCCATCTTGGCCTCCCCCCTATTATGTGAATTCAGTTCCCCTCTGCCTGTCTCTTTGGCCACTTCTGTCTCTCCTGTGCCTCTCCCCTCTCAAGAACATGTTCTGGCTACATGATTTATTACTTGTGAAACCTTAGGAAAGATATTATTTCCTTATTATAAATTACAGATAAGAATTGTACCTCCCTGAGAGGTACTGTTGTGAAAGTTAAGTGAGTTAATACATGAAAGGCACTTAGACCAAGTCTGGCACATAGTAAGTGCTCAGTTAATAGTCAGAGGAAAAATTCAAAACAAAAACTTCTCTTATTTTTTTATGCAGAACAATTCATAGCATTCCACACCCTAAATCTAGTTCAGCTCCAACCCCCACTTTGATTATCCAAACCTATCAAGACACGCCACAGAACCAAAGCATGTTTCATCCAAGTCATTCCCAACCACTTAGAAGGGAGAACACACACAAAAAAACCAAACTAGAGGTCAAGGAAGTCTTCTCCAAGGAAATGATGGTTAACTAAGACCTAGAGAATAAGTAGGAATTGCACACTAAAGAGAGAAAAATTGCAGGCCAAAGAAGCAGTGTGTGTGTGTGTGTGTGTGTGTGTGTGTGTGTGTGTGTGTGTGTGTGTGAAAGCCCAAGGAGTGAGATTATGGTGTGCGGGTGTGCTCCAAGCCCTGAAAATGGAGCTTAGTTTGTACCATAAGGTCAGAGCAAAGGTTGGCTACCAGATAATCCCACAAATGTGGTCTGGAGACAAATTTTGGAGCTCTGTAATCTGAATGCAAGATTTTGATATTTTCTCAAAGGGAAGGGGAAGAAGCCATTGAAACTTTTATGTTTGATAACAATATCTGACTTGCCTTACTGAAAGATCATTATAAATGCAAACCATAGAAGGGATCAGACTCATGTGGCATCTACTAGCAGAGGGAAGTGTCCGTGGAGAAAGAAGGCCATCGGCTCCTGTACTCTACCCAGGCATTTCTTTGTAGCCCTTCATCCCACATCTCACGGTTATGTAATGGCACCACAATAGCCCATAAGAAGTCTGTTTTAGAATCAGATAGAGGTGGCCCTTTCTCAAGTTACTGACTGCCTGCTATCTACTGGGAAGCTGTTTGATTCACTTGCTAAAAGGCAAGTTCATCCTTAATAATAAGTAAGAGTATTTCCTGGACATAACTCCTGAATGCTTCTTTCTTCTCTCATGCACTTCTTGACCATTTCTTTCTTACACATGTCCTTGTCTCTACAAACCTCTCTACTTTTATGTTAATCCAGGACCCTAAAGAAATATTTGGCAGTTAATGACTGAATCAAATAATTCATGTTACATTTCATTAATTTTGGCAAATCTAATTTGTCTTGGCTGTGGGTGACAGCCATCTAGAACTGTGCCCCTGGAAAATCCCTTGTGTACATGAAATTGATGTAATTCCACTCGTGAACCCAGGTTCCTAAAGCAAAGCTCCCACTAGGTGCTACTCTGAATTCTTATCTTCTGTATTCATGTTCTGTTAAAAAGATAATCTGCTTCCACTTAGAATGATTTATTTTTGCCAAAGTGCCTGGGGAATAGCTCAGCATGTAGCTTGCCTGGCCAAAAGTTGATTTGCAGCCCAGAACTCCAAATTCGAGTCCTTAGAAAGTGGTGTAGCATGATGTGAAGCATGGTCAAAGGGCAGGACAACTGGCTCAAGGTCTGATCTTCCCAGGGTTAAGTTGATAGCCTTGGGCAAATCTCAGCACCCTCTAAACCTTGATATAAAGAGCAGTGGCTGCACACTATTTCAAACACAATCTTACCAGGTCTTCTGGCCAATAATTAACACTAAAGCTGCTCTGGAAGTAGGGCTGGGGTCTGGATTCTCTGCACTCAGCCTCACTCTTCACACTTTACCAGACCCTAAGGTAACACTTCTTGAAACCAAGCTCTGCAGGATGCCGTTTGAAAACTTGGCCAGATCACCTCAAAAATCGCTGCCATTCAAAGCCTCTTTGGCTTGTGATTTGCATTCCAGAGCTTTAAGTAGAAATGATTACTCCAACTTTAATGTTTACCACTGTGCTACACTATGGCTATAGCACATGATTTCTGTTCTTATTAATTCCATCTCTTGATCCCTGTGCAATATGGCTCAACAAATACTTATTATAAGAATAATAATATGTTATGTTTGAATAACATTTGACAGTTTTTAAATTTTTTCCCTTCATTTTAAACTCTTGCAAAAATCTGCAAGCTGTCTATACAATTGACACCCATCTCTGACAACTGAGGAAACAAGTGCAAAGAGTTTAGGTGACTTGTACAACGGCACAAGGTCAGAATTTTGTCTTTGTGGTTGCTGTTGTTGGCTGGTGGTGATAACTTGCTCCATTTTGGAAAGGATTTACAATAATATAGAGAAAATTATCTTTCGACATCTTATAGTACCTTTACAATATCCTTCCTTTTTTACTTTACAATAAAAAAAGGTAAATAATTAGATATCAGAACTACTAAAATTAAAATTAAATCAAAATAAAAGATGAACGCCAGCAATGAGGAAAGAGAAAGATACACGTGTTATAGGTCACTTAACTACTATGAGGAAGGGAAAGGACTCCAGCCAAGCTCTTTGTGCTCCATGTCCAGGGCTTTTTCTAATCCACTATAC